>NC_138774.1:181809234-183009234 GCF_965119305.1 Pelophylax lessonae
GGGGCAGTGCTACACAAGAAAAACCCAAGAAAGAGAAACACATTAACCCATTCCCATCCCACACAGCCTGAACTAACTGCATAGCTATTAGCTACACAGTGCAATTTATTACAGCGACAGCAATACATTCAAGGATACCCTGTAAGTACCTGCTTACATGTAGTCCTTGGAAATCAAAAGCAAACCAAAAGATTTAGCAGAAGAGATGCCGCAAAACATAGAGGAATTCCAGGAAGTTGTGGAAGGAGATGGCCAACAGGCAGGCAGCACTTATAACATGATAGGAGATTTTTTAAGTAAGCTTATACTGTACTGAATTGTCAAAAAAACTATAATTTGTATTGCTATTACAATGATGAATATGATGATGTAAAATGAAAATGTATGATGTGACTATAGATCTCTTTTAAATATGTACACAGTTTCATTAAATAGTATGATTTTCATGGACAGTATAAGCAGTAGGGTACACTGCGTTTTTAGTTGTGGCATTTATTATTTCTTTCAAAATTTTCTTGGCTTACATAAAGCAAATAGCACCCCAATCTGATTAATTTCAGTGTGATAAAAAAAACCTGTTTTTATTGGTATCTTTAGCAGCAACAGATGCTTTTTTCTTCAAGCACTAATAAACTGACTTTAAAGGATAAGTTCACTACTCAGGTAAAAAAAAATGTGCATTTATTTATTTAATTATTTTTTGGTGCCTGTAAAACATTGCACTGATTGCAGTTGATCTATCGCTGGTGCCATGCAGGTCTCCTGCAGATCTGTCGGTGTATCAGTGTGCCCATACATCGCGTATGGGCAAGCTGATACACTGACGGGAAGAGTCAATAAACTACTGCGGTGCTTCACAGGATGTCTGGGCTTGTAGTTTATTCAAACACAGAGCTGGGTAAATGAATGACACGGCCGCGTGGGTGGAGCCCCACATGGCCACGCTGATTTAAAAAAGGGAAAGGTAGTACAGAGAACATTTCCCCGTACTGTGTCACAGGGAGTGTGGAAATTGGGCAGTGGCTGCAGCATTAGGAACATGTAAGATGGGTGGAACATGTAACATATACCCAAAGGCAAACCTATCCTTTAACCTGCAGATAGAAATTATACCGTATTTTTGTGGGTTGTTCCCCGTTCTTCCGAACACAAAACTGTCTTGCGGCTGGCCAATTTCTGTCAAGCTCTTATTAAGAATTAGGAGACCACAGATGATACAGCAGTATAAAATTATGTAGCAGAAGGACAGTTTTAATGCAGGAGAATTGGCTGAAATGTACTGAATATTAAGGGTGCAGGGAGGTGTTTCACTACAAGAATTGCCACAAATGACACAGCAATGTAAACTTGGCCAGCAGCAGAACAGTGAGCAAGACTATTCACAAATTAACTAGAGATAAAGAGCACAGGCTGGGGCTTTACTAGGAATTAAGATACTGCCGAGGATACAGCAGTGTAAAATTGGCAAGCAGCAGTTTTAATCAGGGTCAAGCCCCATACACACAGGCCAAATGTCAGGAGACATTGGCTGGTTAAAAAAAAAAAAAAACATTTTGCCCGTGTGTATGCCACCCTGTCCGGCAGAAGCCGGGGATATGGCTGGCTTCTGTTGGACAAGCATACTGGAAAACCAGCAGCTGACCGACTCCCAATCAGCGCTCTTAGCCAATGACAGAGTGCGCTGATCAAAGTGTTCTGGCGGGGGCCATTCCCCTGTTAGACTACAACAGCTCAGCAGGGGAGATCGCTATACTAACCGCATAGTTAGTACAGTGGCTCCGACCGAAGCTGACAGTTTTTTCATTCAACTCACTGGGTTGAACAAAAAGGGAACTAAAGGTGCATACCAGGCTTTATTGGGCCAGACTGGTGTATGCCTAACATTAATTTTATCTATAAATGATGGTGGGGGAGGGGTTGAATGTAAGTGTTAAAATATGAAGTGGTTTGTTTATATGCACAATGTTCTGCACTTTTTACTTTAAATGTTTGCAGCAGGGTGCTCTGAGCATAAGTAAGCTTGAACAACAGATCTGAGCACCCCAAATTTAAAAGAAATTAGTCCTTATAGTAGAAAATAAAAACTAGTATATCCCAAAAAAAAAAATGGAATTTATCACGCCTAAAACAAAAGCCCATTTTTTTAAAGGGAAGCCTTGTAGTGGAAAAAAAATGCGTTTGTTATTGACAGAACAGCAGTTTAAAATGAAAGACAAAAAATATTAAGAGAAAAAGTAAATAAATGCTCAAGCAAATGGGGTTTATTGTCCAAAAATCTAGCAGTCAGAAATAAAGTACAGTTTCCTAACTGATCCTAATCTCTCCAAATCCAGTTTTTATCTTTCCCTATCCTTTCCTTATTCTTTCCCTACAGCAGCTTCCAATACACTGATACTGCTCATACTGAGCACCCACATTTAACCACGTTAAGACTGGAAGATTTTGCTGCTCAATGACCAGGCCACTTTTTTCAATTTGACACTGCGTGAATTTAACTGACAAATGCGCGGTCATGCAGTGCTATACCCAAACGAAATTTATGTCTTTTTTTCTTACAAACAGAGCTTTCTTTTGGTGGTATTTGATCACCGCTGCGCTTTTTATTTTTTGCGATATTATTAAAAAAAGAGCGAAAATTTTGCGAAAAATTGAAATTGTCTACTTTGACTGTTAAAAAATATCCAATATATTACATTTTTGTCATATATTTAGGCCAAAATGTATTTAGCTACATGTCTTTGACAAAAAATTTCTCAATGAGCGTATTTTTATCCACTTTAGATTGGAAGATTTTACCCCCTTCCTGACCAGGCCATATTTTGCGATTCAGCACTACTCATTTAACGGATAATTGCGCGGTCATACAATGCTTTACCCAAACAAAATTTATGTCCTTTTCCCCACAAATAGAGCTTTCTTTTGGTGGTATTTGATCACCTCTGCGATTTAAAATTTTTGCACTATAAAAAAAAAGTGATACAATTTTGGAAGAAAATATATTTTTCACATTCTGATATATAACATTCCCCAAAAAAAATTTTAAAATCAAAATTTTTTAACATTTTAGGCCAATTTGTTTTCTGCTACATATTTTTGGTAAAAAAAAAAATCGCAATAAGCGTATTTTGATTGGTTTGCGCAAAAGTTATCGCGTTTACTAACTACGGGAAAGATTTATGTAATTGTTATTGTTTTTTTTTTTCACTAGTAATGGCGGTGATCTGCAATTTTTTTGCGGAACTGCGACATTGGGGCGGACAGATCGGACCCCTAACTGACATTTTTGACACTTTTTGGGGGACCAGTGACATTACTACAGTAATCAGTGCTAAAAATATTCACTGTCACTGTAATAATGACACTGGCAGGGAAGGGGTTAACACTGTTGGTGATCAAGGGGTTAAATGTATGCCTCATGCTTACTAACGTGTGGGGGGTTCTGTGACACACACAGAGATCGCGGGTTCAGCTATGCTTAATCCTGTGATCTCCTCCTGTCGCTCACAGAGAAGATCCACCTGCTTTGTTTACACAAGCAGGCGGATCTTCTCACACTTTCCCTGACGATCGGGGAAGAGAGGCGGCGATCGCCGCCTCTCCTCCTTCGGCCCGACTCCCGCTGTGTCTAAACTAGCTTTGGCTGTACTTCTCTTTTAAGGTTTTACATATATAATCTGGTTGAAAAAAGACACATCCAGTTCAACCAGCATGAAATAAAAAAAAAAACATTAGGTTTTTAAAATATTCTCCTGGCCAAATTTGCACAAAAATCCAACAGGACTGCGATTAGCCCTGGATTCAGCTTAAACACATGGTAGCAATGAACCTGAACCTCATCCTTACCTGTCAGATTGACTAATTGGGCCCCACCTCAGAACATGTTGGCCAGAACCATCTCTGTGGAAACTGACGAGGGACATATTTATTATTATGCACTGTAGGCTTCTGCCTATAGGCAGCAGAGAGAAGGAGGCAGATTTTCCCTGCCCAGTCAATCACCGAACATTATTTCCCTAATCATCAAGAGAAATGTTGTCATCTCAAATATTTTACAATATTCTAAAATGGCCATGGACCAGTAAAAAAAACAAAATGCTCAGTGTACAAGAGATGATCCAAATAGAGGAGGTTCCTACGGGGATAAAGGCTGTATCTATGTCTAAAATCTCATGTCATTAAAATCCACAATGCTGACGTAATGAAACTGCCCAAAAGATAGTCTATACGTTAAATAGAAACCATCCAACATTTCCATTCAATACCTGGGCAGAATACATTACTGTATGGCTTCAGCTTCAGTATATCTTCTCCTTACAAAGTTTTACAATAATCTGTAAACAACTTCTATGTGAGACATATTACATTTGCGCCCTGTACTTTGCAGGAATCCATGCGGTGATCAACAGAACTTTTGTGTATGACGAGAGGCTCTTGCAATGGCGCCGCTATGTTGTTACTGTACTCTGTGTATATTTCTTGTCAGCAATTATTCTCATTTCTATTAAACAAAACATGAGACAGCTTAACCTGACTATGATGATTGATTGAGAACAGCAAACATTACAGATTCATCATGTTAAGCTCCAAGCACTCAGCTCCGTGCTGTCATCAATAATTGATCGCCTAGTGCCTAGTAAAAAAAAAAATGTTTTTTGGATGTCGTCATCAACTAGTAACAGACTGAGTAAACCAAACACTTAGAATTCTCTGTTCTGGAAAATACTTTAGTGGGTCCATTGCATCCTCACAGATATTCAAGCTTTAACTTATGTTGGGATGATTTTGAGCTGGCAGATGAAGTGGGATCCTTGTGTTGGGCCTCTCTGTGCATTTTACATTATTATATGATCTGGTGGGTTAATTAGCTCTGATTTGTCTGATTGCAGAGGGGATGTCAGAATGTAAAAGGACAGAAGCAGTTGTAACTGATATAAGTACCATGTGGTGTGTCAGGGCACTACAGATAAATTAAAGGAAGCCAAATTCCAAGTCTGGATTACAGGTAAATATCTGCATCATAATACTTTTCTTAAGAGTAATTTTTATCTCTGATATAGCGTGGAAGGTGAAAATGCTGTTGTATAAAGTGTGGTAAAATGGAGGAGAAGAGAGCATGCGCTTGCTGAGCTTCTCCCACACAGAATATAGGCCTTCAGGGTGTCTGTTTACATGGGTTGCCCAACCTGACAGGTTATGTGAGATTGGGACAGGAGAGTCAGATGTCTGCTTTTCCCTGCCTGGGAGACAGCTCGGCTGCTTGAGGCTTTTCTTCATGTCTCTATGAAAGCAACAGTCTGTTTCCTCCAAATACAGATTGCTGGATTATTTGGGGAAAAGCTTGAGCCAGAAACGTCTTCATCTGCTGAAGTTCTGCATCTACTACAGGCCTTTCATCACTGGCCAAGCTGAGGACACCTCGAGCCATTGTTACGTGGCGGATCTTTTTGCAGCTTTTATCTTATTGCATAGAAAGTTTTTTTCCCCTTCTATAAAAAGGAATTATTAGTGCCATGTGTTTGTTTCATTTATTTTGACACTTTGCAGGTGAAGGACTACACTGCAGCTACTGACAGCTGCAGTCCCAAACTTGATTATTAAATAGAAAGCATTTAACTATTGATAAATACACATGTGTAATACATACTGTATACAGTAAGTGATCTGATTTAGCTGGTAGAATATTTAAAAAAAGAAAAAAAAAGAACTAAACATTTTGTAATTTAGTTGAACTATGTGTGTGATTTGCAAACCCCTACCACAATGCATAGGCAGGAGGGTAACATAACCATTATAACCTCCAGCCTACTTATTAGACTACAAATTACCAATACTATACTGTAGGGTCCTCTCCCTCCTAAAAGCTACCGGATTGTGGGCAGCCCTTTTAGACCCTAGAAGTGAAAAGGGTAACATTTATTTGCAAAGAGGCAGAAAAAGCAGTGATCTCCAGCAGTCCCTGGTAACATGTCCCCAGTCTCTGGCTCTCTCCTGCCACAGGTTTCCAGTCTCTGACCCATCCACTCTAGTATTTCTGCAGTCTCTGACAGTCCTCTGTAGCTTTAAATATAGTGGATATTATGTATGGATTTGGTGCTTTTAGAGGCTGCAGTTAAGGCCCCAACTGCTAATAAGTTGAAACTCCCTGCATCATTATACAATGGACAGTTTTATAATTAATAAACTATAATATCAATTTATAGTGCTTCTCTCCTAGAGCCCACATGGCTGGCATGGAGGGGTGATATGTAAAAAATTGTAACCAATAACATTACACTGTGTACCATATTTCTTGCAAGGAAAACAATTAAATATTACAATAACAATTCTAGAAAGAGCTAAATTAATTATATGAAAGGCAAATATCCACACCAACTCTCTTTACTCTCCTTTCTTGGTTCCTTCATTCTATATTTTAAGTTGAATATATTTTTTTCAGCTGACGTAAAATATTGTTTTCCCATCCTTTATAAATGTGTGTAATTCCTCATTATTATATGTGGGAGTGCGGTTAGTGATCTGGTATTATATCAGACTGGCGCGCTGTGGGCGACTCACAATGCAGTTAAGCAACGTTTAGAAGATGAAATAAAAATAATGAAGGAAGAAGATTTTCTATCCGCAGTGCTGCTCACTGGTGTATTCTGATTTCTCAGTAATATGAGGGGAAATTAAGAATTGCTTATTGTTTTTCTGCCGTCTCTGCATAGAAAAGCACAGCTGTGCTCAGGAATACATTGTACAAGAATTTAAAGGCTTTCTGTAATGAGGTCTGAAGGGCTTTAGCTGGTGTTTATCCTTAGAATTTGTGCTTAGAGAAATGTCTTTTTTAAACTTGAGTACATTTATGCAGAACTTCTTCAAGTGAGCCTCTGAAAAAGTTTTGCAAGAGTGTAAGATATTTGCAATTGCCAAAAAAAAAAAAAAGAATTGGGGCATTTTCAAGTGTACGTGTGTGTGTGCGCAGATCAGATTAAAGAAATGTAACTGGGTAAATAGAAAGATTTTTTATTTCATTATTGTACTGGACAGTGTATAGGGACATCTGTTAAAGTGTATCTAAAGTCAACATTCCTTGGATAGATTAGGAAAGTGATAGAACCTCTGTTATTTTTTTTTTCTTGCGGTTTCCCATTTGGGAGGTTTTTCTCCACATCCTCTCCTGAAGAAAAAAAAAAGTGAGAAGAAACCACCTCTTGAAAAGTTGTCACTGGAATAGGTCTTCGCATTGACAGATTACCCTGCACCTTCTGTTCCACTTCAAGTGACAATTGTACATTTTGGATTTTTTTTGCTTTCTGCCTGAGCAACAAAGTTCCCTGGCACAAAAACCTTTGTCAAATCTATCTGAGACCCCCCCCCCCCCCCATCTAGTCCACACGAGGTAGCATAAGTTGAATTGAGTTGAGTCTTAATTAAAAATGGAAACTCTGACCGGGTTGACCATGACCTTGTACAGTAACCCTGTCAAACGATGAGCATCATCTATAAATAACCTTGATACATTGATCTGGTTGTCATTGGATATTGCACTTTAACCTTGGAATTTTGGCTGCTTTGTCTTTCTTTAAAAAAAAAAACGATTTGATTCCTGTATGAAACATCATGAATTAGTGGTAAATTATGTGTACAATGAAACAAAACCTCTTTGTCTTGTGCATAGTGAGGGGCATGTTGGTTCAAGTCTGCTGCTAAAGGATTGCTCAGAGAATCTTCCCAACAAAATCTCTAAACTTTCAAGATGCTCTGCATGCGGTTTTAGAAAAACATATTGTTCTGTGGCAAAGAAATTCTGCCAACTGGATTTATCTACTGCAAATTACTACAAGACATGTATGTCTGTGCTATAGTTTGTCTATGCTGTAAAACCCTTATACTTGGGCAGGGACAAAATTCTCCATCTTGAAGGCAAAATAAATCCATTTAGTGATACAGAATACTGATTGGTTTTATAACAATTGTACAGCAGTTTCCAAGTTTATTATACATTTATTGTTCCAAAAATATTTACAGAATGCTACCACTATGTGGACCCAATGGCCAGTTTGCTTTTGCTAAAGTTATGCCCGTGGGTGTAGAATATCATTCTATATGTCTATACTATTAGCAGGGAAATTCGAAATGCAGTCTAAAGAGCACCAGTGATGTGTATTGTGGCCCACACCCCTCAGCTGAAACCCCAGCAAACACTGGCTGGGGGAGCTTGATTTATTATGTTGCCTGTTGCATGTTCCCAGGTGTTATTCACTGGGTCTAAGGGAGTGCCCCCACTGCAACCAATAGGGGACCTGTTGGACAGTGGAGGAAACCTGGCCAGTGACACATTGGCTTTTGTGGGAGAACACACTTGCAGTGCATCCTGGGATTGCTCATAAAAACCGGGGGGAACATGTGATAGGGCGTCTTTGGTGGGAAGCAGAGTCCCAGGAGGAGGCTGACGGCTTGTCTCTCCTCCTGCTGCATGAGGAAAGTGGCCTTAGGCAATCAGCCTAGTGAATCAGGTGTGGAGCTGAGTCGCAGAGGATCCAGTACAGCTGACAGTGGAGCTACTGGCAGAGTCTTCAGGGAAAAACAGTGTCCGTTTGCACCAGGGGACTTGCCAGGAAGGGAGATCACTCCAGTGAAGTGTCAGAGTAAAGGGGTGCCAGTTTCAGAACCCTGAAGAGTAGGGACAAAGGGGGTGCCAAGTAGGACAGTGCAGTACAGTTCAGTAATTCTTCACTTAAGTGGCAAGGTGAAGCAGCGGCCTTGCCGCACTCAGCGTTACATAGAAGTCCCAGCAATTGTGCATAGTTTATACAGTTGGAGTATCCCACTCAACCCTTCTCCTATCCAAGTTTTCTAATAAAACAACGTAAAACAAAACCCCTAGACTGTTTTCTGACTGAGCCAAGCACTTTGAATATGCTATATTGTCAAGTAGTCGCTATGGGTAACCCAGGGGAATCCATACCTCCCAACAGTCCTGGATTCCGCGGGACTGTCCCGCATTTCTAATAGAGTCCCGCTGTCCCGCGCATTCAGGCTGTGTCCCGCAGCCACTTAAACCCGCACCTGTCCTCCCTTAGAATTAGCATGGCGCGGCGCCGCTAGTATTAGAAGACTGTAATGCAGTGTCCACGGCTATGCCGGTATCTCCGCCCACTCCCTTGCTATTGAAAGCCTGCAATTACCGTACAATGCCTGCCCTGGGCTTTGCCACTAAGCCCCGCCCACTCCAGGAATCTCCTGTAAGGGGAAGCGTGTGCTCTCCAGGAAAGGAAGACGAGACTGACCTGATGTCATGCTATGTGATCTCCCTCCAGCAACAAGTGTGTGTGAGTGATGCAGCCTTCGTTCTCCTGTGTACAGGGTGGGAGCGCCAGGCACCCAGTGCATATTTGGGCTACATTTGCTGGTGGGTGCCCTGGGTCCTGGCACCACAACTGCCCGCATTGTTTTTTTTTTCTTTCCATAGGCTTCTTTCCCCGTGGTAAACTCCCCCTCAGCTCCCTGCTAGTCGGAGCTCAGCTGCACTGTCACTCCTCTATTCTTCACTGATCGCCAGTCTGATTTTCCTCTCTTCCTCTCTATACAATAACCTGAAGCAAGGCTGTATCCCCTCTCTTCTATGTTCACTGATGATCAGTGAGAGGGGATACAGCCTGGCTTCAGGTTATTGTATAGAGAGGAAGAGAGGAAAATCAGACTGCTCATCAATGAATAGAGAAGTGAGGGGATACACTCAGGCTTCTGGTCAGTGTATAGGGAGAAGAAGAGATTCAGACTGTTGATTGGTGAAAATAGAAGAGAGGGGTGCACTGCAGGCTTCTGACCAGTGAATGGAGGAGATTCAGACTGCTGACTAGTGCACATAGAAAAGAGGCTTTTGGTCAGTGTATGGAGTGAAGAAGAGGAGATTCAGACTACAGATCAATGATCTGTAGCATACCTCCCAACTTTCCCGCAATTTGAAGGGGGTCCCGGGGTCCCGCGGAGCTGGGCTGAAGTCCCGGAAAATCTGGCCGCCGGTGTCCTGTCAGATAATGTCTCCGATAATGCCGTCCATCTCTGCTGCCCGCCCCCTCCTCCTCCCAGCTCCGCCCTCGTCTTCAGCTCCGGATCAGAAGGGTGGACCCGGGGTGCAGAGCAGTGTGCCCCGAGTCCACCCATTGTGTGACAATAGCGAATGAAAATTCGCTATTGTCACACAGATCCTCCTCCTGGCCAATCAGGAAGCAGGTCTTCCTGATTGGCCGAAAGGCAAAACCATGCCATTGGCCGAGGAGGAGGCAGAAGGACTTGAGGAGACGCCGGGGGACAGAGGAGAAACCTCTGCAGGTAAGTGCACTGGTCTCGGGTGGGGGGGCACGGCACGCTGGTCATTCTGCATTAAGGGGGTCACACTGGTCATTCTGCATTAAGGGGTCACGCTGGTCATTCTGCATTTAAAGGGGGCACGCTGGTCTCTCTGCATTGAAAGGGGGCACGATGATCTCTCTGCATTGAAGGGGGGCAAGGCATGCTGGTCATTCTGCATTGAAAGGGGGCACGCTGGTTATTCTGCATTAAAAGGGTCAGGCTGGTTATTCTGCATTGAAAGGGGTCACGCTGGTTATTCTGCATTGAAAGGGGGCACGCTGGTCATTCTGCATTGAAAGGGGGCACACTGGTCATTCTGCATTGAAAGGGGGCACACTGGTCATTCTGCATTGAAGGGGGCACGCTGGTCATTCTGCATTGAAAGGGGGCACGCTGGCCATTCTGCATTGAAAGGGGGCACGCTGGTCACTCTGCATTGAATGGGGGCACGGCACGCTGGTCACTCTGCATTGAAAGGGGGCACGCTGGTCATTCTGCATTGAAAGGGGCACGCTGGTCTGACTGCATTGAAGGGGGCACGCTGGTCATTCTGCATTGAAGGGGGCACGCTGGTCTCTCTGCATTGAAAGGGGGCACACTGGTCTCTCTGCATTGAAAGGGGGCACGTGGTCTCTCTCTGTATTGAAAGGGGACACGCTGGTCACTCTTCATTGAAGGGGGCACACTCTACCTTGATTAATGAAGGCCCCTTTCACACTTTTGTGACTTCAAAGTCACGCATTTTTTTTACAGCGTTTTTTGCTGCAAAGCAATGCCTATAACATTTTTCTGTTTGTGCCCCCCAAAAGGGGGCATTTGGGTTGGATGGAGCTGGGGGCATTTGGGGTGGATGGAGCTGGGGTGGGCATATGGGGTGAATGGAGCTGGATGGGCGGGTGGATGGAGCTGGGGTGGGCATTTTGAGTGTTTGGAGGTTGGATGGGTGTTTGGGATAGATAGTGCTAGGGTGGGCATTTGGGGTGGATGGAGCTGGGGGGGTGGATGGTGCAGAGTCCGACCCCTGCATCCTGTACATTACATACTCCTGTCTCCTGCATTCTGTACATTACATACTCCTGTCTCCTGCATTCTGTACATTACACTCTCCTGCACTATATACACAATACTGTACATTATATACTTCTCACCAAAGTCTTCATTGTCTCAACAGTTGCTGGTTGCTATGCAGTCTCTGACTATTTTAATGAAGTTCTTCTTTAAGGTAGGCTGAGCAATCAAAGCATATTTTATGAGTACTAGGAAGTCTGGGTTTTGTTTACCCTATCCCTTAAGCCCCTCCCACTGCTAAGCAATTGGCCACACCCACAATTTGCCAAGGTGGCTGTGCTGTTTTTACTGGAGGCCTTAAAGTCTCTTCCTTATAGAGGTCCCTTGTTCCCTTGTGCCATCCACGCTCACCACCCTTAAGACCTTGAAAGTGAGTATAAGCCAATACAACTAACACCCCCCTTTGGCGGAATCCCACCTTACTCACTTTTTCCCATTCAAGTCCCCCCCAAGCCTGGACTAAATATACCATTAAACTGCTGTCATATCTAGTGGATGAGGGTAATCTGCTCCCCTTTCTTGTTCTTTGTACATCTCTGTGACATATCTGTTTCGCTACTGGCAATTATCACATGCCTTTAGTAGTCAGTTTTCCCATTCAGCTGTGACTTTATTCATGTCTAAAAAGGACCCTCACCTTGCCAACATCCAAACTGAATATATAAAAAGGCAGAGAAAGTAGACCCTACTTTTTAAGAAAAGGTGAACTTTGTGGGCACAACATGAGGCAGTCAGTATAAAAAGGCTATAACTTTTATTACAAATATTTTAAAAAAAGGAACACGCATTATAGAATCATTACAACCCCCAATAATCAATAGGTCAACAGATACCCAATCCAATCAAATACCCATCAATTTGAAAAAGGTAGATAGATGTCAAGTCCACAATTCCTCCATGCATATAAGTCAATGCGTTTTGCAAAGTGTATTTGCTTCCTCAGGACAGACTGGGTGGGTGCTATTGTAAAGTTAAAAAATACACAGAGAAATTCACATAAGTGTCATGTATTGAAACAAATGTATATTGTTTTTTGTTTTTTTTTAGTGGTGGTAGTGTTTTTCGTACATCCATTTATCTTCTTCATACACATTAAATCAACATAAATGAAAAATAAACAGAAAAAACAATGTGAAGTTTAACAACAGATAATATAGGAAATGGCGGAAAAAGTTTGTTTGCCTGATCTTGAAAAACCAGTTTGGACAAAAAACAGATCGAGGGGGCGGACATAGGGGACCCTTTAGAGCAGGAATGTCAAACCCAATTTCATTGCGGGCCGCATCAGCATTATGGTTGCCCTCAAAGGCCGGTTAGATCAGTAAGATTACATGTCCAGAGCACCCCATGCCCCTTTACACCCTTATGGCGCTTTTCCACTGCATGGAACCGTACCGGTTCGGCACGCTTTTGTGCTTTTCCACTGCTGGTACCGCATGGTATAGGGTCGGAACGGTTCGGTACGGTACGGTATAGGTTTGCTTTTCCACTGCATTGAACCGAACGGTACGGTACGGCTCTGAAAAAAACAGTACCTACTCGATTGTGGTTCCAACAGGTACCAAACTGGTACCATATCCCACAATCCTTTGCATGCAGTCACTACTAGCCATTGATTGGTCAGAGAATCCCACCCACCCCGTTGTTATCCCACCCACTTAACTTAGTGCTACTTTAGTGGAAAAGCAAACCTATACCGTACCGTACCGAACCGTTCCGACACTATACTATGCGGTACCAGCAGTGGAAAAGCAAACCGGGCCAAGCAGGGCCGAGTAGAGCCGAGCCGGTACGAGCCGGTACTTCCAGTGGAAAAGTGCCATTACATGAGATTTCAAGAGCCCCCTCACCATCAGAAGTCAAGAGTCACCCACCCTTCCTTACATCACAATGCACTCCCTTGCCTTGTGCTGCTGCCAGGAAAAAGATGCGGATTGATCTGGGAAGAAGTGCAGGGTCTGGAGGAGAACCAGAAGAGGGCTAGAGTCAGCTTCCAGAGTCTGCTGAATGTTGAGACCAGGGGAGGCAAAGGCAAGGTGGTGTTGCGACTGCACAGAGAGGTGCAGGATCTGTAGGAGGAGTTCTGCCCTCCTCTCTGCTGCGGACTGCTGAGAAGGGGGGCAAGAATGAGCCTTTCTGCAGCTGCACAGAGGAGTGCTGGGATAGGCAGAGGAGTTCTGTTCTCTCTGCTGCCAACTACAGAGACAAGGTGGGGGCAGAGACAAAGGGGATCCTGCAGCTGCGAGGGCCACATGAAATGGCCTGGGGGGCTGCATTCAGCCCGCGGGCCTTGTGTTGGACACCTGTGCTTTAGAGGAAGAGGGCGCCAAAATAACAACTCGGGCGTCCTATTTTTGCAAAGACGGACCAGGAAAAGTTCAACTAGTAAAATGAATAAATGTGCCAGAACACTCTATGGGAGAAAGAGGATATATATTGTGAGGGATTAGCTCGGTGGTAGGCGTGGATGACCCCTTGGGGGGTGCGTTTTCACAGAGAGATAGCCGAAAAGTGCTTGCAAACAACAGTTTGGTTTATTAATACAATTTTCTTCACCAGACTGCAAGCGTTAAAAACAGCAAAATAAAATAAAAGACAAAATAAATCCTTGCCTCTGTGGGCGGCTACCTTCTCACACTGGAACCTACCTAAGAGTCTGTCTCCAACCTACTGTTGGGCAGACTTTCTTATCCTACAGCGGATACTCAACAGTCCATGTTTTATCTCTTCACACAGCACATGTTCATTTAACAGGTCCCTTTACTCTTCACAATGAGAATGTCTCTTTGCTTGTCTCTTCACATGGCAAACATTCCTTTATTTCTTCCACATAGAAATATTTCGTTTTCTCACCTTTGAGAAGTCTTCACAACTGGTTACCCTCCTTAGCGCACATCACTTCAGGGGGTCTTCTCCCATGCTTACACAGCTTGTCGGGAGGCACACATCTGACTGTCCTCCTTCTCCCAGCCCACACGGCTTCAGGAGACAGCTTCCGGAGGCAGCCCTCCATAGACTTCCTTTGGACAAATTATAGAAGCCTTAACTTCCTCATTCTGAACAGCTGAAGTCTGTTCAACGTCTTTAGACATTTCTTCTGGCTTCTGCAGCCGACACCCTATAGTAATTGGTGAATTGTATCTCCGATCTGTGACAACACTCACAGATTTACCTGACTTCCTGTCACATTTACTTGACGTCCTGTTACATATCCCCCCCCCCCTTGTCTCAAGCCTGGGGTTGGGACACAGTTTTCCAGGCACGCATGTGTCTGGCACTGCTCTTGACTCTCACTGATAAGCCTCTCAGTATCTTCCCAAGTAATGTTCAGTCCATTCAATTCTTTGTCTGCTTCAGCTGCCAGAGATACATCCTTCTGAGCAATCTGCTCTCTCCAAGTCCGTCAGCTTGTCCACATACACCTGTTTTGGCTGATCCTCTCCATCTTCATATAGCCAATTCTCTGTATCTTCAAGCTTCAGGATGAAACTGTTTCTATCATCTTCATTGACAGATTTCTCATATACATATTCCTCAACTGCATTTTTGGCATCATTTAGCTCCTTCTTAATAAATGGAAAAAAGAGTAGCGCACGAGATCAACTATATGTGACTCAAGATGTTGTAAGCAAGCTATGAAGGATACTGCTAAACAAACATTTCAAAACAGAAGAATAGTAATCAAAAAAGAAGAAGAAGAACTAATGTCCATTCAGTCCATGAAATCCAAGGGTAAGTGAAATAAGTTGGATTGCTAGGTCACCATCCACCACCAGGTGTCACACCAAAGAATAGTAGGATTGGCCACTCACCAGAACTCAATGCTCAGGTGTTCTCACACAAGAGCAGACTGCGCAGAAATGTTAGATGGATATAGAGCCAGAACCTGTTCACCACTGCTTCATAACAAATCCTTGCACGCACTCCCTCGGTATCAGGATGTCATGGAGAGAAAGAATGGCCCCACATAGTGAAGTACCGTAACCACAAATGCTTTATTGAAAGTAAAAATGTGTTGCACTCACATGTATAGGCTCATCAGAAAGCATATAACCACATAATGCTCGGTAGAAGGAAACCTAGCTCGTCCAGTTCTCGGGCTCACTCCACGCCAGCCCTGTACCTTCCGGGTAGGTCCCTCACCGTCACGTGATGTCGGATGTGTAGTCTGGTCACGCCCCGACCGGTTTCGTCATGTCCGACTTCAACTGGAGGCGTGACCAGAACGACAACATCCGGCATCTAAATAGCCCTGCTGGAACGCTCTACGTCCAATCGGCAACGAGGTGAAAAACCGGAAGTTTAGCCAGCTCACTACGCCGCGGAACTTCCGACATCAACGTAAACAAATAGAGTCGTCCCTTGCAGGATTCCAATTTACTTAGGCACCATGGATAATACAGAACATACAAAGAACTTTTATGCATAGAATTAAGCAATAGTAAAAACAATTTTAACCCTAGGCTTTGAGCCAAAAAATTAAAATATAAAAAGATAAAAAAGGAATGGTTGAAGTGCAATACCGCTCCTTGCCGATATGAACCTGTAGCGTGTTACCAGTAACAATCTGCATATACACTGGACAATCTACACATATCGTAACTAAGAGTGTTATACATTAATAGTATTACAATACCTATTTAAATACATATAAAATACATATATAAACCGAAATACCGTAAAACAATACTAATTAAAAAAATTTTGCAGCTGAAAAAAATGCCACAGTTAATAAAACAGAAAGCAAATAATCAAGCCTCACTAAACAGGCTGCAACGATAGCAGGGGAGGAAAAGTTAAGAATCGCTAATATAGCAATTCAAGTCCAGTTCAATGTTTAACCCCGTCAGTGCGAGGGCCTGGGTGAGGAAAATCCATTTGGTTTCACATTTGGATAATTCCCTCACCCAATTCGACCCCCGCCACGACGGGGTAACACGTTCGATCCCCCAGAAGTGAAGACCTCTAGGGTCCCTCTGGTGGAACTGGCGGAAATGTGCGGGCACGTTGTGTTCGCGCTTCCCCTTTAAGATGTTAGTGATATGCTCACCCACTCTTACTTTTAAAGCCCGTTTAGTACGGCCAATATAAACTAAATTACAGGGGCACATTAGTCCGTAAACAACATGTGTAGTATCACATGTAATTAAGTTTTTAATTTTGAAGGTTTTATTTATGGCCCGAACTGTGAAAGAGTCCCTCCTCCTGAAATTGGTAGGCGTAAATGAACAGGCTCTACACCTACCACAGGTGAAGAACCCCCTCATGTCCGGGAAGAAGGAGACACTAGGGGGATCCAGTATTTTTTTGACAATTTGGTCCCCAAAATTAGGAGCTCGTCTGTAGATAAACGATGGCTTAGCAGGTAAAGCCGAGCCTAACGTTTTATCCATTAGTAATATGGACCAATGTTGTCTAAAGATTTCCTCAACCTTCTTATAATCGTTGGAAAAATCTGACAAGAAGCTCCATTGTTTGGGGTCGTCATCAATCCTAACCGGTTTGACTGCAGGTCTCAGTGGTCTAGGAGCATTTTTAATGTTGGTGATTTCTCTATTCAGATCACTCTCATAATACCCTTTGGCGACAAACCTGTCCCTCAGAACCGCTGCTTGCTCAGTATAATCATCAACAGAGGTACAGTTCCGTCTCACACGGATAAACTGACCCCTGGGAATGTTCCTGAGCCAGTTAGGGTGGTGCCCACTTTGTATCGCCAAATAGCTATTCCTGTCTGTCACTTTAAAGAATACTTTCGTAGTCAATCTGTTGTTTTCTCTTTTAATAGTGACATCCAGGAAGTTGATTTCATCAGGGCTATGATGGAACTCCAATTTTATATTGTTGTTATTGGTATTCAGGTGTTCCATGAAGGCTACCAGATCTTCCTCTCCCCCTTGCCAGATGAAGATAATGTCATCAATGAAACGTTTGTACAGCCTAAGTTCATGTCGTACCTGGTTGAAGACAAACTTGTCTTCCCACTCCGACATGAACAAATTTGCCAGGCTTGGGGCAAATTTGGCGCCCATGGCAACACCCGTTTTTTGGCTATAGAATTGACTGTGATGCCAAAAATAGTTATGGCTTAGACAAAAGTCTAAAGCCCTCCCAATAAACACTTTTTGCTCCCGGGGTAAGTCATCCCTTTGACTTAATGCCCAGTTTAAGGACAATAGAGCGTCATCATGCTGGATGATGGTGTACAGGGACGACACGTCGGCTGTAACGAGAAAGACCGGCGAGTCGTCCCCAAGTACAACATCATCCAGCATGAGAAGAAGATCCGTGGTGTCCTTTAGAAAAGCTTTCGTCTGAACCACACTCTTCTGTAAAAACTGGTCCAGGTATTGGCCAAGTCTGGCACTCACTGACCCAATCCCGTTCACAATGGGTCGTGGAGGAGGGTTGGTTGCGTCCTTGTGGACTTTTGGCAGCGTATATAGGATCGGGATCCGACATGCACTAGGTGTTAAGAAGTTACGTTCCTTCTTTGTTAGGACCCCGTCCCTGAACCCCGATTGTACCAATCGTTTCAGATCACCCACAAAATCACCAGTTGGGTCTTTAGGTAATTTGGTGTAAGTTGCGGTATCACTTAACATGGTTATGATCTGATTGTGGTAGAACTGCTTGTCCATCACAACCACTCCCCCACCCTTGTCAGCTGGACGGATGATAATCTCTTTACGAGATTCGAGTGAATCTAGTCCCTCCTGTATATGTCTGTACTTCTTAATGACCCCAAACCCCGGTTCCAGGGTCTGAAGATCACGCAGGACTAGACTTTTGAAAACTTCCACACAGTGATTATTAGTCACTGGTGGGTTATAAATGGATTTGTTGCGTAAACCGCTATTTATCATCCCTCTGTTGTTATTATTGTTGATTGATGTAATGGGATTGTTCAGAAAGTGTTTCTTTAAATTGACTTTTCTGATGTATTTATGTACATCAATGTATGTATTGAATTTATTAATTGGCCTTTTTGGGGCACATTTCAGACCTTGGTCCAAAATGTGAAGTTCCTTTTTACTTAAAGATACACTACTGATATTGAATATCCCCTCATTTACCAGTCTCGCCTTCTTTTTTTGGAGCTGTATCCTCCTTCCTGCCCGTACTCCTCTTCGGGGCCCATGTTTTCCCGATACAGTTGTCTGTCCGGTTGTGCATATTGGGTGTTGTATGGTCGACTCCTGCCCCTCCCCCTGCCCCTGCCCCGCCCCAAAAAAGGCTGTCTAGGTGGGTTCAGTGGAGTTTTAGGTCCAGTGTCATCCGTCACCCCATTGGATCTGTTGGCCAAAACCTGATACTGGTTGTGAGTTGGAATTCCCGCCCCCTGGGGGCCGCCTCTCACAGTACCCTTTTTGTTTTTATTCCCTCTATTCATACCCCTGATTGGAGGACCTGTCCATTCCAACAAGGGTCTGACGGGTATATGTGACACACCTACCTTAGGGCGTACAACTGGGGTCTGAATAGGAGTAACAGGTGTTCGACCACCTACTAATTCATTATCTGCGGCTTCCATGGGTTCAACTGAACCTGAGGCCTCTACAGGCATAGGCCCTGATAATGTTGCTTGCCAGCAGAAGACCTGATGGTTTTTAAAATCCTGTCGGTCTCTTGTAAATTTCTTTACTTTTTTAAGGTGTGTCTCCTTATCAATTTTATCCAATTTAACTTTGGTGCTGCTATTAAATTCCCTTACCTCAGGGGAATCATTTTTATTTTCTATTTTAGTTTGTAGATCATGGATCTTTTTATTCAAAAGATCCATTTTCCTTTTCTTTCGTTTTAAGACTAGGGCCTGTAGGTCCAGCCCCGCCCGGTGGAAGAAGTCATACCACTCACAAATGGAGGAGTCATCGTCTAATCCATCCTGCGGAGCTATATCCCATCTCAGACCCCTGCTTATGATCCCTTCTGCTATATAAGCCTCCAGGGTGGTGATATCCCACCATGCTCTCACCTGTTTTTCCAAAGTGAGAGATAGTGTTTTTAAGGTTGTATTGATATCCTCATCCACTGGAGGTATATTAATGTGCCCCTGTAATTTAGTTTATATTGGCCGTACTAAACGGGCTTTAAAAGTAAGAGTGGGTGAGCATATCACTAACATCTTAAAGGGGAAGCGCGAACACAACGTGCCCGCACATTTCCGCCAGTTCCACCAGAGGGACCCTAGAGGTCTTCACTTCTGGGGGATCGAATGTGTTACCCCGTCGTGGCAGGGGTCGAATTGGGTGAGGGAATTATCCAAATGTGAAACCAAATGGATTTTCCTCACCCAGGCCCTCGCACCGACGGGGTTAAACATTGAACTGGACTTGAATTGCTATATTAGCGATTCTTAACTTTTCCTCCCCTGCTATCGTTGCAGCCTGTTTAGTGAGGCTTGATCATTTGCTTTCTGTTTTATTAACTGTGGCATTTTTTTCAGCTGCAAAATTTTTTTAATTAGTATTGTTTTACGGTATTTCGGTTTATATATGTATTTTATATGTATTTAAATAGGTATTGTAATACTATTAATGTATAACACTCTTAGTTACGATATGTGTAGATTGTCCAGTGTATATGCAGATTGTTACTGGTAACACGCTACAGGTTCATATCGGCAAGGAGCGGTATTGCACTTCAACCATTCCTTTTTTATCTTTTTATATTTTAATTTTTTGTCTCAAAGCCTACGGTTAAAATTGTTTTTACTATTGCTTAATTCTATGCATAAAAGTTCTTTGTATGTTCTGTATTATCCATGGTGCCTAAGTAAATTGGAATCCTGCAAGGGACGACTCTATTTGTTTACGTTGATGTCGGAAGTTCCGCGGCGTAGTGAGCTGGCTAAACTTCCGGTTTTTCACATCGTTGCCGATTGGACGTAGAGCGTTCCAGCAGGGCTATTTAGATGCCGGATGTTGTCGTTCTGGTCACGCCTCCAGTTGAAGTCGGACATGACGAAACCGGTCGGGGCGTGACCAGACTACACATCCGACATCACGTGACGGTGAGGGACCTACCCGGAAGGTACAGGGCTGGCGTGGAGTGAGCCCGAGAACTGGACGAGCTAGGTTTCCTTCTACCGAGCATTATGTGGTTATATGCTTTCTGATGAGCCTATACATGTGAGTGCAACACATTTTTACTTTCAATAAAGCATTTGTGGTTACGGTACTTCACTATGTGGGGCCATTCTTTCTCTCCATGACATCCTGATACCGAGGGAGTGCATGCAAGGATTTGTTATGAAGCAGTGGTGAACAGGTTCTGGCTCTATATCCATCTAACATTTCTGCGCAGTCTGCTCTTGTGTGAGAACACCTGAGCATTGAGTTCTGGTGAGTGGCCAATCCTACTATTCTTTGGTGTGACACCTGGTGGTGGATGGTGACCTAGCAATCCAACTTATTTCACTTACCCTTGGATTTCATGGACTGAATGGACATTAGTTCTTCTTCTTCTTTTTTGATTACTATTCTTCTGTTTTGAAATGTTTGTTTAGCAATATCCTTCATAGCTTGCTTACAACATCTTGAGTCACATATAGTTGATCTCGTGCGCTACTCTTTTTTCCATTTATGTATTTACAAATATCTTCCATTATTTGTTTAAGTAGCAGCAATATTTATTTGTTATAATAGTCAAGAGATTGACTCCTCCTCAAGCGCAAAGATATATTTTCCTTGACAGTTAGTGTCCAAGTTTATATATATATATATATATTTATTGTAGCTCCTTCTCAAGTTTGTCCTGCATAACCGTCTGTCCTATCCGCCATGGAGGACCGTGATCCATAGGCAACTTAATTGTGCTAGTGTTAATGTCTTCACCAGTCTTGAGTCGCCTTTCTCTGCAATCAACAAATGATGTCCACAAAACTTTGAGAACCTCTGCTTCACTTAGCTTTGTTCCAAGTAATATCTGTACTTTTTCTGGTGGACCCGTTTTGTCTTTGTCCACGCTGACTGTTCCTACTACTGTTTCTTTTAAGGTTTGAAGGACCCCTAGAGAGTCTGCATGTACTCTTAAGAATTCTCCTAATTTGGACAGGGACTCTTGACATCCCTCTGTGACTTGAATTGCCTCTCCATACAGCTGTACACAATCATTGACTCTTTGTTGCAAAAGGGAATGATCTTCCTTCTTGAGCTTGGCTTGCTCTAAGATGCTGTGCAGAGGATTTTCCATTTGCGACAACAGACTGTCACACATTTCTTCAAAGTGACCCCTGTTCCTTTTCCCAGAGACATCAATATCATTCACCAAACATTTCATACTCAGAGGCAGATCTGAAGCATTTGCACTCATCAACTTCTTAAACTTTTCGCCCTCCTGAGCGAGTCGCAGTAAAGGCCTACTATTTGATTTGATATCCAGTTTATATTTCTTGCCAAACTCTTCACAGAAGTAGCCAAGCAGAACATCATCAACTTTCCTTCCACCAACATAGGGGTCAAAGGCAACAACACAGTCTATTACAAGTTTCTTCAATGCACTTTCTGCTGAACTATTTGACCGCTCAAGGTCACCTGGTTCCTTTTCTTTATCTGAACTCCACATGGAATGTATCTCAAGATCACGATCAAACTTCTGCCACTTATCTTTCACCAGTTCCATTTTGGAAATATTCCCTGAAAGGCACTTATTCATTTGCTTCACGTTTTCACCAACAGCCTTAGTTTTCTCCACTAGGTGGTGTTTGCTTTTTTCTCCCAGCTTTATATCACTTGCTTTAGTTTTCTCCGCTTTAGTTTTCTCCACTAGGTTTTCAGCTTGAACTGAGAAATCACCACATTTCTTACCCAGCTCCTTTGTTTGCTGAAGCTCTAATGATACATTTTCCAATGCTTGACTTTTTTGAAGGAACTGTTTATTCCAAAGGGGTGATTCAAACAACATGTCATCACATTTCTGATGCTCACTCAGGACAGACCCCAAAACACTGATCCTTTTAAAACTTGCATCAGGCACACTATCCCGTCTTTGGGAAAGATCCTTTGTCGCCTGTAATTCCTCTTCAAGTTCTTCCAACTGAGTCTTCATCTCTTCTACTTGCTGTTCTAAGGCTCGCTTAGACTTTTCTAGCTCCTGAACGCTTTTCTCAACATCATCCTTGGAGCTGACCACATCTTCCATGTCTGTACATAGCTGCTTGTTAACTCTTTCTAGTTCAGCCTTAGACTCTAGAGCTTCCTCCAAGGAGTGAGCCAAGAACAGGGCTTTGCTCTCTTTCTCCCGAGCCTCTGCTTTTGCACGGTCATGTTCTTCTGCATATTTTGCAGACACAGTCTTCTCCTCCCCAAGCATCTGATCAAACTTCTTTTGCTTCTTCTCCAGGTTGGACACAATCTGATTCTGGTGATCCAGATTCACACTCAGTTCATCCAATTCCTGCTGAAGTCTTGTCTTGGTCTTCTCAAGCTTGCCATAAGCAGCTGTTTTTTTCTCATAGCGTTGATTAGCAACTTCAAAGTCTTTCTGCAGTTTCTTTTTCACAACTTCAACACTCTCTAATGAACAAACGCTTTCTTCCATGCGTTTTTTTCATAACCGCTATCTGAGCTTGCAATGTTGCGACTTGCTCTGATAGGTTTTTCTTTGCTTCCTCCTCCTCTTTTAATTGTTCCAGGAAGACATTTTTCTCATCTTCCATTTGTTTGAGCTTTGTGCTAAAACTCAGCCTTTGACACCTCTCTTCTTGTAAAAGTTCCTGCGTGTCTTGCAGTTGCGATTCCAAGATAGAAAAATCCTTGGCAATTTTTCTAGATTTGCTGTCTGCTTGAGAAAGCTGATTTGTAACACTGTCCAACTCAACCTGCAGTCGGTTTGCCTTCTCTGACAGCTTAGCACACACTCGGTCAACTTCTGACACCTTGACTTGCGATTCCTGCAGCTGTGCCTCTACTTTTTTTCTCTTGTGTTCCGAATCTCCTTTTCCCTGCATAAGAGCCTTCACCTCACTGGCTAGCATCTGGGAATAAGAATGTAATTCTGCCACACAGGCTTCTTTCTCCTTTAACTGCTGCTGGACACGTTGGGCTTCCCCTTTCCAACTTTCACAGTCCGTACGCAATTCATCCACCACATTGCTCAAAGTAGTGAGCTCATACACAGTACTCAGTAATTTAGCCTCTCTTTCACTTTTCTCTTTGTCGCTGAGAGACAATGTCGTTTTCAGAGCAACATTCTGTTCCTGCGCCCCCTGCAGGTCTATTTTTGTAGCTTCCAAACACTGAAGACTTTTTTCCAGCTGATTACGCAACTCCAACATTTCACACATACTTTGCTTCTGCAAAGTCTGAACTTCAATTTCCTTTTCCATGAGGATGGTATCTTTCTCCATTATAGTCTCTCTACGTTTTTGCAACTCGGGAAAAAAGAAGAGCAGTGGTTTCTTCCCACTGTAACTGTACCCCCAGGGGTTGTTCCTTTTCTTCCATTTTCCGTTGCACGGCATCCCGCTCAGCCCTGCACACATACTCGGTTTCCTCTATACCGATGGCCTCCATTTGCTGCTGGCGTCTCTGTTTCCAGCCTGCCATGTCCTCTTGGTGAGCTGCCATGCTCTCTTGGTGAGCCTGTTGTTTAGCGGTAAAGATCCGCTGAAAATCTGCATTTGCCCCAGTGTTGCTAGGGACAACAACCTTTCTCTTTAGCCGATTCCGTTCAGGCATGGATGGGGCTGATTCAGACGGTAGCATCCCTTCCATCCATAGAATCCGGTCTCTCATTTCAGCGATCCTTGCATCTTTCAGGCGTTTTGATCGCCCCATCTTTAGTCACTCCACAAAAAATTATTTCAAAGTCCAGCAAAACTTTTAAGAACACTGTCTCTTTAAAACTTAGTAGTTTTTTCTCTCTCTTGCAGGATCTCCTTTCCTGCAGACACAGTTTGTGCAGTCTCATGCACCAGACACAGTTCATCAAAAATTTTGAGACCGCTGTCTCTTTAAAACACGTTTTTTTTCTCTTTCAGGATCTTCTCTCCTGCACACATAGATTGTGCAATCTCATGCACCAGACAAAGTTCATCAAACATATGCACTTCTTTGCAGGGATCTCTGCTTCTGCCCACTGCATACCTCCACCATATGTGAGGGATTAGCTCGGTGGTAGGCGTGGATGACCCCTTGGGGGGTGCGTTTTCACAGAGAGATAGCTGAAAAGTGCTTGCAAACAACAGTTTGGTTTATTAATACAATTTTCTTCACCAGACTGCAAGCGTTAAAAACAGCAAAATAAAATAAAAGACAAAATAAATCCTTGCCTCTGTGGGCGGCTACCTTCTCATACTGGAACCTACCTAAGAGTCTGTCTCCAACCTACTGTTGGGCAGACTTTCTTATCCTACAGCGGATACTCAACAGTCCATGTTTTATCTCTTCACACAGCACATGTTCATTTAACAGGTCCCTTTACTCTTCACAATGAGAATGTCTCTTTGCTTGTCTCTTCACATGGCAAACATTCCTTTATTTCTTCCACATAGAAATAGTTCGTTTTCTCACCTTTGAGAAGTCTTCACAACTGGTTACCCTCCTTAGCGCAAATCACTTCAGGGGGTCTTCTCCCATGCTCACACAGCTTGTCGGGAGGCACACATCTGACTGTCCTCCTTCTCCCAGCCCACACGGCTTCAGGAGACAGCTTCCGGAGGCAGCCCTCCATAGACTTCCTTTGGACAAATTATAGAAGCCTTAACTCCCTCATTCTGAACAGCTGAAGTCTGTTCAACGTCTTTAGACATTTCTTCTGGCTTCTGCAGCCGACACCCTATAGTAATTGGTGAATTGTATCTCCGATCTGTGACAACACTCACAGATTTACCTGACTTCCTGTCACATTTACTTGACGTCCTGTTACAATATATATATATATATATATATATATATATATATATATATATATATATATATATATATATATATATATATATATATATATATATATATATAAATAGAGTGTCCCAAAATTGAGTTTGAACAAAATTAATTATAGAATTATATATGTTGAGTGTCTTACCTATCAGGATATAGGAAAGTACAAGTTGAATCAAAAAAGGGGACCGGTGAGGATAATACTAGGCACCAAAGCAATTGATAGATATAGTAGCTGTGTAGCAGGTCCTTTTTGCTCAAAAATGTGTAGATATAGCTGGGCCGCACATAGATGGCCCCAGTATATTTAGTAAATAAGTATATTTCAAAGAATGCAGATAAAAAAAAAAGGGGAAAGATTCCCCATGTACTGTTATCTAGCCTAGAAAAGAAGGAATAAATATGAAGAAGTGTATGGATTTTTTGCTATAGCCCAAAACCGTTAATAACGGAAATAGGGCTTGTCTTATATTACCCACCTTCTTGGATATAAAAGGTCACCGCACCACCAGTACTCCCCACTTAGGAACTCGCAAAATGTGTTTACTATTTGCCAGGGAGAGAATGGAAGGTGCCTAGATGGTAAAAGAATAATAGAGTAGAATAGAGATCGTCTGATATAGAGTGCTCCTATGTAAAGTTAAGGCTCAAAGTACAAATCCTCTACCTTTCTCCCAGAACAATACCCACCTTTTTACTTGTGGATACATGTCCCTCTGGATGAAATCCCCCGCTTAGGAGCTCTCAAATAGAGCCCACCAAACATCCAGTAGGATGGGGGTACCTGAATGGTAAAAGAAAAGAGAAACAAAGTAGGATATAGGTAGCCTGATAAAAACACACACACACACACACATATATATATATATATATATATATATATATATATATATATATATATAGTCCTCCACATAACCGGCGTGTCCAAAAAACAATCTTTAAAGCCGCAATGCACATTGGATAGTATAGAGGAGACACATATTTAGGTCAAAATTTAGCATCTCGGCTAGATCCTTACCTTACGAGCTCTATGTAATTGTGTGAGCTCCGCTGGTCCATCAACGAGAGCCCTCCACTCCCTCCTTAAGTAACCCACAGCGCTTAATGAGGCCACCAGCGGGTGGAGTCCGCCTCGCCGATGACGTCATGAGGCTGTGTGCATGTCATCACCACACATGCGTGCACGGCACAGGTGGACAGTGCATGCGCAAAATCACATGCTGGTTGCAATAGAACAGAGAGTGCGCTGCCCAATTACCCAGCCCCACTTAGGGAGGAGAAAGGACCGAATGGCGCACCATGCTCTGATAAGGGTATCACCCCAGGGAAGGAGTTAAGTATCAGTAATGCATATACCACTCCACAGATGTGGGGTGGGAGTCGTATGATGCCCATATGTCCACCCAACCAGTGACATGTAAATGCCCACCCTATCTGTCAAGACTGATCAGGCCAGAAACACGCAACAAAAGGCTCCATCAGAGGAAAAGAGACAGCAAAAGCATTGTGATAGCCAACATAATATATACTAGAGAATACAGAATATTGTTCAACCAGTAGACATTGACCCATCAGAGAAATATAGACAACAAGAGCATCATGATTGCCAACATATATATAGCACTGCAGAGAATACAACATGTTATTCAATCAGTAGACACATTGCATTACGTGGATAAACTCCCCAGGAAGTTTTCTCTCATATCATCCAAAATTTTTCAAAAGTATCCATTGATGTATTGTATCTCCTTCTAAGGGTGGAATCAAATAAATGAGATAAATGAAGCATACCCTAGATTGTAAAACCAGAATAGGGAGAGGGAGATTATAATCCCTATTATTATCCCAATCTGGAAACTATTTAAATTACTATTAAAAAGATTTGTAACTCATCGCATCGTTTAGGCCTGGGGGTGTAGTGCCCTTTAAAGAATGGATCCATCGCATCTCTCTTTGGATCCAAAAGAATATGTTCCAATGCTGCAAATTTAATGACTGAGACATTGGCTGAGTGTTGGAGATTAACATGGCGTCCTATCGGTGTGGAAAGCCAATTCTTTGTAATGTAATAAACATGGTCTTTGATTCTGTGCCAAAATGGTGGTGTTTCGTTTTTCCCCATGTAAAAGCAACCACACTCACCGAACATGATGTACACCACGCCAATCGTTTGACAATTGACATGGTGTACAAGTGAGTGCAGCTTTCTGTTTGGTAAGTACATATTAGAATTTTCAAAAATCCAGTGACATAAATCACATGAATTACATTTCAATGTGCCCCTCAGTGCTTGATCCTCCTCCTTTTTATCTACAAAATGACTCCTAGTCAGTCTGTACCTTAGGTATCTGGCTCGTTTAAGTGTGATATTCGGTCTTTCGCCTATGTGCTTTTTAAGAATAGGGTCATTTGTGAGCCAATACCAATGCTTTTGCAAAATACCTCGAATACAAGGATGTTGGCGAGTATAAGTCAAGTTGACCCTGGTGGTATCATCATCATTGATTTTGTTTATTTTGTATAATGCTTTTTGTCTATTTTGTTTGAAGGCCCTTTTATAGGACTTCTTTAAAGAAGTCATTGAATAGCCATGGGCTGTAAGTCTCCCTCTTTGGAGGTCTGCCTCTTGTTTAAAAAGTATATAATTTTAGCAGATCCTTCTTAATCTTAGATATTGGCTGTAGGGGATGCTAATTATTAAAGGGGTGGGATGGAAACTTGTAGCATGTAGCACAGTGTTCCTTGCTGTTTCTTTTTGAAAAAGAGTAGTATTTATGCCACCATCTTCCTGGATCAAAACAGTGGTCCTCCTCTCTGAATTGATGGCATTGCAACCTTCTAATGGGTGACTTCACCCACATTTTTTGGTCATACCCTGTCGTTACTCAATACTGGGACTCAACGGTCCGTCTTATCAACATTGCCTCAGGCATAATGTTCTCACCCTCATTATGGGCTGCTGTTATTCTACGCCAGGAAGGCCATTTACCCTCACTTGGAAAAAACCTTAATCTCCAACAATTATGTTCTGGCAACAACTTGTTATCACAGCCTTACCTCTGTATAAAGATACTTACTGTATAGTCATAGGGGTTGACCCAAAAAGTTTTAAAAAGTCTGGTCCAAATGGCTTCAGGATTAGGGTTGAGCGAACACCTAGATGTCCGTGTTCGACGGGTTCGGCCGAACTTTAAAAAAAAGTCCGGGTCCGTGTCCCGGACTTTTACCGAACTTTTCCCGGACACCGAACCCCATTGAAGTCAATGGGGACCCGAACTTTAAGGCACTAAAATGGCTCTAAAACACCAAAGGAAAGGGCTAGAGTGCTGCAAATGGCAGCAAAACGTAATTAAGAGCATGGCAAGTGCTCTGCAAACAAATGTGGATAGGGAAATAACTTAAAACAACAAAAAAAAACAGAAAAATAAAACAATGTTCTTCTTCATCTCTGAAGGACGAGGCCCATATGGAGTAGGAGGGAGGTTGAGGTGGTGGTGGATGTGGCGGTGACTAGACATATGCCGGTTTTCGGTAATTCGATATATCGCGGTATTGCATAGCCACGGTATTGTTATTGTGGCATTTTTAAAATACCGAGTTTCTCTGTCAAGTCTGCCTGACTTGTGAATTGATACATTTCAGTGAGCTGGATGACTCATTCACTCACTCAGCTAACACCTTTCAGCATTAAGTCTCCTAACTATAAACAAAAATGATTACATTTGTATCTTTTCCTTCCCTCTGCCAGGGAGAAAGGAAGTTTAACCTCTTAAAGACTGGATCTTTTTCTGACACTTGCTGCTTGCAAGTTAAAATCAGTTTTTTTTTTTGCTAGAAAAGTACTTAGAACCCCCAAACATTTTATATATTTTTTTAGCAGAGACCCTACAGAATAAAATGGCGATTGTTGTAATATTTTATGTCACACTGTATTTGCGCAGCAGTCTTTCAAACGCAATGATTAGACTTTAATGAATAAAAAAAAAAAAAAAAAACGTAACAGTAAAGTTATCCCAATTTTTTTTTTTTTTGTTACACAGAGAATCGTGAGAGAATCGTGATCTTTATTCCAAGCTAAAAAATCGTGATTCTCATTTTGGCCAGAATCGTGCAGCTCTAATAAATATATATATACACACACACACGCCTAGCAGCCCACATTACATTATTATATAGCCATCAAGCAGTGTCTGGCCTACCTGGTGATGACTGGTCCTGGCGCTCTGATCCGATGGCCTGGTCTTTAAAGGGGCAAATCCTTGCGATCCAGAAGTGGTTAAACCTGCAGGAGGACCGGTGTTTTTATCTATTAATGACTTTACTATTGCTTTAGGCCTGGTTCACATGTATGCGGGTTGGTGGTTCACATGTATGCGGGTTGGCGGTTCACATGTATGCGGGTTGGCGGCCCACATTTGCACAGGCATAGCAGCCCATTGATTTGAACGGGCTGCTATGCCCTCATTTTCCGCAGAAAAAAGGTGCATGCAGCATTTTTTTTAAATTCAGTGGCCTTGAAATCCATCCTGCTTTTGCACCATGCGACTAACCTGCAGTTCCTGCTCTGGCAAGCTTTCTGCATTTTTTGTATACGTGGGCACGGCATTTAAAAATAAACAGTTTGCGTGTGCAGCAACGGCAGGTAAGTCGCATGGTGCAAAAGAAGGATGGATTTCATGGCCACTGCATTTTTTTAAATTCTGCATGCACCTTTTTTCAGCTGAAAACGCAGGCATAGCAGCTCAAGCCCATTCACATCAATGGGCTGCTATGCCTGTGCAAATGTGGGCCCCCAACCCGCATACATGTGAACCAGGCCTAAAGCAATAGTAAAGTCATTAATAGATAAAAACACCGGTCCTCCTGCAGGTTTAACCAATTAATGACTTTACTATTGCTTTAGGCCTGGTTCACATGTATGCGGGTTGGGGGCCCACATTTGCACAGGCATAGCAGCCCATTGATGTGAATGGGCTTGAGCTGCTATGCCTGCGTTTTCAGCTGAAAAAAGGTGCATGCAGAATTTAAAAAAATGCAGTGGCCATGAAATCCATCCTTCTTTTGCACCATGCGACTTACCTGCCGTTGCTGCACACGCAAACTGTTTATTTTTAAATGCCGTGCCCACGTATACAAAAAATGCAGAAAGCTTGCCAGAGCAGGAACTGCAGGTTAGTCGCATGGTGCAAAAGCAGGATGGATTTCAAGGCCACTGAATTTTAAAAAAATGCTGCATGCACCTTTTTTCTGCGGAAAATGAGGGCATAGCAGCCCATTCAAATCAATGGGCTGCTATGCCTGTGCAAATGTGAACCACCAACCCGCATACATGTGAACCAGGCCTAAAGCAATAGTAAAGTAATTTATAAACAACACCTCCTTCAGGTTTAACCACTTCTTGACCACAAGGATTTGCCCTCTTAATGACCAGGCCATCGGATCGGAGCCGAGCGCCAGAACCAGTTATCACCAGTTAGGCCAGACACTGCTTGATGACCTATTTTAGGCCTGGTTCACAGAGTCTGTACTGACTGACTATATAATAATGTGCATAAGTGAACCAAAGCCCCTAAATTCAGCAATGAAATTGAAGTGAGGTGGAAATTTAATAATTTAAATTTAATAATAGAATACCGTGATAATACCGTATACCGTGGCAAAACCTTAATCAATTAATCGCAGCATGAAAATCTGATACCGTCACAAGCCTAGCGGTGACATAGGCGTGCGCACAGGGTGTGCTGGGTGTGCCTGGGCACACCCTAATCACCTAGGGCACATAGCATTGCCAGTGAGGAGATGGGAAAGATCTCCCTGGGACCTGCTCTGCTCTATTTCTCCTTGCCTACAGGTACATGGCCCCGATACATTACTCTCCCTGCTGGCAAACACATGCATGTGTATTTCAACTTTGGGGTGCACACCTTAATGCAATAGGCTGCGCACACCTATGGGCGGTGTAGGTGGAAGCGGCGGTGGAGGAGGACCAGGGCCGGATTAACAGCATCATGGGCTTGGTGCTGAGGATTTTGAAGGGCCTTAAGGGCCGTGCCTTGCCATGCACCCAGAGGAGGAAGGGTGCAGCCATGCATGCCTAATTCAACATGGGATGCTGTCTCTGAAGCCCATAAACACATCCATGCATCGCCAACTGTCCCTCCTTGTCCGGCCTTCACGCTGTGTGGGGAGGTTCTGAGGGTGCTGCCTGGGGAAGCGAGCATAGAAGCCAGACTTCTGTGTTTACAAGTGACAGAAGAGCGGTAACAGTGAATATGGCCAACCCGGGGCCTATATAAAAGGTAGGGGCCTGGAGCTGCAGCTCCAATAGCCCCTACATTAATCTGGCCCTGAGGAGGAGGACGAGGTAGCCAACACTGCTTCTTTTCAAAAATTTTAAATGAGGGTACACCCCAAAAGAGTGAGAAAGAGCAAAAATGGAACAATGGGTGGGTAAGGTCGGTATCCATTGCTATTCTGCATAAGGTACGGAAAAGTCCCGTGGGATCCATGCCTGGTTCATTTTAATGAACGTGAGCTTGTCCACATTGTCTCTGGACAGGCGGCTGCGCTTGTCTGTTATAACGCCCCCAGCCGTGCTAAATACCCGTTCAGATAATACACTGGCTGCAGGGCACGCCAGCACCTCCAAGGCGTAAAGGGCAAGCTCAAGCCATGTGCCCAATTTGGAGACCCAGAAGTTGAAGGGGGCAGACCCGTCATTCACTACATGTAGGCGTGTGCACACATACTGCTCCACCATGTTGGTAAAATGCTGCCTCCTGCTAAGACGTTCCATCTGAGCTGCTGGTGCTGCTGTTTGTTGTGGCGTGCTGACAAAGCTTTTCCACATTTCGGCCATGCTAACCCTGCCTTCTGAGGTGCTGGCGGTGCCCTGGTTGCGTTGGCGACCTCCTCCTCCTCCTCCTCTGCCTTGTGCTTCCACTGTGGCCCCGCTGTCAGATGGGAATGCCAGCAGCATGGCGTCTACCAGCGTGCGCTTGTACTCGCGCATCTTGCGATCGCGCTCCAGTGAGTGAATTAAGGACGGTACGTTGTCCTTGTAACGGGATCCAGCAGCGTGGCCACCCAGTAATCAGCACAAGTTAGAATGTGGGCAACTCGGCGGTCGTTGTGGAGACACTGCAGCATGTAATCGCTCATGTGTGCCAGGCTGCCCAGAGGCAACGAAAGGCTGTCCTCTGTGGGAGGTGTATCGTCCGTGTCCTCTGTATCCCCCCAGCCACGCACCAGTGATGGCCATGAGCTGGCCTGGGTGCCACCCTGCTGTGAACATGGTTCCATCTCCTCCTCCAGCTCCTCCTCCTCCTCATCCTCCTCATCCTCCAGAACTGTGCCCCTGCTGGACAATTGCGTCCCTGGCGTTTGCGTGTGCAGGAACCCACCCTCGGAGCCCCTTGCGAATGACTGCCCTGAAAGCCTTGGAAATGTTACCTCTTCATCCTCCTCCTCCTCCTCATCCTGTGCCACATCCTCTTCCATCATCGCCCGAATTGTTTTTTCAAGGAGGCATAGAAGTGGGATAGTTAAGCTGAGAACGGCGTCATTGCCACTGGCCATGTTGGTGGAGTACTCAAAACAGCGCAACAAGGCACACAGGTCTCGCATGGAGGCCCAGTTAAATTAAATAGCGGAATAGAAAATATGATCCAAAAAAAGTGTATGTATATCACACGTACACAACCACACTGGGCCCCAATTACTATTGTTTGTACCCCTAAAAGGCTAGATGAGGAGTAGGGGGAGTATGGAACAGGCAGCACCCTCAAACCTTCAGAAGTATGAGATGAACCCCAACAACGTGGAAAGGTGGATCTCTCTCACACGTACTGACACAGACTATCCCGCAATTCAATTGATCCTCAAAGGTTTTTATTGAATAGCGGAATAGGAAATATGATCAAAAAAAGTGTATGTATCTCGCACGTACACAACCACACTAGGCCCCAATTACTATTGTTTGTACCCCTAAAAGGCTAGATGAGGAGTAGGGGGGGTATGGAACAGGCAGCACCCTCAAACCTTCAGAAGTATGAGATGAACCCCAACAACTTGGAAAGGTGGATCTCTCTCACACGTACCGACACAGACTATCCCCCAATTTAACTGATCCCCAAAGGTTTTTGATTAAATAGCGGAATAGAAAATATGATCCAAAAAAAGTGTATGTATATCACACGTACACAACCACACTAGGCCCCAATTACTATTGTTTGTACCCCTAAAAGGCTAGATGAGGAGTAGGGGGGGTATGGAACAGGCAGCACCCTCAAACCTTCAGAAGTATGAGATGAACCCCAACAACTTGGAAAGGTGGATCTCTCTCACACGTACCGACACAGACTATCCCCCAATTTAACTGATCCCCAAAGGTTTTTGATTAAATAGCGGAATAGAAAATATGATCCCAAAAAAGTGTATGTATATCACACGTACACAACCACACTGGGCCCCAATTACTATTGTTTGTACCCCTAAAAGGCTAGATGAGGAGTAGGGGGAGTATGGAACAGGCAGCACCCTCAAACCTTCAGAAGTATGAGATGAACCCCAACAACTTGGAAAGGTGGATCTCTCTCACACGTACCGACACAGACTATCCCCCAATTTAACTGATCCCCAAAGGTTTTTGATTAAATAGCGGAATAGAAAATATGATCCAAAAAAAGTGTATGTATATCACACGTACACAACCACACTAGGCCCCAATTACTATTGTTTGTACCCCTAAAAGGCTAGATGAGGAGTAGGGGGAGTATGGAACAGGCAGCACCCTCAAACCTTCAGAAGTATGAGATGAACCCCAACAACTTGGAAAGGTGGATCTCTCTCACACGTACCGACACAGACTATCCCGCAATTCAATTGATCCTCAAAGGTTTTTATTGAATAGCGGAATAGGAAATATGATCAAAAAAAGTGTATGTATCTCGCACGTACACAACCACACTAGGCCCCAATTACTATTGTTTGTACCCCTAAAAGGCTAGATGAGGAGTAGGGGGGGTATGGAACAGGCAGCACCCTCAAACCTTCAGAAGTATGAGATGAACCCCAACAACTTGGAAAGGTGGATCTCTCTCACACGTACCGACACAGACTATCCCCCAATTTAACTGATCCCCAAAGGTTTTTGATTAAATAGCGGAATAGAAAATATGATCCCAAAAAAGTGTATGTATATCACACGTACACAACCACACTGGGCCCCAATTACTATTGTTTGTACCCCTAAAAGGCTAGATGAGGAGTAGGGGGAGTATGGAACAGGCAGCACCCTCAAACCTTCAGAAGTATGAGATGAACCCCAACAACTTGGAAAGGTGGATCTCTCTCACACGTACCAACACAGACTATCCCCCAATTTAACTGATCCCCAAAGGTTTTTGATTAAATAGCGGAATAGAAAATATGATCCAAAAAAAGTGTATGTATATCACACGTACACAACCACACGGCCCCAATTACTATTGTTTGTACCCCTAAAAGGCTAGATGAGGAGTAGGGGGAGTATGGAACAGGCAGCACCCTCAAACCTTCAGAAGTATGAGATGAACCCCAACAACTTGGAAAGGTGGATCTCTCTCACACGTACCGACACAGACTATCCCGCAATTCAATTGATCCTCAAAGGTTTTTATTGAATAGCGGAATAGGAAATATGATCAAAAAAAGTGTATGTGTCTCGCACGTACACAACCACACTAGGCCCCAATTACTATTGTTTGTACCCCTAAAAGGCTAGATGAGGAGTAGGGGGGGTATGGAACAGGCAGCACCCTCAAACCTTCAGAAGTATGAGATGAACCCCAACAACTTGGAAAGGTGGATCTCTCTCACACGTACCGACACAGACTATCCCCCAATTTAACTGATCCCCAAAGGTTTTTGATTAAATAGCGGAATAGAAAATATGATCCCAAAAAAGTGTATGTATATCACACGTACACAACCACACTGGGCCCCAATTACTATTGTTTGTACCCCTAAAAGGCTAGATGAGGAGTAGGGGGAGTATGGAACAGGCAGCACCCTCAAACCTTCAGAAGTATGAGATGAACCCCAACAACTTGGAAAGGTGGATCTCTCTCACACGTACCGACACAGACTATCCCGCAATTCAATTGATCCTCAAAGGTTTTTATTGAATAGCGGAATAGGAAATATGATCAAAAAAAGTGTATGTATCTCGCACGTACACAACCACACTAGGCCCCAATTACTATTGTTTGTACCCCTAAAAGGCTAGATGAGGAGTAGGGGGGGTATGGAACAGGCAGCACCCTCAAACCTTCAGAAGTATGAGATGAACCCCAACAACTTGGAAAGGTGGATCTCTCTCACACGTACCGACACAGACTATCCCCCAATTTAACTGATCCCCAAAGGTTTTTGATTAAATAGCGGAATAGAAAATATGATCCCAAAAAAGTGTATGTATATCACACGTACACAACCACACTGGGCCCCAATTACTATTGTTTGTACCCCTAAAAGGCTAGATGAGGAGTAGGGGGAGTATGGAACAGGCAGCACCCTCAAACCTTCAGAAGTATGAGATGAACCCCAACAACTTGGAAAGGTGGATCTCTCTCACACGTACCAACACAGACTATCCCCCAATTTAACTGATCCCCAAAGGTTTTTGATTAAATAGCGGAATAGAAAATATGATCCAAAAAAAGTGTATGTATATCACACGTACACAACCACACTAGGCCCCAATTACTATTGTTTGTACCCCTAAAAGGCTAGATGAGGAGTAGGGGGAGTATGGAACAGGCAGCACCCTCAAACCTTCAGAAGTATGAGATGAACCCCAACAACTTGGAAAGGTGGATCTCTCTCACACGTACCGACACAGACTATCCCGCAATTCAATTGATCCTCAAAGGTTTTTATTGAATAGCGGAATAGGAAATATGATCAAAAAAAGTGTATGTATCTCGCACGTACACAACCACACTAGGCCCCAATTACTATTGTTTGTACCCCTAAAAGGCTAGATGAGGAGTAGGGGGAGTATGGAACAGGCAGCACCCTCAAACCTTCAGAAGTATGAGATGAACCCCAACAACTTGGAAAGGTGGATCTCTCTCACACGTACCGACACAGACTATCCCCCAATTTAACTGATCCCCAAAGGTTTTTGATTAAATAGCGGAATAGAAAATATGATCCAAAAAAAGTGTATGTATATCACACGTACACAACCACACTAGGCCCCAATTACTATTGTTTGTACCCCTAAAAGGCTAGGAGTAGGGGGAGTATGGAACAGGCAGCACCCTCAAACCTTCAGAAGTATGAGATGAACCCCAACAACTTGGAAAGGTGGATCTCTCTCACACGTACCAACACAGACTATCCCCCAATTTAACTGATCCCCAAAGGTTTTTGATTAAATAGCGGAATAGAAAATATGATCCCAAAAAAGTGTATGTATATCACACGTACACAACCACACTAGGCCCCAATTACTATTGTTTGTACCCCTAAAAGGCTAGGAGTAGGGGGAGTATGGAACAGGCAGCACCCTCAAACCTTCAGAAGTATGAGATGAACCCCAACAACTTGGAAAGGTGGATCTCTCTCACACGTACCAACACAGACTATCCCCCAATTTAACTGATCCCCAAAGGTTTTTGATTAAATAGCGGAATAGAAAATATGATCCCAAAAAAGTGTATGTATATCACACGTACACAACCACACTAGGCCCCAATTACTATTGTTTGTACCCCTAAAAGGCTAGGAGTAGGGGGAGTATGGAACAGGCAGCACCCTCAAACCTTCAGAAGTATGAGATGAACCCCAACAACTTGGAAAGGTGGATCTCTCACACGTACCAACACAGACTATCCCCCAATTTAACTGATCCCCAAAGGTTTTTGATTAAATAGCGGAATAGAAAATATGATCCCAAAAAAGTGTATGTATATCACACGTACACAACCACACTAGGCCCCAATTACTATTGTTTGTACCCCTAAAAGGCTAGGAGTAGGGGGAGTATGGAACAGGCAGCACCCTCAAACCTTCAGAAGTATGAGATGAACCCCAACAACTTGGAAAGGTGGATCTCTCTCACACGTACCAACACAGACTATCCCCCAATTTAACTGATCCCCAAAGGTTTTTGATTAAATAGCGGAATAGAAAATATGATCCCAAAAAAGTGTATGTATATCACACGTACACAACCACACTAGGCCCCAATTACTATTGTTTGTACCCCTAAAAGGCTAGGAGTAGGGGGAGTATGGAACAGGCAGCACCCTCAAACCTTCAGAAGTATGAGATGAACCCCAACAACTTGGAAAGGTGGATCTCTCTCACACGTACCAACACAGACTATCCCCCAATTTAACTGATCCCCAAAGGTTTTTGATTAAATAGCGGAATAGAAAATATGATCCCAAAAAAGTGTATGTATATCACACGTACACAACCACACTAGGCCCCAATTACTATTGTTTGTACCCCTAAAAGGCTAGGAGTAGGGGGAGTATGGAACAGGCAGCACCCTCAAACCTTCAGAAGTATGAGATGAACCCCAACAACTTGGAAAGGTGGATCTCTCTCACACGTACCAACACAGACTATCCCCCAATTTAACTGATCCCCAAAGGTTTTTGATTAAATAGCGGAATAGAAAATATGATCCCAAAAAAGTGTATGTATATCACACGTACACAACCACACTAGGCCCCAATTACTATTGTTTGTACCCCTAAAAGGCTAGGAGTAGGGGGAGTATGGAACAGGCAGCACCCTCAAACCTTCAGAAGTATGAGATGAACCCTAACAACTTGGAAAGGTGGATCTCTCTCACACGTACCAACACAGACTATCCCCCAATTTAACTGATCCCCAAAGGTTTTTGATTAAATAGCGGAATAGAAAATATGATCCCAAAAAAGTGTATGTATATCACACGTACACAACCACACTAGGCCCCAATTACTATTGTTTGTACCCCTAAAAGGCTAGGAGTAGGGGGAGTATGGAACAGGCAGCACCCTCAAACCTTCAGAAGTATGAGATGAACCCCAACAACTTGGAAAGGTGGATCTCTCTCACACGTACCAACACAGACTATCCCCCAATTTAACTGATCCCCAAAGGTTTTTGATTAAATAGCGGAATAGAAAATATGATCCCAAAAAAGTGTATGTATATCACACGTACACAACCACACTAGGCCCCAATTACTATTGTTTGTACCCCTAAAAGGCTAGGAGTAGGGGGGAGTATGGAACAGGCAGCACCCTCAAACCTTCAGAAGTATGAGATGAACCCCAACAACTTGGAAAGGTGGATCTCTCTCACACGTACCAACACAGACTATCCCCCAATTTAACTGATCCCCAAAGGTTTTTGATTAAATAGCGGAATAGAAAATATGATCCCAAAAAAGTGTATGTATATCACACGTACACAACCACACTAGGCCCCAATTACTATTGTTTGTACCCCTAAAAGGCTAGGAGTAGGGGGAGTATGGAACAGGCAGCACCCTCAAACCTTCAGAAGTATGAGATGAACCCCAACAACTTGGAAAGGTGGATCTCTCTCACACGTACCAACACAGACTATCCCCCAATTTAACTGATCCCCAAAGGTTTTTGATTAAATAGCGGAATAGAAAATATGATCCCAAAAAAGTGTATGTATATCACACGTACACAACCACACTAGGCCCCAATTACTATTGTTTGTACCCCTAAAAGGCTAGGAGTAGGGGGAGTATGGAACAGGCAGCACCCTCAAACCTTCAGAAGTATGAGATGAACCCCAACAACTTGGAAAGGTGGATCTCTCTCACACGTACCAACACAGACTATCCCCCAATTTAACTGATCCCCAAAGGTTTTTGATTAAATAGCGGAATAGAAAATATGATCCCAAAAAAGTGTATGTATATCACACGTACACAACCACACTAGGCCCCAATTACTATTGTTTGTACCCCTAAAAGGCTAGATGAGGAGTAGGGGGAGTATGGAACAGGCAGCACCCTCAAACCTTCAGAAGTATGAGATTGTGTTCACTGTACCCCACAAAGATTGAGTTCACTGCACCCCACAATGATTGTGTTCACTGCACCCCACAAAGATTGTGTTCACTGCACCTCACAAAGATTGTGTTCACTGTACCCCCCAAAGATTGTGTTCACTGCACCCCACAAAGATTCTGTTCACTGTACCCCACAAAGATTGTGTTCACTGCACCCCAAAAAGATTGTGTTCACTGCACCCCAAAAAGGATGTTGTTCACTGCACCCCAAAAAGGATGTTGTTCACTCCACCCCAAAAAGATTGTGTTCACTGCACCCCACAAAGATTGTGTTCACTGCACCCCAAAAAGATTGTGTTCACTGCACCCCAAAAATGATTTTGTTCACTGCACCCCAAAAAGGATTTTGTTCACTGCACCCCAAAAAGGATGTTGTTCACTCCACCCCAAAAAGATTGTGTTCACTGCACCCCAAAAAGATTGTGTTCACTGCACCCCACAAAGGATTTTGTTCACTGCACCCCAAAAAGATTGTGTTCACTGCACCCCAAAAAGGATGTTGTTCACTGCACCCCAAAAAGGATTTTGTTCACTGCACCCCAAAAAGATTGTGTTCACTGCACCCCACAAAGGATTTTGTTCACTGCACCCCACAAAGATTGTGTTCACTGCACACCAAAAAGGATTGTGTTCACTGCACCCCAAAAAGATTTTGTTCACTGCACCCCAAAAAGATTGTGTTCACTGCAGCCCAAAAAGATTGTGTTCACTGCAGCCCAAAAAGATTGTGTTCACTGCAGCCCAAAAAGATTGTGTTCACTGCAGCCCAAAAAGATTGTGTTCACTGCAGCCCAAAAAGATTGTGTTCACTGCAGCTCACACACAGAAAAATGGATGTGGATCACTGACACCTGCCTATCTCCAATCCCACACCACACAGCAATATCGATTGTAGTTTGTAGAACACAGTTTCCCTAAAATTCAGCAGACTCTGTCCCTAACAGGATTGAGAAGAGATCGTAGATCAGGATTGAGTGCAGACCCCACCCCCCACACAGCAATATCGATTGTAGTTTGTAGAAGACACTGACCCTATAATTCAGCAGACTCTATCCCTAAAATGCCTACAACTCGCCCTGCCTAAACACTCCGACCTGTCCCTCAATTCTATCCGGACACAAATGGTTTTTTCCTGCCTATCTTTCCCTAATCAGCAGCCAGCACGTTGATGTGTGCTCTGTCCCTGAATCTAAGCAGCATAATGACGCCGCTGCGGCTGCCTCGAACTTATAAAGACTTGGTCACATGCTTCAGACGGCCAATCACAGCTACTGAGACATTTGCAGGCATGGCTGGGATGGCTTAAGGCACACCAGTTAAACGATTGTTGATTGGCTGTTGAAAGCCCGCCATGAAAAGAGCGCCAAAGCATGCAAAACCCGGAAATAAAACGACCGAACACGGATTTTTACCCGAACATACAGTAAAGTGTCCGTGTCCGTGTTCGGGTACAAAAAATCCAATTATTCGGTACGAACACGAATAATACAGTCCGTGTTCGCTCAACACTATTCAGGATGACTCTAGTGCACATATATAGGTGATCGACAAAGTGTATAATTAACATGGTTGGTGTCATGTTGATGGGGCTGGGGGTAAGCAAGGCATTAACTCATCCCTGGGGACACTATGTTATCTGGATCACTTATAAAAAAGGTTCTTTGGGACGCAAACACGGGTTAAGGTAGCATTTGTTGTTTTTTGTTGCCTTAAGTCTTTTTTTTTTCCTTTTGTTGTGGGTAAGTTATGCAACCTGGACTATATAGCTGTTTTGGTCTGCCAATCATGCATCTGCGTGGGCATATTTTTATACTTTTCTTAAACCTCAATAATAAAAAAAAGCTACTTAAAAAACTTTAGCGTTATCTTGAGATGGCCAACAGCTTCTACAATGAGGAGCGGGAATGCATTTGAAAAGATAAAAGGACAGAGGCCAGGAAACCAGATCTGCTGGGGACCTGTAACCCCAACAAAGGTATTTCTGCACTCTTATCCTAAAAAATATGACTTTGCAGGTTGTGAGGTTGTCATAAATAGAGAAAGCACATTCTGTTAAAAATGCATCTTTATTAAATATCAAAAATATAAAACAATGATATAGCAAGGATCCATAAAATAATCATACAACCATACAGTGGTAACACAATTGTCTGTTGGCATTCATAGTAGATACAGTATTTATTGTAGGTATATTGTCGTTCGGTCCAACGCATTTCGCAGAGCATTTGCTCATTTGAATGCTTCCTCAGGGACCATATATGACATTCAAAGACTGTTTCCACAAGCTTAAAGAAATAAGAAAAAACATGATAATACAGAAAAAGGAAAAAGTATATAATATATCCATGTGCTATAACAATATTAGCAGGAATGCAGCCTGGATGGTCCACACTAGGGATGGCCTTGCGGTTCGCCCGGCGGTCGGTTCGCGGCAAACTTTGCTCGTTCGCAGTCCGCCGATTTTGCGAACATATGGCGCTGTTCGCGGCGGCCATATTAGTTTACATTGGGGAGAACTTTGACCCATGACACAGCCATCAGGGGGAACGGGACAGCCAATTGAGACATTTCAGCACATGAACATACCCCCTACCTTATAAATAGACCTGGCCTGGCGGCCATTTCACATTCTGCTTTTTGTCAGTGTAGGGAGAGGTTGGCTGTGTGCACAAGGGACAGATTGTCAGTGACACAAATCGCTCTGTTAAGGTCCACAAAAGTCCTTTTAAGGGCTGGTATTTGGTATAGGTGTACTGTCTCTTTTGTCAGTGTAGGGAAAGGTTTGCTGTGTGCACCAGGGACAGATCGTCAGTGACACAAATCGCTCTGTTAAGGTCCACAAAAGTCCTTTTAAGGGCTGGTATTTGGTATAGGTGTACTGTCTCTTTTGTCAGTGTAGGGAGAGGATTGCTGTGTGCACCAGGGACAGATTGTCAGTGACACAAATCGCTCTGTTAAGGTCCACAAAAGTCCTTTTAAGGACTGGTATTTGGTATAGGTGTACTATTCTTTGGTGTGCAGTGCACTATATAGGGGTGTAATACACTTATAATATACTTTCTAATATAGAAAGCATATTATAGTAGATTTGTATTGTGCATTGTGACTGGTGTGGTGAGCCTTTCTGCAGCAATACTACAAACAGTGACAAAAACACTTTTAAAAAAGTATTATAACTGGTGTGATAGACCAGTGGCCCCCCAATACCACAAATTGAAGTGGGGTGTTATCTGAGTATACTTTTCTAAGTGTATTTGTGTCCTGCAAAAATATTGCCTCTTTTGCTGTGTGAACTCTGCTACACACAGTGCCAAACTTACTGGCCAATTTTTTGTACAACTGGTGTGATAGACCAGTGGCCCCCCAATACCACAGATTGAAGTGGGGTGTTTTTTAACAGTATACTTTTATAACAGTGTATTTTAGTCCTGCAAAAATGTGACCTCTTTTGCTGCGTTAACTGTACTACACACAGTGACAACAGTTAGTGGCCAATTTTTTGTAGAACTGGTGTGATAGACCAGTGGCCCCCCAATACCACAGATTGAAGTGGGGTGTTATTTACCTTGTTCCACATATACTGCGCTTCTCTAGAGACTTTTTTCACAGGCTAATTTAAAAAATGACAGGCAGAGGAAGAGACAGGCCCTTACGCAGGGGTGGTAGGGGTAGGGCAGGAGCAGTAGGCCGGAGCCAAAGTGTGAAGTTTCAGAAGGTGCGCTCGATTACGTCAAAGGACACACCAGACTTGGTTGAGTGGCTCACTCAGCCTTCCTCTTCTGCACCCTCCTCATCCTCTCTATCTGCACCCTCTTCACTCTCTGCTGTGTGCACCCCCAAGGACACCACCACCACCATATACCCTCCGCTTGAGTCACTGGAATTATTTTTCCTATCCATCACAAGACATTTGCGATGCGCAGCCATTCTTGGCATCAGATCAGGAAGAGGAGGTAGCAACAGCCGCCACTCAGCAGTCTGACGACAGTACCCAGATCAGCCCAAGGAGGTTGGTCCCCGCTGTTGCTGCCTACTCCGAGATCTCGAATATTAGTTGTGGGGAAGGGGACGTCGATGATGACGTGTCTATGGACGTCACATGGGTGCCCACAAGAGAGGAAGAGGAGGGGAGTTCAGAGGGAGAGACGGACCAGCAGATAGGGAGGAGAAGCAGGCGGAACTTGCATTGCACAGGAGGGACAAAGCAGACTGCAAATGTATCAGGAGCGAGCCATCAACCATGTACAGTCACATCTGGCGCTCCCAGGACGCCGGCACATGGCTCCGCAGTGAGGGCTTTTTTTAATGTGTCCGCTGCTGACAATAGTGTTGCCATCTGCAGCCTTTGCAGTCAACGCATAAGTCGCAGTAAGCCCAACATTCACCTAGGGACGACCGCCTTAAGAATGCACCTGGACTCCCATCACCAAGCCCAGTGGGAGCAACGCCATCAGAACCCACAAAGCCACACTCCAGGCTCTCACCGTCCAGCCTCTTCTCCTTCTCCTCTCACAATTGTCCTCCACTCCACCTTCCATGATGCCGTCCTCACGTTGTTCTGGAAAAAGGCAGGCTTCCGTGGCCCAAATGTTGGAGCATAAAAAAAATGATGACGCCGGATAACCCTCTTGCCCAACGTTTGACTGCTGGCTTGTCGGAACTGATAGCCCGCCAACTGCTGCCCTATCAACTGGTGGATTTGGAGGCCTTTCGGAAATTTGTGGCCAATGGAACACCACAATGGAAGGTCACAGGCAGGAAATATTTCTCGCAGAAGGGCATTCCAGAGCTGTATGACCATGTTCAGCGGCAAATGAATGTATCTCACAGTGTCGGTACCAAGATATATCTGACCATATATCTGACCACAGACACATGGTCTAGCAAACACGGGCAGGGAAGGTATATAACTTTTACTGCACACTGGGTGAACCTTCTGACGGCCCGCAAGCATGTAACCCGGGGCACCCGTGTAGATTTGGTTTTACTGCCACAGATTGCATGCAGGCCAGCCTCTTCTTCTCCTCCTTCTACTCCATTCTCCCTCTCCTCCTCGGCTGACTCCTCCTTTTCCGCTGCTACCGTCTCTTCTGCTTCACCGCCCAAGATCCCCAGAACCTATTCCACATGCCAGGTGAGACGTTGTCATGCTGTGCTGCGTCTGCTGTGCCTGGAAGCCAAGAGCCACACTGGTCCTGCACTCTTTTCAGCTTTGCGTTCACAGGCAGATCAGTGGCTGACACTGCTCAATTTGACAGTTGGTAAAATGGTGTACGACAACGGTGCCAATCTGCTGAGCGCGCTGAAAGGGCAAAATTACACACGTGCCATGCATGGCACATGTCCTGAACTTGGTCGTGCAGCGATTCGTTGCCAAATACCCTGGGGTCCAGGACGTCTTGTGGCAGGCCAGGAAAATCTCGGGCCATTTCAGAAGATCTTACACAGCCATGGCTCGCCTTGCTGACATTCAGCAGTGACACAACCGGCCCGTCAGGCGTCTTATTTGTGACTGCCCGACATGATGGAACTCAACATTGTATATGCTTGATGGGCTGCTCCAGCATAAACGTACAGTTAATGACTACCTGTACGAACTCTGCGGCAGGACAGGTTCTGGGGAGCTTGGGTTTTTTTCACCTCGCCAGTGGCTGCTCATGCGCGACGCATGCAGACTTCTGCAGCCATTTGATGAGATCACCAAACTGGTCAGTCACGGCCAGGGCGCCATCAGTGACATCGTACCTTACGCCTTCTTTTTGGAGCGTGCATTGCGTCGTGTCATTGATCAAGCCTTCGAGGAGCAGGAAGATGAGGAAGTCGCAATGTTGGATGAATTCCCAGGGGGTGCTACTCCATCGGAGACAAGTCAACAACAGAAGTCTGAGGATGGGTCAGAGGAGGATGGTGCCGGGGCGGATGAGGAGGAGCAAGAAGAGCATGCTTTAAACCTTTCTGGGATCCCTGGTGTTGTCCGTGGATGGAGGGAGGAGAACGAGGACGACATTATCCTGGATGATGAACTGGAGCCAGGCCACTACACCGCGTCCAGTTTAGTGCGAATGGGGGAGTTCATGCTCCAGTGTTTTAAGGGGGACCCCCGTATAAAAAGCATAAAGGGCAAGGACCAGTACTGGGTGGCAACATACTTATTCCCCCGGTACAAACAAAAAATGATGGAAATGTTACCACCATCACAGAGGGCGGTCAGAATGCAGTACTTCCAGGCCTTGCTGCGAGAAATGCTGCGTTCTGCTTTCGCGTGCGCTGGCAGAGGAATTTCCACTCACAGAGAAACAGTTGCGGGTAGCAATCCAACAGCGCCTGCAAGAAGAGGGCAGTTTGAAGATGTGTTGGTCACTTCAGATATGAGATCATTCTTTCAGCTGACCCATCAACAGCTGTACTCCGGATCCAGCATCAGGGAATGCCTAGACCGACAGGTGTCCGACTACATCGGGTTAACGGCCGATGTGGATGCTCGGCGGATGTGATGAACCCCTGGACTACTGGGTGGGCAGGCTTGACCTCTGGCCAGAGCTTGCACAATTTGCAATGGAACTTTTGGCTTGCGCCCCATCCAGTGTCTTGTCCGAAAGGACGTTCAACACAGCAGGGGGGATCGTGACCGATAAGCGCACTTGCCTAGCTCATGACAGTGTTGACTACCTCACATTTATAAAAATGAACGAGGCATGGATCTCTGAGGAATTCAACACATGTGACCAGTAGACCATCTGTCGGGATTCGAACCCGTGACCAGCCACGTCCCAGGCGGTAGCCCTGCTTACTAGGCTACCGCCCTCTCTGGACATTCTTCCCTGAAGCCTATTATTATGTCCAGCCCCTTGCACTCAAGCTTGCTGATTATTGAGCTCCTGAGCCTTGATCAAACTTCTCCTCATCTGCTGCTATTATCTACTACCACAAATCCACTGCTGACCAGGAATTGACTACCGACTACTCTTCTGCTTTGTCCCTACCTACTGAACTGCTACCTCCGTTGCCGATCTGGATTGTCTGACCACGCCTCTGCCAGACTTCCTGCACCTACTACCGGCCTGCGGTCCTTGCCACTGGGCTCCACTCCTACCTCCGGCCAGCAGTCCTCTGACTCAGGTGAGCCTGTAGGACTGTTACAGAATAATCAGCCATAACTATGGAGTCCGCAATGGCCACTCTGTGTAAACAGGTCACTAAACTTCAAGAATTTGGTACTACGTATCAGGAGAAATTTGCCCAGCTCCAAGACGTAGTCCAAAGCCAACAGAGGGAGATTATTGAACTACAGAGGCAACTCCTAGACGTCCGCAGCGCGGCCGCAGACACCCGCATGCCACTCCCATCAAAATTCAGCGGTGACAGATGCCAGTATCGGGGATTTCTGAACCAATGCCGCATCTATTTTCAGATGAACCCGGCCCCCTTCACCACCGATAAAAAGAAGGTGCTATTCATGATCAATCTCTTGACGGATGAAGCATTAGCATGGGCGTCGCCATACGTGGAGTCTAACAATCAGCTCCTGGACAACCTAAACAACTTCATCACCGCCATGAGCCAAGTCTTCGATGACCTCAACCGCTGTGTGACAGCCGAGGTGCGACTACATAGTCTGCGACAAGGGAGACGCTCCGTCGCCGAATATACCGCCGAATTTCGCCGTTGGGTCACGGACACCATCTGCCAGCAGCACAGAGGAGCCAATTCCGGCGAGGCCTGTCCGAAGCAATAAAAGACGAACTCGCCAGAGTTGAGGCCCCGGACGATCTGGATGACTTTATTCAGTTATGCATCCGGATAGATCAAAGACTCACCCACTTACTCCTTCTCCTCTACCGCCCAGCGCGACCCCCAGTCAGCAACTGAACCTATGCAGATCGACGCACTATGTAGGTCTCTATCCACAGCTGAGAAGGAGAGACGGCTGGCCGAAAACCTCTGCCTCTACTGTGGAGAGCCGGGTCATTTTGCCATCAAATGCCCCAATAAGATTGAAGAACTATTGCCGTCACGGAGCTAAAGGAGCAATCACAGACACCAACCCCGCCAGCAGCCCCTGAAGATAACAACACGGCGGCTCATGGATCCCACTTCATCGTCCCCATCCTTATCGACATCGAGGGGCGACAACTCTGTTCTGCGATGTTAGACTCCGGGGCGGGAGGCAACTTCATGGACCTAATCTTCGCCCGCGAAAAGAACATTCCACTGACAATCAAGGCAGCCCCTGTTGACCTGGAAACCGTCGACGGATCCCCACTCTCCTCGGGGCCGGCGACTCACGAGACCATCGAACTACAACTCCTTATAGAACCCGATCACCACGAGAAGATCCACTTCTCGCTGATCGCCTCCCCGAAGTTCCCGGTGATCTTGGGCATCCCATGGTTGGCCACCCACAACCCCTCGGTGGACTGGGAAACCCGCTGCATACGGTTCCCGTCCGAGTTCTGCTCGCTAAATTGCTCCCACAAACCCGTCCTTCCACCCGAAGACACCACCATCTCTGAACTATGAAGATGTCTGCGACAAGAAAAACGCAGACAAGCTGCCACCACACCGACCCTACGACTGCCCTATAGAACTGTTGCCCGGGGCCGAAATACCCTTTGGCAGTATCTACCCCCTCTCTGAGCCTGAACTCAAGGCCTTGAAAGAGTACCTGGACGAGGACCTAAGGAAGGGGTTCATTCGGCCCTCTACCTCCCCCACGGGAGCCCCCTTTTTCTTCGTAGAGAAAAAAGACTCCTCCCTGCATCCCTGCATTGACTACAGGAAGCTTAACGACATAACCGTAAAGAACCGGTACCCACTCCCACTGATTTCAGAACTCCTCGAGAGACTCCGGGCAGCAAAGATTTTCACTAAACTCGACCTTCGAGGGGCCTACAACCTCGTCCGAATCTGCCCTGGGGATGAATGGAAGACTGCCTTTTGGACACGTTATGGTCACTTCGAGTACCTAGTCATGCCTTTCGGACTCTGCAATGCTCCGCCACCTTCCAGCACTTTAATAACGACGTCCTCAGGGACATGCTCGATCTGTTTGTAGTTGTTTACCTGGACGACATCTTGATCTTCTCTGAGGACCTAGAGCAGCACCGCGAACACGTCCGCAGGGTACTGCAGAGACTCTGACAGAACTCTCTCTATATCAAGCTAGAGAAATGTGAGTTTGAGCGAACCACCACTCAGTTCCTTGGATACTTCATCTCCCCAGAGGGCCTAAGTATGGACCCGGGGAAGGTCCAAGCCGTGATGAACTGGCCCATTCTGAGAAACGGGAAGGAGATACAAAGATTCATTGGCTTTGCCAACTTCAGTCGGAAGCACCAATCACCCAACTCACCAAGAAAGCAGTCCCCTTCTCCTGGACACCCGAGGCACAGGAGGCCTTCACCAAGTTGAAACTCCTCTTCACTTCTGCTCCAATCCTAATCCACCCGAACCCCGAGCTGCCATTTACAGTCGAAGTGGATGCATCTGACTCTGCGGTGGGGGCTGTTCTGTCCCAACGGTCAGGGGAGAAGATGCTACTACACCCGTGCGCATATTTCTCCCGCCAGATGTCCCCCTCCGAGAAGAATTATGACATGGGGAACAAGGAACTACTGGCGATCAAGGATGCCTTCTCCTAGTGGAGACACCTGCTGGAGGGAGCCACCAACCCCATAATCGTACTAACTGAGCACAAGAACCTTGAGTTCATCCGCAGCGCTAAGAGACTCTCAGCCAGACAGGCGAGATGGAGCCTATTCTTTTCCCGCTTCAACTTTCTCATTACCTATCGCCCCGGATCAAAGAACGGTAAGGATGACACCCTCTCCAGAATGCTTTCAGAGCCCTCGCAGTGTAACAAGGGCCAAAACAACATCCTACCCGAGAGAAGGGTCATAGGGGCCATCTACTCTAAAGAACTCCTGGGCACAATCAAAGAAGGATACGAAAATGACCCCTTCCTCGCCCACCCCACAAGGAATGTCAGCCTTACGTTTAAGAACGGTCATTGGTTTCATCAGGACCTACAGTTATATGTACCAGAAATCGCACAGCTCGAAGTACTCAGACTCAACCATGACTCCAAGCTGGCCGGTCATCTAGGCACAAGAAAGACCCAGGAGCTTCTCTCCCGCTCCTTCTAATGGCCAACATACAAGGAGGACATCAAGAGGTACATCTCCTCGTGCATGGTCGTGCACGAGGAGATGTACCTCTTGGGCACGGCATGCTTCTGGGCACGGCATGCCCAGAAGCTGTTTAGCAAGGAATGCTGCACCTGCACCAGAAGTGAAGAGCGGGGCCAGTGCAGGTGCATTGACTCCTGGGAGCGATGACGTTCAGCTCCCAGGAGTCATCACAAACCGTAAGAGACGGCGCGGGCCGCGGCCACAGAGGGAGGAAGTGGAAGGAAGATGAGAGGTGAGTATATTTTCTTCTATAATAAGGTAAGTGACCAAAAAAAAAAAAATAAAATAAAATCGGCAGTATCCATTTCTTTTTCAGGTTGCACTCAGCAAGCGGATGGCCCAAATCGATTTTTTCAATTTTGAGGCCGAAAATCCGCTTTAACCACTTTACTACCAGTCACGTAACCTCTACGTCGGCTGACTTTGAGTGGTTATACCGGGATGATGCCTCTAGCTAGAGGCATCATCCCGGTACCGTTGTTTGAAGCCGACGGTCGGCTTTCCGTCGGTAACGATCGATGCGGCTCGGGAGCCGCTCGATCGTTACCCGGGGGGGCGGGAGGGGACGTCCCCCCCCTCCCGCCGCCTTCCGCGGCTTTGCTCGGGGCTACCGTCCCACCGGGAGCCCCGAGCACCCAGCCGGCACGTCCGCCGGCTGGATGGAGTCCCGATGAATGCCGGAAACGGCATCGATCGGGTCTCCGATGACGTAACCCGGAGGCGGCGTCCATGACGTCACGTCCGGGTTACTGTGCTGCAAAAGGCGGCAGATTTGAAAAACGGCTGTATGCAAAAATGCCGTTTTCGGCGTTTTGCATACAGGGAAGTGTAGTGGAGGGGTCTAGGGTCTTTTAGACCCTCGATCCCTCCATAAAGTGTACCTGTCACGACATATTGCTGTCACCAGGGATGTTTACATTGCTTGTGACAGCAATAAAAGTGATCAGATTTTTTTTTTTTTTTAAAAACCTGTAATAAAGTTTAAAAAAAAGAAAAAATAAATAGGAAAAAAAAAAAAAAAAAAAATTTAGCCGTCCCCGTCACCGTTAGCTCGCGCACAAAAAAAAACGTATACGCAAGTCGAGCCGCAAATGAAATCGCTGTTCAAACCACACATGTGAGGTATCGCCGCGATCGCCAGAGCGTGGGCAATAATTAAAAAAAAAGAGCTACACTCTAACTCTAAACTGGTAACCGTTAAATAAATTTAAAGCGTCGCAGATTGAGATCTCTATTGACCGTAGTTTGTCGCCATCCCACGGGGGGGCGCAATTTTAAACCGTAACATGTTTGGTATCTATTTACTCGGCGTGACATCATCTTTCACAATATACAAAAAAAATGGGCTAACTTTACTGTTTAGTATTTTTTAAATGCAGTGAAATGTGATTTTTCAAATTTTTTCCAAAAAAATGGCGTTTTAAAGACCGCTGCGCAAATACCGCGTGACAAAAAATTTTGCAATGACCGACATTTTATTCTCCAGAGTCTTTGCTAAAAAAATATATATATAATGTTTGGGGGTTCTAAGTAGTTTTCTAGGAAAAAATACTGGTTTTAACTTGTGAACAAAAAGTGTCCGAAATAGGGCTGGGGCTAAAGTGGTTAACAAACCGGACTGCAGCATCCTACTGACTGTAAGTACTGTCCTTTGTGCTGACTTTTTGTGTCTGTGTTTTTTATTTTTTTATTTTGAATAGGCTTTTTTTGCTCATTCAAGAGATGGATTAGGTATGGCTGGCTGAAAAAAAAAAACAAATAGATCCCCCCATCCAAACAAGTGAGGCGGATAAAGGAATTTTCCCCACTGTGCTATTGTATTCCGACAGTGGAGACTCCCTTGCTGCCACGGATCGATTGAACATTTTCCAGCATTCCCATTGGCAGACTTCTGTCAAGAGGGAACGGCTCCAGTCTCAACTGAACAGCCTGCATTTCAATCTATCTTTAGGCAGCTATTGGCTTTAAAATGATTCTGTTATACTTATCTGCTCTTCACAATGTTTTTTTGCAGAGCAGCCTTGATCCTCCTCTTCTCCGGTTCCCTGCCGGTGCTCCTCCTCCTCTTCTCTGTGCCACAATAGGAGCCAATGGCTTCTGCTGTTGCCTCTCTGTTGAGAATGGGCTCAGGTAGGTATAAGGGGGGCTCAGGGGATCCTGTGCGCATAGAATGCATAAAGATAAAAAACCTTCTACCTTTGCAACCAAATTAGGCTCTGCCATGCCTTTCAGTATGCCCAGTATCTAATGTAAAATCTTTGCTGACAGCTGAGGTGCTGTCATTGGATAGCGGGATTTTGATGGGATACTGGTTGCGGTATGCATCCAAAATCAAGGAGCACAAAAGGAGGATTTTAATGTTTGCTCTTTCTCTGTAATGTTAGTCAAGCAAAGGAGATGTGATAGAATAGAGTCACTTCAAAATAAGGCATCTGTGTCTATTTAAAAAAGAAATTGTGGATGGGAAAGATTAGCAGTGTACAAAAATGTCAACTATTGGATAACTAGAAATGATTTTGTTTCTTATTAAATACATTATGCCATAACACTGTTTTCTCATGACACGTAGCTTTTACTACCCAAGGTCCAAAAATTGCTCATCCAATGGGGAGTGAATTGGGAGGGAGGGCCAGTGTAGTTGGATGAAGGCTCACATGTACAGCTGTGCTTAATTGCTTGTGAAAAGTATTCAGCATTAGCCAGGATCCAGATCTTACCCCTGCAGGAGCTGTAGGCCTCAATAATAAAAGAAAAAAAATGCTGGTTATAAATCTTCATGTCAGTAGGATCCTTGCATCCATATTTCAGTTTTAAAAGACATTGATGAAGCATACACACGTCTGAAAGGATGGAGGAATGAAACAATAAAAAGGACATATACACTGAACACAATTATAAAACGCAACACTTTTGTTTTTGCTCCCATTTTTCATGAGCTGAACTCAAAGATCTAAGACTTTTTCTATTTACACAAAAGGCCTATTTCTCTCGAATATTGTTCACAAATCTGGCTAAATCTGTGTTAGAGAGCACTTCTCCTTTGTCAAGATAACCCTTCCACCTCACAGGTGTGGCATACCAAGATGCTGATTAGACAGCATGATGATTGCTCAGGTGTGCCTTAGACTGGCAACAATAAAAGGCCACTCTAAAATGTGCAGTTTTATCACACAGCACAATGCCACAGATGTCGCAAGTTTTGAGGGAGCGTGCAATTGGCATGCTAACTGCAGGGATGTCCACCAGAGCTGTTGCCCATCAATTGAATGTTAATTTCTCTACCATATGCCGTCTCCAAAGGCGTTTCAGAGAATTTGGCAGTACATCCAACTGGTCTCACAACCGCAGACCACGTGTAACCACACCAGCCCAGGACCTCTACATCCAGCTTCTTCACCTCCAAGATTATTTGAGACCAGCCACCCGGACAGCTGCTGCAACAATCGGTTTGCATAACCAAAGAATATCTGCACAAACTGTCAGAAACTGCCTCAGGGAAGCTCATCTGCATGCTCGGTGTCCTCATCGGGGTCTTGACCTGACTGCAGTTTGTCGTCGTAACCAACTTGAGTGACCAAATGCTCACATCCAATGGCATCTGGCACTTTGAAGAGATGTTCTCTTCACGGATGAATCTCAGTTTTCACTGTGGCAGACAGTGTGTATGGCATCTTGTGGGTGAGCGGTTTGCAGATGTCAATGTTGTGGATTGAGTGGCCCATGGTGGCAATGGGGTTATGGTATGGGCAGGTGTATTTTATGGACAACGAACATAGGTGCATTTTATTGATGCCATGTTGAATGCACAGAGGTACCGTGACGAGATCCTGAGGCCCATTGTGCCTTTCATCCATGACCATCACTGCATGTTGCAGCATGATAATGCACGGCCCCATGTTGCAAGGATCTGTACTCAATTCCTGGAAGCTGAAAATCCAGTTCTTACATGGTCAGCATACTTACCGGACATGGCACCCATTGAGCATGTTTGGGATGCTCTGGATCGGCATATACGTCAGCCTGTTCCAGGTCCTGCCAATACCCAGCAACTTCGCGCAACCATTGATGAGGAGTGGACGAACTTTCCACAGGCCACAATCAACAACCTGATCAACTCCATGCAAAGGAGATGTGTTGCACTGCGTGAGGCAGATGGTGGTCACACCAGATACTGACTAGTTTTCGGACCCCCCCGGACCCCTAATACAGTAAAACTGCACATTTTAGAGTGGCCTTTATTGTGGCCAGCCTAAGGCACACCTGTGCAATAATCATGCTGTCTAATCAGCATCTTGATAGGCCACACCTGTGAGGTGGATGGATTATCTCGGCAAAAGAGAAGTGCTCACAACACAAATTTGAGAGAAATAGGCCTTTTGTGTACATAGAAAAAGTCTTAGATCTTTGATGATGAAAAATTGGGGCAAAAACAAAAGTGTTGCATTTAAAATTTTTGTTCAGTGTAGTTACCTCTCAAAGAAGATTAGCTGTGAGAGTGCTCAGGTATAGAGATTTTCCATCAGAAAATTTGACGTTGATGAATTGTTTCATCAAAAATTAAATAAAATAGATAAAAATTGTAGTTTTTTTAATCTTTACTGAACTGTTCCTGGAACACCTTACTAGGTTTTCACCCCCAAGCATTTGTTTGAATGCTCAGTTTTGGAATGCAATTATTCAGACTCATATCCCACCAACTGTGCTCTAAGTTTGGAAAGTTGTCTTCCACTGGCCCGAAGAAGTGTGAACAGCCTCAACCAGGGCGACAAATTCCATACTTATCACTGAGCAGGTGCTTCTGGCTGTAAATCCCTGGAACTACCGCACTGTTTTTAGAGGTTTTCTTGCAGATTTGATGGATATTGTTGGCACAGAAAAACTCACTTTCCAAATGTAATATATATAGTTTATTGCCTGCTCTCTTACAGAACATTGGCAAAAGGAAGTGGGGAGTGATGAAATTCTGGAGTCTGATGGGACCAGGGAGCTTACCTGCATCCAGGCTCACTGTTGTTGCTTGCTCGCTCACAGCATGTATTCATTCTGGTATTAAGGGCGATGGGTTGGGCATGGACATTTTGAACATATACCTTCAGCATCTGGAATTTCCTATAAAGTTTACCTTTCAGCCATGGACAAGTCTGATCATTGGTGGAGAGCAGGCTGAGTTCCAAGCACAGCTAAAAAACTAACAATGCTGTGCTCTCATGCCTAGTATGGTCATTTTTTGATAGCAAAGCAGTGGCACTGGCATGAACAGCAGGTATTTCACACAAAGGAAGCAATACAAAGAGAACAAGATACATTTTCATATGAGTAAAAGTGAGTACACCCCTCACATTTTTGTAAATATTTTTTTATATATTTGCATGTGACAACACTGAAGAAATGACACTTTACTACAATGTGAAGTAGTGAGGGTACAGCTTGTATAGCAGTGTAAATTTGCTGTCCCCTCAAAATAACTCAACACACAGCCATTAAAGTCTAAACTGATGGCAACAAAAGTGAGTACACCCCTAAGTTAAAATGTCCAAATTGGGCCCAAAGTGTCAATATTTTGTGTGGCAATCATCATTTTCCAGCAATTCCTTAACCCTCTTGGGCATGGAGTTCCCCTCTTGGGCATGAAGTTCCCCAGAGCTTCACAGGTTGCCACTGGAGTCCTCTTCCACTCCTCCATGAAGACATAACGGAGCTGGTGGATGTTAGAGTCCTTGCGCTCCTCCACCTTCCATTTGAGGATGTCCCACAGATACTCAATAGGTTTTAGGTCTGGAGACATGCTTGGCCAATCCATCACCTTCTTTAGCAAGGCAGTGGTTGTCTTAAAGGTACACGTTGGCATTCATGGTTTCCTCAATGAACCGTAGCTCCCCAATGCTGGCAGCACTCATGCAGCCCCAGACCACACTCCCACCACTATGCTTGACTGTAGGCAAGACACACTTGTCTTTGTACTCCTCAACTGGTTGCGGCCACACATGCTTGACACCATCTGAACCAATTAAGTTTATCTTGGTCTCATCAGACCACAGGACATGGTTCCAGTTATCCATGTCCTTAGTCTGCTTGTCTTCAGCAAACTGCTTGCGGGCTTTCTTGTGCATCATCTTCATCAGAAGAGGCTTCCCTCTGGGATGACAGCCATGCAGACCAGTTTGATGCAGTGTGCAGCGTATGGTCTGAGCACTGACAGGCTGATCCCACACCCCTTCAACCTCTGCAGCATTGCTGGCAGCACTCATATCTCTATTTCCCAAAGACAACCTCTGGATATGATGCTGAGCATGTGCACTCAACTTCTTTGGTCGACCATGGCAACGCCTGTTCTGAGTGGAACCTGTCCTGGTAAACTGCTGTATGGACTTGGCCACCATGCTGCTGCTCAGTTTCAGGGTCTTGGAAATCTTCTTATAGCCTAGGCCATCTTTATGTAGAGCAACAATTCTTTTTTTCAGATCCTCAGAGAGTTCTTTGCCATGAGGTGTCATGTTGAACTTCCAGTGACCAGTATGAGAGAGTGAGAGCGATAACACCAAATTTAACACACCTGCTCTCCATTCACACCATAGACCTTGTAACACTAACAAGTCACATGACACCGGGGAGGGAAAATTGCTAATTTGGCCCAATTTGGACATTTTCACTTAGGGGTGTAAGATATGATAAACTATTTACAAAAATGTGAGGGGTGTACTCGCTTTTGTGAGATATTGTACCTGGAAAAAATATAATAAAAAATTTACAAAAATGTGAGGGGTGTACTCGCTTTTGTGAGATACTGTACCTGGTGCAGCAGGCACATATCAGGAAAATGAAATGTTGGATTTACGTATTCTTTAGGATTTCGTTGACAAAGCAGACTGCCTGTAGTTCATTAGGTTATGATTTTGATTTGTTCAAAAGATGAGAAAGCCAGCATTCATGAACATTTATCTAGCAAGATAACAGGGTGCAGAAAGTGAATCTAAGAATGAGATTAGACACTCAGCCAGTCAGTTGCATCCACTGAGTTGGTTTCAATGCATACTGACCATGTTTGACTGGAGTAAGAATATCATCTGTTCAGTTCTTTACAATGTTGTCTATAGAAGAAAGAATATTGTTTTTGCTGCTCCAGTCTCATATAATATTAAACCCGTTGTTGCAGGATTGGACAATGATAAAAATATTAAGACCTGATTACTCACAAGGCAAGCATCCCCCTGCTTCAAAGAAAAATGCGTGCCTGGGTTTATTACTGCCACTTTCATGTTAAATTAGAAAAATCTACTTATATTCTGCAGTCTAATAATAGAACAGATACATGAAGCCGATACACTATTTTCAGAATATCTCATGCTGAGCAGATAAAATAGAGTTTGTGAACAGGAAATGAGTACAGAATGTAAATCGGTGTGTTCAAATTGTCTGATAAAGATCCATCTGTCTTGAAAATGTATTTTTATTTGTTAACTAGTCTTCTGAATGCCCAACAGGAACGCCCTCGAGGTTTCTATTCAAACCTTTTCACTGTGCCCAGAAAGGAGGGCAAAGTGCATCCAATCATGGACCTCTAGGCTCTCAACTGCTTTGTGCAGGTGCAGAAGTTTTGAATGGAGTCCATTCGGGCGGTGGTGGCATCTTTGAATCAGGGGATTATGTGGCTTCCATCGATCTCAAAGATGCATATTTCCACGTCCCCATATTTGAGGGACACCAGCGATTCCTCCGCTTTGCGGTGGCAGAGGAGCACTTTCAAATTGTGGCGTTACCCTTTGGTCTCGCCTCTGCGCTCAGAGTTTTTACCAAGGTCCTAGCCCCTGTGCTGGCCTTGTTGCGTCAACGAGGTATCTCCATTGCGGGGTATCTGGACGATCTCCTGTTGCGAGCAGTTTCCCATTCTGATCTCTGTTCCATTTTGACAGAATCTCTTTTTGCAACTGTCTCGTGTGAGACTGAGCAAATGGGACCGCTTCGAAGGTCGAGACCATCAGACCAAGGGCCCTCATGCAAGCCTGCAAGGTAGGACTGATCGGCCTCCATCAGCAACCTGACTGCCCCTTGCAACTTCCTTAAGGTCCCCCCAGTCTGGCCTATGAGCGTGAGCAGGTTATAGTTCCGACCTAGGCCTAGCCATGACGGTGCCCCCTTGTCCGGAGGGGGACGAGCCTGCGAGTGGATGCTTCGTTGCATTAACCTGTAACGCCCTGAGTCGCAGCATACCCATTGACTGGCAGCACCCCCGCTTCGGGTGGGAGGCAGTCTGCCCAGAGCAAAGCCCACCCGGTCCTTGGTATGGTGAGTAAATTTGCCCCTGCTGGCCTTGGGGGGATGTGGGCCCTCCCCTGGGGATAATGGGATTTGTGCCTCCCAAGAGATCCCCCTGGTCTGCTCAGTACCCGGTCTGTGTGTCCTTCCCTCTCCCTGTCCCTGAGGGGGCTGTGTGTCTGGTGTGCTTTGGCGCTTGGGGGGTGACATGGTACCTTGGGCTTGCTGGTCCCTGTTGTGGTTCCTGAGGCCTTCAAATGTCGGTCTCTAGCCACATGGTGCGCTGTGGGCGCCACCATCTTAAATGTGGGCAATGAGATTTTTTCCCCATAGACTTGTATAGGGCAGCCATTTTCCCTGCAGCTTCCTATTGTTTTCTATGGGCGTCCATCTTTGTGTAGCCCTGGTGCTATACTCGGCAGTGTTCCCCTATCAGGCCACATCACTTCCTCCATTATCTCCATTGCGGGGTATCTGGACGATCTCCTGTTGCGAATAGTTTCCCATTCGGATCTGCTGGACAACCTCCCCATCACCATTCGGACCCTTCAGGAATTCAGGTGGACGATCAATGTCTCCAAATCTGCCCTGGCTCCGTCTGTGCGGGTCACCTATCTGGGGCTGATCCTCGACTCTGCACTGGCGAGGGTCTTCCTTCCCTTGGACCAGCTTCAGAAGTTGCAAGGGGCAGTCAGGTTGCTGATGGAGGCCGATCAGTCCTACCTTGCAGGCTTGCATGAGAGCCCTTGGTCTGATGGTCTCGACCTTCGAAGCGGTCCCATTTGCTCAGTCTCACACGAGACAGTTGCAAAAAGAGATTCTGTCAAAATGGAACAGAGATCCTCGGTCACTGGACCAGAAGATTCGGTTGAGCCATCTCACTAAGTTGTCTCTCTCTTGGTGGCTCCAATCGCCCGTCCTATGCTAGGGCAAGTCCTTCCTGCCGGTGTTTTGGACGGTGGTCACCATGGACACCAGCCTGTCAGGCTGGGGTGGAGTGCTGGGGAAGCTCTGTGTACAGGGAACTTGGTCGACAGAAGAGTCTTCCTTGCCGATCAATATCCTGGGAGTCGCACAGAGTGGGTCTGAGGGTGATTTTTCAGTTTGGGACTCCATAGTGCAAATTGCAAAAAGTGGAGTACTTTTCATCGCTTTATGAGCGCCGATCGCGGTGTCTACCACCGATCGCAGCAGTCTGCAGGGAATCCCTTTAAACCAAACTGATACCAGAAAGTGTAAAGATATGCCGCAGGGACCCCCAATACATTACCACCTCAGACACACTTCCTTCTGAATCTACCAAAGCACGGAGAGAAAAGCACAGCAGCAGGAAATGACCACACAGGAAGTGATGTCGCCTAATAGGGAAACACTACCGAGAATAGCAGCAGGGCTACACAAAGATGGACGCCCATAGAAAACAATAGGAAGCTGCAAGGAAAATGGCTGCCTTATACAAGTCTATGGGGAAAAAATCTCATTGCCCACATCTAAGATGGCGGCGCCCACAGCGCACCATGCGGCTAGAGACTGACACATGAAGGCCTCATAAACCACAACAGGGACCAGCAAGCCCAAGGTACCATGTCACCCCCCCCCCCCAAGTGCCAGAGCACACCTGACACACAGCCCCTTCAGGGACAGGGAGAGGGAAGGACACACAGACCAGGTACCGGGCAGACCAGGGGGATCTCTTGGGAGGCACAAATCCCATTATCCTCAGGGGAGGGCCCACAGCCCCCCAAAGCCAGCAGGGGCAAATTTGCTCACCATACCAAGGACCGGGTGGGCTCCGCTCTGGGCAGACTGTCTCCCACCCGAAGTAGGGATGCTGCCAGTCGATGGGTACGCTGCAACTCAGGGCGTTCCAGGTTGATGCGTCCCAGCGAAGCATCCGCTTGCAGGCTCTTCTCCCTCCGGACAAGGGGGCACGGTTGTGCCTAGGCCTAGGTCGGAACTATAACCTGCTCACACTCGTAGGCCAGACTGGGGGGACCGTAGATTATCCAGTGCGAAGCCCCAGGCAGTCTCGTTGCTTGTAGATCGCCAGGAAAATTCTTCTCTGAACACTAGCTAGCAAGTGAGTAAAGAGAAATAAAAGAAAATATCCTGAAAATAGAAAAACTGGAGTCCCAGCAGGAAACCTAGGTCCTACTCCTTCTCTATCAAAAGAAACTGGTGTCAACACAGGATGACGCTGTGGACACTAAAAGTGATACGTGCCTCGTCCTATTCAAGATATGTATGGGAGGAGTGAGAGCAAATGGACTTTATTGACACTGACAACCAGACAGTTATGTCGTAAAATTAGAATATTTTATTCGGAATTATTAAAAAACGTATATACGTATGTGTGTCACCACAAGTGCAAGACATAAATAACATCAAAACAAATTAATTAATATCAAAAAACGCAGCTTTAAAAAGGCATATATAACCTAAATAACCATAGCCTTTATAACCACCTTAATGGACAAAATATACCGTAATGGAACTATAAAGACTAAAAGTACTAAGGCAGCCCTAAGGCTATTCCTGGTATAACGAGATAGAGCGTTAGAACAGATCCATCGGCGGTAAAATTGGGGAGGCTCGGTATTTTGGTACTATGTTCCGGTCATAGGCAAACTCTACATGTTTCGCGCGGTTAGCGCTTCTTCAGGAGTTTATATGAAGGCTGAAAAACAATTCTACAAAAATATAGAGAGGAAGAGTTTAGGATTTATACATAGCCCATTAAAGGAATATATATATATATATATATATATATATATATATATAATATATATATATACATACGTGTCCCCTTCCTAAAGAAGGAAGGGAGACATGACATACAATAACACATCAACATATATAGTTGCATAACCCATCTGAATGAATTAGCTATGTTTTTATCTTACCAATGTAACAATATTGGTAGCACAGTGTGCAGAAGCACTGTTTTCTGTTCAGTAGATGCCGGTGCCTGTGGTCGTGGGGCAGACACAAGGGCGAAAGTCCAAATGCGTGCCAAATAACACCCCAAGGGAAAAGGGGTGTGTGTAATGGAGGTGGGCGGATATTTAGGATGACAATCCTTAATCTAGTGAAAAAAATATACATATAGAGTAAATATTAGTAAGCAAAAAAAGGGGGGAGTATCAAAAGGTATATTAAAAGATATAAATGATCATAGGGATCTTGGTATCCAATATCTTACCCATTAAGCCCAAAAGGTGTAGATGATGCATAAACACAGTCAAAGATCGGTACCGAATAAGTAATTCTGTATTCCCTATAAACAAAACCAGGGGGCAGAATATATTATGAAAATAGGGATATGGAACTCTGGGATCCAACCCAGAGGATGTCAGTGAAAAACAAAAAATAGAGAAGGTAATATGCATTAAAGGCTAATTTGTATAATGCACATATGCAATAATGTGCCATAGTCATGTACACTAGTTAAATTAAGAAGGGGCAGGTGAAAAAAAGGAGGGTAGAAATATGGACAAAGCATACCTTTGTATGTATACTAAGTCACGACATCCCAAGGATATTCAAATGGCCTGTAGGAAAATAGCTTGCTGTTGGGCAGGCATCCCCTACTAATCAGTAGGACATACAATAAACCTAAGAACCAAAGTAAAAACGGTAGAAGGTATAAAGGTATGTTTAAAAAACAACCATGTTCCAAATAGCATAAAAAGATCGAGCCGGTATCGACGCCATACAATAATTGTGCAAGGTACTGACCTGTAAGGCTGCCTAACTTGCACGGGTCTGTCAGGGGTATGATGCCGGCTGGAACGGCCGTGACCTCCTAAGGCTTCAGACCGAGCATACGCTTCGGTCTGGACTAAATAGCCCCCAACTGCGAGAGTCAGCACGCCGGGATGGCGTGTGACGTCAGCGCAGCCCGGCATGAAGACCACCCTCAGTTCTGGTCGGGAAGGGCGCGAAGATGGAATTGCCCAATCCCGTGACACGGAACACTGAGGGCGGGTCCGAGAGGCGGAAGCGAAGCCAACCTCTTCGTGACGCGCCACACACTGACAGGGAAGCTCCGGTGATGAGGGGGGTGAGAACCACCCATTCACAGCACCGGGCTAACCCCTGCCTCACTGCCGCGCTAGCTGGAAAAAGCCGTTAAGGGGAATCCCTGAACCGGCAGTGGAAGGGGAAGCAGAGCTCCTGTGAGGTGACGGCGCTACCAGCCACACCTCCAGGCACTAAAAGGTACAGACGCTGAGGATGGCCGGCCCCACAACCACAGGCAACAACATCATGAACTAAATGTAACACAAACACAAAATATAAGGAGCAAACAACAAAGCTCAATACAGACATAAAAACATTGTATTTTGACAAAATATAGAGACAACCCTAAAAAATATAAACAGACAGGGGGGGGAAAAACAACTAATACAAAAGGATATTAGGTTAAGTTCTTGTAAAGGAGGGATGGATGGAGGAAGGGACTATATCCAAGAAACATGATCCGAGAAATTACCCGGAGAACAAGTCTTGAAATTTGCCCTAATTCCTCCATTCATCTAAGAGGAACGAATTCAAAAAAAAGGGGGAAATGAACACTCACAAACAGTCATATGATATAATAAAGATCCTTTGAAACAGATATGTATTTTTATGATCTGGTGTTCAAAAAAGGGGGGGGGGGGAGAAGAAGGGGAGAGAAAGAAAAAAGGTGGAGAAAGAAGAAAAAAGAAAGCAGCACCTGGAAGGCAAGAGACCATGTTACCATGACTATACTAATAGTGTTGGAACTGGGAGAAATAAATCATCGCTGATAACACCATAGATTTTTTACAAGAAGGGTCTATACGACAGAATTTCATTGAGACCAGGCGGTGTTGTTGCGTTTAAATGTTCTATCCAAAGAACTTCTCTTTGCAATATTTTTTTATCCCAGTTCTCCCCTCTGTGTAATGTTCCGGTACCTTTGGTACCCTAAATTACACTTTCCACAAGTGTATGCGCCCCACCATTTACTTTTGGAAAGGTGCGCATACACCTTTAAGACTGGAGCTGTCATCACCCAGCGCCGGACTAGATGGCATTTTAAAGCGCCGGTTCTCACTCACATGTGTTCGTTCAAACACCATTACCTGGATGCTATCCTTGCTTGAAGCTTCCATGCTTGCAAGCTTACCTCGCTGACGGAACCTCGCTGCGCTGATACCTGTATCCCGCTACTGGATCATCCGCCTCTCCTGAACCACCCTTCGGCTGTATCGCTAATAGTGCTAAGTACCCCGCAGGGGAATTCTCTATAAACTTATACTAAGCTTACACTATCTAGCTCTGCATAGTAAAGACTGTTTATTACATCTGCATAACTAGATTGCTAGCTCTTGAGACTACTGCTACTTTTCTGCACTGGGTTGATCTCTTTTGTATGTCCACCTGCTATTCTGTCATCTGCTACCATACAACATTGCTAAACCTTCCTGCATCCATCTGCTACTGTCTCACCTTCAAGTGTCTATTACCTACCACCTCCACTCAACCTATCCCTCAACCTTCATCATTGTGTTACCACATACATAAAGTCACTCTAGGAACCAGCTTGCTAATTGTGTGTATTTACTGGCTGAAATAAGACCTTCCACACATGATGAGTCATTGAGGTTGGGAATGGTATCTCAGCATATCTCTTACATGACTACTGACGTGGAACTATTTCTGCAGCTGAAAATCCACACCATATAAGAAACGCAGGACCGTTACACTCTGGGTTCTGGGGGTATAATCTCCAACACTATGAAAGATATGCAGGATGTATCATATCTGTGGTGAAGGTCAATGTGACGACTAATGGGAGTAATCATTTTGCCCTTTCCAGAATAGTATATGTGGTCGTTTATCCTTTGTTTTAACATTCTAATGGTCTTGCCGATGTAAAAGACCCCACATCGGCAAGACGCGAGATAGACTACTCCCTGTGTTGTACAGTTTGCGAAGAACCGGGGAGCAAACGTATCGCCGTTAGGTAAGAGAAACTGCTGACCCTGCCTGATCCAGGGACAAAATTCGCATTTGTTACACCTATATATTCCAAACGGATTCCCCTGTTTTTTTTTTGCTTACCAATATTTACTCTATATGTATATTTTTTTCACTAGATTAAGGATTGTCATCCTAAATATCCCCCCACCTCCATTACACACACCCCTTTTCCCTTGGGGTGTTATTTGGCACGCATTTGGACTTTCGCCCTTGTGTCTGCCCCGCGACCACAGGCACCGGCATCTACTGAACAGAAAACAGTGCTTCTGCACACTGTGCTACCAATATTGTTACATTGGTAAGATAAAAACATAGCTAATTCATTCAGATGGGTTATGCAACTATATATGTTGATGTGTTATTGTATGTCATGTCTCCCTTCCTTCTTTAGGAAGGGGACACGTATGTGTATATATATTATATATATATATATATATATATATATATTCCTTTAATGGGCTATGTATAAATCCTAAACTCTTCCTCTCTATATATTTTTGTAGAATTGTTTTTCAGCCTTCATATAAACTCCTGAAGAAGCGCTAACCGCGCGAAACATGTAGAGTTTGCCTATGACCGGAACATAGTACCAAAATACCGAGCCTCCCCAATTTTACCGCCGATGGATCTGTTCTAACGCTCTATCTCGTTATACCAGGAATAGCCTTAGGGCTGCCTTAGTACTTTTAGTCTTTATAGTTCCATTACCGTATATTTTGTCCATTAAGGTGGTTATAGAGGCTATGGTTATTTAGGTTATATATGCCTTTTAAAGCTGCGTTTTTTTATATTAATTTGTTTTGATGTTATTTTTGTCTTGCACTTGTGGTGACACACATACGTATATATGTTTTTTAAAAATTTTCTAATAAAATATTCTAATTTTACGACGTAACTGTCTGGTTGTCAGTGCCAATAAAGTCCATTTGCTCTCACTCCTCCCATACGCTACTCCTTCTCTAGGCAGAAACAAACTGATGTGCTGGGTTGTGCAGTGGGGGTTTATGCCTAGAGGGACAGCGCCCTGGGCGTGTGTATTCAAATTTTACTGCCTAGACTACTCCTGATGGTAGGAGCATAAACCCACTCATTTCATGGAGATGAGGCTGCGTCTGTTGACGGACATCAGAGAAAAAGATTTTACAGTAAAATCTTATTATATATTTTTTTTGTTTGCAAATGGAGCCCCAGGATAAAATATCCCTTGCAGACCCCCTGGAAATGACTGCAGGACCCTCCGGCTCGCATTTGCAGCCAGATATTGCGTTTTTTTCTGCAAAGCCTGATGTCAAAAGTGCAGTCGCTGTGTTCTGGTGCTGCTAGCCGCAAACGTCCTCTGTCCTCCACTTCATCTGCAGGATCTTCGGATTCTGACACAGATATGGTTGCCGTATACGCAGACCACCCTGAGGGGTCGGTGTCTTCACATTCTGATGATGAAGAGGATCTGTCCTCCTCCGCTGTCGCGCGAGAACGCGCCTTGGTGGAAAATTTGATAGTTTCTGTGCGGGAAACTCTTAAAATGGCTTATGAACCCACAGCGTCAGGTACGCAGGTGTCTTTTGGCTCCCGCAAATACTGCAAATCAGGTAAAGTATTCCCTAGTCCAGACTTGTTTCACTCTATTGTGGATGAACAATGGCGAAGCCGTAAGCACATGCTGGTGGTGCCTAAGCATTTTGCATGCCGTTATACCTTTGCGGAGGCGGTGGATACCAGGTGGGCTGTACCACCGAAGGTGGATTCCCCGTTGGCCAGGTTGAATAAAGCAACTCTAGTGTCGGTGGAATTGTCGCCGACTTTTCAGGTCCTGTGGATAGACGGGTGGAATCCTTATCCCGCCATTTACATGTTGTGATGGGTCACATGTTAAAAGCTAACTTTGTGACAAACTGCTACTGACTGGGTGAAGTTGCTGAAGAGTAACTTGAAAATGACACAGTTTCCCCCTGTGGTTCTGGAACTGTTAGACCAGTTGGTCCAAGCCCTGGTGTTCATGTGTGATACGTCCCTGGACTTGGCGTTATTGGTGGCCAGCACGCAGCAGTGGGGGTTGCTATTAGATGCCTGAAACGGCTGAAATGCTGGTCGGCTGACCAGGCTTCTAAAAAAGCTGTTGCTGATCTCCCTTTTACGGGGGAGAAGCTATTTGGAGCCTCTCTGGACACGACTTGCTGTCGCAAGAGGTGATTGCTCCAGCTTCGGAACGCTTTCAGGGGTTTTATTCAAACCTGTTCAATGTGCCCAGGAAAAAAGGCAAAGTGCGCCCCATCCTAGATCTCAAAGCCCTGAACCGCTTTGTACGGGTACAGAGGTTTCGAATGAAGTCCATCCGTACTGTAGTGGACATCCCTATCTACTCTGGACACCAGTGGTTTCTTCACTTTGCGGTAGCGGAGAAGCATTATCAATTTGTGGCATTACCCTTAGTTCTTGCCTCCGCTCCCAGGGTGTTTACCAAGGTTCTGGCTCTGGTGTTAGCATTGCTACGCCCGAGGGGGATTGCGGTACTGGGATACCTGGACGATCTCCTGTTGAGAGCGTCTCTCATTCGGTTCTGTTGGAGAATCTGGATGTCAATGTCTGAACTCTACTAGAGTTCGGTTGGAATATTCATTTCAAAAAATCTGCATTGACTCCGGTTCTGAGACTGGAGTACCTAGGCCTGACTCTTGATTCAGCCGTGGCGAGGGTTTTCCTCCCCTCTGACAAACTTTGTCTGAGTCATTGGATGACTCGCCTATGCGATTTTCTGGTTCAGTTTCAATCAGACAACGCCACGGCTGTGGCTTACATCAATCACCAGGGGGGACACCAGGAGTGTTCTGGCGGCCAAGGAGGTTTGCCGAGATTCTGACATGGGGAGAAAGATTTGTTCCAGCCCTCTCTGCTGTACACATCCCAGGTGTGGAAAACTGGCAGGGGGATTACCTGAGTTGTCAGGTGTTGGATCAAGGGGAGTGGTCCCTACACCCGGAGGTGTTTCACCTACTGTGTGTTCGGTGGGGGACAACCGAAGTTGATCTGTTTGCCTCCCGCCTCAACAAGAAGGTGCAGATATTCGTAGCCAGGTCTCGAGATCCTCTAGCCGATGCCACAGATGCCCTGGTGGCTCCTTGGGGTCAGTATCGGCTGATTTATGTATTTCCCCTGTTGAAACTTCTGCCACGTCTTCTGCGCAGGATGGAGGTGGATAATATTCCAGTAATTCTGGTGGCTCCAGACTGGCCTCGTCAGTCTTGGTACGCAGACCTCATAAGATTGGCCTCCGGTACCCCGGGAAATTCTGTTGTTTTAAGGTCCTATCTTCCATCCTGCTTTACAGTCGTTGGCTTTGATGGCATGACCATTGAAAGTCAGGTGTCGAGAGATAGGGGTCTCTCCGAGTCTGTAATCCCCACTCTCTTGAAGGCTAGGAAGTCAACTTCTCTAAAGATAAGTCATCGCATGCGGAAATCATACATTTTATGGTGTAAATCGGTGAAAGTGCACCTTGCTCGTTTTCTATCGCCAGGGTTTTGGCTTTTCTACAGAAAGGGGTTGAACAGCGGTTGGCCTTGGGTACTATCAAAGGCCAAGTTTCTGCTTTGGCTATCTATTTTCAATGCCCATTTGCCACACACGCCCTTATCCGGATGTTTATTCAAGGTGTACGCCGTTTGGCACCTCCGCGGCGATCCCCGTTACAGCCATGGGATCTCAATTTGGTGCTGTCTGTTCTTCAAAAGTCCCCTTTTGAGAAAATTCTGGAGATTTCGCTGCTTGCTTTGTCTCAGAAGGTTGCCTTCTTGATGGCAATGACTTCTGCCCGCAGAGTATCTGAATTGGCGGCTTTGTCTTGCCGCTCACCTTATCTGGTGGTTCGCAGAGATAAGGCGGTACTTCGACCTAATCAGTCGTTCCTTGCTAAGGTGGTTTCTGATTTTCATTTACATTAAGACATTGCACTGCCTTCCCTTTGCCCTAAACCTCAGTATCCTAAGGAGTATGCTTTACATTCTTTGGTTGTGGTCTGGGCTATAAAGGGTTTACTTAGAGACCACTGCATCCTTCAGAATATGTCCTTACGGATGGACCTCATAAGGGACTGGCTGAGTCTGCTGCAACCATTTTCAGATGGATCAGACAGACGGTGGTACAGGCCTATTCACTGAAGGGTCAGATTCCTCCTTTTCCAGTAAACGCATTCTACTAGAGCGCTGAGTCCCTCCTAGGCTTTTCATCATCAGGCGTCGGTGCTACAAGTTTGCAAGGTGGCAACTTGGTCGTCTATGCATACCTTTACAAAATTCTATAAGGTAGATGTGCTGGCATCAGCGCATGCTTCTTTTGGCAGGCTGCAGTTTAAGAGAGAATCCCCTTTTTTTTGTTTCTCTTTGAGGGTTTGTTGTTTCGGGGGAGCTCCTGTTTCTGGTTGAGCTCTGTTTTACATGGTTGGCTACATTTGGCCATTGGGGCATTCAGGTTATTTGTTCCTGTCTTGTTCCCACCCCTATATTTTTACTGCTTTGGGACATCCCTACAGTCTATGGTTAAGCAGAGCTGCGTCTGTCGATGAACGATAGAGAAAACTGGATTTTTGTAAGAACTTACCGTAAAATCGTTTTCTTAGAAGTTCATTGACAGACGTAGTACCCGCCCCACTACTTTTGAGTTATAGGGTCTTTTTCTGTCACTGCTTGCAACACAACTGTTTGAGTATAGCAGAGCCTGAGGGGTTATGCTTGCTTGGACAGCCCCTCTTGGCGTGGACAAGCCTTATTTCCACCTAGTGCCTATCCTTAGTGGGAGGAGCATAACCCGATAGTCTATGATTAAGCAAAGCTGCGTCTGTCGATGAACTTCAGAGAAATTGATTTTACAGTAAGTTCTTACAAAAATCCCCCTTTTCGCTCCCCAATTGTCAAGGAACCATGAACCAGACGTACAACAACAGATTAGTGAAAATAAGAAGGCTTTATTGAAAATCAAGCTGTAAAGCAAAAGTCCAAACGGATGGCGAAACCGAGGCAGAGTCCTTGCGAAGCCAGAGGTCAGGAACCAGCAGGGTAGTCAGACGAAGCCAGGATCAGGAACCAGCAGGGTAGTCAGACGAAGCCAGGATCAGGAACCAGCAGGGTAGTCAGACGAAGCCAGGATCAGGAACCAGCAGGGTAGTCAGACGAAGCCAGAATCAGGAACCAGAAGCAGCAGCAGTCTTAGAAGCATGTGAACACAGGAGGACCAAGCAAGGAACTGAAGCCACAGACCTCCTATATATATGAGCTAGGCATCCAGCTCCTCCCAGTGGGAAGGAGGAGCCGCAGGGTGGGAGGCTACAAGAAACCCAGAAACCAAGATGGCCGCCAGCAAAACGTTAGTGTTACAAGTTCTCAGGTGTAAATGAGGAGCAGGTGTGTTAAATTTGGTGTTATCACTCTCACTCTCTCATACTGGTCACTGGAAGTTCAACATGGCACCTCATGGCAAAGAACTCCCTGAGGATCTATAAAAAAGAATTGTTGCTCTACATAAAGATGGCCTAGGCTATAAGATGATTGCCAAGTCCCTGAATTTGAGCTGCAGCACGGTGGCCAAGACCATACAGCGGTGAGTGCACATGCTCAGCATCATATCCAGAGGTTGTCTTTGTGAAATAGACGTATGAGCAGTGATGGAAGGAACTGTGTTTCAGTAAACGGCATTACTTAACGCAGTTACTTTTGAGGGTAACGAGTAATCTATCTGATTACTCGTTCCCTCCCTGTAACGCCGTTGCTGCTACTTTCGGCTGCGTTACCGCAATTACATCTACCGCCACCAGATGGCAGTAGTTGTAATTGTAATTCCCCCTCTCCAGGGTCGGTACAAGGGGTGGGCGGAGAGGGCACCTGCCCTGGGCGGAGTGTTTAGGGGGGCGGGGAGCTTCGGCTCCTTCTGCATCTAAGTGACAGGCATGGTTGACAGTTGTCACCCAAATGATCTGGGCAAACTTGTTGCCGACTGTCCCCGCCCGCTGGTTTGCCCTCCACCTGCAGTGCTTGCTTCTCTATTCTTTCATCATTCTGGGTCTGGTCTCGGCATTTTCCGACAGCTTCTGTTCCCGCCTGTGGCTCCGCCCACTATCTGTAGCACTTCCCTAGACTTTGTGCTACGGGTCTGATAGGTGGTGGGCGGGCCGTGGGCGGGGACAGAAGCAGTCAGGAAATACAGAGACTAGACCTGGAATGATGAAAGCATATAGAAGCAAGCACTGCAGGTGGTGGGCGGGGACAGATGTCGTCATGCTGGGACTAAACCTGATGTAAGAACACTGACTGAAGCATTAAAGGTAGAGTGCAATTTTGTTCTGCTATTTTTACCTGGAAATGATTGCAGAATCAAGGAGTACTCAGTGGACTTTTTAATAGTTCCTAAAGTGACTTTGTGCTATTGGATTAGTTATGTTGGAGGCACTGTGCTTTATTCATTTGCCTACTTACTATTAGGGCTCATTTACACTTGCAGGCACGGCTGAGCCTCATTTTAACCACTCCCTTCCTCTCCCCTAGGCTGCAAAGTGTTCAGATGCCACAGTCATGATGCTTTGTATCAAGGCTGCAGGAACAATGCCTGTATTTGCATTACAGTTGTGCTGCATTTAGGGGATTAAAACAGGTGATGAGGAGGTGACATATCACCCTGCTCTAAAGAGGGATCTATGGGGACCCCTCCCTAAAGGGGGATCTATGGGGAGCATGGCCTGCTCTAAAGGGGATCTTTGGGAGACCCTGCTCTACAGGGGGATTTATGGGGACCCTGCTCTAAAGGGGGATCTATGGGGACCCTGGCCGTTCTAAAGGGGGATCTATGGGGACCCTGCTCTAAAGGGGGATTAATGATGACCCTGGCCTGCTCTAAAGTGGGATCTATGGGGACCCTGCTCTAGTGTCCCAGTACTAGTGTGCCACACCGCCACCACCAGTGTTCCACACCACCACCAGTGTGCCACACCACCACCACACTGCTGCCACCATTTCAGGCAGCAGGTACCAAAAACAAAACAAAATACAGTTAGTCACAGTTAGGAGGACTCAGACCCCCACAGTGTGCCACACCGCCACCACTATTAAAGGTCTCATAGAAGGTAATTGCATTATAGAATAGTAAAAAAAAGTCGCAGTTACTTTTCTGAGTAACTAATTACTTTTTCAATGTGGTAACTGAGTCAGTAACTCAATTACTTTTTGGGAGAAGTAATTTGTAACTGTAACTAATTACTTTTTTAAAGTAAGATGAGCAACACTGCGTATGAGTGCTGCCAGCATTGCTGCAGAGGTTGAAGGGGTGGAGGGTCAGCCTGTCAGTGCTCAGACCACACGCCACACATGGCATCAAATTACTGTCGTCCCAGAAGGAAGCCTCTTTTAAAGATGATGCACAAGAAAGCCCGCAAGCAGTTTGCTGAAGACAAGCAGACTAAGGACATGGATTACTGGAACCATGTCCTGTGGTCTGATGAGACCAAGATAAACGTATTTGGTTCAGATGGTGTCAAGCGTGTGTGGCAGCAAGCAGGTGAGGAGTACAAAGGCAAGTGTGTCTTGCCTACAGTCAAGCATGGTAGTGGGAGTGTCATGATCTGGGGCTGCATGAGTGCTGCCGGCACTGGGATGTTACAGTTCATTAAGGGAACCATGAATGCCAAAATGTACTGTGACATACTGAAGCAGAGCATGATCCCCTCCCTTTGGAGACTGGGCCGCAGGGCAGTGTTCCAACATAATGATCCCAAACACACCTCCAAAACAAACACTGCTCTGCTAAAGAAGCTGAGGGTAAAGGTGATGGACTGGCCAAGCATGTATCCAGACCTAAACCCTATTGAGCATCTGTGGGGCATCCTCAAATGGAACGTGGAGGAGTGCAAAGTCTCTAACATCCACCAGCTCAGTGATGTTGTCATGGAGGAGTGGAAGAGGAATCCAATGGCAACCTGTGAAGCGCTGGTGAACTCCATGCCCAAGAGGGTTAAGGCAGTGCTGGAAAATAATGGTGGCCACACAAAATGTTGATTAAAATGTGTAGTGCGCTAATTCTGTGAAACTTCTAAACATAAATATGTGAACAATAATAACACCAATGTCATTAATAAATAGGATGAGATATAAAACATAAAAGTCCATGAAGTTCAAAAAAGGTCCATATATGCAACAGTTCACATAAGTCCTTGAATGAAGAAATCCCAATACCAAACAAGTGATTTCAATGAAAACGAATGAGGGAAAGGTGTTTCAAGGTGCTTGTTAAAGTGAAAGTATTCCCCTTACCAGACGGGGGAAAAATAAGGTGCAATATATCTCCAAACAAAAAGATGCGTGCAGTGATATAGATAGCCCAGCTCTGCCCACCTCGTGGCCGGTTTGAGAGTAGATAAACTCTTACCAGATGACATAAAACTTAAGATGTATGGATAACTTCTGGATATCTTTCAGCTCAATGGTAATGACCGTCCCCCAAGCTTGCGGCTCCCTGTTGTCCTTTGGAAATGAAACTTCATTCAGGTGTTCACAGGTGATTTCCCAAAAATAGACAAGGGGGGACTAATAGTGCATTATCCTTATAACTTTTATTGCTGATACTCAAGATGCACTTACAGTTAAGACAATATAATAAGCTTGCTGGAACCCTGTAGATCCGTGGCCGCCTGCAGTGCAAACCGCGGATGTAGTTAGTGACGGCGTGCCTCCCCTCTGACGCGTTTCCTCCGAGCAGACTTCTACTGAGACAGGAGGGATGTCCACGCTGTCTCTTCCGCCTTTTAAATACACATCCATCTAACACAGTCCTTCCAGTGTCAGCAATGTAAAACAGGAAGTGGATTGTCTTTTGTGTAAATCGCTATAAAACCTTCTCGTTACAAAAATATATATTACCATCTGCATTACGTACATAAAAATACTAAAATATCCGATGTTTATGCTGTTATTTTCATAAATACAATGTTTGAGCACAAACAGGAAGTGATGTTAGTGCAAACCAAGGTCACTTCCTGTTCCAAGGTCACTTCCTGTTGACACCGGAAGGAATGTTTCTCTACTTCCTCTTCACCGTGTCACTCTGACAGGACGGTGAACATAGCTCCGAGTTTAAAATTCTCACATATTTGTATATATTAACTTGAAATTAGGATTAAAACCATATTAAAAACATATTAAACTTGGTGATGGTAAAATTACAAATATAAAATTAAAACAATATATTAAAATGACGCTAAAATCCCTTAAAAAACTTTTACCTAACAGGTTACCAGAATTAGGTTACAATCACATTATAGAGATTTAATTGGATGAAATTTGGTGAAATTTTAAAAAATGAAATAAAAGAGTTGATTAACTGTTGTTGATGTGGGAATTAATATCCCACTCTGTTGTGTCCCCACGGACGGTAGCTTTTGAGCTCATAAATCCAGAAGTTTTCCCTTCTGGAAATCGTTCTTTTCAAATTGCTACCCCTCCAATGTGGTGTGTATTTCTCTATCACAATCACTTGGAGATTTTTGTGTTTCTTTTGATGGCAAAATGTTGGGACAAATTATGTCCTGTGAATCCCTTGGCAATATTGGCCAAATGTTCTCCTATCCGTATACAGCCAGTGCGTATGGTCCTACCAACATATTATTGACCACAGCTGCACTGTAGGAGGTATACCACACCTTTAGTGTGGCAGGAGATGAAATGTTGGATCTCATAACTTTTACCAGTAACAGATGAGGAAAATTTGTTGGTTTTAATTGTGTTGGAATCTTTGCAGATCCTACAATTCCTGCAAGGAAAGAAACCCTTCATGTCCGGAAACATCCTTGGGATGGAGGGCTTCTCAATGGGATTTGGTGCTACAAGATGTTTCAGATTGGGAGCTCTTTTATATATCATTTTAGGTCTTTCGGGAAGCAATGGCCCTAGGACCTTATCTCCCTTTAGCGCTCCCCAATATTTTTTAAAGGTGTGATTCAGCCACTTATAGTTGCTAGAGAATTGGGTGACAAAAGCATAATCAAATAGTTGTTTAGCCTTAAAAGGGTTCTTTTTTTCTTTATGTACCACCAATTCACCTTGTTTTAATGGTCTTACTTCTTCTATATCTTTATCCAGATTCTGGGGGCTGTATCCCTTTTCTAGAAACCTTTGTTTTAGAACAAGAGCTTGTTTTTCAAAATCGGAATCCTCTGTGCAGTTTCTTCGAATCCTCAGAAACTGCCCTTTCGGAATGGATCTCAGCCATGTTGGATGGTGGCAACTGTCCAATGCAATAAAGCCATTTCTGTCAGTGGGTTTAAAGTAGGTCATCATAGAAAACCCAAAACCTTTCCTGGTAATGACCAGATCCAAAAAATTGACAGCAGTGGGACTGTATTCGTACGTGAATCGTATACCCCATCCATTGCAATTAAGATCTTCCATAAATACTTGTAAGGAATTGACGTCCCCTTTCCAAATGAATAGGGTATCATCAATATATCTTCTCCACCAAACTAGCTCTTTGGCCCTGTTGGAAAAAATATTCTTGTCCTCCCATAGGGCCATGAACAAATTGGCGAGGCTGGGAGCAAATTTGGCTCCCATAGCCACGCCAGTCCGTTGCAAGTTAAGGCAGTGCTGGAAAATAATGGTGGCCACACAAAATGTTGACACTTTGGGCCCAATTTCAACTTTTTCAATTAGGGGTGTTCTCACTTTTGTTGCCAGCGGTTGTGTTGAGTTATTTTGAGGGGACAGCAAATTTATACAGTTATACAAGCTGTACACTCACCACTTTACATTGTAGCAAAGTGTAATTTCTTCAGTGTTGTCACATGAAAAGATATAATAAAATGTGAGGGGTGTACTCACTTTTGTGAGATAATGTATATCACACGTTCTCCGCAGTTTTGTTGGGGCCTTTACTGATATATTTGTAAATGTTATTAGCAAGCACTTGTAAAGGAAAATATTGTTTGTTTTAGATTTAGCCTACATTCACACTTGTGTAGTGATGTCGCGAACATAAAATTTAATGTTCGCGAACGGCGAACATCGGCAAATGTTCGCGAAGCGGCGAACCGCCATAGACTTCAATAGGCAGGCGAATTTTAAAACCCACAGGGACTCTTTCTGGCCACAATAGTGATGGAAAAGTTGTTTCAAGGGGACTAACACCTGGACTGTGGCATGCCGGAGGGGGATCCATGGCAAAACTCCCATGGAAAATTACATAGTTGACGCAGAGTCGGGTTTTAATCCATAAAGGGAATAAATCACCTAACATTCCTAAATTGTTTGGAATAACGTGCTTTAAAACATCCAGTGTGTGTATACGATCAGGTATGATGTTGTATCGATCAGGTAGTGTAAGGGTTACGCCCGTTTCACAGTGACAGACCAAACTCCCCGTTTAACGCACCGCAAACAACCACAAACAGACCAGAACCGACCAAAATGGGACAGGAACTGGGCTTTAAGGGTTAGGGTTAGGTTTAGTGTTAGGGGCTAGGGTTAGCGTTACGGTGAGATACTTAGGGTTAGAGTTAGTAACCCTACCCCTACGCCTCTAACCCTAACCGTCTAACCCTAAGCACTAAAAATAACCCTAGCCCTAACCCTAACTCTAATTTTTTTTCTGGTTCTGGACATGCTACAGAGCTGAAACTTCACAGGTACACTTTTTAGACCCCCAGACACTGAATCACACAAAAAAAAGTTCTTAAAAATTGTCATTTTTTGATAGAGAGCCAATTATTGGAAAAATTAAATAAAAATAAAAAAAAATAAAACATTTCTTTGGATTTAGCGTCTGGGGGGTCTAAAAGGTGTACCTGTGAAGTTTCAGCTCTGTAGCATGTCCGGAACCAGAAAAAAATGACAAATTAGGGTTAGGGCTAGGGTTAGGGCTAGGGTTAGGGTTATTTTTATGGCTAGGCTTAGAGGGTTAGGGTTAAGGTTAGAGGGTTAGGGTTATGGTTAGAGGGTTAGGGTTAGGTTTGGTGTTAGGGGATAGGGTTAGTGTTACGGTGAGATACTTAGGGTTAGAGTTAGTAGCCCTACCCCTACCCCTCTAACCCTAACCCTCTAACCCTAAGCACTAAAAATAACCTTAGCCCTGACCCTAACCCTAGCCCTAACCCTAATTCTATTTTTTTTCTGGTTCTGGACATGCTACAGAGCTGAAACTTCACAGGTACACTTTTTAGACCCCCCAGACACTAAATCGCACAAAAAAAGTTCTTAAAAATTGTCCTTTTTGATAGAGAGCCAATTATTGGAAAAATTAAAAAAAAAAAAAAAAAATGTCTTTGGATTTAGCGTCTGGGGGGGGGGGGGGGTCTAAAAAGTGTACCTGTGAAGTTTTAAGCTCTGTAGCATGTCCGGAACCAGAAAAAAATTACGAATTAGGGTTAGGGCTAGGCTTAGGGCTAGGGTTAGGGCTAGGGTTAGGATTAGGGTTATGGTTAGAGGGTTAGGGTTAGGTTTAGTGTTAGGGGATAGGGTTAGGGTTACGGTGAGATACTTAGGGTTAGAGTTAGTAACCCTACCCCTCTAACCCTAACCCTCTAAACCTAAGCACTAAAAATAACCCTAAGCTTAGCCCTGACCCTAACCCTAACTCTAATTTTTTTTCTGGTTCTGGACATGTTACAGAGCTGAAACTTCACAGGTACACTTTTTAGACCCCCCAGACTATAAATCCAAAGAAATTTTTTTTTTTTTTTTAATTTTTTCAATAATTGGCTCTCTATCAAAAATGACAATTTTTAAGAACTTTTTTTTGTGTGTGTGATTTAGTGTCTGGTGGGTCTAAAAAGTGTACCTGTGAAGTTTCAGCTCTGTAGCATGTCCAGAACCAGAAAAAAAGATAATTTTTCAGTAGAGCAGGGATGGTGGGAACCCCTTTTACACCTATATGATCTTTTTTTTCTGGTTCTGGACAGGCTACAGAGCTGAAACTTCACAGGTACGCTTTTTAGACCCCCCCAGACACTAATCCAAAAAAAGTCATGCCTGCCACCGTATATATCAGTGGTGGGTGGGCAGTGGCACTGCAGTGGGCATACACTCTGTGGACCTGACAGTCACTGGAACCCAGGCAACTGCATTTATAAAAAATATATATATATTTTTTAATTTGCAAGCTGCTGTGCCACCGTATATATCAGTGGTGGGTGGGCAGTAGCACTGCAGTGGGCACAGTACACTCTGTGGACCTGACAGTCATTGGCAGCCCAAGCAACTGCAATAATAAAAAATATTTTTTTTTTCAATTTGCAACAAGATGCTGTGCCACCGTATATATATCAGTGGTGGGCACTGCATTGGGTACAGTACACTCTGTGGACTTGACACAGCACTCACTGCAATTATGACAGAGGAAAAAAATAATTTTTTAAAATGCAAGGTACTGTGCCTGTGCCACCCGAAATGAGTGTGGTGTGCACACAATACAGTCTGTGGTGGGTCTGTGGCCTCTCACACACAGCAGGCAGGCAACTGCAGTGCACAATTATATATATATATATATATATATATATATATATATATATATATATATAAAAAATACTCAAATACCAGCCCTAAAAAGGGCTTTTGGGGACAATAGATATATATATATATATATATATATATATATATATCTCCAAAAAAAAAACTCAAATACCAGCCCTAGGAAGGGCTTTTTGGGGTGCTGTCCTCACAGCAGGAGTGTACCAAGAACACTGACTAACAAGACTGGGAACACTGACTAACAACTGTCCCTAGCTATTAACAGCAGCAGCAGCAGCAGCACTCTCCCTGCTCTCACTAACACACTGCTTCAGAAATGATCTAAGATGGATGCTGCCCTTGCTTATTTATAGGAGGTGGTAGGGTCTGGGAGGGAGGTATGCTGATTGGCCTGGAATGTGTCTGCTGACTGTGAGGTTCAGGGTCAAAGTTTGCCTCAATGATGATGTATAGGAGGCGGACCGAACATCGCATATGTTCGTCCGCCGAGGCGAACATGCGAAGTTCGCCGGGAACTGTCCGCCGGCGAACAGTTCGGTACATCTCTACACTTGTGCTGCTGCACATTTTTGCATGTTTTTACATGCATTCTTGGTACGTTTTCATGCTTCATGCATTCTTTTGGGGTAGGAGGAGACTGGATTATATACAAAAAACTTTGCCAAAAACATTCTAAAAACACATGTACATGCTTTTTACATGCGTTTTCCATGATTTCTAGTTGAAGTCTATGGGGCCAAAAATTTACTGTGCAGCACCAAAAGAAATACTTGCACCTTTTCAAAAAAAGCGCAATGAGGTATGCTGCATTAATGTAGACAAGCACCATAGAGAATTATGTGATTTTTTACAAGCACCATAGAGAATTATGTGATTTTTATTGTAGTGCTTGGCCTTCTGGCAGCAAACACAGGAGGAAACACAGTAGTATGAACAGGGGCTTAGTGGTTTTCCCAGAAAATCATTTAAAATATGTACAGTACAGTGGTGATCGAAAGTTTGGGCACCCCAGGTAAAAATTTGTATTAATGTGCATATAGAAGCCAAGGAAAGATGGAAAAATCTCCAAAAGGCATCAAATTACAGATTAGACATTCTTATAATATGTCAACAAAAGTTAGATTTTATTCCCATCATTGACACTTTCAAAATAACAGAAAACAAAAAAATGGTGTCTGCAAAAGTTTGGGCACCCTGCAGAGTTAATATCTTGTACTGCCCCCTTTGGCAAGTATCACAGCTTGTAAAGGCTTGCAACATTGTATAAATGTGCAATATTGCAAATATATAAATAAATAATTAATAAATTAGATAATTCATCCTAATCTGAATCATACAGTGCTGTGAAATCAAGTGCAAATATTGAGAAACAAATAAATATGCGTGATAAAAATAAACATGAATAACCAATCAATATACCAATATGCCTTAAAATAGTGCATACATTAATTAATTATAAATAAATACATGAATAAATAAAGTTCCAAAAAAGTCCTTTAAGCAAGTATCCAGTGAAGGTGCGGTGTGCTTAAGTGCTCTTTAATGTTCAAACTGGTGACAATCCGTGCCAAAAAGATAAAGTGCAATGGTGAGAGAGTAGACTCCCCATGGATACTTCCACTTACCAGACTGCCAGGACCCCTTAGCAATATTGCATGTGGGTCAAATGCACTTAGTCCGTGGAGTGAGATATTTTCTTTTCCTTTGAGGCTAGTCTTGTGGACTCCAATACCCAATCTTTTCCTCAGTGGGCACAAGAATGTGGGACCATAGGAAGGAAAACTCACAAGAGTGTAATCCCGTTTCATAAACTTTATTAAATAATGCAGAAATTAAACTCACATTTCAGGAGTGATAACAAGCCTTTTGTAAAGATACAATCTCCTATGCAGAGAGGACTTCCAGACTTGCGGTGACTGCACGGGCTGCGCTGGTCCCGGCTTGCGTTCCACCGAGACCAGAAGTGACGTAAGCTTCAAGCGTGAACCGGAAATTTTGCCCTCCTCCAGGGCATTATCATGGCTCATTTTTGGTGGGGGGTGGATGTAGCACCCTCCTAGATAGGTGCTAGGTAGGGAGAGTAGTTTGCTCTGCCTGCTTATTGGGAGCAGCAGGTAAAACCTAGTTGCTCTCTCTGCTTATCAGGGGAGCCTGATTAATAGTTAGGCCTGCTCAATGTGCGATTCATGTGGGTTGAGGGAGTGTCCCCACTGTATCCAATGAGGAGGTTCGTTGGACAGTGGAGGAAACCTGGCCAATGACACACAGGCTCTGGTAACTGTCCCAGTGGGTTGGCGCAGTGAGAGGTGCATCACGGGATAGGGTATAAAATCTAAGAGCACATGAGGCAGGGGGTCTTTGGGCGGGAAGCCAAGTCCCAGAAGGAGGGTGACAGCTGTCTCCTCTTCTGAAGCTGTGGAAGGTGGTCACAGGCAGTTGGCCTAGTGTACCAGAAAGTGTGGCTGAACGCAGAGGTCCAGTGAAGGCTGACTGATAGAGTTTGGAGGCAACAGTGACTCTGGAAAAACAGTGTCCGTGAGAGTAAAGGGGGTGCCAAGTTTTAGAGAGTGAAGAGAATATTCAAGCAGGAACATTTAAAGCATCTTCACTTCAGTGACAGAGTGAAGCAGTGGCCTTGCCGCATTCTACAGTTAATAGTTGGAGTATCCCACTCATCCCTTCTCCTATCCAAGTTCTCAATAAAAACACAAAAACAACATCCCCTGTATTAATTATTGACTGAGCCAAGAACTTTCATTGCTGTTTATCTGCTGTCAGTTGCTAAGGGTAACCCAGGAGAATCCAGAAAGTGTAATTCTCAGCAGTCCCCTAGGGGGCAGTGCTACATGTATAATTACTATAATGTTATTTTTAAATTTGTAATACATGAAGGGTTCTACTATGTCATGATTTTGTGAGTGATTTCTCCTGCTGCGGCTTTGTGACTTATTAGAATTCCGGCATTCCCATTATTTGAGGTGTTCCTATATTCTGTAATGGTCAGAACCACCTGCCTGAGCAAAGTGCAAGGATTCCCAGGTTGTCAGGTCCCTGGCAACCTGTCTGTCATGCAAATTTCTGCAACATTCCAGTGACTGGATCCCAGCAAACCATGATGGAGTGGTTGGAATTCTGCGAACATCTGTATCCTGACTGTGAGGATGGCACAGATGGGGTTGCAGCATGAGTGACAGCTGTGTCCTCACCAGGTTATGTTTGCACTTCTTCAGGCCTGGGATACATTAACATAGTTACTTTCAAGGTAGCCATAAAGGGGGGAATAAAGGAGGGGCTGCTGTGCAGAAACAAGCAAGTGATTTACAGAGCAAAAGGCAACTTAGTGAAGTTGGGCAAACGGAGTGCATTAAAAAAAGCTCCTGGAATCTGGATTTCGATGCAAGTATTTCTTGGTCCAGAACTGTTGGCTTTTGGTGCCAGTTAGTTCTTGTGAGAACTACACAGTGTTAAAAATGATACACGGCTGCCAGTTGGTCCTATGTTGTAATGTAAAATCTGTATACCATTACTATTTAAAGAATGTATTCATCATTACTTTAAAATGACTGCCTAGGGAAGAGGAAAAAAGCTTTAAGTTAACAAGCTCCCACACCACCCGGGGTTCCCTTTTGTGGAGGTCTGAGGTTCCACTCTTGCTGTTACTCTCAATGGCCACCTAAGAATTTAGGCTGGTCACTGTACACTATGCTGCACACAAAGGTCAGGTAAACTATAGTAACCAAGGGGACCCACAACTGTGCCTGCAACAAGGTCACAGCTCATTAGTGGCACCAATGCCCGGCCTTATAAAAAATGGTGGGGGCAGTCATATTATGATAAAAATGTAGCCTGGGAGCAAATGTGGGTAGAACTACATAACATACAACATACATATAGAGTGCAGGGATCGGCCGTATGTAACATGCAATAAAGATTATAGAGTGCAGTAAGTATTTGCCATAGTTCCCCTTATATTGCTGGTCATTGGAAGATACGTGATGAGCCGGTGTTGGCAGTCAGTGAGGGGAAGTATAGCCCAGCATTGGCTGTCAGTGGAAGAATATCCAGGTATTGGCAATCATTAGGGGAAAGAATGTGCCAGAGTTAGGCTGCTGAGAGGTAGAATACTCTGGCATTAATGGTCTGCAGGTGTAACACTTGCCCAGCGTTTATGGGCCAATGGAGAAAGAATGCTTCAACATCAGAGATAAATAGGGGAGTGAATGCATCAGCGGTCATTGAGGTGAAGAATGGTTCAGCGGTCAGTAGAGAGAATGCTTCAACATCAGAGAAGAATGAATGCATCAGCAGTCATTGAGATGAAGACTGGCTCAACAGTCAGTAGAGAGAACAGTGACCCACTTTGGAACTTATTGGAAGAAATAATGTCACAGTGTCAGTAGCCAGTAGGGAAGAATGCCTGGCAGTTACTGGGGGGAAAATATTGGCCGAACAGTTATTGATCCTGGCATTGTTGGTCAGAGGTAGGAGAAAAGCCTTGCAGTCAGTGGAGAGAAGAATGCTCCAACATGAGTGGTTAATAGAACCACTCGTGCATAAAAGAATGCACCAAATTTGGTGGCCATTGGAAGTAAGAATGTCCCAGCATCCAAGGTCAGTGAGAGGAAGAATGGCCCATCATTGATGTTCAGTAGATGGAAGAATGCCCTGGTGACAGCAGTCAGAGAAAGGAATGTCCTGTCACTGGGGGGGAAAGAACAGTATCCTGGCATTGTGATCCAAAGTCATCAGTCGTGTATCATAAGATGTAATCTGTGGACACTAAATATGGAAGTCAATGTCCTACCTAACCCTCACCTTGTAAAACAATCCATTCAGTTTAAAATAGAAATGAAAGGCAACACATTTGTGTTTTTTTTTTTAAATCTTTTTTTATAAGTGATCACATTCCCTCAAGCCTGGTCATTGGAGGAGAGCAAGCTGATTTCCTAGCATAGCTAGAAAACTGACCATTGTGTGTTCTCCTGCTTAGTGTGGTCAGTTTTTAAAGTAGGTAAAAACCTTCTGTGTCCTGCTCCCCCCACAGCTCCCCCTAATACTCAACTGAGCCCCCTCTTGATCCAGCAATGTGCACGAGAGCCTCAGCTGTCCTGGAACTCCCTCTTCTCATTGGCTGGGACAGCAACGGGAGCCATTGGCTGCCAGTATACCAATGAGGAAAGAACAGAGGGTGGGCCAAGTCGCGGCCAAGTTTTATGGATGCATTGACCAGGGCTCGGGAGTGAGCACGCATCATTGCCCCCATAGCATGTGGCTTGCTATTGGGGGTACTGGTCAAGGGGAAGGAGTCAGGAGCTCCAGCAGGGAACCCGAGAAGAAGAGGATTGAGGCTGCTCCGTGCAAAACCACTGCACAGAGCAGGAAGTACTACATGTTGGTTATTAAAAAAAAAAAAAAAGCTGAACCTTTAATGCCACTTTAATAGGAAAGCGGAGGGACTGGCAGGACACCAGGGATTTCACACAAAGGCAGCAATACAAAGCGAACAGGATACTTTTTCAAGAACATGGTACAGCAGAGACATATCAGGAATATGAAATGCTGGGTTTACATATTCTTTCATTTAAGTCAAAGGCTGTCGGTGTGCAATTTTTAAAATCAAAAAGCTTCTAACAAAAAAAAAAATTATACATATCTCCCTGCTGAGATGGATGAACCTTTAAATGATATGAAAAAAATGATCTCATATATGTACATTGTACACACAAGTGTTTTAAAACCTTAGTCTGTCCAATATAGGAGAAACTTAGACAGCACACTGATTTCCAGGTATATAGATCCTTATTGATCTGGAGGCACAACCAACACACTGTACTTCACATTTTGTGCATGTAGCTATATAAACCACAACATGTAATACAGATACTGGGTTATAGGAAACTCCTCATCAGTCACAATGGAACATACTTCTGATTAACTGAACTGTATTGATGTGCTTTGACCCCCACATTTATATGAACTCTAAGTCATGTTGCAGAAATTTCTTTCCTTTCCTATATCTCTCAATATTGTTGTTTTTTTTTTTTTTTTTTTTTTTTTTTAAATATAGTTTCAGTATATACTTTGCTCTATAGGTTGTCCGCCTAAGATATTTCTTCTGAATGAGATATTTGTTGATGAGCCTCATCTTGGTTTGAAGAACAATTCCCCAGTGCTCTAGTAAGCTCCCCAAATGGCACTGATTTAACTGTGTTTGCTGGGTGGCAACTAGATGCTAATAATGGGGAATTTCCACTACATGGTTTGCAAATGGGGGGGGGGAAGGGGTGGGTGTTCCATGTTCTCATTTTTTGTAGCTACTACAAAGAATTTTGCCTGTGTGGGCAGGGCCACTCGCCCTGCACATGGAGATACTTTTCGCACACATGCCCAGGACCAGGCAGGGACTACGTTCATGTGAGAATCAAACATTGTGGTGGTTCCATGACTTAGAGAGGAGCTGTACTCTGTGTGCAGCATAAAACAGAGTCCTTTTGTAAAGTGTTGTTCTGTGTCATTGCACACCTTTCTCGTGCTGTATATTGCATTTAGGAGGGAGATCACCGAGCCCGTGCCCCCTCCACCAGTCCAGCATACCTCTGCCACCTCACTACCAGTGAGAGCGGGGTCCCACCGTGCACCTAGCGCAGACCTCATGCGTGCACTTAATATCTTCTGTACCATCTGCTAAGCTGTGGGTCTCTGTAACACAGGATACCTTCAGGGCACCGACCGCCGGGGAGGGAGCCAGATGTCTCATTGTGGTTATGGCATCTTTGAGAGTGGACAAGCTCCGGAACCTGGCCTTCCCTCTCTATTTATATCATAGTTTGAACAGACAAAGCTCAAAAGGCCTGGGAACATGGGTGCTAATAGTTAACCGCATCCCCAGTTACCTAATACACTTTTAGGCAACCTGCCTACACTTTCTCTCCCTTTTCGTTAGCTGTCCTTGCTATGAATACTCCCCCAATAAATATATATTGTGGGAGATTAGCTCGGTGGCGGGTATGGATGACCCCTTGGGGGGGTGCGTTTACACAGGGAGATAGCCGAGAAGTGGTTGCACACAACAGTTTGGTTTATTCTGGCAATTTACTTCAAACAAGTGCATGCAGCAAAAACATCCAAAATAAAATAAAACACAAAATAAATCCTTGCCACTGTGGGCGGCTACCTTCTCACACACAGGAACCTATCTAATGAAGTCTGTCTCCAACCTACTGTTGGGCAAACTTTGCTGATCCTACAGCAGACACTCAGTCCATTTATTTTCTCTTCTCACAGCACATGTTCATTGGACTTTCCTTTCACATAGAAAACATCCCTTTGTTTGTCTCTTCACACTCGTCACATAGCAACCATTCCTTTGCTTGTCTCTTCACATAGCAAACAGTGCATTTTATTTCTTTCCACATAGAAATAGTCCAAGACCTCACCTTGAGTAGTCTTCAGTCTTAATTAATTTCCCCTTCACACAGGAAATGTCCATTGGTTTCTTTTCACATAGAAACGATCCAAGACCTCACCTCGAGTAGTCTTCAGTAGGCTTCAGGAGGTCTTCCCCATGCTCACACAGCTTTCAGGGGGCACACATCTGACTGTCCTCCTCTCCCCATGCCCACACAGCGTCAGGAGGCAGCAATCCTTAGACTTCCTTTGGACAAATTATAGAGGTCTTAACTTCCTCATTCTGAACAGCTGAAGGCCTTTCAACTTCTTTACACCTTCTTGCTGCCTTTGCAGCCGACACCCTATAGTAATTGGTGAATTTTCTAAACCAGGTGGAAATGTATCTCCTGTCTGTGACTACATTCACAGATTTACCTGACTTCCTGTCACAATATATATATTGTGAGGGGTTAGCTCGGTAGCCAGAGAGGGTGACCCCTTGGAGGGGTTCGTTACACAGAAAGATAGCCGAGGAGTAGTTGAAAAACAACAGTCTATGGTTTATTCTTGCAATTTTCTTCATGCAAGTGCAAGCATCAAAACATCATAATTCAAAACAAAAATAAACCCTGGCCACTGTGGGCGTCTACCTTCACACACAGGAACCTACCTAGGGAGTCTGTCCCAACCTACTGCTGGGCAGACACCTCTGCAGCCGACACCCTATAGTAATTGGTGAATTTTCTAAACCAGGTGGAAATGTATCTCCTGTCTGTGACAACACCCACAGATTTACCTGACTTCCTGTCACATATCCCCCCCCCTTGTTTCAACCCTAGGGTTGGGACACAGGTTGCCAGGCACGCATGTGTCAGGCACTGCTCTTGACTCTCACTGATAAGCCTCCTAGTATCTTCCCAAGTAATGTTCAGTCCATTCGATTCTTTGTCTGCTTCAGCTGCCAGAGAGAAATCCTTCTGAGCAATCTGCTTTGCTTTTTCCATCAGCCACTGTCTTTCATGCTGATATGAATTAATTTCCCTCTCCAGTTCATTAACAAATGCTAACCTTTGTTCATATGCTTGTAGGGTTGGCTCTTTCTTTAAGTCCGTTAGCTTGTCTATATACACTTGTTTTGGCTGATCCTCTCCATCTTCATATAGCCAATTCTCTGTATCTTCAAGCTTCAGGATGAAACTGTTTCCGTCATCTTCATTGACAGATTTCTCATAAATGCCACACAGCTTGTCCCTCATCTCGTATACACATTCCTCAACTGCATTTTTGGCATCATTTCGCTCCTTCTCAAGTTTGTCCTGCATAACCGTCTGTCCTATCCGCCATGGAGGACCGTGATCCATAGGCAACTCAATTGTGCTAGTCTTAACTTTAATGTGTTCAACAGTCTTGAGCCGCCTCTCTCTGCAATCAATAAATGATTTCCACCAAGCTTCGAGAACCTCTGCTTCACTTAGCTTTGTTCCAAGTAATGTCTGTACAATTTCTAGTGGATCGGTTTTGTCTTTATCCACGCTGACTGCCCCCACTACTGTTTCTTTTAAGGTTTGAAGGACTCCTAGAGAGTCCGCATGTATTTTTAAGAAGTCTCCTAATTTGGACAGGGATCCTTGACATCTTTCTGTGACTTGAGTTACTTCTTCATACAGCTGTACACAATCATTGACTCTTTGTTGTAAAAGGGAATGATTTTCTTTCTTGAGCTTGGCTTGCTCTAAGATGCTGCGCAGAGGGCCTTCAATTTGCGACAACAGGCTGTCACACATTTCTTCAAAATGAGCCCTGTTTATTTTTCCCAGAGACATCCATATCATTCATAAAACATTCAATATTTAGAGGCAGATCTTGTTTATAGATTCCATATGCAAGTGCCACTGCAGTAGTTTCATTAATTAGCTCTAGACAGTTTAGCCCAGTGATCTGTGTGGTATCCATTAGACCTACTCTCTGCATCAGTGAAGAAGCATGGAACTGCAACAACACAGTCTATTACAGGCTTCTTCAATGGACTTTCTGCTATTGCATTACTTTTCCCTTGTAGCTCCTTTAGTATTTCCTTGATTTGGTTGAATTGCATATCTGCTGAAATATTTAACCGTTCAAGGTCACCTAGTTCCTTTTCTTTATTTAAACTCCACATGTAATGCATCTCAAAATCACGATCAAACTTCTGCCACCTGTCTTTCACCAGTTCCATTTTGGTAATATTCTCGGAAAGGCACTTATTAATCTGCTTCACGTTTTCATCAACTGCCTTAGTTTTCTCCATTAGGTGGTGTTTGCTTTTTTCTCCAAGTTTTATATCACTTGACTTCTTCACCAGATTTTCAGCCTGAACTGAGAAATCATCACTTTTCTTACACAGCTCCTTTGCTTGCTGAAGTTCTAATGATACATTTTCCAGTGCTTGAAGTTTTTGAAGGAACTGTTTAATCCAGAGGGGTGATTCAAGCAACATGTCATAAAATTTCTGATGCTCACTCAAGACAGACCCCAAAACACCGATCCTTTTAGAAACTGCATCAGGCAAACTATCCCATCCTCTGTTGCCTGTTATTCCTCTCCAAGTTCTTCCAACTGAGTCTTCATCTCTTCTACTTGCTGTTCTAAGGCTCGCTTAGACTTTTCTAGCTCATGAACGCTTCTCCCAACATCATTCTTGGAGCTGACCAAATCTTCCATCTCTGTACGCAGCTGTTTGTTAACTCTTTCTAGTTCAGCTTTAAGCTCTAGAGCTTCCTCCAAGGAGCGAGCCAAGAACAGGGCTTTGGTCTCTTTCTCATGAGCCTCTGCTTCTGCACGGTCACGTTCTTCATATTTTGCAGACACAGTCTTCTCCTCACCAAAGCATCTGATCAAACTTCTTTTGCTTCTTCTCCAGGTTGGACACAATCTGACGCTGGTGATCAAGATCCACACTAAGATCATCCAGTTCCTGCTGAAGTCTTCTCTTTGTCTTCTCCAGCTTGTCATAAGCAACTGCCTTTTCCTCATAGCGTTGATTAGCAGCTTCAAGGTCTTTCTGCAGTTTCTTTTTCACCTCTTCAACATTTTCTAACCAACCAACACTTTCTTCCATTCGCTTTTTCATATCCGCTATCTGAGCTTGCAGTGTTGAGACTTGCTTCGATAGGTTTTTCTTTTCTTCCTCCTCCTCTTCTAATTGTTCCAGGAAGCCATTTTTCTCATCTTCCATTTGTTTGAGTTTTGTGCTACAGCTCAGTTTTTGACGTGTCTCTTCTTGTAAGAGTTCTCAAGCGTCTTGCAGCTGTGATTCCAACTGTTTATCACCCCCTGCAAGTACAACAGGAGACTCCTTGTTGCCAGGGGTAACAACAAACACATCAGCCCCGGAACCTGGGCTTGCAGACAACGCCTCTTGCCCAGCAACACCAACTCCAGCAGTCTTCCACAAGGTGGGACAAGAATAAATGCCATGCCCAAGTTGACCACATTCCAGGCATGGCACCTGGCGATTTTCTCCTGTTGCTAAGGGAGACGGCACTCTCCCCACATGCCGAAACTCACTGGCATCCCTATGGACATGGTGGGCCACCTAACCTCTGTAGCTCCTCCTTCCGATTGGCACATTTCTTTCAGTTGCTATTGGAAACTGCATTCTCCCAGCTGCCTTTTGCTGGCTCTCCCAAACACGATGACTTCTCTTTGTTTGATAAGTTTGCACTGGAGTCTGGGACAAAAGGCACTTGGAGACAGCATGCCCCCACTCACTGCACCGCAAACAGCGCTCTTCCCTCCGTGTCTTATCCAGACTTCCCACACTGCATCCTCTTTCGGTAGAGAAATCTTTGTCAAATTTGCTAGATTTGCTGTCTGCTTGAGAAAGAAGACTTGTGACATTGTCCAACTCAACCTGCAGTCGGTTTGCCTTCTCTGACAGCTCAGCATGAAATCGGTAACCTTCTGATACTTTGACTTGCAATTCCTGAAGCTGTGCCTCTACTTTTTTTCTCTTGTGTTCAGAGTCTCCTTTGCCCTGCATAAAAGCCTTCACCTCATTGGCTAGTTCATTACGCTCACTTTCAAGCGCTTGTTTGGCCCTTTGCAAGTTTCCTTTTTCCCATTTTGTCTGTTCCCACTGTTCAGAAAGCTCTTCAACAGCTTGTGCATGCTTCTGTCTGAGCTTCTGCATTTGGTTTTCATGAAGCCGAGCTTCCTCTTCCAAATTTTTCTTCAAGTTTGATACCTCCTTGCACTCTACACATTTTCCAACAGTGCTTAAAATCTTCTCATTCCAAAAAGTCGGTATGTTACTGGCCTGACTCCCAGCCTCGGTCTGCTGTCTCTGTTCCAGTTTCTCGATGGCCTCCATTTGCTGCCGGTGTCTCTGTTTCCAGCCTGCAATGTTCTCTTGGTGACCTTGTTGTTGAGCTGCAATGCTCTCTCGGTGAGCTTCAATGCTCTCTAGGTGAGCCTGTTGTTGAGCTGCAAAGCTCCGCTGAAAATCCGCATTTGCCTGCTGTTGTTTTGCATTTGGTATAACCATTTGTTTCAGCATCTCCTCCATTTTAGGTTTACTTTCCATCTGAGAACACTGCATCTCCATAACTGGTCCATTTGCACCAGTGTTGCTAGGGACAACAGCCTTTCTCCTCAGCAGACTCTGTTCAGGCATGTATGGGGCTCGTTCAGGCGGTAACATCCCCTCCATCCATAGAATTCGGTCTCTCATCTAACCCATCTTTGATTCTTTCAGGGGCTTTGACCGCCCCATCTTCAGTCACTGCACAAAACATTTTTATTTTTTTTTCAAAGTCCAGCAAACAATTTGAGAGCACTGTCTCTTTAAAGCAAGTAGCTTTTCTCTCTCTTGCAGGATCTCTGCTTCTGCCCGCATCTTCCACTATATGTGAGGGGTTAGCTCGGTAGCAATAGAGGGTGACCCCTTGGGGGTGTTTGTTACACAGAGAGATAGCCCAGGAGTAGTTGAAAAACCTTTTTCCAGTTCAATTTGCCAACCAGTCTGCTTACCAACCAAATTGGCCTGTCTAACAGTTTGCGTCAATACAGGGGTTTAGTTAGCACACATTTGCAAACGCATGTGAAAGCTGCAGGGCCACGTCAAGGCTCCCTGTTACCTGCAGTCCTAACTCTAATGAATTTTAAAGAGTCTCCACAGTGGGAGCACATGTAAGCTAATGGATCTTTGTTTCATGTGCGTTGCCCTTCCATGTGTTCTTTGCTATGAAGGCCAGTTATAGGTGGGGGGCAGAGGCCATTTTCTTTGTAGTTGAAAAACCACAGTCTATGGTTTATTCTTGCAATTTTCTTCATACAAGTGCAAGCATCAAAACATCATAATTCAAAACAAAAATAAACCCTGGCCACTGTGGGCATCTACCTTCACACACAGGAACCTACCTAGGGAGTCTGTCCCAACCTACTGCTGGGCAGACACTGCTGGTCATACAGCAGAAAATCAATAGTCCATTTGTTTTCTTTTCACACAGAAAAAGTCCATCATCTCACCTTCAGAAGTCTCTCAGCTGACTGCTCTCCTCAGCGCACATCGCTTCAGGAGGCAGCAATCAGTAATCATCCTCTGGATAACTTATAGAGGCCTTAATTGCCTCATCCTGAACAGCTGAAGTCTTTTCAACGTCCTTACACCTTTCTGGCTACCTCTGGAGCCGACACACCCTATAGATTTACCTGACTTCCTGTCACAATATATATATATATATATATATATACATATATATATATATCAAACCGTAACAATACCAAACTGTCATAAAAAGTGCCATACAAGAACATTAAAACAACACACACACACACACAAGGTAGCAGGGTTTCTGGGTTGGCTGATCAGGGAAGGCGATCCACTACCCATTGGTAGGGTGCTTCCTCTGGATTTGATGAATTACTGGGTAACATTACCTGGGCTTCACTAGTTCCACATGGTCTATAAATATATGGCATTCAATATTCTACTCTTGTTAAAGCTGGTGGAACACCGCTTCTATGCCTTCGTTTTGATGCCAGATGGCTCCATTGTATATTTTCGGCCTCTCCTCCTCTAGCTGTTGAAAGAGAACCTTGTGTGTACCAATAATTTTTCATGATCTACTACTGATACATGATATACTGATATACTACGTCTACTCCTAAGATGAACCACCCCTTGTGGGAGGTATGTGTCCAAGGGATGGCATGATGAATCCTTTATCCGGTCACTCAGGGATTAGGGTGCCATCTAGTTTGAGTGTCCAACAAAGTTAGCAGGCTGAAACAGAAAGAATTTAGGGAAAGATGGCAGAATTTCTCACAACTCTCAAAACACCAAGTCTCCCCTGTAGATATAACTTCTTGGAGGTAAACACTGGCTTGGGCGGTTCCCAATGCGGTTCTTTCATGACCAGGGCTGTAGAAGTGGTGGAGACACAAGACTGCAGGATGGCAAGATCTGTAGACTCAAGGAACAGGAGAGTGTGGATGTGCCAGTACTGTCCAGAGTGTCCCCAGTAGGTAGAGCTGACCCAGATGATTCCAGCAATGCAACAACGCTCTGGTCAAGTGGCACCTAAGGGGGTAAGGGTGTTTGTTCCCTCATGGGTAACTCTCCTAGTTCAAGTGTAAAGGTCGGCAGCTCAACTCCCTGTCCAGTGGGGGAGGCCGACCCGGAAGGCTCCTTGCTGTTGATCCCAGATCCTGGAGAGGGTGAAAAAGACTGTAGGGATCCCGGAACGGGCAGTTAAGGCTTCTCCTAAGCAGCAGGAGAACTGGGTGTTGCAGGAGGACCCACAGCATGGACTCCTGGTTCGATTGATATTTATGCCTCTTATCAGGATTCCAGCCAGTCTGCCAACAGTTCCTTGTGCAGGAGCCAATTCCGAAGTTTGATACAACAGTCACATGTTATGTTGCTAGGCAAGCCTGGACATGTTTTAACTAACTACAGCCATTGTCTCTCTAGTGGTCATCTTTAGGTGCATGAGGTGGGTGTCCCCTGCCCACTCCGCCAAGTTGTGGGCAGGGCCACCTTTCGTGCGTGTGTGCCCTTATCAACCCCTGGGATTGGGGGGGGGGGCATGTTCATGTGAGAATCAAACATTATAGCAGTTCCCCGACTTAGCGATGAGCTGTACATTGTGTACAAAATGTGCAGAGTCCATCTGTAAATCACAGCATACAGCAGTCTTTTCAAGTGGCACCTGAGGTGGTGAAGGTGTATTTTCCCATATGGGTAACTCTACTCGTTCACATGTAGAGTCCATAACTGGCATCTTCCAAGGTTTGGCAGTACTCAGATCTTCTGGTGTATTCCGACGGATTACTGGGCACAGTAATCCCTCTCAATGTCCTATGGTAGTTACAGCATCACCAAGACCAGGCAAGTTCTGAAAACTGACCTTCCCCTTCTATTTATATAACAGGGTGGACAGGCAGGGCCCAAAAAGCCAGAGAACCGAGGTGCTAGCAGTTAACCTCTTTCCCAGCCTGGGCAAGCCAACTACCTAACTAATTCACTTGTAGATAACCTGCCTACTCCTGCAGTTGTTTAAAATCCATGGCCTTCAATGATATTATGAGTGTATTAGGCAGTAAGTGTTCTTTATTTAATAAGATATCATTTAAAGACATTTTTCAAAACTGTACAAGATTACGCAGCTTCTGGGAAGGGTTTTTTTTAGAACAAAGCCTAAATGTTTTATTTCTCTTTCGTTCATTGATGGACACAGCTCCTGATCTTCTTGACCATTGGGTTATACTGCCCCCTACAGAAGTAGGGCACTAGGCAGAAAAAGAACTTGACTACACCTATGGGCAGTCCCAGGAGGTATACCCCCCTCTCTGCTATAGGTACTGCCTAGTCAAGAATGGAGACCTAGTTCCTTGTTGGGATCTCTGGCCCTGGCAATTTTTTCCTTTTAGGTAGATTTTTCTTCTCCTGGTTTTTTCCTGCGAGATCCACAATAAACTTGCGGACTGGGCGATGGGCTGAATAATTTAGATCCAGTGGTCACCCCAGTCTGGACAGCGAGCGTGCACAGACCTCAGCTCCTCGCTAAGTTGGCCGCAACATAGCCCCACTGGATGGGGGCTGGCCTGCGAGTTAAAAGCCTTGCAAGCTCGCATATGACTGGGTCATGGCCTGCGTCGCAGCGTTCCTCCTGGCCGACAGCCCCCTATTTTGATGGCAAGGAGGTTTTATCTGGAGTGGTGCCCTCCTGGTTCTTGGTATGGTGAGTAGCTGTCCCCCCTCTCCACCTGGAGGGTTTTGGGGTGGAAGTTGGCCCCTCCCTGGGACAGTCTGACCCCCAGATTCCCCTCCTTCCCTTTAGACACCCCCTCCTCTATGCCTGCTGGTCCCTGTGGGTCATCTATCCCCCCTATCCCTCTCACCCCCTTCTCTCTCCTCTCCTTCTACATGGGGGTAGTGTGGTAGTCTGGCCTGCCTTCTGTGGTTGGGGCAGGGTGCTGTACTGATGATAGGGGTAGAGGGGGTGCGTCGCCGGCGACCAGGCGATCAGCTGAAGGAGGGGGGTGAACCTAGTGGGGCCCCTGCCCGGTCCCCCCTTCCCTTCTGTGCCTTGCCTTGGGCCCAAGGGATTCCTCCTGGGTCCCTGGGAGCCGCCATTTTGTTGCGACCTGTATTAGCTATATACAGCGGCCATGTTTGTGGAGTCCGATGGCCATTTTGCGTTGGTCTGGCATTGCATATAGCGGCAACCATAACGGTGGAGCCTTCTGGGCGGTGATTTCGGCTATGGGATCCGCTCCTTGTCCCCTGGTGCTGACTCCTGGGCCTCTTTCCTTCTGAACGCCCACCTGGAGCACACCGCATCTTGGTGCTGCCGGTGCCTGCCTGGTGGGGTGGTGAGTCTGGTGGGGTCCCTCCTCTCTCTGCTGCAGGATCGTGGGGTGCTCTGTTGCTGGCAACCGGGTGGTGATACCAGCACGATGGGGGTGTCCCTTAGCAGTGTCTTTCACACAATTTGTGGGGTCCTCTTATTTCTTATGGAGTCTTTGGAGCACGTTTCCCCACCTGACCCCCTCTTAGAGGCTGCGGGGCCCCCTGGGTCCCAACCATCAATTGAGGCACTGACGGTGGTTCTGGAGTCCTTTGTGTCCCAGGTGGAGGTGGCTTTTGGATGGCGGACTAGTAAAAGGTGCCCCCAGCCTTCCCCTGCCTCATCTGTTTCATCAGATACTGAATCTGATTCGGCCGCTGTGGATGTGGTCTCCCCCGAGGGTTCTGCGGACCACAACTGACAGGAAGGCGGAGGCTGTGGCCTGCAGTAAGTTCACTGTTGCGGGTTCGGCACTTAGGCCAGTGTTCACCATTGCCCTGGTGTCACAAACTCTGACCGAGTGGGCTAAACTTTTACGTTGTGACTTGGAGGGTGAGCAGCTCCTCCCTGCCTTTGCTGAGCTGGCGGACCAGTTGGTCCAGGTGCTGCAGTTTATCTGTGATGCCTCTTTGAATGCAGCTCCCCTGATTTCCAGATTGTCGGTTTCCGCAGTAGTCCTTAGGCAAGTTTTGTGGCTTAAATGTTGGTCCTAGGACCAGACCTCTAAAAAAGCCTTAACTGATCTTCCTTTTTTAAGGAGATTTCCTGTTTGGCGCTACCTTGGATGACATCATTAAAAATCTCAAAGGGGGGGAAGAGTACTTTTCTTCCGCAGGCTAGTAAGGGTAAGGAACCTCGTTGCAGACATGGCCCGTCCTTCTCGGCTCACAAGAAGTTTTTTCATCCCTCAGGGTCAGCTGACAAGGGTTCAAAGCCTTTCAAGGCCTCTTCGGGAAGATCCAAGCGACCTTTGTCTGGCAAGCCGAGAGCGGGATTCTCCAGACCCACGGACAAGGCTCCTTCTGCATGAAGGTGCGCCCTCACCCGTGCCTGGGGTGGGGGATGTCTTCACTGGTTCCCAGACCCGTGGATTTCTCTGGTGCAAGACAAGTGGGTCCATGAAGTGAAACAGTCTGGCTACAAGATCAAGTTTCGTTCTTACCCTCCGGAAAGGTTCTTGCTTCCAATTAGCGTCTGTCCCCGGACTGACTGCAGGCTCTTTTTGGGGCGGTGCAAGACCTGTTACTTCAGAGGGTGATTGTCCCGGTTCCGACCTCGAAACACTTTCAAGGATTTTGTTCAAACCTGTTCATATTCCCAAGGAAAGAAGGCAAGGTGCGTCCAATTCTGGGTCTCAAGGCCCTGAACTGCTTTGTGTGGGTACAGAATGGAGTCCATTCGCACAGTGGTGGCATTTCTGCATCAGGGGGATTTCCTTGCCTCTATCAACATCTAGGACACTTACTTTAAACATTCCAAAGTGTCTGTCACCAGAGCTTCCTCCGCTTTGCCGTGGGAGAGGAAAAATTTCAGTTTGTAGCCTTACCCTTTGGTCTCGCCTCTGCTCCTCAGATCTTCTCAAGTGTTGGCCTCGGTGCTGGCATTGTTACGTCAGCAGGGAATAGCAATACTGGGCTACTTGGACAACCTTCTCCTGTGAGCGGAGTCTCCTACTGCGCTGTTAGACAATGTGGAAATCACTATACAGACTGAGGGAGTTCGGCTGGCTTCCGAATTATACATAGTTACATAGTAGTTGAGGTTGAATAAAGACAATAGTCCATCCAGTTCAGCCTGTGTAGGTGTGAATCATTTCTCATACCCCTGAATGTTTTGATCCTTGAGGTGTACGTCCAAGAGTCTTTTAAAAGTAGCCATACTCCCCGCAGTTACTACCATTTGTGGCAGAGAATTCCAGTCTTGTAGCCCTTACTGTAAAGAACCCCCTGCATAGCCTGAGCTTAAAACTCTTCTCCTCTAAACGCATTGTATGGCCTGGTGTCCTCGTGCATTCCTTGCAACTAAATCGTTTTTTTTCTTTGCTGAGATCACCGTTGAGGTATATGTAAATTGCTATCATGTCCCCTCTCAGACATCTCTTCTCCAGGGAGAATAAATCAAGCTCTTCTAAACGCTCTTCGTAATTAAGGTCCTCTAATCCCCTAATAAGTTTAGTTGCCCTTCTCTGGACTCTCTCCAGCTACAACACATCCCTTCTGAGGACTGGCGACCAGAACTGGACAGAATACTCCAGTTGTGGTCGGACCAGTGTTTTATAAAGTGGCAGGATTATAGTTTTATCTCTGGAATACATCCCCTTCCTTATGCATGCTAATATTCTGCCGGCTTTGGCAGCTGCAGCTTGACATTGCATGCTATTGCTAAGTCTATCTTCTACTAAGACCCCCAGATCTTTCTCCATTTTTGATACCCCCAGAGGTTCCCCCCCTAGCAGCATTCATTCGTCTATTTCCCAAAGACAACCTCTGGATATAACGCTGAGCACGTGCACTCAACTTCTCTGGTCGACCATGACAAGGCCTGTTCTGAGTGGAACTTGTCCTGTTAAACCGCTGTATGGTCTTGGCCACTGTGCTGCAGTTCAGTTTCAGGGTCTTGGCACTCTTCTTATTGCCTAGGCCATCTCTATGTAGAGCAACAATTCTTTTTTTCTAGATCCTCAGAGAGGTCTTTGCCATGAGGTGCCATGTTTAACTTCCAGTGACCAGTATGAGAGATTGAGAGCGATAACACCAAATTTAACACACACCTGAGACCTTGTAACACTAGTCACATGACACCGGGGAGGAAAAATAGCTAATTGGACATGTTCACTTAGGGGTGTACTCACTTTTGTTGTCAGCAGTTTAGACATTATTGGCTGTGTGTTGAGTTATTTTGAAGAGACAGCAAATTTACACTGTTATACAAGCTGTACACTCACTACTTTACATTGTAGCAAAGTGTCATTTCTTCAGTGTTGTCACATGAAAAGATATTATAAAATATTTACAAAAATGTGAGGGGTGGAATCTTTTCCCATTATATTCCTGAGTGGAGGACAGTGATGTGTGTCACTATTATGTTACACAGGCTTTGCTATTTCCATCCATCCGCTGATATACTTAGCAGATGAGGTTTTGTCTGCCATGCTGGTGGCCCTTGCTGGATGAAAATAGTGGATTTTTTTCTGCGCACCTGTCACCCTAATTTAACATTCTGTGCTACAACATGCAAATCACAAAGTACACACTGAAATGCATAACAGTTTAGTGAAGTTTAATCTCAAGTTAACCACTTCTGGACCGGAAGGTTTTGCCCCCTTAATGACCAGGCCATTTTTTGCAATTTGGCACTAGGTGATTTTAACTGGTAATTGCGCATTCATGCAATGCTGTACCCAAACTAAATTTATGTCCTTTTTTCCCCATAAATAGAGCTTTCTTATGGTGGTATTTGATCACCTCTGCGGTTTTTATTTTTTGCGATATAAACAAAAAAAAAGACAGAATATTTTGAGAAAAAAAAATCAAATTTTCTACTTTTTCTTAAAAAAAATATCCAATAAACTAAATTTTTGTCATACATATAGGCCAAAATGTATTTAGCTACATGTCTTTGATAAAAAAAATCTCAATAAGCTTATATTTATTGGTTTGCGCAAAAGTTATACTGTCTACAAACTATGGTGCATATACTGGAATTTACACAGCTTTTACTTTCTGACTGCCTATCTCATTTCTTGAAGTGCTACAATGGGAGGACAGTACAAACCCCCCTGTAACGGATCAACCGGCACCCCGACTGGATACCTCCATTGACGGATGCTCCTAGTGCTTCCCGAGGGCTCCAAGCACTCCACCAGACACCATAACCACCTCAGACCCCACGACCTGCCGCAGCTTGGTTGGGGGTCTCACCTTCTCCTACCCACCCTGGACCTACGACAAGGCTCCATGTTCCCGTGGGTGACCCTCTCTTTCCCCAGAGAGTGAAGCAGGAACAAGCTCTTACAAGAGCTTAGTGATTATCCAAGGGAGTATGAAGAGCATAGCAATCCCTTGTAGCAGGTTCCCCCAATGAGAGAAAGGACTCTAGATTGAGGGTGAAGTATAACTCTTTATTGAACAAGAAACATACTTTTATACAGTTTCCCCCACAAGGTTACCGCCCAAGTGGACCTTGTGGAGAACAGGACATGACATTCACAATCCAATAGAAACAGGGTTTTACACTCAGTCATTCCCATACAGTGTACACAATCTCTCTCCTCTGGCTGATTACAGTATCATATGCAGATGAAAGTGTATACAGGAACAGAATTAACCTAAACTAATTATCTAGCCATCTGGACAGCTTCAATGTGAGGTCATTAACATTTAACAATGGGACCGGCACAATCCACATTCCATTTCAAGACACAAACAATAGGGAAGTCTGCCAATGACAGTTTGTGTCTCTCTCTCACATACAAGCACATGGAATACACATTATCTAGGAGTCAGACTTCACGGCAATGGTCTATAACAGTCTAAGTCTCCCAGTGTAAAGTAAGATTAAATCTTCATATTTCTATATGAAGATATTGCTGACAAATATTGTTCCATCTGAAGCAATTCAAACCATTAATTATCTGTCTTTCACTCCCAGTGACGGTGAACACTGTCACCCCTCCCCCCCCATCTCATTACCTATCACAGTTTCTGCTGCCCTTAAAGCATCTGACCACACCAAAATTGGTGTGCTCAGATGCTTTCCCAATGGCGCTGTTTATATCTGGCGTAACCAAAGTCGTGAAATGCTCGTAGCTTCCGGTATCTTAGGCCATAGAGATTATGGGAGCCATTCTGGTCTCCAATTAGCTCTATGGTCAGCTTACGGAACCACCGGCTGCAGTATCAGGTTACCCAGTGGGACAGAAGAGCCCAAGAAAACCGTGGAAGGCGGCGGGAGGGGGGGTGTCCCCTCCCACTGCTTGTATAAGCAGCCTAGCGGCTAATTATCCGCTAGGATCACTTTCACATTAAAGCTGACCACTGGCTGTAAAAAATTATACCAAGATGATGCCTAAATCTGCAGGCATCATCCTGTTATGACCACTCAAAATCCAGCAATGTACCAGTACCATTCATGCAATGTTCTTTTTTTTTCCTTCAGTCCATGGGCTGAAGGATAAAAAAAAGAACATAGCAGATCTAACTCCATTTGCATTAATCGATGTGGATGAAGAAATCTCTGCCAAGAAAAGTGTTAATAAATACATGGCGAAGCATAGGGGAAATTCTCCCTCTTTGTCCACCCCATCCCTATGCTTCGCCATATATGCTTTTTTTTTTAACTGCGATGCTGAAATCATATATGCTGAGAGCAAACACTGTTGCTGTCAGAATAAACAAATGAGTGGGGCAGCTGATGGGCATACCTGCAAAGCAAACAATGGTTAACAATAAAACACAGTAACAATAAAATATTACATTATAATAACATACAGTACAGTAGAATGGTGGTATCTGAAAAGCAAAATATGGTAAACATGAAAAACAGTAACAATAAAACATTACAGTAATACAGTATATTATAAAGTACAGTAAAATTAGAAAGTGTAGAAAAGTAGAGTAAGAACAGACAATTAACTCAATAAAAGGACAACTGTTTTGGGCTTTTTTATTTTTAATTTAAAAAAAAAAAATTTTTGTAACTGTAAAATGTTCCAGGTTAGGGTTTCTCAAAATGCGATCGCCATCTAACATCTTTCGAGATCCTGTGTAAATGTGTGCCCTAGACTGTGCCGCGCTGTACCATATACTAAAAGTCTACTAGTGTGTTGTAGCGACAGAAACAGTCCCCAATACAGAGACCAGGTTGGCCAGGACAGGAGGGACAAAAATAGCGGTTGTCTTGTCTATATCCATGTTTTCTACAGACACGACATCTTCTTTGGGGTGCTCTTTGGGTAGGGGTACCAGGGAGAACATCCAGGAAAATGCTTCTCATGCAGCCAGCTTACTGCATCTAGATTGTGAATTTGGGCCACAGCACCTTCTGGATACAGAAGGACTGTGATAATCTCTTCCTGGAATTTTAGGAAGGATCCACTTCTTCCTGACGCTTTATATAGCATATAAGCAATCAGCAGAGCCAATTGGAATAAGTTTACAGACACATTTTTGTACCAGCGTCTTGCCTTAAGGGCAGTTAAATACAGCGCTATCATCTGGTCATTGAAGTCCACGCCTCACATAGTAAGGTTGTATTCGTGGACAGAGGGGCTTATCAACATCAGTCACCGTTGCAATGACTGTTGTATCTGCGTGAATGGAGGACAGAACGAAAACATTCCGTGTTTCCCTCTACTTCACTGCAAGCTATTTATTACACTATGCAGGCTCTCTCCCCCCATCTCGTCGGGAATCTACAAGCTGTTGGGGGAAGTCCCAGCGATTAGGTCGCACGCTGCCACATGCACCAATTCCAAATTCAAAAAGGTGACTAAAAAGTGGCATGCTTGTGTAATAATTGTCCACGTATAAATGGTACCCCTTTCCGAATAAGAAGAAGAAATATTCCCCTATTGGTGGGATTTTAAAGGCACTCAATTATTACATATACACAAATTCAATTTTTTACAAATGACGTTTATTGAAAAAATAATTACAAAAGGTTAAAAAAATGGCAAGCTTTGCATAATACATCACATTAACAGTCGAATAGTGGGGCCATGTGGTCACTATTCGACTGTTAATGTGATGTATTATGCAAAGCTTGCGATTTTTTAACCTTTTGTAATTATTTTTTCAATTAACGTCATTTCTAAAAAATTGAATTTGTGTATATGTAATAATTGAGTGCCTTTAAAATCCCACCAATAGGGGAATATTTCTTCTTGTTAATCATTTGGGATGTGGCACCTTTGGGAGCATTCAACATGAGCACACTTTGCCCTTTCCGAATAAGGGTGACACCAAGTCCCAAACAATGTTGCTGCTGCTTCCCATGTAATCTGGGCAGTATAGGGGCTCCACATGGCTATCTTTGCCCTTATAAATCCGGAAACTTTATGTATAGCCTGTTGCCCTGTCACAGAGCTTATACATCCTGACTCCATATCTGGCACGCTTGCTGGGGAGAAACTGTTTGAAAGCAAGGCGGCCAGAAAATTTAGACAGGGACTCATCAATGCAGACAGCTTGTTGGTGCGTATACAAGGCTGCAAACTTTTGGTGGAAGAGATTTACAAGGGGCTGAATTTTGTGGAGCCGGTCATATCCAGGGTCACCCCGAGGATGACAGAGTTCATTGTTACTGAAGTACATGAACTGCAAGATTTGCTTGTATCTAGTCCTGGTCATGGCAGCAGAGAACATGGGCATATGATGAATTGAGTCAGTGGACCAATATGACCCCAACTCTATCTTTTTAGTAATGCCCATGAGGAGGGATAGGCCCAGAAAGGTTTTAAATTCAGAAACAGTGATAAGTTTCCACGCAAATTCTCTGGCAAGGGTCAAATTTGGATTTGCTCCGATGAGCTGATCGGCATATAAATTGCTTTGGTCCACAATAGATCTGTAATGATCTTTTGTAAAAAACAACTCATAAAAATCAAGGGAAGTAAAATTGGCTGTTTCTACCTGAATTCTGGGTTAGCCAGTGAATGGGGGAAGTATGGGCGCTGCAGAAGTGGTGGGCTTCCAGGCTTTGCAAGCGCTTTGGGAAGGACTCTATGGGCTCTACGGGCCTGTCTTCGAATTCTTGTTGGCTGTGGAATACTACTTGTTCTAGCCTCCGCGCCAGCTTGAACTGGACCTATGGGACTCTCCACATCAGCAAGTGTTGCTGCAATGCTGGTTTGACTATGGCCAGGATGTACTAGGCCGCTGGTGCTTGCCAGTTCACCAGAAGGTTAAGCGGCACTAGTACCAACACTCTGCTGCATACGAGAACTCTGCGATTGTTGCACCTCAGCAACAGAAAAACGGGGTCAGGTACGCATGACCTTAGCAGGGACCACTACTCCGTCGTCAGAGCTATCTGTCAGGGTGCCGATGCTCTCTACAGGTTTGAATACTGAGCCTGATTCTGACAGTGAGGCTTCCCCATCACTCTCATCTGTCATTCTCAGCATCGTGTAGGCCCCTTCACTAGTGTACCTCTGTTTGGATGTTTGGCCAATAAATTTATACGTAACTAGTGTGACTCACAGGTGAAAAAGCACCTGGTTGTCAAGGACTGTTTGAACCACTACCACAAAATGTAACTGCTAGTGCAAGCAGAGATCAGGCTTGACTCTGCTAACCCTGTGGTTTAGTGTGCTGTGTATTGGAAGGGACAGTAACCTGTTGATACTGCACTTCTTAGGGGAGGGGCAGAGGGGCTAAATACAGGGGCTGGCAGGTGTTGGGGCTGATCCTGCTAACGCTGCATTTTGGAAACACTAAACTATTGGGGACGCTAGTATTGTTCTGATCAGATCAAATATATTGATCTCTTCAGACACTATACTAGTAATGGAGGTGTTTAGTCTGTGTGTCACTGGCAATCAGAGGGTTAAAATGTAATACCAAATATGCGGCGGGGATCTGACGTTATCCTGGATTGACGCTAACCAACGATAACGCTAACTGATGTCACCTGTGACACTAATACAGTGATCAGAAAAAAGATCTGTACACTATAAAAGTGACACTGTGATAGGGCAATGAAGGGGTTAACTGGGGGTGATCAGGGGGTTAAATATTTATTGGGGGTGGATGGCAGGTACCCTAAACCTATCTGGGACAGAAACTAACTACCACTAACTGTCTCTCACACTAACTGAAGTCACAAGTGACACTAATACAGTGATCAGTAAATTATCTGTATACTGTATATAGTGTACACTGTGACAGGGAGTGAAAGGTTAACTGGGGGTGATCAGGGGGTTAAATGTGTGCCTATGTGTACTGGTGTTAGTGTTGTGCTTTTGTCCTCACTGTCTGATGCTTTCTCCTCTCACGCTGGAACCGAAAAGGACTCCAGGAGAGGAGATTGCATAATTTTCTGTGCCTGTGTTTACATTACACAGGCACAGGGCATTATGCAATTGGTCAGAACCGATCACCAGGTGCAGGCCAAAAATCATTGGCCTGGACCTGATGACTGATTGGTTCTGAACCGAATCAGCCCTGCGTGCGACCAACGTACAGTTACATCGGTTCACGCAGCCGAGTCACCTTGCCGCAGTAAATATGCAGCGGTGGTCGGCAACTGATTAAAGAGGACTGCAGCCTGAGTCAATGAGTCAGTCCGCCCCAGGGTGAATGGACACTGGCAGATCAATGAAACAGGAAGTCCTACCCTATATAACCCCTCCTATACAGGAAGTAACTCAGTTTTGTAGCAAGCAGTACATTCCCAGAAAGAAGGGAGGGACCTCTGTGTCCCGTGATGTACTCCAGGAAATAGATTTTGCAGGCAAGAAAAAAATCAAATTTTCTTTAGCGTACATCACGAGACACAGAGCAGGCAATAAACATAACTATCTGGGATGTCCCAGAGCAATATCCTTTAGGGTAGAGAGACACCATCACAGAAACCGACACCTGACAAAGGACCTATACTGCTGCCTGTAATACGCTGCAGCCAAAGGCAGTGTCCTCTGTAGCTCTAACATCCATCTGGTAAAACCTTGTGAATGTATGTACTAAAGACCAGGTAACGGCCTTGCAAACCTGAGCCACTGATGATTGATGGCGAATTGCCCAAAAGGCTCTTACACTCCTGGTATAGTGCACTCTCACCAGAAATGGTGGAACATTGCCCTTTCAAACTATAGGCTTGAATAATTAACTGCCAGGTCCAATGATAAATAGTTGACTTAGATGTTGCCTGCCCTTCCTGGGGTCTTCTGGCATCACAAACCTGGATTCCTAAACTCTGCCGACAAACTCTAAATCTGACCGCCCGAAGGACATCCGGACTATGCACCGATCTTTCCCCTACCAACCGTGGACTAGGAAAAAAGAAATGCAAGACACTGTCCTGATTCAAGTGAAAACTAGAAACCACTAAGACGAAAAATCCCCTCATCATGATGTAAGAACAAGAACGGCTTCTTACATAAAAGAGATGCCAGCTCTGAAATTCTTCTTGCCGAAGTGATAGTAATCAAAGAAGCCATCTTCCAGTTCCGAGTCAAAGGACTAACAGAATTTCTCAAATTGGTTCAAAAGGTGGCTTCTGAAAGGACAGCCAAGACCAAAATCAAGTGCCAAGGACACAAGGGTGGCCTGACAGGTGGAACTATCTTCAATACACCCTGCATGAAGTATGAATCGAGTGGGAAACAGCAGTCTCTGGAAAAAAAAATGGATAGAGACTAAAGCTGGATACACACTATACAACCTTTGTTGTTCAATTTCCATTAAATTTACCTTAAAGGGCTGCCCTGATTGCATACAAATTGAAAGTGTTTAGGTTTGACCTCATAATATATGGTTTTTGTAAATCTAAAGGAAAAAATCTACAGAAAATTGTATAGTGTGTATCACGCTTTAATCTGACCCTCAATGGTACTTAAGGCCAATTTCATTTCCTCCGCCGATTGGAGAAAGGAAAAATCTTCCACTCGCATATTTCTGCAGGCACCACTTCCTGGCTTCAAATTAGGTATATAAGATTTCCAAGTCCTGTAATCGAAGCCAGCTTCCTGGTGCTCAACAGTGCGGAGATAACAGGACCCAAGTCCAAAGGTCTGGCCAAACCATAAGTGTCCAAGGAGTGTCCAATACCAGATCCACTGTGTTGGTGTACCAAGCTCTCCTGGGCTAGGTCAGCTACCACTATTATCAGTGTTACCACCTCCCTGATTCTTTGCAAAAAACACAGTATTAGTTAAATCAGGGGGAAGGCGTAGATTAGGGAAAACTGGTCCCTAAGGTGTTACCAGTGCATCTACCCCGATTGCTAGTGGGACGCCCTGGACAACATCTAATTTGTTGTAGAACTTTGAACCCAGTAGATCCACCTCCAGAGTTCCCCAACGCTGGCAGATTGCTGAGAATGTCTCAGGATGCAGGGACCACTATCCAGTTATTAGTTGCTGAAGACTGGGAAAAATCCCCTGCCAGTTTACTATACCTGGAATTTGTACTGCCAACAGAGATGACACAAGCTGTTCTCCCCCAGACCAAATGTGGTTCAGCTTTCCCTGAACTGCACTACTCTTGGTGCCGCCCTTGTGGTTGATATACCCCACAGCCGTGGCAATTGTCAGACTGAACCCTGATCACAACCTGTGCCATTGGTCTGTCCAACAATCCAAAACAAGGTGTACTGCCCGAAGTTCCAACATATTGATGGGCAGTATTCTTTCCTGTGGAGCCAAGTCCTTTGAACTGTAGTCACCTCCAAAAACAACCCCCCCCCCCCCCAACCTAGAGGCTTGCATCAGTGGCTACTATCTTCCATATCACTCGGAGGGAACTTTCAACTTCCCTAGTTTCCGAAATAATCAACCACCAGTTCGGACTTTGCAAGACCCCAGGGAGAGAATGATTGAACCTTCATGTTCCAGACAGACACAATGTTTCTCTACAAAAGACCTGAAGTGAAACTGTACGTAGGAACCCGCATAAACGTAGATACTATTTCTCCAGCAACCTCATGCAGAGAGGTAACGAAGGATACCTTTTGCTTATTATATTTTAAACTTGGATTGGACTGCTCCCTGAGCAAAAGATCATCGAGGTATCATAAGATTGACACCCCTGCATCCTCAGAAAGCCCAGCAATGGGGCTAGGAACTCTGTGAACCCTTGGGGGAGCCTGTGGCCAGCCCGATGGACAGAGCCACAAAATGATAATGAAAATCTTTTGCTGCATACTGCAGAAACCTTTAATGCACCTGGAAAAAATGGCCCATGCAGATATGCATAATTGAAGACTACGGACATTAGAGACCTATCTCATGCAGAGAAGCTCACCACTGACTGGACTGATCCCATCAGTCCAGAAAATGTTAAAAACTTGTTTAGTGCCTTGAGAACTAAGATAGATAGACCTCACGTCCCCCTTTGGTTTTGGGCCCACTAACTGGTCAAGTTCCCTACCATAATGAGCCCATAAATCTGTGAGAAAATGCAAAGCAAAAGCCTAATATTCTGTGGCAAACCCAGAAGGTTCCAAAGAGACGTATTTAACCTCTAAGGTTTCTGCCAGAGTCAACCTAAAAATGGAGCGAACCACCTCAGAGACTGTCCTAGCATCCTCTGGCCCGAGATACCTCTCAAAACACAGCAGCCTCAGATTCTGGACGGGAAAAGCTTACAGCACCTGCCACCTGGTATTCCCAGTCAGTCTTCCAGACAAGTACCAACCAGGTCCAACCCTGTTTAGCCTTTGAACTCAGACGAGATCAGGTATGTTCAGGGTTATGCAGCCGCAGTCCATTGCAGCTGCCAGTGCTGCCCCCAGAATTAGCTGCCATACCAGACAATCACAGTGGCCTAGATTCCCCCCCCCCCCCCGAGTCTACTGAATTGTATAACAGGTAAATAATGTAGCAACTATATTTGCCAAAACCTAATACACAGTCCCCCAAGGATGCAGGCCCACAACCATGTTGGTCTACATCTATGCAACCACGTAGGTATGCAAGTATGCAGATACCCGGGTACACTGGTATGCCGTTATGTAGGTATACAGGTATGTATTTTTGCAGTTTTTGCATGTATGCAGTTTATACAGGTATGCAGTTGAATGCAAGTAAGCGTATACAGTTCAATGCAAATACACATATAAGTATGCAGTTCAATGCAAATAAGCATGCGGTTCAATGCAAATATGCATGTAAGTATGCAGCTCAATGCAAGTAAGCATATAAGTATGCAGTTCAATGCAAGTAAGCATATAAGCATGCAGTTGAATGCAAGTAAGCATGTAAGTATCCAGTTCAATGCAAGTAAGGATGCAAGTATGCAGTTCATGCAATACGCATGTAAGTATGCAGTTCTACAATTATACAGGTTTGCATGCTATAATGACATATTATGCTGCACCTGCCCAACTGCACCTGGCTCCATACTTGTTTTGCAGGACTAGTCAAGCACATATGCATCCAATAATGATACGTCTATAAGTTTAATGGTAGATTTATTTTAACAGTGAGAGACAGAATAAAAAAAACATATCCAGAAAAATGCATTTCAAAAAAGGTATGAATTGATTTGCATTTTAATGAGTGAAATAAGTATTTGATCCCCTATCAGCAAGATTTCTGGCTCCCAGGTGTCTTCTACACAGGTAATGAGCTGAGATTAGGAACACTCTTAAAGGGAGTGCTCTTATTCTCAGCTTGTTACCTGTATAAAAGACACCTGTCCAGAGAAGCAATCAATCAGATTCCAATCTCTCCACCATGGCCAAGACCAAAGAGCTGTCCAAGAATTTCAGGGACATGATTGTGGACCTACAAAAGGCTGGAATGGGCTACAAACTATGTGGATTGAGCTAAAGGTTCCAGTTACCAAATGTCAGCTTCAAAACCTTAATGACCTGGAGAGGATCTGCAAAGAGTAGTGGGACAAAATCCCTCCTAAAATGTGTGCAAACCTTGTGGCCAACTACAAGAATCATCTGACCTCTGTGATTGTCACAAGGGTTTTGCCACCAAGTACTAAGTCAGGTTTTGCAAGGGGGTCAGATACCTATTTCACTCCTTAAAATGCAAATCAATTCATACCTTTTTTAAATTCATTTTTTCTGGATTTCTTTGTTGTTCTGTCTTTCACGGTTAAAATAAACCTACCATTAAAATGAAAGACTGATCATTTCTTTGTCAGTGGGCAAATGTACAAAATCAGCAGGGGATCAAATACTTTTTATCCTCACTGTAGTACTCACACCTCATTATCCAGCCATAGACTGCTCCATGTCTCTAGAAGCCCCACTGATTGTTCAGGACACGTGTGACTTCCAACATAAGTAAAAATGGCCTTCCTTCTACTTCCTGCTTCAACTGCACAAGAGAAGGCTATACCGAGCTACTCCACACTGTCTAGTGGCTGGAGGAGAAAACTGCAGCCCAATACTCCTGAGACACACACAGAGCACGACCTGGCCAGACCAAACAGCACACTGCCCCCAGTGGCCACCGGGAGAATGATCATACAGTTAGATCTCTCCCTTTGGAAATGCAAAATTACTGTTACCGCTGCAGGACTCTGAATTATAACAGGAGTACAACCTTCAAGGACTCGGACTCCCCCTTACATCTGGGGTGCACTCCCCTGGACCTGTATAGCACCCTGCTGGAAAGCACCTTGGTCAGAACAACGCTACACAGGGTTCCATTACACAGTGTCCTAAGGCTGCATTGCAGGCAAAACCCCAGAGGATTCTTATCCTTATCCAGCAAGGCTTGGATACCATCCATTTTGGCTGACAGATTTTCGAAAGGATCTGATTGAAGTCCAAGATTCTTAGCAGAACTGTTCCAGACCTCCAAATGTGCTCCAAGAGGACATGCAGCACATCATTGACCATCCACCTTACAGACACTGGTGAAAAAATGGAGGTGCCTCCTGCATAGGATGGGGTTATATAGGGGAGGACTTCCTGTTTGATTGATCTGCCAGTGTCTATTCACTCATAGGTGGCGCATAACCCATATAGTTATGTTTATAGCCTGCTCTGTGTCCCATGATGTACGATAAAGAAAAATGGTTATTGTTTACAATTACTCAATTGTTGTTGAGTAATCAGAAGTGCAAAATCAGCCATTTGGCACCTTCGACCCAAGCTGGCTGTACATTATGTGATCTTAGGTTGATTCCTGATGAACTGGCCTAAATTCGCTATGTGGGTGGCCCCCTCCCGCCTGACATCCTTTATTCGAAAATTCACAGAAGCTAGATGGAAAATTGCTGGAAAAACAATTCTGGCACCTGCCAGAATACAGTAGGTGTAGCGGGAGACTTACCTATATGAGCTATATAGCATGGATGGAGAAAAACAAAAATGTAATGCTAGCTTAAAGGCTAAGTTCACCTTTTCAGGCAGAATTCGATTTTTTTACTATAAATAGAAGCATTTTCTATAGTCATTTCTGACCCAGCCATCACAGTGTGCTTATCTCTCACTTACCTCATCTATAGAAGCTTTAAATTTTCATCTGTCTATTAGGATTTTTAAAAATGTTTTTAGATTCCATCACTTCCTGTAGATCCTATCCCAACATGCACTTCCTGTCTGTATCACAAAGGAGGACATGTTCCCCTGTTCAGACCATACCTTCCTCATTACTAAACCACCTCTTGTTTTATTCTACCCACTTTCTGTACAATCTGATTGTACAATCTCCTTTAGATCTACCACCAGCTATGTAGTAAAAGGGCCTGCCTGATTTGATACAAATTAAATAGATTGTTTATGTAGGTCCTCCTATTCCATAGTTTCAGTAAATTTAAAGAAAATGCTAGTGAGATTTTACAATCAGATTGCATAATGTATGGCCATCTTTATACATGTACATAGGAGGGAGTAGACAGAGACACTTAGCTGTCAGGCCCCATTCACATCTCTGCATAGAGGGGACGCATGTTTTTTTCGGGTGTTTTGGAGTGTCTCTGCTTATCACGCAACTTTTTTGGAGCGGAGCATGGTTCGTTTTTACCATGCTTTTTGTTAGTGTGTTTGCAGAGTGTTTGTTGCAGGGCAAACGCATGCTTGCTATCCGCTCTTGGGGTGCCTTTAAAATTTAATTACAACAAAAGCAAGATGCACATTTTTAGCGTGTTTCTTACATAGTTGGAGAGGTTGAAAAAAGACACCAGTCTGTCCAATTCAAACTTTTGATGTGTGTGTATGTGTTTATGTCAATAGAATATCATATACCCCTGTATGTTGTGGTCGTTAAGGTGCCCATCTAATAGTTTTTTTGAAACTATCGATGCTCCCTGCTGATACCACTACTTGTGGAAGAGAATTCCACATCCTTAACACTCTGACAGTAAAGAACCCTTTACGCAGTTTAAGGCTAAGCCGCTTCTCTTCCAGTTTTAGTGAATTCCCTTTCACTGAAAATTTTGTTCCCTATCCTAGGGTCGCCGGTACGGTATTTGTACACTGATAACATATCCCCTCTCAAGTGTCTCCTCTCCAGAGAGAATAAGTTCAATACTTGTAGTCTTTGCCCATAGCTAAGGTCCTCCAGTCCCTTTATTAGCTTTATTGCCCTTCTCGCCAGACTCTCTCCAGTTCCAGCATATCCTTTCTGAGGACTGGTGTCCAGGACTGGATGGCATACTCAAGATACGGCCGGACCAGAATCTTGTAGAGTGGGAGAATTATCGTTTTATCTGTGGAGTGAATGCCCTTTTTAATGCATGTCAATATTCTGTTGGCTTTGCGGTGCGGACCAAAAAAAAGGTCCTGTACCATTTTTGCCTGAATGCGATGCAAATTCAGCCAACAATCTGTATGGCTAAATTCACATCGCATGTGATCTGCACAGCAATGCGGTGCGATTCACATTTGATGTCTGACATCGCAATAGTGTGAACCCAGCCTAACAGTCTTTTGTCTCTAGTGCAGCAGTCTCTTGTTACACACACACATCTGTTTAATGTGCCAGTCTCTTGTACTACACAGCAATCTCTTGTAACATTAGAGCTCCTATGTTTTACCATGATGGTCTCATTAAAATAAGACACTGGTAATAGTGGGTTTTGGGTGGGATCAACTACACCCTTTGTTTCAGCATGTCAGGTTGGTGTGTAGGTTGTATATACAAGTTGGAAATTCGCTTTTTAGGCTTCATGTACACAGGACATTTGATAACCTCTCCTGAACGCTTGAATTTGACACCTAGTAACCGACGGTTAAAAATGTCCGTTTTGTCACGTTTGCATGCCGTGGTTATGCTCATTTAGCGGAATTTGCATTTAGAAGCATTTTTACATTGTAAAATGGTCAGAAATGTATCCCCATTGAAAAGACCTTAAAACGAAACGCTTATAAACGCGAGTTACCGCGTTTAGACGCATTTAACGCTGTTACAAGCATTTGGCGTTTTCAAATGCCAATAAACCATCTGAACAAATTTTTTTGCTTGAAAAAAATGCCACTAAACACAACTGCCTCTAAATGACTATAGTCTCAGTGTACGTGGACAGATTAGATAACATAGAGGAGAGTTCAGGGGCTGCTGAAAAAAACGCCCAACTGCTCCTAAACGTCCGTTTATCAGTAGCAGTATACATGAGGCCTTAGTGTTAGAGGTTTCTGATGGTGCCGTATGCAGAACAATTTAAACATATTACTTTATAATTAAATAAAGACAAAAACGATGCTGGACTTGCAATGGTATGATGGGCCCTGGCCCTTTATTAACTATATGTAATAACTACATTACTTTAGTTCAGCCCCAAAGCTCGAACTAACCATACACATTAACGTAGCAATAACTGTGATCCAGTCAAAAAACTCAGACCACCCTTTGTATGACACCATACAAGAAAAACACACCCATTCATAACACTATGAACATAGGGAGGGCGGGAGGGACGAACTTCTTGGTCCTCTCCTGTCCACTGATTTTAAACCGTTAATTCACTCCCTTATATAGGGAATAACTGTCACTTCCAGGATTGAAATTCCTCCAATCAATACAGTAAATATATATATTTTTTTTTTTTAAATACCAATAGCCTTTTAGCTTTAACTGACCAATCCTGTCATCTGTAATTTGACCAATAGCAATATTTATATTCTATACAGTACATTTTTTTTACACACACATTTTTTTTTTGGTCTTGCCACGGCCCCATACATGCATGGCAGGTACTATGACCCGCCATGCATTTCATGGTGCCGTATGCAGAACAATTTAAACATATTACTTTATAATTAAATAAAGACAAAAACGATGCTGGACTTGCAATGGTATGATGGGCCCTGGCCCTTTATTAACTATATGTAATAACTACATTACTTTAGTTCAGCCCCAAAGCTCGAACTAACCATACACATTAACGTAGCAATAACTGTGATCCAGTCAAAAAACTCAGACCACCCTTTGTATGACACCATACAAGAAAAACACACCCACAAGCCATGCTCAACTTACGAGCATGGCACCACCACAAGGCCCAAAGCCCTTTCAATACACGATTGCAAGTCCAGATTAAAAATGTCATTTGCAACTTCCGACAAATGAACCATATCCCATATATAAAAACTCCTTAAACCCCCTTCTAAATCCACATGTCTGAATGAAAAACCCCCCATAGAGGACATAAATTTAGAGATAGCCCTATTTACCTTTACACGTGTTTTCTCCAAAAAGAATTGCTCTTCCGAAAACCAACACAATCTGGGTATAATTTCGGAAAAAACAAAAATACAAGCAGAAAACACAGACTGCAAATGCATAAGATCAGATTTAATATGCAATAACAAATCTACGCTTTTTCGGGAGCCTAAATCATTCCCCCCAAGATGAATAATAACCGCATCGGGGGAAGGCCAAATCAAACGCAGTTCATAAAAAACAGAACGGATGTCCTGCCAACGCATTCCACGCCTACCGTACCAGAATAGCGAAGCAGAGGATGATGAAAAACCCAAATTTGTAGTATAAACCCGAACTTCTGCCCTCTTGTGGGCCCAAAAAACGAACGAATGTCCGACGATCCAAATAATTTTGCGGGAACCTGCAATTAAATACAAGAATTAGGACGGACATATGACTTGAAGGCAGAAGAATGCCATCTACCAATATTTCTAATAGAATCGTCAGACATACCAAATTGAGCAGCAGTGGTAGCTGCGCCAATTCGGAAGGAATGAGCAGAAATCGGAAGATGGCCCAAATTCAAATGGACCAAACATTTTTTTAGAATAGAATTGAATTGAAAAACCGTCAGTGGGCTACCGTTTTGATGTATGAGAAATTGAAGAAATGGAAGAGGCCTGACCAACAAATAACTCTCAACCCGATGAACAGCGCAAATTTTAGAATTTTCGTATCGCCCCAGAGATATCCAATGCCCCTTACCAAATTGATCCGTTTTACTTCGCCTCAAAAAAACGCGAAGCACACCTCTGGTAACAGAAACATCAGAGAATCTTAAACCATCGATGGCAGATGATTTAGACGCCAGCAGCTCCGAAATGCGAAATGCACCGAAGAAGCACAAGCAAAAAGCGCATTGCAACAATACAGCTTCATAATGTGAAAAACAAACAGAATTGGAGGCCACACACAAATTTTCCAACAATGAAAGGGAAACAGCAAGCCTTCTATCAGGGGTAATATTAGACTTGCGATAACCCTTCAAAGCCAATTTCACTGAGAAAATTTCCATACATGAGCGGTGACCGTGCAATTTCGCGAAAAACGAAATACCAGCTAAAGACTTGAGAATATGGGAATAAGAAAATTGTCTATTAAATAAATATTCCAAAAAGGACAAAACGTTTTTTTCAGAAAAAGAAAATTTACGAATATCACTGCCAACAAAAAAGGAAGACCACATACGCCACGCGGCGTGGTACGAGCGCCATGTAGAAGGAGCCAAGGAAGAAAAAATAGCAGAAGAAACCTTTGTCAGACCAGATTCCACAGGTGAGAAGGGCATGAAATGCCCAATAGATCCGCGCCGGGAGCTGCAATCCGAAAACAGTCCATCTGCTGGCGAGACAGAGAATCAGCAACAATGTTGGAAAATCCGGGAATATATTTAGCTTTTAGCCATATATTGAGTTTTAAACATAACAAAACTAAATATCTAAGAAGTGAAATGACCGGAAGAGACCTAGAGGACAAGCAATTAATTGCAAATACTACTCCCTTATTGTCGGAATGTAACAATATACGCTTATTACTAAATTGCAGTCCCCAGATCTCCAATGCAACCAGAACTGGAAACAATTCCAATAAAACTATGCAACCAGTCAAACCTTTATCTATCCATGTGACAGGCCAAGTAGCAGCTGACCAATGGCCGTTCCAGTAAACGCCATAACCGTGCGAGCCGGAGGCATCAGTGAACAAATCTAAAGCAGAAGATGAGCAAAAACAATCTTGCCAAACGGTGTAGCCATTGAAAGAATCCAAAAATCGCAACCAAATTAATAAATCATCTCTAATGTCAGCCGACACAGAAATGAAATGACTAGGGGAAGAGACTCCGGAAATAGCCCTATACAACCGTTTAGTAAAGGCTCTGCCCATTGGCATGACCCTTGATGCAAAGTTGAGTAAACCTAGAAGAGATTGAATAAATTTCAACCTGACCTTCTTCTTACCTACAACAAAAGTCAAAAGTAAACGAATTTTAGATATTTTTGAATCAGGTAGACGAAAAACCATGGCAGTTGTGTCGATTTGAATACCTAAAAATTCAAGGCAAGATGTAGGATATACTGATTTTTCGACTGCCAATGGAACACCAAATTCGCAGCAAATATTTTCAAAGTACCTAAAACAAGATATGCAATCGGAAGACCCTGCCTTTCCAATAAAGAGAAAGTCGTCTAAATAATGAAGTACACTATCTGGACCCGACTTGCTAACAATTACCCATTCCAAAAATGTGGAGAATAATTCAAAATAATAACAGGAGATGGAGCACCCCATCGGCAAGCATTTGTCAAAAAAGAACTCTCCATCGAAACAAAAACCCAAAGAATCAAAAGCATTGGGATGAATGGGCAACAGTCGAAAAGCGGATTTTATGTCAGCTTTAGCAAGTAAGGCCGAGCAACCTGCTTTTCTAATCTTGGACAGTGCATCGTCAAATGTAGCATAAGACACAGAACATAAATCAGTATCAATCTCGTCATTCAATGATTCTCCTGACGGGAAAGACAGGTGGTGTATCAAACGAAATTCACCATCCACCTTCTTGGCTATGACCCCTAGCGGGGAGACCCTAAAATTAGGAAAGGGGGGAGCAGAAAAAGGCCCTGCAACCCTACCGCTAGCAATCTCTTTAGCAATTTTGTGCCGGACGACGTCAGGATGCACAGCCACAGAAGGAAGATTGTCGTGAATTACACAACCTGTACCTGAAAAGGAAGGTAAAGAAAAACCAAAACAAAAACCCTGAATCAAAATATCGGCGGACCTATGGTTTGGGTAAACCCGTAGCCAGGGGAGCATTTTTTCCAAGCTCACTGTAGTTTCCGCCTTTAAGAAAAATTTGCTTCTCATTCGATTGACTACCAAGCGAAGCCTGTTTTTTGTAGCATTTAGATACAGGATGAGCCCCAGCACAATGCGAGCACTCGTGCCTGAATTTACAAGCATGCGGCCATTTACACATGCCATCGTTGAATCCAAAACAAACACCTTTCCTATGAGTAACAGAATTAGGAGGTTTCGGCACAAAAGCAGGCTTCTGCGGCAACAACAAGTTGAGCCATAATCCTACGTCTTTAACACCCCATTGCAAAGATTTATGGATGGACAGCTTCTGTCTGAACGATTCGTCATAAGCCAGCCAACCTAAACCAGGGAAATTCTTGTATGCTTCCAGCACTATATCCAAGTGCTGGAAAAGCCCGCTACACAATTCTGGTCTCTTTTCACCCAGCACACTGGAATAAATACAGAAACCCTGTAACCAATTATGGAATGTCCTGGGAGCTACCCTGGATCTATCCTCGCCCGTCTTATCATTGTCAAACTTCGAAAGCTTGAGGCCAGGAAGCAATGACAGGATGTCAACATACTCCCCTCTAAAAATTTTCTCTTTAACCGTCTCCTTAAGATGAAATCCTAAAGGAGATACTGGACAGGGTAAAGCTTCCTTTAAAGCAATCTCAGGTACCTTTCCACAATTACCAGCAAAAGCCTCATGATGAGCTACTGGAACTGGATCTACAACGTATGCATCAGAAGGAGAAACATCCACCAGTGCAACATTACCCCAAACCTCCTGCAGAAAAGCAGGAACCTCAGACTCATTAACAGTTAACTCATTAACATCCCCACATATGGCAGAATCGCTTGTTATGGCAGAATCGCTTGTTAGCATTGGATTAGAAAATTTCTTACAAAAAGTAGACATAACTTGCACAAATTCAGAGATTAACATAGCATTAGCAGGGTGCTCACCTGCAACGGCTGCGTCACCACTGACCGCAGCACCGCTATTTGAAGGCCGTTGGACCGGAGCCGGGAGAGAAACATTAGCAGAAGAGGAATCTGAGGCCACCGCTGCCGGTACCGAACCGGGTAGAACTATACTAGTCGGCCGACCTACAACAGGAGAGACTGAAACCTGTAAAAAAGAAACACTATCCCCACCAGGGACCGAGGACAAACAGTCGCCAGAATTACCTGCAACGACCCTCTTCTTCTTAACTGCAGGGATCGGAGCCGATGAGACCACATCCGGACCAAATCTGCTAGGCTTCCTCTTGATCCGCTGTGATTTACCATCCCGGGACCCGGAGGAAGCCGTCGCCCGGAAATGACGACTGCCGCTAACCACATCCAGGTCACCGGGGGCGGACGATCCCATTCGCGAAGGCCGCCAATCGGAAGCCGCGTCATCGCCGGGGTCAACAGGAGCCGGAAACACGCAAGAAGCCTGGGACGAAGATGGCGGAGGACCAGCAGAGACGGAGGCATCCACCGGAATGGAGAGGCATTTCTTCACCCACTCCTCGCCATCCGCGCTACGGGCTCTCTCCAGCAATTCTCGCAGAAGGGACTCCATGACCAGGTAACAGCTAGGCAACGAACTTCTTGGTCCTCTCCTGTCCACTGATTTTAAACCGTTAATTCACTCCCTTATATAGGGAATAACTGTCACTTCCAGGATTGAAATTCCTCCAATCAATACAGTAAATATATATATATTTTTTTTTTAAATACCAATAGCCTTTTAGCTTTAACTGACCAATCCTGTCATCTGTAATTTGACCAATAGCAATATTTATATTCTATACAGTACATTTTTTTACACACACATTTTTTTTTTGGTCTTGCCACGGCCCCATACATGCATGGCAGGTACTATGACCCGCCATGCATTTCATTCCCACCAACATCCCATGCTACTATTAATGTATTATACATTCTTCCTCATCTTGCTGCATAATACAGCATGTGCACTTCCTGATTATACAGAATGTTGAGTCTCTCCCGATCCTCGTCTTACTCAGGAGGGTCTCTTCAATGGAGCAGTTCATAAATGCTTATTCAGAAACTTGTAAAATCAATTCCCGGTTGGAGAAACTTGAACACATTTTTTCAGTACACTTCCATTCCTTGCAGACCCCTTCCCACATGTTATATTTACAAAGCTGGCAGAGAGCCAGAAATAGCTGATATATGCGGAGATAAGCCAGAGGATGGTGTACACCAGGGGTCTTTAAACTATAGCCCTCTGGCTGTTCAGGAACTACAATTCCCATCATGCATAGTCATGTCTGTGAATGTCAGGTTTTACAATGCCTCGTGTTATGTGTAGTTCCACAACAGCTGGTGGGCCATAGTTTGAGGATCCCTGGTGTACACTCTTCCCTCTTACTTTTTAGATAGTCGGACACTGTGCCACCATGTAACATTTAAAAACTGGTATTCCAACTGTGAAACATCCATGCCATACTTTCAGATCTGCATCCTCAAAATTCCATCAAACGAATGGCTATAAAATCTTTAGAAACTGGTAAATTCTGTCTACCAAAGTTGGCAAAAGTGAGTAGATTAGCTTCAAAAAAGGATAAAGCATTTATCAAGAACGTTTTCTGTGTCATAAAACATTGTTACCTTTATCAGGCTTTAATAAATAGGACTCTCTGTTAGGAGGAAGGGAAAAGATTGCAGCAGTACACAGTGGAGGTCCGACACAATATACACCATAAAGATGAAGCTTCATGAGAACACAATGTGACCCAACAGAGGCCAGCAATGTGTGAGGGATGTGAAGGGTCTAAACAAGTCCCCTTTGGCCTATGCACAATGCTTTTGTTGTCTGGGATTGGAATGAACCTATTTGTGCTGCAATTGTTGTATGTCTGTATTTGTGTGAATCCCACTCACACAAAATCTACAACCTGCAGTTGCAGACGTCTGTTGGTTAAAAAAAATCCAGCTATGTTTTAGAGTCAAAAATAATGCGTGTAATTACAGATGGTCATAGGGGGCCCTGTGTATGGTAGACTTGTCTTTAGATATGTCTTTCACTGGCTGTACATGAATAGTCTGTCTTTGTGATTTAATGAACAGAATTTTAACAGCTGTTAATATTGACCAGGCTTTTAAGATGTAGCTATGGAATGAAATTATCATTGTCAGATGCATGGAATGTTTACCGGAAAAGTAAGATGTGGTGCCCCCAAGCTGTAATGCCTAACACACACATGCATTTGACAAAGTATTCAAGTTATTTTCTACATGTGACACCACCATCAGAATATCATACAAAAAAATACCACTTTTGAAGCAGTCGTACGATAATCTGATCGTTAGTACAGAGCTTTCGTTTGACATTTTCTGAAGGGAGAAACATGAAAATGTTTCTTGTACAATATCAGATCGTATGGTTTTTATTTAAAGTGGATATAAGCCCTCACATATACCCAGTGAAGTGAACAGCCTCAGATGATATACAGAGGAGATGAATCTCCCTACATAAGTTTTACATGTATATTTGCCATCTTCAGCTGTCTATATTCTTTAGAAAGTGCACATCGTGCTACACATTTTGTTTCCTCATTCAGCAGTGGGAGGGGAGTCTGGGCATACACTGTGTGTGAGTTTATTGGAGGAAAGGCGCTCTCCCCCCACCCCCCACCCCCTCCACATAGGCAGAGAAATGAAGAAACGTGCAGAGCTGTGCTGTGAATAGACAAGCTCTCTGCTTATCTGTCTCTAAGTCCCTTCCCCGACACAAATTTCCAGCTGCTTTTATATTCTGTGTTGGAGAGCTTGTCAGAAGTTATTATGCTGATAACAGAGGAACGGAGCAGCAGAAAGACAGTGGACGTAGGGCTTTGGAGAGAGAAAGGTAAACACTACAGATATATGTGCCCAGGTCAAATTTCATAAATGGGGTTTACATCCACTTTAATCAGTACATTTTTTGTCTGAAAATACAATACTAATACATGACATCACTTCCAAATTTTCATTCGGTCATATGAGCATTTTTGTACTTATTAATTAACCTATTAGTTTTAGATATGGAGACTAGCATGCAAAATGCAAAAAAAAACACGGATGATCATTCTTTCGATAATATCATTGTGTGTACTAGGCTAACAGCGCTGCTGGTAGAATTTGTCTCCACCAGTGCTACATTTGTCCTCACTAGCAGTTCAGCAGAAGGTAGCAATCTCAGGACAGTGATTAAGTGCCGGTTCACATTAGTGCGATCACAGAGATCGCATGTAATTCGGAGCGCACTGCTCCTAAAATTACATGCAATGTCTTTGCCAGTGCAAATTCAGCCATACAGTTTGTATGGCTGAATTTGCACCGCAATCGCACTAAACACGCACATGACCCTTTTTTTAATCTGCAGCAGAATCGGATCACATGGTGGTTCACACTAGTGCGATCCGATTATGTGCGAACTTGCAGATTTCACTGCAATATGCAATCTCAACTGCCCGATGTTGCAAGGTATTTAAATGAAGTGGGGTGGTTGGGGTTATCTGAAGGGTATTGGGGGGGATGGGTATGAAAGAGAAAGGAAAAAGGAAGGGATTGGGGGGAAAAGAGGGTACCTCCTTGGTCTCTGCAGTTATCAAAGCTACATCGATCAGGTAAAAACATATATATATGGTAGGGAGAGCATGTTGGAAAGCCATGATTTGAGTCTTGGCTAGTAGTGTTGTTAGTAGTAGTGATAGTAGTAGTTGTAGTAAACAAGCAAAAAGTTGGGGGAGCAAATTCTTTTTCTTTTGCATGTGTGCGCTATTCTTTTTTAATATAAGTAATTTCTTTTGCATGTGTGCGCTATTCTTTTTTAATAAAGTCATTTCTTTTGCATGTGTGCGCTATTCTTTTTTAATAGAGTCATTTCTTTTGCATGTGTGCGCTATTCTTTTTTAATATAGTCATTTCTTTTGCATGTGTGCGCTATTCTTTTTTAATATAGTCATTTCTTTTGCATGTGTGCGCTATTCTTTTTTAATATGAGTAGTTGTAGTAGTTTTTCTCTGTATAGCTCTTATCGCTTACATGTAGGTGTAAGGAATATCTCCTAAACATGCATCATTTAGAAGACATAAACAGCCGCGTCAGAGCGCTGTGCTGCGATCGTGGCTCCCATGTGCAGGAGTGACGCAGCTTGGCTGGAGACTGAGTAAAGATGGAAGCCCTAGCATTGTTGACAGCGTGTTGCCGGAGGGCCTCATTTTAAGGTAAGTCTTTCATAATGTGCTATTATGTGATGAATACTAGCACATTGTGCCCTTAAAGCGATATTAAAGCCTTGTTTTTTTTAAATAAAAAACATGTTATACTTACCTGCTCTGTGCAGTAGGTTTTGCACAGAGGAGCCCAGATCCTCCTCTTCTCGAGTCACCTGTCTGCACTCCTGGCTCCTCCCTCCTGCCGGGTGCCCACACAGCAAGCAGCTTGCTCTGGGTACACCCAAATTGGCACGCTCCCTACTGCGGCTTGGCCCCGCCCCCTCCGTCCCCTGATTGGCTCACTGGCTGTGATAGAGAACAGCAGGAGCCAATGGCTAGACCCAACTTGAGTGACTTCAGTGCCTGTATTGTGAAATTTGAGGATGAATTGTTTCACAGAGGCTATAACTACAGATCAGTAAAGGCTTGTTTTAAAGATTATATACTGCTTGTTAACAATATGTAAATATTTGAATGTCCATAGCCTGTCCACAGCTGTACTTTATACTATGTATGTCACATACACTGTACATTCAGAGCCATTTAGAAGCTCTAAGAAAATTGGAAACGTACATGTACAGTGATGAAGGATGGATAAGATTGTGATAAAGGTCATGCCAGAGCAAAGATGTTATTTCAGTTTTCAGAGAGATGCTGCAGGTTGAATCACCAAGCCGTTTCTTGTTATCTCTTGAAGATAGCAGTGAGGTCTCACTCTCAGAATACACAGCTCCACATTCTGCTAAAATTATTACAGTTGCTGATGAGAAAATTTTGCTAATGATTAATTTTGTGTAATGACAAAGCAATGATAATTCAGGAGACTACCTCATAATGCTTGTGATGGGTTGCTAAATGGCCATGACCTTAACAAAATCCCATCATCAGCATAAGCTTATGAAGATAATGTGGCAAAACTTACAGCAGCACCCGATGCCCGTTTTGCATTGCATGCATTTTTCTATAGATCCGTAAGGTGTGCATTACTCCATGGGATGCAATATTAATTCATTAAACAAGGTGCAGTACCAAAACTGCTTTTAACTTGTCATGTGGCTTGGTATTAATGACAGGTTTACTTTAAAGTCAACAGATTTTCATTGAGTTTCCTATATGGGTCTTTTTAAAAATTGGCTAAAAACTGTTCACTTAAAGCTAAAACTGAAAAATATGAGATTTAAACAAAGCCCTTACTGACCTGTCGTTACAGCCACTGTGGAGCAATTCATACCTAATACAATACAGGTAGTACTTTGACCTTTTCCTTCCTAGGTGCCATATAACACTAGCTGCGATGTCAGACTGGGCGCCCTCTCTTTGGTGCATTGCCTCCTGACATTGAGGCTAGCAAAGAGACAGCTGCTTTGCTAGCAAGTTCCTGACTTTGGATTCCAGCAAGCACCCGCGCAAGGATTGCGGAGAGAACTGGGGTGTGTCAAAGGACCAAGTGATTGTTTTTTTATCCTAATGCATTCTATGTATTAAGATAAAAACCTTCTGTGCGCAGCAGCCCTCCTCAGCCCCCTAATACTTAATTGAGTCCCATCTTGATCCAGCAGTGTTGCACTACAACCTTGGCTATCTGGGATTCTACCTCCTTATTGGCTGAGACAGCAGCGAGTGCCATTGGCTGTCAATTAAAGTCAGTGAGACAATGAGGAGAGTGAGGGGGGGGGGGGGGCTCTGTGTCTCTATGGACACACAGAGCAGTGGCTCGGCTCACTATGCAGCTTTCTATGGGGGTGCTCGGCAGGAGGGAGGTGCCAGGAGCGCAGACGAGGGACCCGAGAAGAGTAGGGTTTGGGCTGCTCTATGCAAAATCACTGCACAGAGCATTTAAGTATGACAAGTTTGTTATTTTTAAACAAAAAACAAGACTTTAATATCACTTTAACTACTTGCCTGCTGGGCACTTTCACCCCCTTCCTGCCCAGGCCAATTTTCAGATTTCAGTGCTATCGCACGCTGAATGACATTTGTGAGGTGATGCAACACCGTACCCATATGAAATTGTTATCATTTTTTTTTAGACAGATAGAGCTAATTTCAGTGATATCTATGCACCACTAGGTTTTTTACTTCTTGATAAACAAACAAAAAAGACTGAACGTTTTGAAAAAAACAAACAAACTTTTTTTTCGTATCAGTTATAAAATTTTGCAAAAGAGAATTTTTCTTCACTGATGTGCACTAATGGGCAATGATAGGCTTCACTGATGGGCACTGATGAGGCTGCACTTATAGGCAGCACTGATGGGCACTAATGAGGCTGTATTGATGGGCACTGATGAGGCTGCACTGATATGCTGCACCGATGGGGCTGCACTAATCAGTGTAATCAGAGTAAATGTGTGCTGTCACAGGATAGTCGGTTATGAGCTTTCCTTTCCTCGCACAGTGATTGCGCCGAGGAAAGGAAATGCTGTTAACTGGCATTTGTTTACTATGATCTGTGATAGCTGTGTCCGAAGGACACATCATTCACCGACCACACCCGATGCATGCCCCAGGAAAGCGCAGAGGGGGCAGGGTTCTGGGAGGACGTCAATAAACTCCCTCCCAGAACTTTTGGCTATAGTGCGATCGGATCTCCTCACTGAAATTCATTTATTTCTAACCTACTCATAATCTGAATGATCTTGAAGTTTGTAAACTTACTATGTAATGATCCCTACACATTTACTTGCTCGAATTCTGTGATACAAATTCACTATGCACAGTAAGTGGGCACTGCTGTGTCAAACATTTCACAGAGCCTGCCTTCTAAAGATTTTTCAAATAAGCTTATATTGGACTATCAAAAATAACTATTATTTGTATTGCTGTTACCTTGTTGATGTTTTCAAATAAAAGTATATGCTGTGACTATAGAAGCTCACAATAGCAGCAGTGAAGTTGTTTAAGTTGGATCTCAGCACCGCACTTTATTCTTCTGGATGTGCCCCTACTTTGCATTTACATTTAGGCAGTAGTCACACCTGAGCATCACATTTTTTTTTCCCAGGGGTTTTGTCTCGTGTTTGTATGTGCTTTGTGAGCATTTTGTGTACAGCGTTTTACAAGCATTTTGGAGTGTTGCCATTTTGTATTAGCCAGTAGGAAAAAAACTATCATCTGTTACATCATTTGTTGCTATGTGTTTCTGCTTTCAGCTGCTTCAAAAATGCACCAATCTGCCCAAATCAAGCTACAAAAGTAGCTCCAAAACCCTTTTGAGCTTCAGGCCCTGGGCTTCAGGGATTTGGAGTGAATATGTGAACCAGCACCACAGAGAATAATTGATTTTTTTCATCTTGTGAAGAGGTGGTGGGACCCCTGGAGCTATAGAGGTAAGTATATAGGACCACCTAACAACCAGTAGGAGGGTAACTATCTAGATTTCATGGGGGATAGATTCATACCAACATCACAATATGGGTAGGTAGAGACATTTCCAAAGTAGCAGGAAACTGCAGAATCAGCTGCAACCATAGTTGTAATATAATAGTTAGATATATCTTGCAAACACTTAATAATTTCTAAAAACTAATCTACAGACTGTAATGTCTTTCAGTGTTATAAATGGGACTGCTGTTAAGTTCCCCTCTCTTTATAGGGTATATCCAGGGCCACAGTGTTCCCTCTGACATAGGTCAGCCTCCTCCCCTTATAAAGAAAGGGGGACTTGATAGTATTCCTGTTGGCAGCATTGGGGGAAATTATACTATGCATATTACGATTTAGGACCTACTGAAAGTTTGCAAGTTATATCCAACTATATACTGTATATTACAGCTGTGCTAATTTTGCAGTTTCAGTCCATGTAATCTAGATATTTACCCTTCCACTGGTTATTAGGTGATCGTATATACTTACCTGTATAGCTCCTGGGATAGGCAGCTCTCTAATTAGGCAAATTAGGCGGTCGCCTCAGGCCTCACACCCACAGGGGCCTCTCGGCCAGTGGCGGAGAGACAACATTTAGAAGGGCGCAGTCGGGGAAATCTCCCAAGTAAAAGATTGTTTTAAATACTCAGATATAAAAGTTGCAGCAGTGTGCTGCAGTCCCTTCACTGTGGCTGCCAGGTGTCTGTTGTCCACTGACACTTACCCCGCCTTCTCTGCCTGGGGCAGTCTGATCATGTAATCTTAAGATGTGGAGGAATCGGTGGGCGTGTACCTGCATCAGTAGGAAGTGACTGCCTGGTCAGCTCACTCTATCATCGGTTGTTGCTCTGGGAGGAGAGCTCTGCCCTGGCCCAGGAACATACAGGTAACCAGGCCCCGACTTGTCACTCTGCAAGCTGGTCATAGATTTGTGGTGTCTACTACGCAAAGGGGGTGAGTAGCCCCAAGGAAGTTGGAAGAGTCTTAGAATGGATGGTGGAGGAGGAGGAGAAGAAGAAGAAGGCCCTGGGTGGCTGGGGGAGGAGAGGGTGTCTGGAACAGAAGGAGAGGGTCCCTGGGTGGCTTGGGGAAAAGGAGAGGGCCGCTGTGTGGCTGAGGGAGAAGGAGAGGGCCCCTGGGTGGCTGGGGGAGAAGGAGAGGGCCCCTAGGTGGCTGAGGGAGAAGGAGAGGGCCCCTGGGTGGCTGAGGGAGAAGGAGAGGGCCCCTGGGTGGCTGAGGGAGAAGGAGAGGGCCCCTGGGTGGCTGAGGGAGAAGGAGAGGGCCCCTGTGTAGCTGAGGGAGAAGGAGAGAGCCCCTGTGTGGCTGAGGGAAAAGGAGAGGGCCCCTTTGTGGCTGGGGGAGAAGGAGAGGGCCCCTTTGTGGCTGGGGTAGAAGGAGAGGGCCCCTGTGTGACTGGGGTAGAAGGAGAGGGCCCCTGTGTGGCTGGGGTAGAAGGAGAGGGCCCCTGTGTGGCTGGGGTAGAAGGAGAGGGCCCCTGTGTGGCTGGGGTAGAAGGAGAGGGCCCCTGTGTGGCTGGGGGAGAAGGAGAGGGCCCCTGTGTGGCTGGGGGAGAAGGAGAGGGCCCCTGTGTGGCTGGGGGAGAAGGAGAGGGCCCCTGTGTGGCTGGGGGAGAGGGGAGAGCCCCTGGGTGGCTGGGGGAGGAGGAGAGGCCCCCCGTGATGCCAGAGTCAGTTGCCAGGGAAGAGAGTGGAGCTGAGCCAGTCCTGCATATCTGACATCAAAACCAAACATGGTGGAGCTGGAGCCCTTTGCCCTACACAATGACAGCACCCGAGGTGGAAGGTCTGCGACATTATATAGCATATGGACTCTGTACATTATTGGTAGTTTTGGTTGGAGTTGTCCTTTTGATGTTTAACTCTGTTTGCCCCCCCCCCCCAACTTACTGTACCTTTACTATGTAGTGCAAGGACCTGCCAGATTGCATACAAATTCAAAGTGTTTAGATTGGACCTCATATTGTATGGTTTTGGTAAATCTAAAGGAAAAAATCTAAAGACAATTGTATAGTGTGTATGGCCCATTATAGTGCCCTAGAATGTGGAGGACTGAGGAATCCTCAGTCCCTCATAGAGGGCACTACAGTTCCAGAATAGCAGGCTGCTATGCCTTAGTCCCCACAGAGGGCACTACAAGTTTTAGCATAGCAGGCAGTAGTTCCTCAGTCCCCTACAGAGAGCGGTACAAGTCCAAGCATAGCAGGCTTCTATTCCTCAGGGAGGAATGGCAGTGCACTATACTGGAATTTACAGTGCCCTCTGTGGGAACTCAGGTATGGCAGGTATGGCAGCCTTCAGCAGTGGGACTTGTGCCCCAGACTGTGGCGGACTGAGGAAGGAAAGTGTAAGGGGGTTTCTGGAAACTCTGATGCAAGGGGGAGCTTTGGTGACCACAGAGTTCCCTTTTACACCAGAGTCCCCAGCTTTCCCCCTCAAATCAGGGTTCCCAGAACTCTCCTTACATCAGAGTCTCCAGCATTCCCCCTTAAAGCGGAGTTCCGGGCACAGATGTCATTTTTCAATAAGCATACCCCCGGGACAGTCAGGGCTAGCACATTCCACAATGGCTAGCCTCTGATCTGTCCCGGTTCGCACTTACCTTTTAGAAGAAATACTTACTTATAAAATTTCTTCCACAGCGTTTCCATCTCTCTTGTGGGCAGCTGAAGCCGGCGCGGTCCTCTTCTGCTTCTTCTTCCGCATCTTCTTCTCCCAGAATGCGCCGCACCGGCCCCTCTCGTCACTTCCGGTGCGGCGCCGCATTCCTAAACAGCTTCTGGACATGCCCAGAAGCTGTTTAGCAGGGGAATGCGGCGTCGCCCGGAAATGACGTGCGGGGCCGGTGCCGTTGCATTGATTCCTGGGAGCTATGACGTTCAGCTCCCAGGAATCATCGCGAGGCAGGAAGTGACGGGGTGAGCCGCGGTTCCGAGGGAGGAAGTACCCTGAGGTGAGTATTTACGATCTACAATTACAAGGTGAGTTTTAAAAAAAAAAAAACCTAACTATCCAATTCCTTTTCAGGTTATCCAGAACTAGCGGACGGGCACAAAAAAAAACCATTGATTTTTTGCCGGAACTCCGCTTTAAATCGGGGTTCCCAGAACTCCTCTTACTTCAGAGTCCCAAACAGTCCTCCTAAATCAGGGTTCCCAGAACTCCTCTTACATCAGAGTCTTCAGAGTTCCCTCTTACAGTGATGTAAAGGGGGCTCTATGAAATTTGATTTAATGTAAAGAGGAATTCTGTGGACTCTGATGTAAGGAGGAGATGCTGGGGGAATCTGATTTAAAGAAGAACTCTTATGTAAGGGGGGACACTGAACTCTGATGTAAGGAGGGACTCAGGGAATCATGACCTATAGGGAAATGCTGGGGACTGTGATGTAAAAGCAGTATATACATACATACATACATACATACATACCCGATGTTTAATGATCTTTGATTAAAGAAGAATTGGTTCGAGAAAATTCTAGAAACTGTGAATTCATAGTACAAAGGTTAAGGCTCCTAATATATGCAATTTATACAGTAAATTTTTATCGCTTGAATTCTTTTTCCCATTATGGGCGTGAGTGGGGCCTCATGTCCAAGTTTTGCCTTAGGCCTCACAAAGCCTAGAGCCGCCTCTGGGCCTCCTGGGGTCTATCTGCAACTTCAAGCACTCATGGGCATGCAGATTTTAAGGCTCAACAGCTTTTTATAGATTTTTTCATTATGAGACACAACACATTTATTACTTAGTCTCCTGAAGAAGTAGATTTGTCCTTGCACTGAGGTTCTCTGGGCCCAATACATCTTCATTCATATCAGTGATTGTAAAATAATTCCACAGGCGTAATAATACGCTTGTTATAAGATATGTTCTAATGAGCCCTTTTTGGTGGTTTGTAAACTGATTTAGTACATTCTTTGTATAGCATTTACTTTTTAGGTGTCTTTCTTTTAACCTTTTGTATTGAAAAAAAGTTAACTATTTTTTATTACAATAATTTGTATTGCTGTTGTACCTTGAACGTTGATTAGTTTTTGGTTTATAAGGTTAGTCTCCAGTTAAGACTGATTCTTTACAGAATAAGGCCTCATGCACACAGGACATTTTTAAAGCTGTTTCTAGGGGCGTTTGGTGTTTTTTTTTTTCCTGCCTTGAAACTCCCCTACATGTTAGCACACGTGTCCACGCACACATAGACTTTTAGCAGCGTTTAGAGGAAGGAAAGAAAAACCCCCTGCCAGTGTGTCCAGGGAGCAGCAGAATTTGGGCAGAAAAAATGCTTGAAACTTGGTTATTGTGTTAAATTATTATTATCCTAGCCAAAGAAATGAACTAACATCCAAGCGCTTGTTGCGTGCATCAGGCTTTTTTTTCTGCAAAAATGCTGCTGGCTTCTAGGAGAATTGAAAAAAAATAAAAGCATCCTGTGTGCATGAGGCCTTAGAACTGAGAAAATTTGTAAAAGTTTTCCTTTAGAACAGTTCTAGAAGACACGCTGGATTTATGTCATCGTCAGGCCTTGTACAAGTCACAGCAGTGATACTTAGATACAGATATTAATTGCTAGCCACTGATTTACTGGGGATTCAGGGTGATGTAATATGTCTAGGTACTTTGTATATATTTGTACATCATGGCTTTCTAAAGCCAATAAGCATAAGACACATTTGCTTTTTGGTTCCCTGGTAGGGGCTTATTTTTTATGGAAGGTTTTGGGAATTGTGTGACCACAAAGCATTGCAGCCAAAGAAATGGATCCTATGAACATTTCCTAGGACGCTTACAGTATAAAAAAGGCTAAACATCCATCTTCCATTGAATCAGAGGAAACATTGACACATAGAATACCTGGCATTACATGCCGCCGCTGCTGCTGAAAAACCGGAGGAGTGTCAATCAGAGCCCCCTGCCGTGACAGCTGTTTAACCAAATCTTCACAGGCTGTGAAAAAGCTGAAGCTTTGTCCAGCTCTGTTTGCATTCCCTTGAATTGTCTCTCTATCCCAGGACAGCAAAATCTGTTCACAAAAAATTCTTGTCTGTATGAGATGGGAAAAAAAAAAAAAGGACTGCAGTTTTTGGCATGCAATAGATTTAACCCTCTGCACACTTTGCATGTTACATGTTCCTGTCCCACACTTTCTCCTCTCTCCAAACTTTTTTTTTTTTCTTTTTTAACACAAACTTTCCTCCCTCCTCCACCACCTCCCCACCCCTCTCTCCCCCTTTTCCTGATCCCAGTGAAAGTAGGCAGATCCTGCAGCTTCCCTGGTTTCTGATTTGCTGTCCCATCCTGGGACTGACAGTTCTTACATCTGCCTAAAAAGGTTTTTCACTCTCTATTCGGTCGACAAGGGGGCATCACTTCTCAAGACGACCCCAGACCAGAGAAGAGGGGCAGGAGAGAGAAGGAAGAGGGTGCAGGAGGAGCTGGGGGCTGTGAAGGCACATTCTAGTTAAGCTCCCCAGAAAGCAGAGTCACCCCCCCCCCCCCAAAAAAAAAAATAATACAATCTAATGGCTTTATAGAAATTGCATTTGCTGCAAGGGTTTTTGCCCTTTTTTGCAACCTTTTTTTCATTCCAAGATTTGAACTGAGGACCCCTGAATCTTAAAGAATTGGCCCCCCACAGCAGAGGAGGTAATGAGTATGGATACACATACAAGGTGGAAACGGAGAAGTTGGAGGAGAGACCTGTCCCTTCTTGTAGCTCTAAGCTTTATATGTTCACAATGCCATGCAGGTAAGGAGCCTATCAAAAAGAAAACTTCCAGCTGCTTTCTGAATTTGCTTTAAGTGCCGACTGCATCTGCCAAGCCTCAAATCTGAGCAGCCAAGTGATTCTAGCTGTGCAGAATTTTTTTTTAGCAGTTTATGTTCCCCTGGGTCTCATTTAATAGGAGGCCCATGTAAGGGCATAGCATTTAATACAGTCTTGTTTTCTCTGCTGCATCCCCTTCAGCAGAACTTTCAACATCTTTCCCCTCTTCACCTCTTCATTTCTTCATACCCTGCTCTGTGAACATTTCGTACATGTAATTTTAGATTGTCCTGCAGCCAGTTTAAGTTTTAAAAAAAGTTTAAACTTTTTTTTTTTTTTTTTCCTCTCGCTTTTATTACTTCTATGAAACTAGCATATTGCGCCACCTATAGGCCAATTCTGGAATAGCCCTGGGCAGTTCTGCATAATGCTGATGTGTGCAGCTGTGTTCATTGCAGTGCATTATTCCTGTCCTGCTTAGTTAAGAACTTATAGATTTTAGATCACAGAAAGAGGTTTTTTTTTTTTTTTTTTTTTTTTTGTATATGTTTAATAATATTGTGTTTATTTTATATATGGCAGATTGTTATTTTCCTCTGTTGCTATATTTGTCATTTCTACAACATCTGTATCTACTGCTGCTAAGTAACAAATGTATTACAGGTTAGAAAATAAAAAAGCATTGTTGCCTTTACGGATGAGGCAATGATTGGAATGCAAAGTGCAGTAAGTAACAACAGCTACTCTGAAAAGATTTATTGTTCTGATTGTGCAGCGCCGATAGAAGGTAACATCTGGGTACTGCGGAGTGCAGAATGTAATTGCTGTGTTAAACATCTTCATATAAAGGGTCTAGATGTCACCTGCAGCCTTGATTGGGTGGGTTCAGTGTACAATACAGTGTATAGTAATGCAGCCTGCACAGGGAGGGAGAGGACCAGGATCGTCTCAGGCGCAAACCTAAGGGAAACACTAGGATCTCTAGGAATTCAGAGACAAAAATATGTTACCATTTTTTATAATTGTTTAATGTCTAATGTTTTTTTTAATCAGTATTTTAGCTAATTACAACCTCTGCAACATATCTGCTATTTCTTCACGTTGGATAGATTTAATTAATTTACTCATTTGAATGGCAATACTTGATCCAGAAGTTACTTGTTGCAGCTTGTAGTTTAAGCTGGCTATGTGTGATGAGACACATGATCTGTGCCTCTTGTAGTCTGAGTTGTGACTTTTGTGGCTTTTCACAAAAATATTCTGAAGCTTTTTCTTTTTACTATCAAACAATAGTCAGCACAGCCACTATGGCTGCTGGGAAATTATACTTAAACATGGAAGGGGAAGATCCTCTGTAAGATTTTCATTTCTGACTGTGCCCACCATTATTCATTATTCACTTTCTGTTTCAAAGACATGAAAGGAAGTAGGTAAAATCCTCAAAGTGAGGAAAAGTCTTCTTTGTCAGTTTCCAGCAGGACAAAGGTGACAATTTGGAAGATTTTTCTCACTTCCTGTTCTGGTAATAGCTGTAACATTTGGTTCTCCCATCAATTTCTGCTGCTGTGACACTGGTCAACAGGACATACAAAGATGGTGAATGTGCCCAACGGGAGAGCAAAAAAACCTGATAGGGGTTTAACCCTCCCTTACTCTCTCCAGTTAAAAAGTTGTGGCTTGATTCTGGCCTTTCTTAGAAACTGGTTTTAGAATGATCTGACATTTAAGGATACAAACAAGTATTTTATTATTTTCAGTTAGATTAGCAGGAAGCAAATAATAGGGTGTAAAGAACCATAACCCAAAGGGAACTCAAGCTGGGTACACTTGCTGGTCAGACTGGACTTGACTGACCAATCTTGGTTGCTGACACAGATGCTGCTGGCTCCTAGTCCAGCAATTACCTTCCCCACATAGATTCACTTTGGAAAGCCCTATTATGAGACTCTTCAAGTTTCACTGATGGCCTAATGAGGGGCAGTTTTTTCTCTCCCCCAAAAGACATTGGCTGTATTATTTTGCGAAATACAATAAATTAATTTGGACTCTTTTTTTCATTTTGGTTTGGCACTCCTTGATACATGATATTTTTCTAGTAACCCAGTGGAGGATAGCCATCTGTGAGCAGCCTAACCTGAGCCAGTGAGCTCTCCATTTTTGTTTTTTCTAACATCACTTTGTATGAACTTAAATCAACATCCCAGTATTTCTTGGATGCTTTTTTTTTCATTGCATACTGAAGAGATGGCTGATTTAGATATTATCAACAATTGAATGCATGATAAAGTAAAAACTTCTCTAGGTATAAAAGTGGTATGGCAACTATTTAGAGCATTTATAGAGGTGGTAAAGGAAGTCAACGGTAAAACTTTGAAACAATTCAGTGACAGATTCTAAAATTATACATGTGTTTTTTTGCTACTGACTGTAGAAGCTCATTTCCACATCCTAACCACATTTATATAAGATAATAAGGTAGCATTTTACTTTTCAATAAGATAGATAGAGAGAAAATGTAAAAAGAATGCAAAAGAAAGTGATTGGTATATGTATTTTATAGTACTCCTTCCAGTGCCCCCTGGGTAGGTTATTAATAAAAAGGATGCCTTGGTACCATATCTCCACTAGTTGGTGAAAGCAGCAGCCATCCCTGTATTTGGGTCATGGTTTTCCTGTATTTAAAAGTTCCATAAACCTGGAAATCTAGATACATTTGTGATCAGGAATTCTGAATTTCATTAACATATTTGATTTTACAAATCCCTCACATCTGTACAGAGCCTAGGATGAGTTGGACTATGATAAATGTAAGTGCAGTCAACCTTCCCCTGTTATCAGCCATTTTAGGCTTAAAGTTGCTCTCCAGAGGCTGCTGGTTGTAAAGTCCCAATGCAGGTGAATTCCCGGACAGGAAGCCTGTGTGCATGAAATACTCCCCCCAGGACCACAACTTTTTCTCAATTATCATCTGCTCCAGTAAACAGTTTACATCTGGAAATGTTTTTTAATCCTCTTCTTATTTTAGAAAAAAGCTGTGGTTTAGGATTATCATATATTTAAATCCCACAAAGCAGAGGAATCACTGCTGAATATGAGACATTTTTGCAGATATGATGTGTAAAATAATTTTTTTCCCCAAAAGAATTTTCCCGTCTCTCTCCTGGTGGCATCAGATTTCAAAGAGCTGTGACCTCTCCATGGAGTCTGCTGCTGGAGGTGATGGCTGTGCCTGCGGCAAAGCGTATTCAGCTCCACTCTGGATCACCTTCCCCAGGAATGTCATTATAGCTAATCTCCTGTGTGTAACCTTGTAGCTATATGGAGGCCACTTTAATTTGCACTGTAGTCATCTCACATCTTTATTTCCACGGTAATTCTTGTATCATCTCCTTATTTATCTTTGTAGATCTGACATATTCTCTATCATGTCCCCAACATAGCCACAGACTATTATTATTTATATTTTATATAGATCTCGCTGACATATTTTGCAGTGCTATACAGAGCGCACTGAACCATTCACATTTGACCCTGCACAACAGGAACTTCCCCACCATAATCACACACTATTATACATTTATATAGCTCCAACATACTCAGCAGTATTATATGGAGAACATGAGAGCACACACCAGAGTGTACACTTGTCATCTAACCTACCTGCTTGATTTGGATTGTGGGAGGAAATGGGAGCACTCAGGACACAAAAATAAGAGAATATACATACTCCACGCAGCCACAGCTGTAGTGGGAATCAGTCAAAGTTTCCCAGTGATCTGCTGCCTGGCCAACCAAAACATTTATCTCGATAGCTTGTCTTTAAGTATCAGTAAATCTAGTTCTCAACATTATGCTTTATATGACTGATTCCCCTTCCTTAGCCAACTCTCTGTTGTGTGTCATAACATTTTTTGCATGAAAGAGGCAGTCCTTAAATCCTTCACATGAAAAAAGTTAAAAAATCCTCCCCACTATATGACATCATTCTAGCTGATGAAACAAGGAACTTGGCCAAAGATGTGCACCATTTTTATTGCATTTACCACTTGGAAGCCAGCCTACAGCAAGATGATTAGTATATTCCTAAACAATAAGGAATGTATGTTAGCTCTAGAGTTCCTCTTTGTTATAAAAGATTCCCTCAATTCATGAAGATTGAGCTTCTTGTGGTTTGCATGAAGTCGACATCCAACTGGAGTTTCTAGTTTTTAGTTAGTTGTGATTTTCTTGGTTGTGGGCCACATAGTTTATAGTCGAACTCCAGAAAGAAAGACTTGTCACCACCCAGACTTTATGGCCCTCACCCGGGGTGCAGAAGACATTAGGTCATGGCAGTTGGCCGATTCTTCGGTTCCATAGTGTAATCGTCTCTGGAACCACCTTCTGTTAAAAATCATCTTTGTTTAGTAAATATTACACCAAAGCAACCGCTTAACCTTCCATATGTTTTTGGGAATTGGCAGGATGAGGAGCGTGCTGCTTTTGTGACGAAGGAAGACATGTGTGGCCAATTTAAAAAGCGCCCATTTTTACTATACATCCCTCCCCCCCCCCCTCCCTTTCCCTTATACACCATATGTTTCCGATCACCAGCCTCAGTGTATGTGTCTATTAAGTGAATCCATTAAGAAGATTTCTCTTCCAGGGCTGTTCTCCTGCCAGCTTGTTTTATGTACTTTCTTTCTTGATCGTCTCCCTTTTATCATCTTTCAAATTCCCATCACATTTCCTGTTGTTTTAAGTTCACTTTGCGCTCAGTGATGTAATCAGCGCAGAGATTGGTTCTTCATGGAAATGATTAGTACCATGATGGGCTTCAAAAGATTGTAAAATAAGTCATAAATTTTACATTTAAAAACTCTTTTCATGGAAAGGGTTGTTTGATTTTATGAGATATTTGTACATTTTTTTTAAATAACTGATGAATATTATGATACTACTTGTCAGCAGGAGAGAATGTTTATGGAACATTTAATCACTGTCTTGTGATATTACCATGGTCGTGATGCCGTATGTTTCCCTGAACTGTGAATAAAGGTTCAGTTCACCCAAATGCAATATTTTACTAATACATAGATTAAACAGCTGTTTTCTTACTGTATATGTCTCAAATAGTGAGGTCTCCATGCCATAATTCCTGTCTCTATTCCTATCCCACTGAAAGTTTTAGGTGTTGCTGCCCAAAAATTCAACTTGGTTACCAAAAGAGGGAGCGAGGGGAAATCTACCCAGTGAATAAAAACCTGACTAAGGTTCTAACCCTTCCCTATTCTGTCCTAAACTAAAAGTCAAACGTTTTGGCTATGGTGGGCTTTAAAGTAAAAAAAAAGAACAACATAAACTGAAAGATCTTTTTGACATGTGTTTGTATGCTTTACTGGATGGAAATAGCAATTCCCTCATTGAGTTTACAGGGTCCTTTGGAAACAACCAAAATTTTGAAATTGAAATCAAAACCAGGAAGTCTGGAAACACAGCAAATGATGCTATAGTTAGAATAGGTTAGGTTTTATGGTTTGGTTTTGTATTGATGTTTTTCTCCTCCTAGAAAGTGGAGGAATCCATTATAGCAGAGATTACTCCTGATTACAGACTGCATCAGAGACCCCCCTCACAACCTGATGCTTATTTTTAGCTTTGTTTTTTTTTTTCTTACATGGAGTACCTATCAGTCATGTCTGTGATGGGCCCTTGAGTACCGATCAGTCATGTCTGTGATGGGTCCTTGAGAACCGATCAGTCATGTTTGTGATGGGGGCCATGAGTACCTGTTAGTCATATCTGTTATGAGGAGACAGTGGAGAAAGTTTGGTTTGAGTTTGGAAGGTCACATCAGATAACCTAAACTTTTTGTTGCCTACGAGTCACATTATGTTTAGCTGATGACATCACTAAGTGAAAAAAGTAAAACGAGTAGACTTTTCTCTAACTTTCTTTATGTGGTAATAACAGGAAAAATATTTCACCCTTTAAAAATTGTGCCCACCCATGCTAGCATGGATCTTGCAGCATCATTGTAGGGAAGGCCCTATTGCATGCCCAGGAGACCATAAACTAGAGTTCAAATTCTGATCCTGTGATGTGGTCCGAAGAGTCATAGATAAAAGCTGTATGTGGGTGAGTCATTTCTTAAAGTTAAACTCTGCTTCAAAAACCTTTCTTTCTATTTGTACATCCCAGATTAATTTTAATAAAAGGTACAGATCATTTGGAAAGATACTCCATCATATTCACATATGGTGTGTCTTAGCTCTAAGCTGCTTCAGGATTTTTCATGTTTATTTCTGGCAAGAACTTGTCACCCATGTAAGGGTTTGCCTTAGAGCAGACACCCTCCTTTGTGTTGTTCTCTCGAATTCTTTTTGTAAGTGACTGGCTTCCCTGAGTTCAGAGCTGGACTTGTATACCTGCCATCCCTGTGCCCAAGTGGTGAGGAATGGCATTCTTATTGGAAATAGGGATGGCATTTGTGGGGCTTAGTCCTGGTGTTAGGGAGGTGGGACCCTTAGAAACAAGGTGAAACTAGTTTTAGAGAGGCACAAAAAAATTGGTTTTCTGTCTAAAAAATGGAGGGGCTAGTTTACTTGTGATGTCTGCTTTTAGGTCAGGCTTTTAATTTTAGACACTTTTAAATGGCTTCTGATTTTATCTTATTTCCAGTAACTGTCAAGAGTGCCTTTAACCTGTCACATAAACAGGCAGTGTGACACATACGAATGGAGAAGAGGGTCAGTGTGTTCACATGGTTTACGCATCACAGAGAAATATAGATAGGAATGTGTGTCTATGGCCTGTTTAAAAGCCAACAGTGGGCAATTCATATACACAGTAGAGGAGAAAAACTCCCCAAAATATAAGAACCTAAATCAGTGAAATTCATACTTAGTGCGCTGAACTTCATACTGAAAATTTGAACCAGCTCAGAATTCCAATTAAATAAGACATTTATTTTAAGGCTACTTTTGTTTGTGACAGATTTTCCAGGGAGAGACCAGTTTCTAATTCTACAAATTTCTCTGGCACTTTCAAATGATCAGCACTCCCTTTTATCATCCGCTATCAAGGTGATCCTTTAGCTCAGAACAACGTTGTGCAATTAGGCAGAGGATGGCGTTGGTTGGATTTGTGTTGCTTTTCGACATTCACACCGGGATAATTTCTATAAGCCATTTTAGTATTGACATTAAAGGCAGACCTCTTTTTATTTATTACAGAACACAGATGCATATTTCATGTGTGTATTTTTTAGTTAAGGCCGTGGAATTCACTCCGGTTGTCGTGCGTTGTTTTACGTCCTTTGAAGCTGGCTCGGCTGTGTTTTTGGAAGCTCTGAGTGTTGGAAGTACAGATTATACGGTTTTTCATTCAAGCTTTACATCTCCCATTCTGTTTGATGTGGCTCAATGCTGCAGTGTGCGGTCTGCTTCTGGAGCAGTATTGCCGCTTGTACAGCTTCAATCGACTCTCGATACTTTGTAGTTCACCCGGAAGTCTGTTTTTGTGGCATGAGATCTGCAGTTCTTCCCGCAAAGATTCTGTTGGCTCTGTATGACCCATTATGATAAATGGTGGGATGGACCAATGTGTAGTGGGACTTGGGGTCAGTGGGAGTGAGAGGGCAGCTGGTACTACGATTCCCTCCTGGCACCAACTTATCGAGAGCCCAGCGTGCATTCCAGAAACATTTCTTTGCAGCTTTCAAAAAGGCAAGCTTCATTTGTTGCTTTATGCAGCGGTGTACCTTTTAAAGATCTCTGGGTAAAACAATAAAAAGGCCTGGTATTTTACTGCGGTAATCCTTCATTGGTTTAGCAACTGTTTATCAGTTCAGCCAGTTCTCCTGAAATGCAATACAGTTAAAGGTGAGATGGTCTGATGCAAGGAAGAGAGAGGTAACATAATGATCTTACAAGAGAACTGTAGTACAGGAGCAGAATCTTGCATTTTTAGACCCATACTTTCAAATGGGAGTGTTTGAAAAGTTTTTCAAGTGCTGCCATTAGTGCTGTTGGCCAAAAACAAGCAATTTTGCACCAATGAAGCTCATGTACTCATGTCAAGCCTTAACCAACAGGCAACAAGCGACACAATGCCCAGGTTTTTCATTTTGTAAATAGGGGCTTGAAATGGTTCTAAAGCCTAAACATTTTCTACCTTAATGCATTCCGAATCTCCTCAGAGCAGTTGGATGTGCCCCAGCGTAGCCTTTTCCTAGAGTTCAGGCTCCACCCAGTCACCTCAGGTCTTTGTAGCCAATCCCAAGGGAGCTACTTAACTTCTCTTTTAGGTTCATACCCACAGTGATGCCATGCTTCCAGCAGTCAAGGCTCCCTTTCCCTAAAGGAGGTTCAAGGGGCCTTCATTAAAGCGGAGTTCCAGCCATTTCACTCATCTGTCCAACGGTCCAGCGATGCGGCCGCCCCGAAGCCTCGATCCTCTCCCTCGGCGCCGGCATCACTGCTGTGGGCACCCGGCTGTGACAGTTTGCGGCTTCACAGCCGGGTACCCACTGCGCATGCGCGAGTCGCGCTGCACGCCGTGATTGGCCGGGCATCTTCTGGGAACTCTGACATGTCCCAGAAGATTGCAGTGAGGGAGGGGGAGAGGAGAACTTCCGTTCAGGGCGCCGCGGCGCTCCGAGCGGAAGTGGGAGCGGGTACCTGTCAAAACTAGGTACCCGCCCCCCCCCCCAAAAAAAAAATGACATTCCAAATGTGGCATGTCAGGGGGTTAGGACCACCTAAAGCGGAAGTTCCATTTTTGGGTGGAACTCTGCTTTAAGGTAAAATGTTTAACCACTTAAGCCCCGGAGGATTTGGCTGCTAAAGGACCAGACCCCTTTTTTCAACTTGGCACTTCGTGACTTTAACTGATAATTGCTCGGTCATGCAATGCTGTACCTAAACGAAATTTACGTCCTTTTTTTCCCACAAACAGAGCTTTCTTTTGGTGGCATTTGATCACCTCTGCGCTTTTTATTTTTTGCGATATTAATAAAAAAAGAGCGAAAATTTTGCAAAAAAATGACATTTTCAACTTTGTCTTTTAAAAAATATCCAATATACTCAATTTATGTCATTTTTTTTGGCCAAAATATATTTAGCTACATGTCTTTGACAAAAAAAAAATCAATGAGCGTATTTTTATTGGTTTGCGCAAAAGTTATAGCGTCTACAAACTATGGTGTAAATACTGAAATTTTTTTTTTTTTTACACAAAGTTGTCATTGAAATGATATATTGCTCACACATGCCATGGGTATATGTGTAATTACACCCCAAAATATATTCTGCTGCTTCTCCTGAGTACAGGGATACCACATATGTGAGACTTTTTGGGAGCGTAGCTGTGTACGGGAGCCGGAAAACAAATCACCACCATCAGAATTTCAAAGGGCGTACATTTTTCATTGCATTTTCTCACTACCTATAACGGTTTAGGAGGCCCTGAAATGTCAAGATGCCACAAAACCCCCCCAAATGACCCCATTTTGGAAAGTAGACACCCCAAGCTGTTTGCTGAGAGGCATGGTGAGTCCATGGAATATTTTATATTTTGCCACAAGTTTCGGGAAAATTACAATTTTTTTTTTAATTTTTTTTTTTTACACAACGTTGTCACTAAAAGATAAATTTCTCACACATGACATGGGTATATGTGGAATGACACCCCAAAATACATTCTGCCGCTTCTCCTGAGTATGGGGATGCCCCATGTGTGAGACTTTTTGGGAGCCTAGCTGTGTACAGGACCACGAAATCCAATCAACACTCTCAGGTTTTCTAATGGCGTAAATTGTTCATGTCACCTCTGCACTACCTGTCGCAGTTTCGGAGGCCCTAAAATTCCAAGATAGCACAAAACCCCCCCAAATGACCCCATTTTGGAAAGTAGACACCCCAAGCTATTTGCTGAGAGGCATGGTGAGTCCATGGAATATTTTATATTTTGCCACAAGTTCCGGGAAATATATATATATATATATTTTTTTTTTTTTTTTACACAAAGCTGTCAGTAAATGATATATTGCTCACACATACCATGGGTATATGTGAAATGACACCCCAAAATACATTCTGCTGCTTCTCCTGAGTACAGGGATACCCCATGTGTGAGACTTTTTTGCAGTCTAGCCGAGTACAGGACCCCGAAAACCAACCTCCACTTTCAGGCTTTCCAAAGGCGTAAATTGTTGATTTCACTCCTGACTACCTATCACAGTTTCGGAGGCCCTAAAATTCCAAGATAGCACAAAACCCCCCCAAATGACCCCATTTTGGAAAGTAGACACCCCAAGCTGTTTGCTGAGAGGCATGGTGAGTCCATGGAATATTTTATATTTTGCCACAAGTTCCGGGAAATATATATATATATATATATTTTTTTTTTTTTTTTTACACAAAGCTGTCAGTAAATGATATATTGCTCACACATGCCATGGGTATATGTGAAATGACACCCCAAAATACATTCTGCTGCTTCTCCTGAGTACAGGGATACCCCATGTGTGAGACTTTTTTGCAGTCTAGCCGAGTACAGGACCCCGAAAACCAACCTCCACTTTCAGGCTTTCCAAAGGCGTAAATTGTTGATTTCACTCCTGACTACCTATCACAGTTTCGGAGGCCCTAAAATTCCAAGATAGCACAAAACCCCCCCAAATGACCCCATTTTGGAAAGTAGACACCCCAAGCTGTTTGCTGAGAGGCATGGTGAGTCCATGGAATATTTTATATTTTGCCACAAGTTCCGGGAAATATATATATATATATATTTTTTTTTTTTTTTACACAAAGCTGTCAGTAAATGATATATTGCTCACACATGCCATGGGTATATGTGAAATGACACCCCAAAATACATTCTGCTGCTTCTCCTGAGTACAGGGATACCCCATGTGTGAGACTTTTTTGCAGTCTAGCCGAGTACAGGACCCCGAAAACCAACCTCCACTTTCAGGCTTTCCAAGGGCGTAAATTGTTGATTTCACTCCTGACTACCTATCACAGTTTCGGAGGCCCTAAAATTCCAAGATAGCACAAAACCCCCCCAAATGACCCCATTTTGGAAAGTAGACACCCTGAGCTATTTGCAGAGAGGCATGTTGAGTGTTTTGCAGATCTCACTTTTTGTCACAAAGTTTTGGAAATTGAAAAAAGAGGAAAAAAAATGCATTTTCCTGTTTTTTCTTCATTTTCCAAAAAAAATGAGAGCTGCAAAATACTCACCATGCCTCTCAGCAAATAGATTGGAGTGTCTACTTTGCAAAATTGGGTCATTTGGGGGGGTTTTGTGCTATCTTGGAATTTTAGGGCCTCCGAAACTGTGATAGGTAGTCAGGAGTGAAATCAACAATTTACGCCCTTGGAAAGCCTGAAAGTGGAGGTTGGTTTTCGGGGTCCTGTACTCGGCTAGACTGCAAAAAAGTCTCACACATGGGGTATCCCTGTACTCAGGAGAAGCAGCAGAATGTATTTTGGGGTGTCATTTCACATATACCCATGGCATGCGTGAGCATTATATCATTTACTGACAACTTTGTGTTAAAAAAAAAAAAAAAATTATTTTCCCGAAACTTGTGGCAAAATATAAACTATTCCATGGACTCACCATGCTTCTCAGCCAATAGCTTGGAGTGTCTACTTTGCAAAATGGGGTCATTTGGGGGGGTTTTGTGCTATCTTGAAATTTCAGGGCCTCTGAAACTGTGACAGGTAGTCAGGGGTAAAATCAGCAATTTACGCCATTAGAAAACCTGAAGATGTGGATTGGTTTTCGGGGGCGCGTACACAGCTACGCTGCCAAAAAGTCTCACACATGGGGTATCCCTGTACTCAGGAGAAGCAGCAGAATGTATTTTGGGGTGTCATTTCACATATACACATGGCATGTGTGAGCAATATATCATTTAGTGACAACTTTCTGTAAAAAAACAACAAAAAAAAAAGAAATAATAATTTTCCCGACACTTGTAGCAAAATATAAAATATTCCATGGACTCACCATGCCTCTCAGCAAATAGCTTTGGGTGTCTACTTTTCAAAAAGGGGTCATTTGGGGGGTGTTTGAACTGTCCCGGCATTTTATGCTCAATCTTATCCACACATCACCCACTCTTCTAACCACTTGAAAACCAAGCCTTTTCTGTGCCTTTTTGTTTACATGAAAAAATATTTTTTTTTTACTAGAAAATTACTTTGAACCCCCAAACATTATATATTTCTTTAAAGCAGAGGCCCTATAGAATAAAATGGGGGATGTTGCAAATTTTTTTGTCACACGGTATTTGCGCACAGATTTTCCAAACGCAATTTTTGCGAAAAAAATACATTTTTTTTTAATTTATTTCACAAATACACTATATAATTCCAATTTTTTTGGTAAAATTTAAAAGATGATCTTATGCCGAGTTCATAGACACCTGACATGACATGCTTTAAAAATTGCGCACGCCTGCGCAGCGGCAACAACGTACGTACATTTTTAAAAACTTTAAAAGTCTCTACAGGTTACCACTTTAGACTTACAGAGGAGGTCTACTGCAAAAATTACTGCACTCGATCTGGCGATCGCGGCGATACCTCACATGCATGCTGAAATTGCGGTTTACATATGACACTAGACCAACGCTTGCGTGTGCCATTGCGTGCAAGCACGGGGGGAAAGGGGGGGGGGCTCAATTTTTTTTTTTTTTTTTTGCTTTTTTATGTTATTTTGACACCTTTCCTTTAATTTTTTTTTTTTAAATCATTTTTATTGTTATCACAGTGAATTTAGATATCCCCTATGATAGCAATCGGTAGTGACAGGTACTCTTTTTTAAAAAAATTGGGGTCTTTTATACTCTAGATCTCTCCTCTGACCTTAATGTATCTGACCACGCCAAAATTGGTGTGATAAAATACTTTCCCAATTTCCCAATGGCCCTGTTTATTTCTGGCGAAAAAGAAGTCATGAAATGCTCGTAGCCTCCGGCATCTTAGGCCATAGAGATGATTGGAGCCATTCTAATCTTCAATTAGCTCTATGGTTAGATAACTGAACCACCGGCTGCACTCTCGGGTTAACCGGTGGGACAGGAGAGCCCGAGAAAAACCACGGAAGGCTTCGGAAGGCGGCGGTGGGGGGGGGGGGGAGACCCCTCCCACTGCATGTAAAAGCAGTCTAGCGGCCAATTACCTGCTAGGATTGCTTTTACATGTTAGCCGACCGCTGGCTGTAAAAAACGATACCAAGATGATGCCTAAATCTGCAGGCATCATCCTGGTACAACCACTCAAAGTCCAGCAACGTACCAGTACATTGCTGGTCCTTGTTTGGCATATAGGTTTTTTTTTTTTCATGCAGCCTGTGGGCTGAACGGAAAAAAAGAGAACCTATCAGAAATCAGCACAGGAATAATGCGTAGTATTACTCATCATTAACCGCCCAAACAACCACCCACTGAATTTAATGATGGGTATACACGACACTATCCACGTATACCAAAATAGGATTTTAACTGCAGTGCTGAAATCAGAAAATCACCACAGCTGCTATCAGCAAAGGTATCCATATATGCTGAGCGCAAACACTGTTTGTGTCAGAATATATAAAATCAATGCGTGGTAGCCGACGAGGGACCTGCAAGAGAAACAGGTCACAAAAGAATGAAAAAACAAACAAAGTACATTAAAAAAAGTACATTAGGAAGAGTAGGACATATAAAATGACTGACACAACAAAAGTTTTTGGATTCTCATCATTAACCGCCCAAACAACCACCCACTGAATTTAATGATGGGTATACACGGCGCTATCCACGTATACCAAAATAAGATTTTAACTGCAGTGCTGAAATCAGAAAATCACCACAGCTGCTATCAGCAAAGGTATCCATATATGCTGAGCGCAAACGCTGTTTGTGTCAGAATATATAAAATCAATGCGTGGTAGCCGACAATTACCTGCAAGAGAAACAGGTCACAAAAGAATGAAAAAACAAACAAAGTACATTAAAAAAAAGTACATTAGGAAGAGTAGGACATATAAAATGACTGACACAACAAAAGTTTTTGGATTCTCATCATTAACCGCCCAAACAACCACCCACTGAATTTAATGATGGGTATACACGGCGCTATCCACGTATACCAAAATAAGATTTTAACTGCAGTGCTGAAATCAGAAAATCACCACAGCTGCTATCAGCAAAGGTATCCATATATGCTGAGCGCAAACGCTGTTTGTGTCAGAATATATAAAATCAATGCGTGGTAGCCGACAATTACCTGCAAGAGAAACAAGTCACAAAAGAATGAAAAAACAAACAAAGGACATTGAAAAAAGTATAGTAGGAAGGAGTAGAAGGACATATAAAATTACTGACACCACAACAGTTTTTGGATCCTTTTATTTTACTTTCTAACTGTTCCTTTATTTCTTGATTTGGGAGGGAGTGCGATCTTCTGCGATCTTCTCTTCCAGCTTGGGTCTCTCAAAATGTCGATGGACATCCAACATCCTTCGAGACCCTGTGTTTATGTGCCCTACACTGTGTCGTGCTGTACCCTACACTAATACTCCACTAGTGTATGGTAGCGCTCAAAACATTCCCCGATGCAGAGACCAGGATGGTCAGGACATTTGGGACAATAATAACGGGTGTCACGCCTAAATCCGCGCCTGCTACAGACACGACATCGTCTTTGGGGTCGTATTTGGGTAGGGGTACTCGGGAGGGCATAAGGAAAATGCCTCTCATGCAGCCGGCTCACTGCATCTGGAAGGGGAAGTTGGGCAGGCATGCCTCCTGGGTACAGGTAGGCAAGGATGACCGCTTCCTGGAATTCCCGGAAGGGTCCAGTTCGTCCTGACGCCTTGTATAGGACAAAGGCGTTCAGCATAGCCAATTGGAAAAGGTAAACAGACACTTTTTTGTACCAGCGTCTGGCTTTACGGGCAACTAAATACGGCGCCAAAAGCTGGTCGTTAAGGTCCACCCCTCCCATGTTAAGGTTATATTCGTGGACACAGAGGGGTTTCTCCATAACGCCAGTTGCCGTAGGGATTTGGACTGTCGTGTCTGCGTGAAGGGAGGACAGAACATAAACATCCCGTGTATCCTTCCACTTCACCGCAAGTAATTTGTCCGTTTTCAAGCAGGCTCTCGCCCCCCGACTAAGACGGGAATTAACAAGCCGTTGGGGGAAGCCCCGGCGATTAGGTCGCACGGTGCCACATGCGCCAATTTGTAAATCAAGCAGGTGACTAAATAGTGGCACGCTTGTGTAAAAATTGTCCACGTACAAATGGTACCCCTTTCCGGATAAGGGTGACACCAAGTCCCAAACAATCTTACCGCTGCTCCCTATGTAGTCTGGGCAGTTCGGGGGCTCCACAGTGCTATCTTTTCCCTCATAGACACGGAAATTAACTGTATAGCCTGTGGCCCTGTCACAGAGCTTATACAACTTGACCCCGTATCTGGCACGCTTGCTGGGGAGGTACTGTTTGATAGCAAGACGGCCAGTAAATTTAATCAGGGACTCGTCAATGCAGACAACTTGTTCGGGGGTAAACAAGGCTGCAAACCGCTGATTGAAGTGGTCTATGAGGGGCCGAATTTTGTGGAGCCGATCGTATGCAGGGTCTCCCCGAGGACGACAGATTTCATTGTCGCTGAAATGCATAAATCGCAGAATTTGCTCGTATCTCCCCCTGGACATGGAGGCAGAGTACATGCGCATATGGTGAGCTGGGCTAGTGGACCAATATAGCCGCAATTCACTTTGTTTAGTTATGCCCATGTGGAGGGAAAGGCCCAGAAAGATCTTAAATTCGGAAACCGTTATAGGATTCCAGCCGAATCGTCTGGCAAGGTGCGAATTTGGGTTGGCGGCGATAAATTGTTGAGCATATAAATTTGATTGATCCACAATAGATCTGAAAAGATCTTCCGTGAAGAACAGCTCAAAAAAGTTCAGGGGCGTAAAACCAGCTGTCTCCACGTGGATTCCAGGTTGGGCGGTGAATGGGGGAAGTACTGGCGCTGTAGAATCAGTGGGTTGCCAATTGGGATATGCCAGCGCATCAGGGAGGGCACTATGGGCTCTACGGGCCTGTCTTCGAATACGCGGTGGCTGCGGGCCACTACTTGTGCTAGCCACCGCACCAGCTTCAACTGCACTTAGGGGACTCGCCACGTCACCAGGTCTTACTGCAGTGCTGGTTGTACTAGGTCCAGGTTGTACTAGGCCGCTGGCGCTTGCCAGGTCGCCAGAAGGATGAGCGGCACTAGTACCCACACTCTGCTCCATACGAGCACCCTGCGATTCCTGCATTTCAACAACACCAGAATGGGGTCGGGTACGCCTGGGTCTAACAGGGACCCATCTGTCGTCGGAGCTGTCTGTCAGGGAGCCGCTGCTGTCATCTGGTTCGTATAATGACCCTGATTCTGCCGGTGAGGCTTCCCCATCGCTCTCACCTGACATGGACATTATACTGTAAATAGCTTCATCACTGTACGAACGTTTAGACATTTTGGTAACTAAATTTACCCGTACAGTGATGCGACTCACAGGTAATAAAAGCACCTGGTTGTCGAAGACTATTTCAAGCGCTACCAAAAAAACTGCTAATGCTAGCAGGGATCAGGCCTGACTCTGCTAACACAGCGGTTTTGTGTCTTGTGTTTTTTGTAAGTGACAGTAATCTATTGATTACTACACTTACCTGGGTGAAAGGGTTAAACGCAGGTGCTGGCCGGAATCAGTGCTGATCGTGCAAACACCGCGTTTTGGGAACCCTAAACTATGGGGGCGCTAGTATAGCTCTGATCAGATCAGATATTGATCTGTTCAAACACTATACTAGAAATGGAAGTGTAGGTGCGTGCGTGCGTGTGTGGTGATCAAGGGGTTACTTCTAAACTATGCGCCGGGGATCTGGGGGGGGGTGGCGGGGACCCTAAACCTCCTTTGGGAAAGAAACTAGCTAGCTAGAGCAACCTCAAGTCACAATGACACCAATACAAAAATACAGTAAAAACAGTATATTATGTGTGTATTAGTGCTAATGTGACAGAGGGTGTAGGGGTTAACGGGATGTGATCAGGGGGGGATCAGGGGTTTAAATCTTTATTGGAAGGGGCTGGCGGGTATCCTAAGGATAAAAGGAACGGTGGCAAGCGCTAAACCTGGTCACAAGTCACACTTATACGGGTATATAGAAAATGCTATATACTGTATACAGTGTGCGTTGTGGCAGGGGGTGTAGGGGTGATCAGGAGGGGATCAGGGGATTAAATCTTTATTGGGCGGGTGGGGGGGACCCTAAACCTGCTTGGGACACAAACTTAGTCGCCTGCGCTAATTCTGATCACAATGACACTAATACAAAAATACAAAAACACAGTATATTACGTTTGTATTAGTGCTGATGTGACAGAGGGTGTAGGGGTTAACTAGCGGTGATCAGGGGGGGATCAGGTGGGATCAGGGGCTTAAATCTTTATTAGGGGGGGGTGGCGGGTAATTCAAGTGGAAAAAGGGGGGTCGCAAGCGCTAGACCTGACCACAAATCACACTTATACGGGTATATAGCAAAATGCTATATACTGTATACGGTGTGTGTTATGGCAGGGGGTGTAGGGGTGATCAGGGGGGGGTCAGGGGCTTAAATCTTTATTGGGCGGGTGGCGGGGACCCTAAACCTTCTTGGGACAGAAACTTAGTCGCCTGCGCTAATTCTGATCACAATGACACTAATACAAAAATACAATAACACCGTATATTGCGTTTGTATTAGTGCTGATGTGACAGAGGGTGTAGGGGTTAACGGCGGTGATCAGGGGGGGTTCAGGGGGGATCAGTGGGTTAAATCTTTATTAGGGGGGGGTGGGGGGTAATTTGAGTGGAAAAGGGGGGGTCGCAAGGGCTACACCTGTTCACAAATCACACTTATACAGGTATATAGGTATATGCTATATGCTGTATATAGTGTGTGTTGTGTCAGGTGCTGTAGGGGTTAATTGGGGGGGCGATCGGGGGTGAAATGTGCCTATCTAACTGTGTATGTACGTGCTTGGTGCTGTACTTACAATTAGATGTGCTCTCCTCTCACGCTGGATCCAAAAAGACCGTTGGGAGGGGAGGGCACATCTCCTCTAAGCCTGTGTTTACATTTCACAGGCTTAGAGGGAGATCTGATTGGGCAGGACCGATCAACAGGTCCAGACCAAAAATGATTGGCCTGGACCTGATGACTGATCGGTTCTGAACCCAATCGAGTCATCGGCGGGACCGCGGGTGCGCGCGCGCGCGCGCCAGAGCGGCGAAGGCTAGTGACGTACCGCTACGTCACTCTGCCTGGCCGGGGCTGACCGCCGCAGTATATAGTCGTGCGGCGGTCGGCAACCGGTTAAGTAGTAGAATCCCCCCGTTATGGAATGGCAGGAAGGAATGGCTATACTATAACAATCACTATAGATATAACTGAAAAATAATTACTTAACCAAATAAATTAATAAAGGCACAACAGTCAATGAGCTTGGAAAAATTAAGGCCACAGCCATTTATTATTGGTTTAAATAACAAATAAACATCTCAAACTATTTTAACATCTCAAACAACCCAGTCATAACAACTCGGGTTGTACAACCACATATCATATTTAACCATTTTATACAACCAAACATACATATAATAACATTGTCTGCCTCAACAATGCAGAGGTGACCTTACCACATAATAATTTGGCCACGACAAACCAAGGGGAGGGAGGGGAACACTGGGATCAAAATTTTTCAAAAAGCTTGAGCCCTTAACACTTGGATGCCTGTTTAAATAACCCTAAATGCTGGTTTAGGCAGGCTTCTAAGGCGGGAAAAAAGAGCGGGAAGGACTCCCATTCGTTTTTAAATTTAGAGACATAGCTAAACTCCCCAGATACCTGGCCTAAACTCCCTAGCTACTGAAAAGAGCAGGAATTTTAAGCGGCAAGAGGGGCTAGCTAGAACCAGGAGTCAAAAGGTTAAGTTAACCTTATGCCTCAAGGAAGGTGTATTATACTGAAACTATATTAAACCTATATGATTTATCCAAGATAAAATCTCCCCTTCCGCCATCCGATAAGAAAAGGGGGGGGGCTAAAAGCCCCCCTTTTACCAAATTCTTACCTGAGTTCTGGATCCAGCACTGTGCCTAGCTTCAGTCTTCTCTCCTCTTTTCCTCCTCACACAGGGCCTGACAGACAGCAGTGGGGGCTGTCAGTCAAATTCAGTGAGGAGGAAGCAGGGGTGGGTCCGAGCTGCGCTGTCTATGTCTATGGATGCAGGTAGTGCGGCTTGGTATGCACCTGCAAAAAAGAGGAGGTTTTGGGCCATTCTGTGAAATTCAGTTGCACTGAGCAGGTAAGCATGAACCTGTTTATTTTTAAAAAATGGCTTTACAATCACTTTGAGGCTTGTGTGTTTCTACCAACCCTTGTAACCAGTGTACATCCAGCCTATTCATTCCTCACACTTCTGGGCTTGTCCCATTGCCAGTCATGCTGGGATAGATTTCTATAACACAGTCCTCCCACACCCAGCCACAATATCATATACATTTTTCTTTTTTTCAATTAGAAGAGAGACTGGACCTTTTGCTGCTGTAATTTGCTCTGTGGGTAACCCTGTTGCCACCCTCCTGACCAAAATACTTCAACTGAAAAATCAAAGGAGTCAGATGTAAAATTGTCAGCTGAACAGTGGCTGAATCCATTCAAATGCAGATGCTGTTCAGGTTTTCTGACAGCCATTGGGTTATGGTGGTCCTTAGTGCTTATTAATATTTATAGAAAAAGGAAGTTCTTATCTGCAGTGGTTAACCCTTTCGTGGTTGGCCTAGTAATGTCATACAACCCTTATCAGCTATGTAATATCTGGATAAACAAAAGATGAGAACTGTCGGAAAATGACACAAATCTGCAGCACTGGTCCTGGAGATCTTCCTACATGCAGAAGTAATTCCATGATCTGTTTAGAAACGCAGAATTGGTTAATAGTAGGGATGAGCCCAAACGTGTTCCGATCCTAGTCTGGACTCACCTGTGCACTCCCGCTATGAAGAGGTCATCTGTCCTTGGGAAGTCATATGTGGCCAAGGCATTTCCCGCAGCTGCACGTATACAAGGGTCGTGTATACGTGTGGCTGCAAGGTAGGGATTACCTCCTTATGATTGGCCAAGTCCAGTGGTGCCCTTTGTATGCGTGCAACTGCAGGAAGTGTCTTTGCCTAGGACAAATGACAGCTTTCTGGCGGGATGATTCAGGTGGGTTCATACTGGGATACAAACACCTGAGTTTGCCCCTAGTTAGGGCTCTTTCACACGGGCTGTACGATCAGGTCCGCCTGTCGGTTTTTCAGGCGGACCTGATCGGACCTTGAAGTCTCCCCTATGCAGCAGTGGATGTCAGCAGACACAGCGATTCTCCGCTGAGCAAGTGGAATCTGTTGCACGGAGGCGCCTGTATGAAAGGGGCCTTAGGAAGACTGTCCTAAGCTTTGAGTTTGTGGTCTTAGAAAATATTATGAAAACAAGCATTCTCCTGCCTTTTGCCATGGTGCTCAGCATGGTGGCTTTGTGGTTAGCATAGCTATCAGCTGTCCTCAATTGTAGGGACTAGCGCTCTTTTCTCCTCAGTTATCTGTAGGATATTGAGGGGATGCTAAGGCCCGGTTCACACCTGTGTATTTTACGTGCACTTTCAGTATGCTGCATTAAAACAAAATCCTACTTGCTGCATCTTTGATGCACTTTCATCAAAATGCACATTACACCCAGTGCGTATTGGTTAACGCATTTTGATGAAAGTGCATGCTTTTTACATGAACGTTAAATATAGTGAACCTATAGTGCACCACACAGGTGTGAACTGAGCCTAAGTGTAAATCTTTCCTGTACAGAGAGATTTGAATGGTTCAGTTTTCTCTGTACAACACTATAGAATATATCAAAACTATGGTGGAATATTAGAGTGTACGCTCCTCTGGTGCAGAGACTGTTATAAATGGCTCAGTATTTCCAGTACAGCACTCTGAAATATGTCAGAAATATTTATATATATATATATATATATATATATATATATATATATATATATATATATATATAAGAAAATAAGGGGCTGGCTATGATTGGTACTGTAAAGTAGATTTGAATAAATTGCAGCTTACCTATTCTTTGATGTGGCTGCGTTGCTTTTCTTTTTAAGGGTCCTTTCACACGAGCGATCCGATCACATCCGCCTGTCAGTTTTTTAGGCGGATCTGATCGGATCCCCCATGCATCCCTATGGGGCAGCGGAAGTCAGCGGAGACATGTCCGCTGCCATCCGCATCGGATCCTGTCTGTGAAATCCGGACGGATGGAAACCCTATTTTCCATCCGTCCAGGGGATTGGATGGCATCGGATGAGAGCGGACAGGCAGTCTGCTCTCATCCGATTCCCCCTTAGAGATGCATGGGGCTCTGACACCTCCCTCTCCGCACACAGAGCAGAGAGGGAACTGTCACCTGCCTGCTCAGCGGGGATCTGTGTATCGATCCCCACTGAGCAGCACGGATCTGCCTACGGAGGCAGACCATGTGAAAGAAACTTTAGGCGTTTTCATTTATTTTCACCTGGTGATCCTGACAGACAGTAAGTGTTGGTCTATCATATAAAATCCCAATAAAATACATTTACGTTTTTGGTTGTAACATGACAAAATGTGGAGCATTTCAAAGGGTTTGAATACTTTTTCAAGGCACTGTATGTTACATTTTTGTTTTTTTGGGTTCAATATCACTTTAACTAAACCTGTAGGCAACAGTTGCCTTTGTGTATACACAGAGGGATTGTGTGCCATCATTGTATATCAGGCATGCACAGCCTTTAGGCTATGGTGTTAGGGTTCCCCTAAATCACTGTTTACGTCCTGCTGTTGGTTTAGAGTTCTTCCTATGTTATGTGTCTGCTCAGCAGACCTCACAGTTGTCTTTTGTGTTTTTCTTCTCTGAGCAGAAATCAGCAAATATTTACAGCTTGCCTCTACTGCACACTGTCCCTTTAATTACAGCCAGCTGCTGGGCAATCTCTTCTGTGATGGGATTGGAAGGGGGAATATTGACTGACTGGAACTTTTGAATTTGTCGGTTAAACACAAAAACAGCTGTGAGGACTGACCATTACTCCAGACATCCAATAAAACTGCTCACTGGGAGCCCAATAGCATTTTTAGAATAGGACAAATACATAGACTCATTGGACCCACAACAATGGCTTCCTAGCAGAGTGCAGTAAAACTGGCTACATTTTTCCAGCAGATCAAGGTCTCTTTGTTGGCTGGCTGTTTTTCAACTTCAGTAGGCTCCTTCCTCCTCTGTCCCTGGGGGGGGGGTCTCACTTCGGGAGAGACCCTTGACTAAGTATTCAGGGTTGGGTTCGGCTGCCCAGAAGAACGGGGTCTGCCAGGCCTTCTGGCTAGGCGGACCATTGGAACCCTTTGTCCCTGTCAGGAGCCTTGCACCCTGGGGGATCAGGGTAGAGGTCCTATCCCTTTGGGAGGTGGACAAAGCACACCCCTAAGTGCACTAAGTGCACTTTTATGTGTGTGTTCATATGCACCTTTTTTGTGTTCACTTACCATTTTTTTCGTTTAAGTTTTTTGCACCTTTGCGGATTTTTATTTCTTAAAGGAAACCTTTCCGTAGAAAAATATGGACACTGCCAAAGGTGACATCTCATTCTATATTTTAGCAGATAATGCAGATTAGGACTTCCACGTTTTCTCTGATTTTTCTCCAGGTTATTGGCTGCTAGTATTGTAACCAGAAAATAGCCATAACAGCCAAGCAGTCAGCATTTTCAGAGGGGGATTAGCAATGGCAGCCTCCCAACAAATCCTCTTAAGAACAATTTACAGAAACAGGTTTGAACCCCTGTCAAGGTTTTATTGATGTCTGTGTTCCCCATGATATTTGTCTCTCTCTTTCTGGTATAGTCTATCACAGAAAGTAGAGGAAGATATCCTTCTTCCACCCACCTTCCTGCTCTATTCAGAAATAATGGTTTTATATTTAATACATTCTTGATTAAAGAATATGTTAAGAATTCATAGAGTGACAGATCACACCAGAATGTGTGTGTTCCCATGTGATTCCGTGCAGTCCATTTTGGCAGCCTATTCATTTGAATAGGCTGTGAAACACACTGGACCATGGGCACTATTTTTTTAGAATGCACTGTACCAAACCCCATGGTACTGCAGTATCGTTTGATTTGGTGCCCGCAAACACACTGTGTTTGTGATCTGCATTTGGGTGCCATTAACAATACACGGACACCCACATGCAGATTGTAAGGGCAGTGCGTTCACCTGCAGTATGGGAAACACACTTAGAACTCACCTTTCTCTTACCATTACCACAATTTGATGTGAACCGACGCTGAAGAAAATGTTTATATTTATTTATTTTTTTAATTTACCATACAAACACATAGCACAGAGTTCTATAACCACACTTGTGAAAATAAAGTAAAGCTTGGGATCTTTAGTTGGTCATTTGGCATAGCAGGGTAGTGCCCTAGAGGGACCCTTGAAAAGATTTTTAGGTGTCAGGGGACCCTTGCTAAAACCAATTAGTTTTTGGGGTTGGTGGGAAAAATAATCCATACATTGGGGGAGAATATTCTCCTTATACTGATGGTCAATATGCCATACTTACAGACAGCTAAAAAATTATTGGTGTCATGCTGCTGACTCTTCTAAGTAGCGATGGCCCCATAACTGTCCAGGCACCATCAAATGGGAGGCCAATCAGCCACAGCTCAAGAAACCCCTCTGGAGAACCTCTAGTTAAGTTTGACTGGGTTGATAGAAATATTAATAGTAACATGATCTATAGCCCCAACCCTACTTAACACTGCTTGTTTCTCTGCTCTTCATTGCACACAGTGGGGGTAATTTAACAAAATGGAAACTTTTTCGAAGCCTAACTGAAGATAAAAGCTGGTTGGTTGCAATGCACATACAACTGCTCCAGATTCTGTCTCCTTCAATTTTGTACATAATTTACCTATGCAGTTTTCTTTCACTAGCATGCAGATTGAAGGGACACGTGTCTGGAAGACAAATTTTCATGGCTACAATAACTTTTCAAAATTATAGTTTTTGCATTTGTTTGTGATAGATTGTCACAATTGTTCCAAATCTATTTCCTCGCCTTACACTCTCCCTCCTGATATCACATCCTATTCACCCTGTCTGCTGCAAATAAATATCTAAGATGTTTTGGCATTCTATATTGTGCCTAATTATTGGTAAAAATGAATATTATGAAATGTATATTATTCTGGAAATATTCTAAAATTATAGTTCCACATAATTATTGTAAACTAAATAGAAGGGTTTAGTTAAGTGCAGTAAATGGCAACTAATGGAATAAAATCAAACTGCATCTTTAATTTGTTTTTGTTTTTCAAACTCTGTTAAGTGTCTTTTATTGTAGAGATTTCCCCAGCTTCCCATCCCTGTGAAATCAAGACAAGAAATGAGAGGGTACAGGTGTCACTGGGACAGGAAGACACAGAGCACAAAACACTTGACAGATAGTCTAACCCTTCTCCACTTTACTAAAATTTGCTGGCATTGCTGTCTTTGTCACTTTTAGAGAGAGATCCATTTATTCCCTGTCTTTGTGAAAGGGACAGGAAGTTAAGATATACAGAATCTCACAAAACTGAGTACACCCCTCACATTTTTGTAAACATTTTATTACATCTTTTCATGTGACAACACTGAAGAAATGACACTTTGCTACAATGTAAAGTAGTGAGTGTACAGCTTGTATAACAGTGTAAATTTGCTGTCCCCTCAAAATAACTCAACACACATTGGGCCCAAAGTGTCAATATTTTGTGTGGCCACCACTATTTTCCAGCACTGCCTTAACCCTCTTGGGCATGGAGTTCCCCAGAGCTTCACAGGTTGCCACTGGAGTCCTCTTCCATGACGACATCACGGAGCTGGTGGATGTTAGAGACCTTGCGCTCCTCCACCTTCCATTTGAGGATGCCCCACAGATGCTCAATAGAGTTTAGGTCTGGATATGTGTTTGGCCAGTCCATCACCTTTACCCTCAGCTTCTTTAGCAAGGCAGTGGTCATCTTGGAGGGGTGTTTGCTGTTCTTATCATGTTTGAATACTACCCTGCAGCCCATTCTCCGAAGACAGGGGAGCATTTTCTGATTCAGTAAGTCACAGTACATGTTGGCATTCATGGCTCCCTCAATGAACTGTAGCTCCCCAGTGCTGGCAGCACTCATGCAGCCCCAGACCATGACACTCCCACTACCATGCTTGACTGTAGGCAATACACACTTGTCTTTGTACTCCTAACCTGGTTACTGCCACACACACACTTGACACCATCTGAACCAAATAAGTTGATCTTGGTCTCATCAGACCACAGGACATGGTTCCAGTAATCCATGTCCTTAGTCTGCTTGTCTTCTGCAAACTGTTTGCGGGATTTCTTGTGCATCATCTTTAGAAGAGGCTTCCTTCTGGAAGAACACCCATGCAGACCAATTTGATGCAGTGTGATCTGCAGTTGATGTGCAGTCAACTTCTTTAGTCGACCATGGTGAGCCCTGTTCTGAGTGGAACCTGTCCTGTTGGCCACTGTGCTGCAGCTCAGTTTCAGGGTCTTGGCAATCTTGTTATAGCCTAGGCCATCTTTATGTAGAGAAACTATTCTTTTTTCAGATCCTTAGAGAGTTCCTTGCCACGAGGTGCCATATTGAACTTCCAGTGACCAGTATGTGATAATGAACGAGATAACACCAAATTTAGCACACTGGCTCCCCAATCACAACTGAGACCTTGTAACACTAACAGGTCACATGACACCAGGGAGGGAAAATGGCTAATTGGGCCAGATTTGGACATTTTCACTTAGGGGTGTACTCACTTTTGTTGCCAGCGGTTTAGACATTAATAGCTGTGTGTTGAGTTATTATGATGGGACAGCAAATTTACACTGTTATACAAGCTGTACACTCACTACTTTACATTGTAGCAAAGTGTAATTTCTTCAGTGTTGTCACATGAAAAAATATAATAAAATATTTGCAAAAATGTTAGGGGTGTACTCACTTTTGTGAGATACTGTATGTTAAGTAAGGGGTTCAGGACAAGTCTGATTATTGGAAGAGAACAGGCTGAGTTCCCAGGATAGCTGGAGAACTGACCATGGTGTGCTCTCCTGCCTAGTGTGGTCAGTTTTTAAAAGGGAAAGCAAAGGGACTGGCAGAAACACCAGTGATTTCACAAAAAGTAAGCAATACAAAGAGAATAGGACACTCTTTTATACAAGTACATGGTGCCACAAGCACATATGAAATGTTGGGTTTACATATCCTTTATTTGCTAAATTATGCTGTTGTTGTAATAGTTTTATCTAAATTGAGGAGTGACTGGATAGCTTGTTATCTATCTTGGATTATCTACTCATCTGGGGCCATTCAAGTGAGTAATGGGATCAGATTTTTTTTGTGATTTTGGGTTTACTTGGATATTTCTCCCTCTTGTGGGTTTTGTACATACATTGATTTCCTAACCTCTCTGAGGCTGGGTTCACATATTTGAAACGGATCCTGCTGACAGCAGGGGTCCGGTGTGTATCTGTTCCCCATTTCAGGGACGAAGCAGGCGGAATTCGGTCCTGAAACTGAGCCAGAGATGTGTGAACTAGCTCCATTGAGAGCCAGGCACACTCTCCTGTCATGCGAATTGGATGCAGGGGAAATCCACATCCAATTCTGATAACTGAACCCAGCTTTAGACTTTTCCTTCCCAGTGCCATCTTAAGAGCTTTAAAGGGCCCTGGGCAATGCAGTGCACTGGGGCCCTGCCTACAAAATCACCCACGAGGATAAAAATACAAATTATCGATAAGGCTATATGCCAGGCTAATGACAGCTTCCAAGTTCAGCGCCTGGGTCTGGTGAACACACACAAGGACGGGAGTCATACTCAACTGTCCTGTGTTTGCCTGTTCCTGTGGAGGCGGACAGTCATTCCTGCAGTTGTGGGCTCCCCCTCCATGGCCCAAGTGGCCTGACAGCAGCGCTGGGCCAACAGGTGGGATGCACACGGGAATTTGGGACTAATGCTTGGCTGGGGCTGGGTCGCTGGGCAAGTGGCCATTTGGTAAGATGGCCCTGTTCCTCCCCTGTCTTTTTTTTTTTTTCACCTCGATCCTGGTCCTCTGATGCTTCCCTGCAGCCTGGAATGGCATTGACAGTGCACACACATTTATGTTTTGTAGGTAATGAATGTGGTCTTTTTTCTCAGCGATGGACAATTTCTTCTATTAGTTTGGTATTGTTATATATGATATAACACATTTATAGTCCTGGAGAAATGTGCAGACTGTTGGTCAAGTTTAGATATTTTCCCTATATCATACTTCTGTGTCACATATGAGGATTTCCTTAGGAGCTATGTACTTTTAACAAAAAATGATGTACAGTAATCAAGTTTTGTACTTTAAAGAGGTTGTAAACTCGCATTTTTTTTTTCACCCTGCAAGAGAAAGACATAATTAGCTAGTATGCATCGCATACTAGTTCATTATGCAATACTTACCTTAGAACGAGCCCCCGCCGTGCCGCTCACTCACCTCTATGACAGGCGACATGTCCAGTCGCCCGTCTTCCGGGATCGCGGCATCCGGCCATCTGATTGGCCGAAGCTGCGGTGATGTCACTCCCGCGCACGCGCGCGAGAGTCGACAGTCACGGTACGGGACTCTGAAGGAACGGCACGAGCGGCCATTCCTTCAGAGCGCATGCGCCAGTGACGTCACTGGCTGCATGTAAGGTAAATATCTCCTAAACGGTGCATGTTTAGGAGATATTTACAATACCTATAGGCAAGCCTTATCATAGGCTTACCTATAGGTACAAGTTGTAGAGGAGGGTTTACTTCCTCTTTAATATAAAATGAGAGTAATATCTTTCTGGGGCATATATCATAAAGTCTTGCTTCTTTTTGTTTTAAGTGAGGATATATCTATTTAATGTGGACACAGGGAGCAATAAAAAAAACCCCAAAAAACCTTTATATAAGTTCTAACCCCTTAGCGTCTGTACAAAGTTGGAAAGAATGTTTTGGTTGGAGTTGTGCCTTAACATATAGGGGTAGGAGCGCACAGAATGGGTGCAAAATGGCTTTCTGCAATGTGTTGTGAAATGATTTTAGACCATCTGTAAAGATGTTCTAGCCTTGGCTGCATAGGGATTCCCCTCCTTGATGCACCTCCACTCGCTGTCACTGACTTGTATATTCTAGTTTACACCTTACCACATCTCAGTAGCTAAGATTCCTTTCTATTTATGTCTTTAACATTATTTTGGAGTGGTTTTGCCCTGCAGGTTATCAGATAAGTCGCAAGAAGATAAAATATTTGATTAATTCTTTTCATATCTGTTACAGGAATTTGGAGGGATAGCAGTATGAAATCAAGGTGCTTTGGGCACTGCTGGAAAATCGGCAGCAGTAAGCAGAATCACATTGCCTGTGCCCATTATCAGTTAAAGATATACTAGTCATTTCCACTGATTTACTGTAAAACTATCAGGATATTTCATTAGAAAGTGAAAGATCTCTGATGATGGGCAAACTGCAATAAAGTATACTATCCATTTTAAAGTTGGATAGAGTAAACCCCTGTCAATTTTTTTTTCCTGTGTCCTAGTAGGAAAGTAGAACTGAAGGCAAAACTTTTTTTTTTCCATTTCTGATAGGGGTAAGGAAGGATTTTTAACCCCTATCAGTCTTTTTGCCTTCTGTGTCCTCTTAGGGAAGACTTTCCTTCACTTCCTGTCCCATAGGCAAAACAAGGAAGTGAGAAGAAATACCCCCAGTCCTGAATCCTTGGTTGTCACCAGGACTCCATTGAAACTTTTTACCTCTTTTCCTGTTCTGGGGTCAACCTAAAAAAGGGGGAATTTTTTTTCACTTACACTTTTGGTTATAATGGTAAACAACAAATGGAGAGGGTGAATCTCCCTGAGACTGCAATCACACCTCTCTGTTTTGAATCACAAGAAGATTTGCCGCAATTTCAAAGTGCCCAGCTGCGAATCACAAAGCGCAGAATGAACAGTGCGGTTATTCCGTGATTGTCGCACGATAAATCGCGGCTACGCACATCGTGTGAAGCATGTCACCCAAAAGTAGCTCCTAAACTCAACTAATGCGGGTTGCAGCGATTGCATTGCGATTTATCACGTGACAGTCGTGGCAGAACTGCATTGTAATTTTATGTTCCATTCAAATGAATGGCTTCTCAAATGTGCATTTTGCGATTCACCCTTGGCGCTTTGAAATCGCAGGCAAAATAGAAAACGCTGAGGTGTGAATGCAGCCTAACAGTAACATAGGCAGCAAAAAAAAAAACACAAATGTTTTAATCCCTCTCCACTCTATCTAAAAAAAAAAAAAAAAGTTTTTCATTTACTTGTACTTTAATTTCCTGTTTCGGAGACACAACTGTAAGTAAGGGGAAAACCTCCTTTTTTACAGTTGTCACCAGAATAGGTGTCTTCATTGGAAAAATTTACCCTACTTCCTGTTTCGGTGACAATTTTGGATTTCCCATTACTTTCTGTCCAGTTGACAATGGTGACAAAGTGGGTGAATCTCCCCAAGGAAGGCAAAGACAGCAGTAAACATTCGGCAGAAGTTTTAACACTTCTCTACAATATCCCAAACTAAAAGATGGGATATTACTTTAATGTGGTCCAAATAGAGCAATTCTGCCAGCTGTCATATATGAACCTATTGTAGCCTAAAATGGCCACTAACATTAACCCTAAGGGTCCTTTCACACGGGGAGGACCGTTTTTTGATCCGCTCCGGCACTTTTTTTTTTTTTTTTGCGGACCCGGTCCGTATGTCCGTTTATCATCCCATCCGTTTGCGAGTGATAAACGGAGATAATGTATGTCAATGGGATTGCGGATGTCAGCGGATGATACCGCTGACATCCGTTTTTGCGTCCGTTCCGTTTTTTTAAACGGAAGAAAAATAGGGTTCTGTTCCGTTCCAAAAAACGGAACTGATCGGAAAGGACGCAAATCGGATGTCAGCGGATGACCATCCGCTGACATCCGCAATCCCATTGACATTCATTATGTCCATTTTTCATCCACAAAAAATGGGATGAAAAACGGACATACGGACCGCCCGTGTGAAAGGACCCTAAGAGGCCATTTAAATCTATGCATGTGTGTAGAGGCACGTTACTTTGTTGCATTAGGCAGCTGTATTGACATGCATCAACCTGCATTTTCTTTTTCTTTTAGACTTTGGAGTGGATAAAGTTAATAATAATACTAATAATACCTATTGCCAAGGCATCAAAACACAGGTTACATAAATTGTGGTGTGCTGCTGTTGACTTCTATGGGCCAACCAACACACAAAAAATGCAGAAAAAATGGACATGTATTTTTCAAAACACACAGCACCCCAGTGTGGAGATGGGAAAAGGGATTATTTTCGTTATTTTGAAGTTGGAACGCATTTTGCACGGCATGTGTTAAAATGTAGCAGTGTAAATGCAATGCAAATTGGACTTTAAAATGTTACTAAATCCAGGTCCCTGCATTCAATATATCTGGTCTCCCACAGAACATGGACATGCAATTATTTTAGTATATTTAAACTGCTAAATATCTTTTCTCATCAGCAGTATATAGCAGTCTTGTGACTTCTATGTGCAAATGTGTGCTAACTAAACCCCTGTTTTCAATGCAAACTGCTAGACAGGAGAATTTGGTTAGTTGCAGACTGGTTGGTGATTTGAAACTGGGAATTCACTTTGGTTTTGTTTGACTTGTGACTTCTATCAGTGTCTGGCCAAACACTGGTTAAAGCTTGTAGGAGGATTTTCATTCTCCTCTGACTGTCCTATGAGGCTGCGCAACCCCTGAACCTCTGTCTGGGCAGTGATTGTTGGCCCTGTGCTCACCACATGCACACTCTCCAAAAAAAAAACTCTTTTGCAATACACCCCAAATTTAGCTTGTGCAGAGTGCCTCCAAGGGCTCTGTACTATCAGAAGATGGACTGGGGACAGTGCAAGAAGGGGGGGGGGTCAGAAAAGACAGGATCAAAAAGCCTTTTTTACACAATGCAGGGTATTAACCCCTTAGGTGAGTATAACAAGCATGCTTTACTGAATATACAGACTGATTTTAATGTGGGGCCAGCTCAAACAATAGGGATATTTCAGTTATGGGTGGAGAATGATTGGCTAGGTAACCTCAGTGACTAAATCTTGCATTAGCTCCCACCTCTGTTTCATTCCATCTTAGAGTCTTACTTCTGTAAATTAGGAATACTGTCATACCTATTGTATTTCCTGTGTGATGACCAAATCAATGGGGGGGATTTACTAAAGAACACAGAATTTGGTGTATCCGTGCATAGTGACCAACCAGCTTCTAACTTCAACTTGTTCAGTTCAACTTTGATAATAAAACCTGGAAGCTGATTGGTTACTATGCAGAGCTGTATCATATTCTGTGTGCACCAGTTTTAGTAAATCCACCTAATGTATCTGTTAGGGTTGCCACCTCATCCCTTTAAACCATGACACACATTAATTACACAGGTTCTTTGGCTGATTAAGGTGGTAATTAAACTCACTTAGTGCCTTATGTGCATCATATTAGCCTCAGAACCATTGTAATTAATATGTGTCCTGGTTTAAAGGGATGAGGTGGCAACCCTAGTCTGTGGTCACAGTGGGGGAGATTTTCTAAAACTGGTGCACTCAGAATGTGGTGCAGCTGTGCATGGTAGCCAATCCGCTTCTAACTCTGATTGGTTTTAGTGCAGAGCTGCACCAGAATTTGCACTCTCTAGTTTTAGTAAATAATCCCCAGTCTGTCTTTTGTTAGCCTACACTTTACACAGTAAAGGAAACAGAATTGTGCTCAGTGTGAAGCCTTGCTGATTTTTGATATATGGATGGATACAAATTAACGCGTGTGTGGGGAATGTTAAGCTGTTTTATAGGCGGGGTTCCTTTTTAGCAGATATTTGCACAGCCTGGGGTGCCGTCTGTTGAGTACGCCACCACTGGCATCCCTCAGGAGTCTAATAGCGTCTCAGTTTAGAGCCAAGATCTCTGCGTTAGATAGACGTGCCTTCTGCTATCAGACAGGGTGGGTTGGCAGGCTGTTCCTTGGGAGCTGGCTGGCATTAGCCAATCAGGAAGGGAGATTGCTTCCTTAATAATTCCAACTTTCTATCTTCAGCTGGGGCTTTCTTAGAGCTACTCGTTGGTGTCATTTTAGGATGGGTATCCGGTGTTCTCCCCTAGGACCTCATGTGGAACAGAGGCTGCACTTCCCTGTGGCTGAGTACAGGTGCATCTAGCACATATGTTTTTCAGTTGAAGTGACTGCCCTTTTATTCAGTTACAACTTCACCACTATTTGTACATTGCAGCTCTGCAATATTTCTTACCTTTAGAGAGGGTGACAACATCAATACTATGTTGTAATACACTGGTTGATTTGCATCTGTTATTATTATTGTATGTATGGTATTTTACCATTATTTGCACATTGAAGCTCTGCAATTTCTCAAAATATTTTTTGCAGAGGGGGTGACACCATCACTACTAGTTTGCAATACATTGGTTGATTTGCACTCGATATTTATTATAGGTTTTATCATTGCACTTTTAAGTCCATTTGCACAATTGCATAGATGAAGTATAGGGCCGCGCTGCATTTTTTGCTTTTTATTGATTTGCGTTAAATGAGGGAACCAGATAACAAGATTCTCTGATTTGGTTTTGAGATTTGTTTAGTTGCATGGTAGTTGTTTTTCTTGATTTGTTATTTCCTCTGTGTACTGGTAACCACTGGCCCTGCATATTGATGGTCAGTGTGCCCCCTATATGCTGGTGGTCAGTGTGCCCCTGTATGCTGGAGCTACGTGCAGGAGAATGCTATGTGCAGGGTGCAGGAGGATACTATGTGCCGGGTGCAGGAGGATACTATGTGCCGGGTGCAGGAGGATGCTATGTGCAGGGTGCATGAGGATGCTATGTGCAGGGTGCATGAGGATGCTATGTGCAGGGTGCATGAGGATGCTACATGCAGGGTTCAGAAAGGATGCTACATGCAGAGGGCAGGGCTCAGGAGGATGCTACTTACAGCGTGTAGGGCTCAGGAAGATGATACTTACAGCGTGTAGGGCTCAGGAAGATGATACTTACAGCATGTAGGGCTCAGGAAGATGATACTTACAGCGTGTAGGGCTCAAGAAGATGCTACGTACATAATGCAGGGCTCAGGAGGGTGCTACGTACAGAGCGCAAGGTTCAGGAGTGCATTACGTACAGAGGGCAAGGTTCAGAAGTGCATTACATACAGAGGGCAAGGTTCAGGAGGGCATTAAGTACAGAGTGCAAGGTTCAGAAATGCATTACGTACAGAGCGCAAGTTTCAGGAGTGTGGTGTGCAGAGTGGAAGGTTCAGAATTACATTACGTACAGAGTACAAGGTTCAGGAATACATTACATACAGGGCGCAAGGTTTAGGAGTGCATTACATACAGAACGCAAGGTTCAGGAATGTATTACGTACAGAGCGCAAGGTTCAGAAGAGCAGTGTACCGAGTTCAAGGTTCAGGAATGCATTACATACAGAGTGCAAGGTTCAGGAATGCGTTGTATAGAGTGCAAGGTTCGGGAATGCGTTGTACAGAGTGCAAGGTTCGGGAATGCGTTGTACAGAGTGCAAGGTTCGGGAATGCGTTGTACAGAGTGCAAGGTTCGGGAATGCGTTGTACAGAGTGCAAGGTTCGGGAATGCGTTGTACAGAGTGCAAGGTTCGGGAATGCGTTGTACAGAGTGCAAAGTTTGGGAGTGTGTTGTACAGAGTGGTGCAAGGTTCAGGAGTGTGTTGCACAGAGTGCAAGGTTTAGAAATGGGTTGTACAGAGTGCAAGGTTCAGGAATTAATAAACATAGCAAACTTATGCTAAAAATCTTAATTACCAGCGTACAGGAGCCGAGGGAAGAATGGGGCATCAGATGGATAATAAATGAGTGCAGCCTAGCAGGACATTCATCAGTGTGAACATTCATCCAGCACAGCCAGGGATTGGTAGGCAAGCCGAGGGCGTATGGCCGCAGTGACAGTGAGTGGAGCTGTCAAGTCCAACCTCTGATGTCGGGGATGGGCGAGCTGATGTGCGGAGCTCCGCCCCCTTTGTCAGACAACCAACCCGTGCACAGACAAACATCGTTATACAACATTTATACATTGGTGGGCGGGGAAGAAGGTGACAGGGGGCCGGACAAAATGTACCTACTGCATGTGCACCCACAGTGGTGTATAATAAACCTGAATTATACACCACTGTGGGTGCTATACAGTAGCTACTATTGGTCCTGCCCCCTGCCACCTTCTTCCCCGCCCACCAATGTATAAAGGCCGCCTGTTTGTCTATACATAGGTTGTCTGACAAAGGGTAGGTAGCTCCACATATTGGCCCCGCCCATCCCCAACATTGGAGCTTTGATTTGACAGCTTTGCTCACTCTCACTGTCATTGCAGCTTGCCCACCAATCCCTAGCTGTGCTGGATGGATGTTCACACTGCTGCAGGTCCTGCTAGGCTGTCAGCAATAGGTATGGGCGCCTTCCCTGAATCCGGGGACAGAACCAGATTCAGACAGTGTCCTCAGTCTGGGGACTGTACCTGGAAAATCTGGGGACGCCTGGTCACCCTACTCTAAACCCGCATAGGACCCTTTTCAAAATTGCATCAGGATCGCACTGTATATATGTGAACGGCCTCCAAAGAAAGTCATTTTATTTCAATTGTCATGTGATTTCATGTGTTCTGGAACACATCTGAAATCGCATCATTGTGAACCAAGGCTTACACAATGACCCTGCTCAGCTTGGTACCATGTTTCTTTTCAGTTTAATAAGACACATTTAGGGCAGTTCACACCAAACAGGTGCAGGAAAGGCATGTTCTGTGCACATTTCCCGCACCACGTTCGAAATGCACTGCCTTTGCGATCTGGTTTGGCGTGTATCTCAAAAGTAGTACATGCGCTGCTTTTTGTTAAATTTCAGCCCTTTCAAATAAATAAACTGAAAATTATACTGCAGGGGGACACACAGGTATCGCATAGGAACTGATGTGAACTGGCCCTAAGAGGAGATGGAGCAGGCAACTCTGAGCAAAGGGGCAGAAGATTTCCTGCATGCTGGTAAATGTTTAGAACCCCTAAAGCAATCCTCTCCTCATCCATAAGAAAACATTATGACTTTTTTCAGTTCACAGATGTCAAGCATAGTCCCAAAAAGCCACATGTACATACAGTATATGAATGTGCTGCTGATATATATCGGAAGTTATTTGATATATTTCCCATGCTTTTTGCATGTGGATAGTGAATGGATAGAATCGCACTACAGTGAAACTCTTGGGTGTCATTTCAAAGGCCCCCACTCCCCTTCCCCATGCAGGGTCTCTAGCCTCAGTCCACAAGGTTGCTCTTATGTTTGCTTCCTTTCATCTTGTCAAAGACGGGAGCAGATATGAGATTTATAATAATCTTTACTTATCCCAGATTCTTGAGGCCAGTCTTCTTTCTAGTGTGTTCACAGCTAAAATTAGATGATTCGATTTAAAAGAAAACATCACTCAACACAGGCCTCATTAGTCAACCACCATAATATAAGGCTGCTTTCTCTCTGTATTTTTTCTTTTGAATCACCTCTACTAAAGCGAACAGCTCCATCTGCCTCAACCCCTGACTGCTAGACAGGTTGTCTTTGTTGAATTTTAAGGGTAACTTCACTTTCGCAGGGAAAAAAAGATAGCAAATAAAGAAAAACTAAAATAACGTATACAATTGTGACATGTCATATTGTAATTGATTGTTATTTGGAATGACTTTTTCCTTTTCAATCTGCAGCTCTGTAATCTTCTGAAAAGGCAATGTAATATGGCTACCTGGGGTTGTTCTGTACAATGAATGGGTACAGAACGCCCCCCAGGAGCATCATTTCCTGCTTGTGTGATTGATTGGCTCCCCAATTTTCCCAGTAGTCTGCCCTAAGATACAAGTCAGATTTCAGGCATCCCCTGCAACAAAAATGTCATTTTTGTTGAGATACTCCCAATAGGAAATCACATCTGAAGGGATGCAAGCCCAGCAGCTTTCCTCATTTGTGCCCTGCAGATGCACAGCTGATTAATAACTATGAAACCACTCCCATTAGACTCACTTTCCCACATGGATACAGACAAACACACAGGGATTACTCCAGAATAACAAAAGTTAGGAATCTGGTCCAAATCATTTGGTGGAGGGGGGATTATTGTGTGGGGTTGTTTTTTAGGGGTTGGGCTTGGCTCCTTAGTTCCAGTGAGGGGAACTCTTAAGGCGTCAATATACCAAGACATTTTGAACAATTTCATGCTCCCAACTTTGTGGGAAAAGTTTAGGGATGGCCCGACATGACTGCGCACCAGTGTACAAAGCAAGTAATCAGTGTTTACTTCTGGCATTCACCTGCACATGTGCGTAAATCATATGTAGCACCCTCCTAGGTAGGTGCTAGAGAGTGAGTATAGTTTTGGCTCTGTCTGTCTATCAGAGGAGCAGCAGGTAAATTCTATATTGCACTCTGCTTAACAGAGGGCTGGATCTGTGAGTTAGGTCTGCTCATGGTGCTCAGTGTGTGATTCATCTGGTCTAGGGGAGTGTTTAACACTGGTCCAATAGGGAGGCATATTGGACAGTGGAGGAAACCTGACCAATGGGTGTGTATGGGTAGGCTTTGATACAGCCCCAGTGATTGGCACAGACTGCTTGTTTCGGTTCATTGTGGGTGTGGTATAAAAGCCAGGAGCACATGTGCTGCAGGGTCTTTGGCTGGTGAGCAGAGTCCCAAAGAGAGGGTGGCGGCTGGCTAATCCTCTGTAGCAGTGTCACGTGGTCACAGGCAGTCAGCCTGGGGACCAGGAAGGAAGGAGCTGAACCCAGAGGTCCATGAGAGCTGACTGGAGGGGTTGAGACACTGGAGACCCTGGAAAAACAGTATCGTGAGTGAACGGGATTGTGTCAAGGGTCCTGACCCGAGTGGAGCCACCCTGGTGTAGGATAGTCAGAGGACTGGTGTCAGCAGGTGGAGTGAAAGGGGGTAGTAGGAGTGTATCTCGAAGATAATTCAAGCTAACAAGTCATCTACATAGAGACTTAACTCTAAATTCATCTAATTGGCAAGGCGAGTTGGCAGCCTGTCTGCATCTTCAGAGAGGAGTCCTGATCAACTGTGAATAGTTCAAGTTGGAGTATACCACTCTTCCCTTCTCCCATCCCTAATTTAAATAGAATCACAAAAACAACTACATCCCCTAGACTGTTCATTGACTGAGCCAAAGAGAGAAGAGATGAATTGTGCATGCTGCAGTTGCTAACGATAACCCAGGGGGACCCAAAAGTGTAAAATCCAGCAGTCCTCAAGGGGGCAATGCTACACATATTTACCTGAATGCGAAAGTGTTGAGTTTGGGGAATTACGTCACACGGGCATGCACGAATAAACGCCCATGCAGAAGCGATTGGCGTTTACACGTGTATGATCATTAACTTGTATTGGCTGCTATGCGTACACCTTCCCGGGCGCGGGGACGTGCTGGAGATTTTACACTTGAGGACACAGGCCTTTAAAAGGCTGCTTGTGATTTTTTTGTTTGACATAAATTTGAAAACGGTAAAACCTAGTTGACAGATTCTGTGGCAGATTATATATATATATATATATATATATATATATATATATATATATTTTTTTTTTTTTTTGTTCTACTGCAGTCTCTGGTCAAATGATCTCTTTAAAACAATTTGCCTTTCTTTGTAAATAAAACTGGCCATACATGTTAGTAAATGGTCAGAGACTGCATACACAACCCACCCATCCAATGCTGAGGAGGAGAAAGGGAAGATACATGCAGATAATCCCGTTCCAAAAGAATGCTCGTTAGGGGCTGTTTTTGCATTTCCCCAGAGGACTGTCATCCATTTTGGCGAAGTCTTTTTATTAAATGCATACAGATACATTAAGAGAGAGAACAAGATGCTTACAGTGGAGAGCTTTGAATGGGAATTTTGGGTATTCCTACTATACTTAGAGTTGTCTATTGAACTATATAGATAGAATGAAAATGAAATCCTGACACAGGAAATAATGGGTCTTTTCTCTGTATCTCAAAGCTTTATTTTGGAAAATAATTTTTTTTTTTTTTTTTTACAACCTTTTTAGCCCCTAAAAGATCTGGTTATTTAAATATTAGAAGTGATATTTCTCAGCAAGCAACATAATTATGCTGTCTGGGAAATGGGGGGGTTGGCTACCAGCTGTGTCTGCTTTTAGGATGATGTCTGAACAATTTGACTCACTTCTTCCAGTTAGTCATAAGTTTAGTGTGAGATAACAATCGGTGGTCGGCGGCGTCGCAGACTATCACTGTGTGTAAAAATTCTCACTGCTCAGCCAGAAGACAGTGAGTGGAAGGTGATGGCGTGGCTGGCATAGGTTCAGGGTGGAAAGCCAGCAGCAAATACTGGCTGATAATTATAGCTTAAATGTTGTATCTTTAAATAAGAAAGCAGCAAACAGATGAAACGAAGAGAATTCCGTCTTTCCCAGATAGCATAACAGTTTTAATTCTAGAGAGAATAAAATGTGGCGATAACGTAACACAATATTGATAAGCTCAATGACTATATTAATGAGAGAACTTTCAAAACACCCTAAGGCCCCTTTCACACAGGTGGACCGTTCAGATGCACCTGTCAGTTTTTTTGGCGGATCTGAATGGTCATCCCATGCATGTCTATGGGGCATCGGATGTCAGCGGAGACATGTCCGCTGACATCCGATCCGATCCGTCAAATCTGGATGGATGGAAACCCTATTTTCCATCCGTCCAGCGGATCGGATGAGAACGGACGGTCCGTTCCCATCCGATTTCCCCATAGAGATGTATGGGGAACTGACAGCTGTGTCTACGCACACAGCACGGAGACACAGCTCTCATCCTCCTGCTCAGCGGGGGATCGGCAGATCGATCCCCCGCTGAGATAAACTGAGTCCGTCCAACGGACGGAGTGTGTGAAAGGACTTTAAAGCAGATCTTTGAGCCAGTAATGATGCTCTATTATACATGTAAAAGGTAATCAAGGCGGCTTTACCACTGAATGATACTTTCTGTCATTGTTTCTAATGTTGATGCTTTAAAATTTTCAATAAAAACCATTGAAAATGAAAATGTAATCAAGGCTGTAAAAATTAATTTTTCCATTAGGAGATGGACACCAGGCTCCTGGCCAGTGATGCCACCCAGACACATGCAGTAATAATACTGTATCTCCAAACTGTTCTTCAAGAGATTGATGCCTTTTTGGAACCAAATCCCTCTGTCCCTCATTCCTCCTCCAATGTTCAATGCTTATCTGTTTGCTCTGGATTAGGGATATGTATAAAGCAAAGCATTCAACTTCCAAAGTTGCCTATTTTGCACTTTAGAGTGGACCTTCATGCATGAAAAATACCTCCCCCTCTCTCCTAAACAATTGGAATATATGGAGGGGGAGTTCCTCTTTAGGTTTTTTTGTATCTTTTAGCACTGAATCCACTGCTGGATTGTTGGGTCTTCCTGCTATTCCCAGTCATGACCCGCCCTAGCTGGAACCAACAACACACTAATAATGAACAAAACAAGCTTTATTTAGGCATGAATAAGCCCTGTAAAGATAGTATGGGTTAAACTGTTTAGAGAGGGGCTAAACTCTTCCCCCTCCCTTCCCTCTTAGTATTCATGCAGTATTGTGCTTAATTCACATGCTCACCTGCCCAGCATTGTCCTACTGTGATCCCCTCAGCACCGCTGCTGCCACAGCCAAGGTCCCACGGCAGTGCAATTACTTGAGCTGTGTGGCTCCTGAGGGTAAAGGGGTTGCCAGCCAAGGCTATGATTTAGAGCAGGGGTCTTCAAACTATGGCCCTCGAGTTGTTCAGAAACTACAATTACCATCATGCCTAGTCATGTCTGTGAATGTCAGAGTTTTACAATGCCTCATGGGACGTATAGTTCCACAACAGCTGGAGGGCCGTAGTTTGAGGATCCCTGATTTAGAGAAAGTAGTAGTGAAAAAAAAGGCCCAGTGAATTTAAGTGATTGATTAATCATAGTATAAATAATGGAAGGGTGTGATGAGGATATGTGCTTTGTCTGAATATTCTGTGCTAAAAGGAGTCTTTTCTGTTTGGAATTTTGGGAGGTATTTAGGGGAAAGGGGATTTTCTATTGCTGGTAACCCAGGGGACCCAAGAAAGTGCAATTCTCAGTAGCTCTCTAGGGGGCAGTGCTACACATACATTGTGGTATGAATGGACCCCTAAAGTTATTGTGTTATCTATATATTAAATGGGAACTAACAAGCTAGATGGCAAACAGAAGCTAGAGCCTTCCATAGGTCAATATATACACTAACGCCTGCATTTACATTTTAAAAGTACATTCACAAGTTCACATATGCTTTTCTCTGGGTTTTTGTGAAAGGTTGCAATGAAGGTATATTAATGCTTGTGAATATATACTACCTTCATACCATTTATTCATTCTGGACCTGTAATTGCTGTAATTGTAATCATTTATATAGCTCTATACAAAGAACACTGAGCAACCCATATTAATGTGCACCAGAGGAGCTTACACTCTCTTTTCCCCACCACACCAGTTTGGGCAAAATCCAATTTAACCCATCAGTAAGATATTAGGTTGTGAGAGGAAATGAGCTCCCAGAAGAAATTCACTAAACACAGGGAGAAGATACAAACTCCATGTAGATGGGAGTCCTGGTGCCAAGAGAGGTAACTTTTTAGACCATGCTGCCCGAATAATACCAGTCTGTAGACACTTCATCTGACACAAAGAGTACAGCACAGGTAACGCAATCCTCTATAGACGATGATAAAACACATTGTCTAGTGCTGTGAAATTGGCGCCAGCTTTGTGACCGAGCAGGGAACGCTCTTCACATTCATACTCATACCTGTTGGAGCAGTTCTATCCTCTGAAGAGATGTGAGATCTCTTCTTCCTATATCTGATGATGTACAATCCTTTTTGAATGTTTGTAATGTGGTCATTAACTACAAAGTATGGCTTATCTGATACATTCCTAGAGAAATGACTACTTGCTATCAAAGAAAGAAACCTTTCAGTTGCAGAAATTTCCATCATGGTGGAAAATATTTGTGACCATTCTATCACTCGTTGATATGTCCTCTATGAGAAATGCATTTGTGATTCCTGGATCTCTGAGGGCCCATTTAGACTTGCAGTTGGAAGGGGTGTTAAAAACGCATGGTTAAGCTACGTTTTTAGCGTTTTTAACTCCCCTCCCAAACTGCAAAGGTAACAGACAGGAGTTCAAATGCTGCTTTGATTCGTGCCCACGGCAAAAACTATTACTCCTGTTGTGTTTGGTGGGCAGTAAGCGTGCCGAACGCAACCCATTCATGCGAATTGGGAAGAAACACGAATGCCCCTGTACAATGCACACGTTTGTGGCATGTTGGTGTGGCAATTATGCAGTTAAAGTAGATGGTGAGGAGACATCACACCGTCTTCTCACTGCCTGTCAAACACCTCTGAAAACCGATCGCTTTTCAGAGGTGCAGCAGTTTAGACACTGGTCTAAATTTAGCCTAAAGCATTAACAGTGTTCAGTCTAGTTTGTTACAAGCTTTTTAATTTTAGTGTTTCTTTCCTTACTAGGTGGTTCCGAAAAAGAAACATGTTATCACAGTAATTATTTTATGACACCTTGTTCTACACAACACTTCAGTATTAATGGGGGCTCAGACGAGCACAAACATGCCAAGCAGTAACACAAGAGGAGGACGGGAGAGCTGATAATTACTCCAACAGAAGTGCAAGGCTATGTAGAAGCCATTACCAGCTATCCTGTTTAATGACTTTTCCCTATGTGCTAACTGTCAGTTCCTTACACCGGCAGAATAGCCCTGGAAGGGACAGACCTACATTACAGTGACAGAGAGTAGATGCCATGGTGCACCGTGCCGTAATCAGTACTGTCATTTTGTCTTGTACATTTCTCATTTATATATTGTCTTAGCTTATTCCTTTGTATAGTGTCATCATAGGCTGAAGTATTTTCAGTTTTAACAAAGTTTAATATAACTTGGCTGGAGAATATTTTGATTTTGCTCTCTAAGGTTCGGTTCACACCTGAGAGATTTAAGGCGCTTTTATGAAGCATTTCAATGCTAAACATGAGGATTCCTATTATATGCTATAGTGCCTGTTCACACATCATTGTCATGGCACTCTAAGTACATGAGCTTCTATGCGGCTGAGTGATGCATGATTGACCCCTTTTGACTTGTATGGGAACTCCTGAAAAATGCATGGAATTTCTTGCCTTTCCCCATAGTAATTAGCTTTCCATTGGCTAAAATAAAAACACTCAAGACTGAAAAACACTTACAAAACCTGTGTAGAAACACCCATCATTGGTATTAGTGGGAGGAATAGTGCCCCATTGTTGGTGTCAGTGGGAGAAGTAGTGCCCTTTCATTGGTGTCAGTGGGAGGAATAGTGCCCTTTCATTGGTGTCAGTGGGAGGAATAGTGCCCTTTAATTGGTGTCAGTGGGAGGAATAGTGCCCTGTCATTGGTGTCTGTGGGAGGAATAGTGCCCTGTCATTGGTGTCTGTGGGAGGAATAGTGCCCTGTCATTGGTATCAGTGGGAGTAATAGTGCCCTGGCATTGGTGTCAGTGGGAGGAATAGTGCCCCATTATTGGTGTCGGGAAGGAATAGTGCCCCGTCATTGGTATCAGTGGGAGTAATAGTGCCCTGGCATTGGTGTCAGTGGGAGGAATAGTGCCCCATTGTTGGTGTCAGGGGAAGGAATAGTGCCCTGTCTTTGGTGTCAGAGGAATTGTGCCCCATCATTGGTATCAGTGAAAGGAATTGTGTCCTGTCATTGGTGTCAGCGAAAGGAATCTTGCCCTGTGCTTGCTGTCAGTGGAAGGAATAGCTGCCCCACTGTTAGCATCCGTGGGAGGAATATAAGGTAAATGTTGGTGTCAGTGGCAGGAATTATGCCCCATTTTTGGTGTCGAGGATATGAATAGTGCCTCAAGGGCCAGATAAAGGCAAGCAAAGGATCGAAGTTTGGAGACCAGTGGTTTAGAAGAACAGGTGTCCTCTGGGTTTTGAAGCTTTCTACAGTGACAGATCCCACATAATAATTGATTATTTATATCGTTAGTATCTTTGGTACTAGGTGTAAAGCTGGCCATACACGTGTTTTTTTTTAGCCAAAAATCAATAAATTTCACACAAACAAGGTGGATGGAGGAATCCCATTCTGACAGCGTAACCTGCTGATCGACAAAAGTTTTCCAACATGTTCCTCTGACAGAGGTTGATCAAATAGTAGGGAACAGCCACACACACATTGAAAATCAGCTGGTTCCTGCTGAACTGGCTGAATATTGATCAGTGTATGACCAGCCTGAAGCAATCTGCTGGGCTTTTTTGTAGACCTGTCTATGTCAGAGGAAGAATCCTGTCCCAGTAGCTGCAGTTTTGTAACAGAGAAGAACTGTTTGTTCTTGCACTATGCGTTTCATAGTAGCCTCCACCTCATTTTCACCATCAGTGCATTTTTTTGGGGGATTTTTTTAGCAAATTAAATATCCAGAGCTGTGCAATTAGCTGAAGTATTGTGTAAAGTGCAGTATTCTTATCCTAATGAATATGGCTCTGCCTTGGTTATACAAGTGAGTTGATCATTATGTTCATTGCAGTCAGGGAAGGGTGGAGTCACATGTCTACATGCTGAACATTTTGGCATGTTTAGGCCTGAGACTGCGGGATTGTTTCCAAGCGATATGTGACAGATTGTTCATTATGAAAAAAATGTGTGATTAAATATGTGCCCCAAGGGGCTCGGCACATGTCACAAGAGCAGTCATGCATGCGTGCTACTTCTATAGCCTTACATTACAAGAAAATTCTTGCTAGGTATGGCTCATTCTTCTGCTGTCTTCTGTTCTGTAACCACTTCTCTGCTGGTGGTTCATTGTGTTTGGAATGTACCAAGCACCCTGAGAACTAACACCCTCCAGTGTAGAGTGTGTGTATCTGCCAAATCTGCATGCAACACTTTACTGCTGCTGTATTACACTTCCCAGGTAAACCTTTTAATGGGAGACTCTATTCTTCTGCAGTGTGTACATCTTAGTAGGTGTCCTCATTAGTGCATACGATTCTATCATCTCCTTGTCTACAGTTCAGAAAAAAGCTGGCCATACACTATTAGATGTTCGAAAGATCATTTATATGAACATTTGTATGAAATTTCTCATTATGTTCTATGATTTGACAAATGTCGTTTAAAAGTACTTTAAACTTAATTTACTTTTTATATTGGATTTTGGAACAAATCGACTTTCCCACATGAAAATTAAGCTAACCATAGTTGATTCAGATACGATCCAGCTGAGATTCCAACCATGTATGGGCAGGCTGAATGTACCAAGTTGATCAATCAGTCGACTTGAGTACAACCAGCCTGTCGGATTTTACATGCGATTGTTATAGTGGCTTGCGATAATCACTGTGTTCTCCCGGCAGGAGCGGCTTCCCCTGTCCCCCACAGGGAGACCAGAATGGCTCCACGGGGGGGTTGCAGGAATAAATGAATAAATGGCAGCCAAGCACGTTTTTAAAGGAGTTTGTAAAGTCTCAGAGTTTTTAACCCTAATACATTCTATGCCTTAAAGTTAAAAACCTTCTTGGTTGCAGCTGCCCCCCCCCCAGACCCCCCCATAATTCTTACCTGAACCCGAACATTCCAGTGATGAGCACGAGCCCAGCAGCTCCAGCCACTGTCTCAGGTCCTCAGTGGATAGATTGATGGCAGCAGGAGCCATTGCTGTCAATCAAATCCAGTGACACGAGAGCGGGGGGCGGAGCCGAGTCCTGCTGTCTGTGTCAATGGACGCAGCAGTGGGTCTCATGAGTGCGCCCGCATTGGTGCCCCCATGGAAAGCGACTCTTTGTGGGGGCACCCAATGAAGAGGAGGAGCCAGAAGCGATGCCGGGGCACCCCGGAAGAGGAGGATCGGGGCCACTCTGCAAATAAAACCCTTGCACAGAGCAGGTAAGTATAATATGTTTGTTATTAGAAAGAAAAAAAACCTTTACAATCACTTTAAACAACAGCACATTTTTCGTTTATTTCCGCACCTGCAACCACCACATAGATGTGAACCAGGCCTTAGTAAGTCCCTGACCTAAAACAAGCCTTCAGCCAGAGAAGTGTTGGACCAAACTAAGATCAGGGTGACAGCCTTGGAAGAAAAACCTTTAAAAACAAATTAGGCCTCTTTCACACTGATCAGTTTTTCATCTGCTTTTACCCAAAATCCTATGAAGCGTTTCACACTGGTCAGTTGCGGGTCAGTTGTGTTTCTGAAAACCCTGCATGCTGCATTTTTGGCATGTTTGGTATGGTATAAAAAAAAAAAATGCACCAAAAACACACCTTCCCATTCAATTATTGGAAACCACATCAAAAACATTTAAAAATGCAGTTGCGTTTTTGGTGTTTTTTTGAAGTCACATGCCTTTTTTTTGCATTTTTTTTTTACCATGTTTTTGCAATGGAGCAGTGTGAAAGCAGTCTTAGTAGTGACGGCACCCATGTTCCAGCAAAGGTGAATTTATTTGAAATCCAATGCTCATTCTGAGGCCAACAAATGGTGCTTTTCTAGCTTCTCTCCAGTCACAAAGCTCTCTTCATTAGCTGGAGAATATAATAGGCAGACAAAACAATACTTGGCATATTGTAATAATGCTGGTGCCTCCTCCTCCTCCATCCTCACCCTTCGAGCTGTGACTGGGGCTTCGCTCTCCCCTCTGCAGAATTCTCATCCTGTGGGATTATTAGAATGCATTCTTTTGTTTGTGATGGGAATATTGCTTTTTGTGATCCCTGGGGCAATGAAATGATGCATTACTGAAATATCTTAATATGGACTTTTAGGACTTTTTCTTGGCTCTGAGGGAGGACTGGTGGAGGCAATAAAGGGTTTCAGGAACATCAACCTTCATCATCCTGTGTGATCAGACCACAACACAACGACATGGCCTGCTACATTTCTTTTATTTTAAGGCAGATAGGCAATGTATGATTTTTTTTTCAAATGTTACTAGAATTGGTTGACTGTTAGGGCTAGGGCTGCACGATATTTGGAAAAAAAGTACATTGCGATATTTGTTTTTCAACTATATATATCGCGATATTGAACTGGGTGGAATGCAGAAGACACTGACAGTGTGGATTAGGCAGAGTCGGGACTCACAGTGGTGGTAGGAGGTAGAAGAACACAGCCCGACATGACATCTGTCCCACACGTTCAGTCTGCCGCCCTGGAGCTAGTTCTCTTGACCGAGCGGTGAGCGCGGCACAGCGCACCAATCACGTGAGCGGCACAGGGAACCAATCAGGTGTGCAGGCACGCGTGATTGGTTAGCTGTGCAGCTGCTCATGGCGCGCTGCTCACCGCTGAACGTGTGGGACGGATGTGTCGGCTGCAATCACTGTGAATCCTCCCCCCAAGTCCCGACTTCTCACTGCCTAATGCTAAATATCGTGTCTTCGGCGATATGAATATCGCCCACGCCCGCAGAATGATAGTCGATATCACATCGACTATCGTTCAGCCCTAGTTAGGGCTGTTGCAAATGTGCAAAAACACCAGATTTTTTCTTACAGATCTGAATGCAGCTCATGGCTCTAAATCGGGGATCCTCAAACTACGGCCCTACAGCTTTTGCTGAACTACACATCCCATGAGGCATTGTAAAACTCTGACATTCACAGACATGACTAGGCATGATGGGAATTGTAGTTCCTGAACAACTGGAGGGCAAGTTTGAAGACTGCTGCTCTAAATGGACATCTACTCACAGGCATGTAACTATTAGTAAATGCCATATGTAGATCAGTGAAAAATCTTCATATAGATAATACACCTGTGTATTGTTTATGGTATTCCTAATCTATGAAGCAGGTTTGAAGGTTCAGTAATCCTTCCTCTAAACTGCTTTTCTGTGCATTATTATTCCAGAATGCATTTTGCTTCAATGAGTTTGGCAAGAAATCATTCAGCTTGCTGCCATATCTCCTGTGCAGGCTTTTTACAATATGTACTTGGTAAATCTCACCATCCAGTTATCACATTTTTACTAAATTACTAGTGAGGGTGGTATAAGCCATTATTGTCTGCTACAGATGGGTTTGCACCACTTCCTGGGGACAGACAGGGCTGTATTTGGATATCACCTTTGGCATATCTGAACGATAATGTCCTTTTTTTATGAGCTCTGCCTCTTGCATATTGTAATTATATTTTAAAAAATCAGTTTCTAGAACACACTACTGGAGGTACCATGCCACTCTGTCACTGTACAGACCACCAAACAAGAGAAAGGAGAGATGCTTATATGTAACGTATTTCCTTAACTATAGAGAGTCTTCTGACTGTTCTTATCACCCCCTACAACCTTTCCACAACAGTTCTTTCGCTGAAATTAGCCACTTATGTCCAAAAGTTAGAAAAGGGAAACAAAATAGGTAAAAAGCTATAAGAGTTTGTATATGTGGCGGTTTGGTGGTGATCCCCCTCCTTATCCTGGGCTCTAGGCATCAGCCTTCTAATAAATACAGCCCCAGGGAAAAGACCGCATTGTGTTATATGTTAGGTGTTGAAAAGCAGGCACTATGAATGACAGGTGGTAAATTTCCTGCCAATCTTTGACTGACTCGACCCATTTAAATAGATGTGGCCCATACACAGTAAAATTTCCTGAGTGTTATTTGATCATTCCCTCCAATCAGACATGCTAGTTACTAATAAGCAAGCTTACTGTAACTCAGATCTGGCACACCGCTGACCGCTCAATTCCATCAGATCATGTATGTCCAGCCTCCATGTTCTAAAAACACCAAAGCAAACAGATGTAAACGATATGGCAATTAATGTACTTGGTGCATGTTTTTATTGTTTTTTTTTTTTTTTTTTTTTTAAGGATGTAATAAAGTTTCCTATGTTTTAATAACACTATTTTATATGTCCCCAACAAGGCACTTTTAAAGTCTTGTCTCTATTTTTCTTCCTCCGTCCTTTCAGGTGGTTGAATAAATGCATGGCAGTAATCTGTATAGAAGGCATGATGCCTCAAGGGGTGATTTGTTAGATGCCCCACCCTTAATTTATTGTGCAAAATGCAAACAAATATAAAGTCCCATCATATAGGAGGACACATAGGCCTAAACTTGTGTGCTCCTCATTTTCCAGTAAGCAAACACCTTCTTGAGTGTTTGGTGAAGGATCAGACTATTTGACATTGAGTGGCATGGATTATACATGTGGACAAAGTCCACAAAGCTATAAATGGCCCTAGGGACAATTAGGAGGGACAATTGAAACTAATTAACAATAAAAACCAGGAGCAGGCATTGGAGAGACAGCTGTGCAATCAGTAGCCATCACATTTGCCCTCTGCGCTGCCCTTTCTAGCCAAATACTTCCCACAAAGGAAGGAACAATGATCTTTCTGCATTCTCACCGAAGCTAATATTGACACTTTTGTACTTCGCATAGCATTGCATTGCGTTAATCTTACCTCTCACAATGAATGCTGGCGTTTTACAGCACGGTGTTGCATGGGTCACACAATTCTAATAGACATGAAATGCCAGACATGTACAAACTTGTCATTGCGCTTTTAAAAGACTAAGTAGAATTGCAGTATATGTTACTTCCTTTACCCTTCCACATTATCTTCTATCGTATTTTTATATTACAGCCATATTCCCAACACTTAAAGCCTAAGTGCAGTATATCAGTCAGAATAAAAAAACAAATCAGCACAAGGGTCATAACTTACAGTTAGTAGGATGTGTCCCTAGTGCCAATGACTCTTTTGTTTGGTGAAATCCTCCTCAATCAATAGATCCCCCCCCCCCCCCATTGTACTTTTCCAATACACCAGAGGTTAAAGCAGGGTACACACTAGTAGAAAATCTGCCGAAAATTCCCGCCCGATGTGAAATCGTCCGATTTTCGCCTAGTGTGTTCACAACTTTCGGCAGCCGATGCCGACATTTACAACGGAAAAAAAACGGAGGGACAAACACCAAAATTTTTTTCGTCTGTCCCCAGACGACCAATTTTCGTTTAATGTGTATGCAGTACGTCCGTGAAAAATCGGATACGAAAGACCGCGCATGATGTGAAGTTGCTGACAACCCGGAAGTCTAGGAAGAAATGTGCCAAAAAAAAAAGAAATTTCGTGAACATTTATGTACTGTCGACTAAAAACGGTAACGAACGCTGAGAAGACAGAGAAAAATTGGAGGATATTTCGTCCAATTTTCGTCAAGTGTGTACGGCCCTTAATAGAACTGTGGGAGCTGCCACAGGCTTTCGTCAAGAGTGCTCGACTATGCCCACCCTTGTCCTGTTTATTACACCTAACTCTATCTGAGAAGTATAGGTTTATTGGTCCTTCTTATCACAGTGTAAATTTTAATAGCTCACAGCCTGACATGGTGGACATGGCCACGAGGCTTGGCAAATCTTGAGGGAGAAATAGTGGTCATATACAAATGTGAGTCTGTAATTATTCAGCTTCTTTTATGGGCAGTGGCAAATGTTATACGGTAATATAGCCACCAGTCAATTAGTGTAGTGGATGGAATGGATCAAATGATGAAAATATGTTGTGACTGTCTAACAGAATTCTGATAACCCTTATGCTGTTCTTTCTCAATCTTTCATTTACCTTGCCATGTATTGGATAGCTGGGCATGCTGAGGCTTGTAGTTCCTTGACCTTACATGAAATAAATAGCACTCTGATCAGTTACAATTTGTACAAGAAAAAAAAAAAAAAAGCGCAACAGATGGCAGAAGTGTTAGCAGGACTTTAGGTCTATGGAATGCTGTGTACACTGCTGATTTAGTGACTGTCAGTCTTTGCATGCAATGATTACTAAGGAACTGGCTGTGCTGAGTCTTGTTGCCAGGGTGCCCTTGATGTGTCAGGTCTGATGTATATAGCAAGGAAGTGGAAAAAAAAAAAAAAGATATATATATATATACAACATTTTTAATAGTGTATTTACAGAAAAATGAGGCCGCAGGTAATCTGATAAACCCCCAGGGCTGCTGGAGATGTTCCAGGTTCTGTTTCTAAAGGAAAGGAAAAAGGGGAGTGATGTTCCAGAGATGTACGATCTGACAGAGAAGAGGCTCACATTGGCTTTTGACTTTGGATTGAATTCATTTTCTGGTGGGAAGGCCCCAGATGTCTCCCACAGGCTGCGATTTGGCCGTGTGCCCCATCCGCTGGATGCTTCATTAACAAAACTGTAACAGGGGGGGCCGAGAACTTCTGTTACTGGAGAAAATCTCTTTTCCAGATGTGACTCGGGGGTCCTGTGTCACACATCAGTGACTCCCCCTCATCCCAGAATCCTATTTTACGTTTCTAAATTTTAGCCTTTTTTTTAATTTTTTGTTTAAAATGTAAGGATTATGGAAATATACTGCTGTTTACTTTGGAAAGTTTAAAAGTTCAGAGAGGCACTTATCCAAAAATACTGGATAAAGTTTAGTAAACAGAAAATGGTAAAGATTTCGGTTAATTGGACCCTAGATGAGTAGCCTGTCAGTTGTTGGAATCAGAGAGGAGGTTAGGTCAAATCAGCTGTCAGCTCCAAGAGCTGAATGGATAGTCTTTATTTGAAAGGGTTTTTCATAATATTTATGGATGAATATGGAAAGGAAGTTGTCAGAACTGAAGCACTTAATAAAGGTCATAGGGGGAGGGGATATCATAGCGCATAGCTGAATTCTTGTCATTTCATTGAAGTTTAGATAAAATTTTCCCTTTCTTGAGTCTAAAATTACTAATCAGGTAAACAATAGCCTGTACACTTTAAATGCGTAACTGTGACCTATTTTATTTTCTGTGATATAGCTCCATTTTTATGGAGTATGAAATGGTAAAAAACCATTGCCAGTTTTTTTCCATCTCCAGAGAATGCATTGAGGAGAAAAAAAATGTATGCCTTTAGAACACCTTTTAAAGAAGAATTTCAGGTATGAATATTTATACATGGATATATTGGTGCAGCTAGGACTAGTGTATGTACACTGAACAGAATTATAAATGCAACACTTTTGTTTTTGCCCCCATTTTTCATGAGCTGATCTCAAAGATCTAAGACTTTTTCTATGTACACAAAAGGCCTATTTCTCTCAAATATAGTTCACAAATCTGTCTAAATCTGTGTTAGTGAGCACTTCTCCTTTGCCAAGATAATCCATCCACCTCACAGGTGTGGCATATCAAGATGCTGATTAGACAGCATGATTTTTGCACAGGTGTGCCTTAGGCTGGCCACATTAAAGGCCACTCTAAAATGTGCAGTTTTACTGTATTGGGGGGGGGGGGGGGGGGTCAGAAAACCAGTCAGTATCTGGTGTGAACACTATTTTCCTCACGCATCTCCTTTACATAGACTTGATCAGGTTGTTGATCGTGGCCTGTAGAATGTAAGATCATTCCTCTCCAATGGCTGTGCGAAGTTGCTGAATATTGGCAGGACCTGGAACACGCTGTTGTATACGCCAATCCAGAGCATACAAAACATGCTTAATGGGTGACATGTCCGGTGAGTATGCTGGCCATGCAAGAACTGGGATGTTTTCAGCTGCCAGGAATTGTGTACAGATCCTTGCAACATGGGGCCGTGCATTATTATGCTGCACCATGAAGTGGTGGTCGTGGATGAATGGCACAAAAATGGGCCTCAGAATCTCGTCGCTGAATCTCTGTGCATTCAAAATGCCATCAAAAAAATGCACCTGTGTTCGATGTCCATAACATACGCCTGCCCAAACCATAACTCCACCGCCACCATGGGCCGCTTGAGCCGCAACGTTGAAATCAGCAAACCGCTCACCCACACAACGCCATGCACACTGTCTGCCATTTGACCTGTACAGTGAAAACCGAGATTCATCCGTGAAGAGAACACTCTTCAAAGTGCCAGATGCCATAGAATGTGAGCATTTGCCCACTCAAGTCGGTTACAACGACGAACTGCAGTCAAGTCGAGACCCCGATGAGGACAACGAGCATGCAGATGAGCTTCCCTGAGACGGTTTCTGATATTTTGTGCAGAAATTCTTTGGTTATGCAAACCAAATGTTGCAGCAGCTATCCGGGTGGCTGATCTCAGACAATCTTGGAAGTGAAGATGCTGGATGTGGAGGTCCTGGGCTGGTGTGGTTACACATAGTTTGCGGTTGTGATTCCGGTTGGATGTACTGCCAAATTCTCTGAAATGCCTTTGGAGACAGCTTATGGTAGAGAAATTAACATTCAATTCATGGGCAACAGCTCTGGTGGACATTCCTGCAGTCAGCATGCCAATTGCACGCTCCCTAAAACTTGCAACATCTTTGGCATTGTGCTGTGTGATAAAACTGCACATTTTAGAGTGGCCTTTTATTGTGGCCAGCCTAAGGCACACCTGTGCAATAATCATGTATCTAATCAGCATCTTGATAGGCCACACCTGTGAGGTGGATGGATTATCTTGGCAAAGGAGAAGTGCTCACTAACACAGATTTAGACAGATTTGTGAACAATATTTAAGAGAAATAGGCCTTTTGTGTACATAGAAAAAGCTCTTAGATTTTGAGTTCAGCTTCTGAAAAATAGGGGCAAAAACAAAAGTGTTGCTTTTATAATTTTGTTCAGTGTATATACTATACTTGGCCGATGGCCCTGGAAGTTGGAAATCACTGAAATAGACACCTCTACTCAAGTGATCTCCACTAGTTCCAGATTTCATTCCAGGTGGCTGGCTGCTGCATCCTGAACGTAGGAGCTTGGCTACTTGGCTCGGGCGCCATTTAGAGAAGGCGTGGCATTTCTCGAATGAATGCAAGGCAATCTCTGATTGGATGAGGTGGAGCGTGTGACATCACTGTCTTGTAAAGCATTCTCTAAATGGTGCTCTCCTCTGTTCAGAGTATAGCAGGCCAGCCGCTTGCCACAGGACGATGGAAGAAAGTGAAGGTCAATTAAATAGTGATGTCTACTTCAGTAATTTCCAGCTTCCATGGGCATCGGCCAGGTATAGCAAATATAGTTAAATGGGTTCACGCTTGATCAATGTAACTATTCATAAAATCTCCACGCCTGGTATTAATCTTTAAATCACTTTAAAGCTGAACTCTGGCAAAAACAATTTTGATCATTTGCACTGGAAAAATACATACACCAGGGTATAACAATAGGACTAAAAGCAGAGTTTTACTTTAATAATTGTTCAGGTTGTTTAAATTCAGATTGTTTATGGTGATTGCTGAATCATTTGTAAATTACACCGTTGCCCTTGTCACAGTAGACTCCTAATTAGGAGATACTGTATCTGGCCACATGCTGAAAAAAAGAGGTTCTTTCTAGAAGAATGCCCCCAGGGAATTGCTAAAATGTAATTTTTTTTTTTTTTTTTACTACACATACAGAAAAATGTAATCATTGGAAACATTAAAATTTTTAGTCTATCTGTATGTAATACATAGTAGTTTCTGCGCTTGACTGTCTCACTCTTATTGTTAGTGGTGGGTCACATAAGGATAAAATTCACTTTATTGCTTGGCGCTCTTCTTCTAGGAAATTTACCAGTGCCAAACAAACATAGTATATTTCATGTGTCCTATATTATTTATGTCTGTTATCCCCAAATGACACTGATATCATCCGGGGAGATGCATTATAACTGACATGAACACACAGCTGTGCTGATACACAAGGACCCCATGGTGAGCAGGGTGACTGCAGCGTGAATGCAAATTTTCCCATTACTCTCAGTGAGAATGTAGCCTATCCATTCACTGGAGTCCAGAGACATGGCCAAGAATGCAGCCTATTTACTTGGGAGTGGGGACATCACTGAGAATGCAGCCTATCCAATCTCTAAGGACCACTGACATCACTGAAAATGTAGCCTATCCAATCACCAATCTCTCTGGTGACGTCATTGAAAATATAGCCTATCTAATCACTAAAAACCGCTGACATCACTGGGAATGTAATGCAATCAGTAGAAACTGGTGGCATCCCTAAAAATGTAGTCTATCCAGTCAGTACTTGCATACAGGGATGTGTGCGGTGCCAGGACTGCAGACAGTACATGCAGACAGGCTCTCTTGCAGCCATGTGGATGTACCCTAAGAGAGAGTTTCTGCTTTTTACGTATAGATGTCCTTTAAGTCACAAGTAACCAGCTCATCCATTCGCAGGTATTGTGCGGCCTATTCCTCCACAGCGGTGCTCGGGAGTGGATGGGCCGCATTCTCAGGAATAGACTTTTGGATTTATTTAGCTGCCCCAGATGCTCTATTTCTGTCCCATTGCTCCCAGGAAAGAAGATCAAAGTTGTATATTTAGGGTGTAACTTGTACAGGCACAGCTGTTCAGGCAGTGAATGCGTGACACACTTATCAGCTTGTAAAGTGACTTCTGTTTGGGAAGGTTGATCTGCTTCCAATGCCAGAGGGTCAGGATGTGACATGGCAAACCCCTCGTCTTATTAAGTCTAAAAATATTATCTTACCTTGTATCAGGTGTGCCTTGTGATTGTTTCTGGTGACATCTGGTGCTGCCTGCATCGATGAATAATATTCTCAGACTTTTTATGATGCAATAACTAATTGACTGACAGGTCTGCTTTCTAAAGATGTTCTGCAACACCTGTCATCTTTTTTATGGAAGTGTCTGAGCTTTACGCAAAGCAGTCAAATTTCACTTTGCTATCTTACAATTGGTACATACTTTAAATGCAGGCCTGGTTCCTGATATCCTCACAGATTGTATCTTCACCCACTTTGTAAACTGAATTATGCTAACCAAACTGTCAGCTCAACTCATGCAGGGGCTGGGCATGGAGGCTCATGTTGCATTATGGGAGATTTTTTTTCTCCCAGTCCAGCTGTGATATGCTAAGGAGGTGTGGCCAATGAACCTAAAATTCTAATTTGTGCACATGTCCCTAGCAGTAAAGGACATGAGGATACACTAAGTTCCTGTGTGTTTTATTTTAGGTAAACGAGTTATGTCGTGTTTAATTTACTCATAATACTTAGCAAGGTTTTTAGGGGATTTGTTTGAATCTTTCACTTCCTTGCGGTCTTGGTTTTCTCTGATCTGCACTGTAATACCATACTTGTGATAAGTGATACCCCATCATTGTCTTCCATTTATTACTGTCTCAGTGTGGCTATTTCTGTCGGTGTGTAGAGCCCAGGTCACGTTTTTTCTTGCTGCACTTTATGTCCCTCCTTGGGTTGTTGTCAAACCCCAGGACAGCTGATGCGGTGACACCGTTCTGAATGCTTTCTGACACAGAGATACAACTGGCGGGGGGTTGCTGGCAGTCAGCCACTGGGACATCCTTACACATTGTAGAAGTCTAATGCAGTGCTGGCTAGAGGCCTCCCAAATCCCATGAGAGACTGGATATCCATTTCCAGTCTGCTCTCATTAGAAAGACAGATCACTACCAAACACGTCAATATAGTTTTTCCAAGTCTATCACTAATGATACCACGTTGGTAGATGAACTGACTTAAAGAGGGGCTGGCTAGGATCAGTTTAAAGCACATTGTGCCATTGTCAAAACCTCTTTTCAAAGTTAAATCTCTGGTGGGAACAGTTGGTTTAAATTTCAGCTGAGTGTCAGCCCATGATAAGATATTATTCCACATGGCTTTCTCCTTTCTCCAAGCATTGCAGTCAATAAAGTTGTGTGAGGCCAGGGAGGAGTAGAGAGGCTGATGACCAATAGGTTTCAAAGGGTCTCTAATTTCCATTCATAGGAAAATGTTCATATTTGCCACTCCCTATGCTACCATCACCATTGCTGATTGACTGGGAACCCCCTACAGGTGTTTGTGAGTGAAGAACAGAGATATATAGGTGGAATGTACTAGAAGGGTGACTAACATCAATAGTCTCCATAAAAAAAAAAAAAAAACGGTTTAAAAAGGAATCATAATTTGCATCAAACTAATTTTAAACAGGCCTTAAAGCGTAACTCCACTTTTGTTGAGAAAAAAAACATTCCCCTCTGGGTGATCTATGCACATTACAAGGATTGTAACAAACTTTGTTGCATATTCCTACCTTTTGTTCTGAAGAAATCATTGTTTGTTCCTCTGTGCCTCTTTGCTGAGTGGATCAAATGGGAGTGGTTTCATAATTATCTGTCAGCTGTGGAAGCTTCAGAGCACTAATGAGGAAATCAGCTGGGCCTGCATCCCTTTAGACGTGTTCCTATTGGGAGTTTCTCACCAAAAATTACATTTTTGCTGCAGGGGATGCCAGAAATCTGACTTGTATCTTAGTGCAGACTTCTGGGAAAACCAGGGAGCCAATCACACAAGCAGGAAATGATGTTTCTGGAATGTGGTCAGTACACATTCTGTGAACGGAACAACTCCAGGTAGCCATATTGCATTTTCAGAAATTTACAACAGCTGCAGATTGAAAAGGAAAGGTAATTTTGTATAACATTCAATTACAATATGATTTGTGTCACAATTGTATACGCTATATTGTTTTTTCTTTATTTGTTATTTTTTTTTTCCCCACGAAAGTGAACTTAAGAGCCGGTTCACACTGAGGGGACACGACTCCTTACTACTTCGGGGGCGACTTGTGCATTACCATGCACCACGACTTTGGAGCGACTTGCAGGGACTTCACATAATGGAAGTCTATGCAAGTCGCTCCGAGGTCGCCCCGAAGTAGTACAGGACCCTTTTTCTAAGTCGGAGCGACTTTTGTCGCTCCTATTAGAACGGGTCCTGTAGCGGTCAATGGACCGCGAGGGAGCGCGACTTGTCAGGCTGACAAGTGGCCTGACAAGTCGTGCTAGTGTGAACCGACTCTAAAGAACAACTTCTTTAATTAAAATGTATTTGTATATAGCCTCATAACATAATGACATTTTCATTTTACGAATACAACTTCAACCCTTTCTAGATATAGTGCCTCTAATTTACAGAAACATATGCAGAAATGTCAGATTTTACACCCGCGCATATCTGCTCCTGGTCATATCGCAGAATAAACTTGATTAAAATGTTTAATTCCTATAATACAAAGGGAGCTTCTCTGCTCTGTTTCTGCTTGAGTCAGCACAATGTAGAGCATTAGGCTGTGAACAAACACCGTTTTTGAGGGTGTCTTGTACTTTAGTTGAAATATATCGATCTTTGTTACTGCTTATTGCACACCATCGCCTTGCTAACCTGAATATGCCATTTGTCTTTCCTATGTTCATAAATTGGCTAGGAAGGAACTGTGCTTCAGGTGATGAGGGTTGGGAAGAGAAAACCAAACCGCCACAAGAAAAGAAAACAAAGTGTAGCAATATTGGGGGTGACATGTAGTTATTCTAGAGATAATTAAGAGATATGCTGCTTGCTCTAATCTGTTTTCATTCTTGATGGATGTGCTAATCTGCCTCATTGTTCTGCATCAAGGATTGTAACAAATTGCGGTTGTCACAGCAAGCTTTTTAGTGCCAGAGATGTATTAATTTTCTGTTCCCGGTTTGACATTTCCCCCGTGTTATGTATGTCTGCATTACGCTCTGTCTGCCTGTCAAGCTTCTTCACCACGGTCGATGGGGTGAGAGAATCAATCCGTTCTTCTTACCCAAACATGGTGATAGGTTTTCCTTTCTGCACAAAGGCTGCGAGGGTAGGCTGGAGTAAATACACATTTAAAATAAAAGGTAACCCCACCTAAAACTGACATTTCACAGTGAAGCTGAACCCTATGTTGGCCAGGGGAAGACTTATTACTGTCGGTGGGGGAGAGATACAGAAAGTACAGGTTATAGGGCCATCATCCTCATCCTTCATTCATTACTTAGTGGGTTGCTATCCTGAGAAAACATGTTTGGTTATGAATAAGGGTGACAGCCCAGAGTCTTGTCTAAGGCTGGGTTCACATTAATGCAATGCCAGGCATCGCGTGTGATTTCCACTGCAGTTTGTATGGCTGAAATTGCATCGCATTCACAACAAAATTGTGAAGGACCCTTTTTTTTTTTTTATCCACACTGAAATCGGATTGCATGGGTGTTCGGGCCCATGCGATCCGATTCCATCTGATTTCACAGTTCGCACTGCATTCTACAAACTGATTTGGGGGTGTCATTACCTTTATATTCACTCCTGCAGCGGTTCGCAGAGAGCAGTGTGAACTGCCTGCGAGTCAGATTGCAATGCGGGAACCCGCACAGGAATCCCTGTGGTTCCTGCATCTCAGCAGTGTGAATCCAGCCTTAACCCCCATTCACACTAGTGCGACTTGTCATGTTTGACAGGTTCAACTTGCATGACGAGTTGCACCCTATTGTTGAAATCGGTGAAACGCTGGCTATGTTGTGCCGCACCGATTTGAAAAAGGGTTCCTACGCTATTTTTAGGCGATTTCAGGTGGGACTTGCATGGAAATCTGTGCATCAAGTAGCACAGATGTCAGCCAAGTCACACCTGAAGTCGTACTGTATGCAGTTTTGAAACCGTGCAATTTCAAGTGAAGTTGCACGATTACAAATTTAGATTAAGTGTGAACGAGGGCCTAAAGACAAAATAGTAATGGCAGCACCCATGTAGCTCCCAAATTTTACCTGATTTACTTCAGGAGGTTGTACAGGGGAGGCTAGAAATTGATATTATTAGAACTCCAAGCTGGTATTCTACCAATTGTTTTGTTTTACACCTAATTTTATACTCTAGTATTTACAAGTATTGCTGTGAACCAACAACATCCCAAACTGATATTCTAAAGCCCCCATACAATATATATTCCTTCTCAATGATAGTGTAGGGCCAATTCATCCAGCAGGGCCGATACAGGGCTGCTACATATCTGTGTCTTGAAAGTGAAGCAGACCATTAATTGTTTGATGGGAAAAATTTGTTTGTCTCAGGACTCAGAATTCAGAGAAGATCGATATGTGTCAATCTTTTTCAGCTTAAAAGCCACTAGAGCAAGCGTTCTGCCTTATTATTGAGTCTTCGTCATCCCTCCTGTGTTATTTAGAAGAAAAAAAAGTGAAATAAAAGGTGCCCTGTGAAAATCGTTGGGTTAGGATTTTTCAGCCAGCCTTTGCAGTTTAGGACATTTAGATTTCAGAACACAGCAAGGGTGTCACATCACTTTCATAAGGCACAGTCTGCTGACATTGAATTCTTTTGTTGCACAGTTTGCTGACACCATTTCTTTTTAAGCAATCTATAAATATTTTAGAGCTTTCATTGAATCCAGGCCTGCTGAAGGGCCTGGGCCATACCTTTCTCAAGCCAGGTGTGTTAGAGTGTGTGGAGCTGTTCGTAAAGTCGTGGGCACAGAAACATGGGACCCAACACATCAAGTGGCTCCTTTGGGGTTAAGCACCACATAAAACAAATAAAAGATCCAGTAGGGATGGTGGGAACCCCTCATATTTGCCACAAAAAGTGTGTTGATCCAGGAGCTCAGTGCCAAGATCTCACCAACAGTCTTCAGGAGATTCAGTAGTGGGGATTCAGTATAATACCATAGGGTTGCAGCCAAGGTTTCTAGGGGTTCCTTTAAGCTATAAGCAACTTCCCCTTCTCAGATACAGTAAGTAACCACTGACTATAGCTGTCTCTAAGAAGGGGATTTTTCCCAATGACCACAAATAAGGCGTTATTCAAGGGTTCCTTCTGTAAAAAGGTTGAGAAGGTCCACAATAAACACTGAAGTATTGGTTTTGAGTAGTGTAAATTGCTACCTTGTTATATTTGGGTGTTATATTTGGGTTTGGTGCACAAAATGAGCTTTATTATTGCGTGACATTGTGTCAAAACATTGTGTATCCATTCCTTAATACATGTTTGGCGTGTCCTGTACATGGACAGATTTGACCACAAGTGGAGGGATTTTGAAAATGCCGCTACTAAGAATCCGTATTGGTCTTCATTGCTGGAAGGTATAATGGGCAGATGGCATTTTGGAATTGATGTTTGTTGCTTTTTACAAAAAGGAAAAGTATTTGATTTATTAGACGACTAGTTTCAGCTGAGAACACTAAAAATGTTATGAACGCATTGTAGACAGGGTGCCTCTTCTCCGATTGGTTTGTGGAACTGTGTTACTATTATAGGAGTTATAGATAGACTGATATAGAAAAGGACACTTGAAAAGGGGCTGGTTACTGCTCGTGTCTCAGTTTTCATCTCTGAGGCTGCCACCAGGTCTACAAACACCAGGGATATAACTTGGTCATAACTTCTGAGACATCTAGAGAATCCTCTACTGGCTTCATCATGGGGACTTGACACCAACCATTATTGGCTTAATATAAACACAATGCACTCCGCACACATTGGGGTTTAATTACTAAAGGCATATAGACTGTGTGCACTTTGCCAGCACTCATTTTCCCCAGAGTTTAGTAAATGAGGGGACGCTCTGCTGATTTCCGTTATCCAATCGTGTGCAAGAAAAAATGCTTTTCTTTTTTTCAATTCCTTGTACCTGATTGGGTGTTCTTTGCAAATCAATGCTTTACCACATTGTTATTTACTAAGGAAAAAAAGAGTGCAACTGCATTTGCAAAGCGCAATCTATTTCCTTTCAATAAATCCACCCCATTGTCACTGACTGTGTAAGCAACATTTGAAATTGAAGAAACCGTCCTCGGGTTTTCAGATTTGTCTAACAATGCAATTAAATATGCTTTTTCTTCATATTAAATTCCAACTTTACAAATATATTTTTGTACAATCTTGAAAGTACAAAAAAATTAACAATTTTGATTTCATTCTTTCACCCACAGGTGAACCAGCAGATGTTTTGAAGGTTTTAGATTTTCCTAATTTACCTGATGGAGTCCAAAAATCAACAGGATTTTGCGCATTCAGAAAATCAACAAAGGGACCAGATGTGGCATACAGAGTATCGAAGAGTGCGCAGCTTAGTGCCCCCACCAAGCAGCTCTTCCCAGGTAAGAGTATAAAAAATATATCTTGAGAGTGGCTATATCACACCTGTAAAATATAACTTAGGCTTCTTTCACACGGTCCGCCTCCATAGGCGGATCCGTGCTGCTCAGCGGGGGATCGATACACTGATCCCCGCTGAGCAGGCAGGTGACAGCTCCCTCTCCCCCATGCATCTCTATGGGGGAATCGGATGAGAACGGACCGCCTGTCCGCTCTCATCCGATCCCGTCCAATCCGATCCCCTGGACGGATGGAAAATAGGGTTTCCATCCGTCCGGATTTCATGGACAGGATCGGATGCGGATGGCAGCGATTGTCAGCGGACACGTCTCCGCTGACATCCGCTGCCCCATAGGGATGCATGGGGGATCCGATCAGATCCACCTAAAAAACTGACAGGCGGATCTGATCGGATTGCTCGTGTGAAAGGACCCTTATATCTGGAGAACAGTGATGTTAAACCATCAAAAAAATTTGTAGAGCAGTGATGTCAAACCATTAAAATAATAACTTACCTCTGGTGAGCGGTGATGTCATCCATGTAATATATAGCTTATATCGTGAGAGAAGTGATGTCACTCATTTGATGGAAGCAATGTACCCATCTCAGTCTGTCCTGGTATCAGCCTCTTGCAGTCCCTGTATAGAAGAGCTGAGACTGGGGAAGGTAAAAGCAGCCCAACAATCCAATCAATTCATTTGATTACAGAGAGTATGCTAATCATTGGTCTGATGCCTTTCCTTCTCTGTCCAGTCATGGGCTGGGGGCTGAGAGGTGACCTTGATCACATGGCATTTTAACTCCAGATGCAGCAAGAACCCAGTGGGTTCCTAAAGCTGGATTTGCAGGTATTTACAGACAATTGTGGCTGCTCTGCCCATACAAAACAATGACAGGCTGACAGCAGCTGCATATGTTCACATTCACCTATGTATAGAGTGATTTCCTGTGGTTAGGGATAGATGATTGATCTTAGACACAAGCTGTTTGCATCAATGAGTGATCATCGGTCCCTAACTGCTGATAATTACTCAATATGTGATTACATGCTAAGAGTACTTTCACACTGCTCTGTAGCAAATCATGATTTTGTTGTGTTTCAGATGCATTTGCTGTGCATTTCTGGTGCACTTTTGGGTTGCCTGCACCTGTGAACATGTGACTCAAAAACGCACTAACAATGCAAAATCGCAGTGCATATTAACCGCGATTTTGCTGCGGTTTCCATTAATTTCAATAGGAAGCTCTGATTTTGGTGTGGGTTTTAAAACCGCACCAAAGGTGCAGCATGCAGGACTTTTCAAAACGCACTGCACCGGTAACGCAGTGGTGTGAAATGTCCAATAGGATTTAAAGGGAAACCTTTTTCTTGGGTTTTTCTTGCAAGGAAAAAACTCAGGAGAAACGTATCAGTGTGAAAGGGCCCTAACACCCACAGACAACTGCAGCCACTGTCAGCCTGTACATTACTTTGTACAGGCTGGGCTCATAACTGTGATTCCTGCTTCAGAAATCTGCTGGAGTAAAATGCTGTATGAATGAGTTCTAAATGTTATATCATTATAAAAGTAAAAAAATAAATCAGGTCTCCTGCCGTGCCAGACGGGGCTGTGATGTGTGGCAGAGCTGTGTAAATCTCAGGAATGGATGGATATAAATACAAATCCCTTACATGTATTGCATCTGTGTATTTAACAATTGCCTAGAGTTCAACTGTAATTTTCTGAGTGCAGTATAAGTTAATTTTTTAATTAAAACCTTTCACAACACATTTGTATTATTGTATTGTTGGCTCTGCCTGATAAGCAGATTGAGCAACTAGGCATCGTAACCTTCAGATGAACTTTATTGAAACAAAAACATTTTTCCTCTGGTAATAGGGTGATGTTTGGCTGCCCAAGTGCCCATTCACCCAGCTAAGTGTTCCCATTTCAGCAGAGGTCATTTAAATTGTACAATAAGTTTTACTTGTCACTGTGATAATGATGACAGGAGACACTTCACTCCCGGCTACTGAATATTTCTGAAGCTGATGAGATCTGCTCCACCTTCATTCACTGGACTAAATGGCATCCAGAGAGTTATTCTGAATTATTAGTGGGGTTATAAGAGCTGATTATCCCCCACGAGTGGAATTATGATAATTTAATGGACATAACTCCATTACCCACTCCTCTGCTAGGCTATTTTACTGCACAGAAATTACACCACCGTGCCACTTTAAAATATAGGGAATTAAATGAAAATATCAGTGTAGCATATGCAAGTTTCTTTTTCATGTTGTTTCTGGTGGACAGCTAGTGAATGTCTATTTAATGCCTCTAACAGCTGCAAATCAGACACCCCAAAAATAAAAAATCTATCAGCACTAGGTGTTTTTTTTCTAATGCCAGTACATGCCAAAGCTTGTAGTTCTCCAGAAGCTGAGGGTTTTAGAAGACAAAATGGAAAAATGAATTTGCAGACACACTCTGGCAATGAGCAGATGTCTCGGATTTGGCCGGTGTGCTCAGCATCATGTTAACAAAGCATGATAAAAAGGGCATTTACCCCCTTAATGACTAGGCCATTTTTTGGGGAAACAGCACTGCGTTATATTAACTGACAAATGCGTGGTTGTGTGACGCTGTACCCAAATAAAATTGGATGTTCTTTTTTTCCCCACAAATAAAGCTTTCTTTTGGTGGTATTTGATCACCTCTGCGGTTTTTATTTGTTGCGCTATAAACAAAAAAAGTGCAACAATTCTGAAAAAAAAAAACAATATTTTTTACTTTCTGCTATAAAATATATCCAATAAAAAAAAAATCTATTTTTTTCATTTATTTAGGCCAATATGTATTCTGCCACATATTTTTGGTAAAAAAAAAAAAATCACAATAAGTGTATATTGATTGGTTTGCGCAAAAGTTAGTAAAGTGTCTACAAATTAGGGGATAGATTTATGTAACTTTTATTTATTTATTTTACTGGTAATGGCAATTTTTAGAGGGATTGCGACATTGCAGTGGACAGATCGGACAGCTAACTGACACTTTTGAGGGGCCAGTGACATTACTACAGTAATCAGTGATTAAAATATACACTGTTACTGTGCTAATGACACTGGAAGGGAAGGGGTTAACACGAGGGGCGATCAAAGGGTTAGAATTGTCCCTAGAGGGTGCTTTCTAACTGTGTGGGGGATGTACTCAATAGATGAGCACAAAGACCTGTGTTCCTAAATAGTAGGAACACAGGATCCCTGTGTTCATCTGTGACAGAACAACGGTCTGCCTTGTTTACATAGGCAAACCACCGTTCTGTCTCCATGGGGGAGCGATTGCGGGTGGCCAGCGGACATCGCGCCTGCCTTTCCCGCTGATTGGCTCCTCCTCTAGCCAATCGACATGCGTGCGTGCCCCCACTGTTTATTACAGGAAGCGACATACAGGTACGTCGTTTATCGTAATAGACCTGACCAGCCTTAGTAAAACTACGGCGGTTGGTCGGCAAGTGGTTCATTCAAAGATACTCCCATGTAAAAGATTGAAGCCTTTTACATGATGTTCTGAGAAATTTGAGATCCCCTTTTCCCAGTACCTGCAATACTTTATAAAAGGCAGCACAATAGTTTTACCACTTCCCTGGACTTCTTGCACCTTGAGGTGGTCAATGGCTTATAAACAAAAAAAGACGTTCTTGCACAATTTAGCTGTCCGCGAACACTGCCATCATTTGACAGGCTGAAGGTTCCTGTTTGACGATGGATGTTTGCTAGGAGAAACAGTAGGGTAGAGTTAAAACTGCTGTCAGTCTTTATATTTAATCTTCAACCTACAAGACCTGGTCTGTCTTGTGTGATGGAAGTACACTGCTTTTCCTATAAATTGCAAGAGCATTTGGCAAAGTCACTGATAAAGCTTGTAGATTTTGTTTCTAGATATTGAGGCAGTCAAGCATATCAACAACAGCAAACAAAATGAAAAGGAAAAATCAAAAAGAACCCTTACAAAAGCTCAAAAATATAACATACATAAACGTTTTATTCATACAAAACATATTTAAAAAGCTGTGAGTAGAATTACATCCCATTAGCTAAAACATTGCACATATACAAAATAGCTCAGAGTATTTGTATACATTCCTGTATAAACCTACTAAATGACATCTATACCAGTGATACAATACATGATGAAAGAAAACGTGACATAAAACCAAACAAAATCATAAACCAATGTTTATAATTAAATGGGATTAAGCTATTTGTTCCAGAGGCTTTGCAATGGATTATTCACTGTGATCAGACATGTAGTTTGGATTAGGTCTGACATGGCCTGATGTCTGGCAGTCAGCAGTCATCTGTAATGCTGGCCATACATGCTTTGAATGTCTCTCAGCCCTACAGGCTAAAAGAGAGAAATCCATTGGTTCCCCTATACACGGTACACAAAGGCAATAGAAGAATGTCAGCTGCCTGCCATTGCATGTGGCTTCTGAATATTTGAACAGTGTTTTTGAATCTGGATCCAAATACTAATTGGTTGAGAACTGTTGGACCGGCTCCGTCAACAAATATCTACAGAAACATCAGCTTTTTTGACCAGAAGATAGGGAGGTTGTTTTGACAAGGCCACCCACAGCTAAAATTTGGACCTATTTCTGCTGAATTTTGAGCATCCATATCTAAAAAATAAAAAAAGTTTTCTCCTTCTTTAACTGATGGACACAGCTCCATGGATTTTTAAATCCTGGGGTTTATGCTGCTCTCTCTTCAGGGATAGGACTAGGTGGAAGCATTTTTGGCTACGCCCCTTAGGCAGTCCCAGGGTGTATACAATCACTTTCTGCCTAGTCAGGAATAAGGACCTGGCTCTCTGCTGGAATCTGCGGTCCTGGCATTTTGTTCCTTTTTTAAATTGAATTTTTATTTTCCTCCAATACAACTTCTGTCAAGACTGCTATGCAGAATCGAGGTAGAAGGGATTCCAATCAATCTGGTGGCACCAGACTGGCCTTGCCGGTCTTGGTACGCATGCCTGGTAAGGCTGGCAGCAGACGTCCCTTGAAAACTTCCTCTCAAGGAAGATCTTCTGTCTCAGGGACCATCTCCTGTTTTACAGTCACTGTCTTTAACGGCTTGGCTATTGAAAATTGTTTCTGCCTAGTCCTACTCCTGAAGAGAGAGCAGCATAAGCCCAAGAGTCTCAGAAGATATGGAGCTGTGTCCGTCAGTGAACCTCGGAGAAAAAGATTTTACGGTAAGACAAAAATCCAGTTTTGTCTTTTAGGGCCGGTTTACACCAGGAATCGCACAAGAACATGCTGTGCATTCTTGTGAGATTCACATACATATCTGTGTGGTTCAATTTCAGCCTGTTAATTTTGAATGGGCTGAAATCGAATTGCACCAAAAGCAGTGCTTGCACTACTTTTGGAAACTCATTGCAACAGGACCACATGGTACTTCTGTACTATGCAATCAGATTGTAAAGGACAGAAATACCATGTGATCCTGTTGCAATGAGTTGCATGTACAACAATTCAAATGTTTGTTAACCCTAACGTAAAACACAGTAGAATTGCATCTTGTGCGCTCACAGCTCCTACTCTAACTCCTGAGAATACCAACATCATTGGAACATAAAAAAAATACATTATTAAGAGTAAAGCTTAGCAGAAGGTTCTCTCAGAAGGGCACAGTGACCCAAGAAAGGACCAAACGTGCCCAGGGCAGATGGAGATCCGCATGGGTGAATACCAAATGGGAAAGAAGAAGAAGTAACAAGCAACAAGACCAACCCAGAACATATTTGCCAGTCAGGGCTTCCAAATTCATTGGCTGCATATTCTGTGTCAGTGACTTACTATATTCCAAGGATGGAGATTCAGCAACGGAGTCACACAACTAGCACCTTTTAAAAATGGTTTGGCAGTAACGGGGGTATATCTCTATTCTGGCAGGTTCACTTAATCCACACTGATCTATATTAATAAAGCTAGTGCTGTAAAAGGATTATGGGATACTTTTTTCCAACGATAGAGGATTAAAATGTAACTAAAGGCAAAACCTGCATTTTTTCTTTTTTCGCCGGTCCTGGAGGTACTGCAATACCAGGTTGATGTGTGGAGTGGACAGAGCAAACTCCTCTTCCATCTCCCTGTTCTAAAAATCCATTTAATATATGGTCCCCAGAACAAATACTTTTTTTTTTTTCAGTTTTTTGATAATGTATAGGGATCAGAGCATCCTGTCAGTTTTGATTGCCCTCTATGTCCCAGTTAGGGAGATTAACCCTCTCTGTGTTTGTCCTGTTTACTGTTCTCATCAAAAATGAAAGTAAAAGAAAATCCTAAATTTTGGGTAGACATCAGAACACTAATAGAAGTCTTCCAATGGAGACACTGGGTGACACACTGGGACTCCCTCACCACTTCTTGTTTTGGCTTTGAGACAGGAAGTGAAAGAAAATTTCCCCTAAGGGATACAGAGGGCAAAAAAAAACAAAAAAAACTATAACCCCCCATTACTTTATCCAAAAAAAAAAAAAAAAAGATTTGCCTTTAGTTACACTTTAAGCACATGTTAGAAGAATTAATTAAAGTATCAGATAAAAATGCCTTGTTGTGGTTTACTATCCTGTTTACTAGAGGCCCCTTTTTTATTTTGTGCAATTATACCCACTCAGGAGTTGGGGAACGGCATATATTATCAGCAGAAGGTCAGGCATTTGACAGAGCAGTAACTGTCAAACCACAGTGAAACTCTCAGCTCTGTGAGTCACCCTCAGACAAAGTAAGCAAAGTTTGGTAACTTCTTGCTGACCGCCCTATGTACATTTACTGCGGGGCGGCGGCTCCTCTGTGCAGAATAACGTGCAGGTAAGTGATTCTGCACTTCCGGGCCTAGGGTGCGATCATTCGGGAGAGGCAGAGAACAGCGGTCTTTCTATGGAAAGGTAGCCATCCTGTGTTTCTGCTAAGCAGGAACATAGATCTCTGCCTTCTCACAGCAAAAACACATCCCCCACAGTTAGAAAGCACGACCTAGGGACACATTTAACCCTTTGATCGCCCCTGATGTTAACCCCTTCCCTGCCAGTGTCATTAGTACAGTGAGTGCATATTTTTAGCACTGATCACTGTATTGGTGTCACTGGTTTCCCAAAAAAGTGTCAAGTGTCACTTAGTGTTCGATTTGTTCGCCGAAATGTCACAGTCCCGCTAGATACCATTGACCGCTGCCATTACTAGTAAAAAAAAATAAATAAACATATAAAAATTCCATAAAACTATCCCATAGTTTGTAGACGCTATAACCTTTGTGCAAAGCAATTCAATATACATGCTGGCCTAAATTGTTTTTTTTTTTAATGGATATGTTTTATAGCAGAAAGTAAGAAATATTAAATAAAAACCACAGAGGTGATCAAATACCAACAAAACAAAGCTCTATTTGTGGGAGGAAAAAAAGGACATACATTTTACCTGGGTACAGTGTTGCACGACTGCGCAATAGTCAGTTAAAATAACGCAGTGCTGTATCGCAAACAATGGCCTGGTCATGAAGGGGATAAACTGTCCAGGGCTGAAGTGGTTAAGGAAGCAAACATAACCGAAGGATGCATTTTCAACATTCTTGCATAGGGCCAGCTGTGACTAGTTTCTTGGGGAAGAAAAAAAAATATTTAATACAAATAATTTCTTCAAAACTACCCTTCAAATGTAACACTGAACACTTCCTGGGGTATCGGCCCTAGGGTTGCCTCTATATGGTATGTTTTCTTGGGTAGATTGGGCACCAGTTGTGGGTCTGATTATCAAACCTAAATGTTTTTTGTGATCTGTGCCATGGGCTCAGTGTCATCTTGCTGAGGATCTGCACTGCTGGCTAAGATTTACCTTGACTGATGACATTCTGCCCAGTGTCTTTCTTGAGCTGGCATTGCCCACGTGCCTGTGTGCCTCAGCACTTTACCTAACTTATCAACTTATAGTTCTTCAGCTGCAGTGGAACTGCAGGTCTCAGCATATCCTACGGGACAGGAATCAAACTTTTTATTATTAACACTGATTTGCTATTGGCAGACAAGTAGTTACCAGCGCCTCATCAAGTCAGTGACATTTTTCCATGAACTCTGCCAGCTATATCTTTTGCAGTTTCCTGATCTGTGTAATCATTCTCCTCTGCTCTGGATGCAAAACACATGGGGAGAGCCCTACTGGCAATTGTCAGGGCCATGCAATGCCAGCGCCCTGGCCGTTTATTACCTTATAAAGAAGATGATGAATATGGGGGCTGGCAGAATTCTCGCACACTTGTTATATATTAAAATCTCATCAGACTGTGAACGATGAAGCTGTTTTTTTCAGTGTGCCCCAAACTCTGCAATGGATCCTATAGAAGAAAATTATATATGACAAACTTGCTAATTACGTTGTACAATGGGCTTAGCAGTATTTTGTTTTTCAGCATAACTTCTGGAAGATTTTTTTTTAAGTTCATATAGCAAAAACGCAGTATGCAAAAAAAAGTTAGTCTTTATTGGACTTGGGAAAATGTGTGCAAACAAATGGCGTTCTGCATTTTTTGGATAGTGGTCTGCGATCTCTCACCACATATTAGGCAGCAGATCCACCTGAGCCTGAAATTGGTATTGCACGGTTCAGAAAGTAAAACTATAAAGTAGGTGGAATATTTAGAGGAGATTTCCTTCCCAGATATCAGGCATCTCCAGCCTTATCCTAAAATGGGCGGATCACGATTGCTTGTACCATGTTTCTGATGTGCAGCTTTTTAGCCATTAAAAGTAATTTCATGTCTAATGTTTGTTAAATTTTCATTCAATCTTGTGGAAAACCAGCTTACATCCTAAACTTAATCATTTTAAATCGGCCAATGACCTAAATGGACTGGTTACATTAATATCAAATGTTTCATTTTCTGAGGGAGTATGGGAATTTGTACATGTCAGTTTGTGACTGTCACTTCCTATGGGTAGTTTTTATGTCGCTGATCAAAATGACATTTAAATCGGAATCCTTCAAATGTCAAGCCCTGGTTCACATTGATGCTACTTTGAGATCATGCTACTTCAATTGAAGTAGCATGTATTGAAAGTAGCAGGTCAGCGCAATATCAGGTGCCACTTGGCTGACATCTGTGCCACTTCATGCACAGATGTCTATGCAAGTCATACCTCAAATCACAAAAAATAGTGCAGAAACCTTTTTTTTTTTTTTTCAAATCAGTGTGGCACCGCAAGTCTGAGTCACACCCATTTGAACTGTTCGGTTTCCGACAATAGGGTGCAACTTGTCACGCAATTTGGAACTGTCAAATCGCATGACAAGTTGCACTAGTGTGAATGGGTGCTTAATTGGTTTACAAGCCCCAGTGACATTGTTCACATTGTATCAAGCATCAAGTGAAATCAATAACTTCACCCATACACAATTTCATCATGTTATATAGTTTATACTATAAAACTTTGTAACCTGCTGAACAGGAATTCAAAACATGAACACCAAAGAAGTCAAAGGCTGGAGAATGATGGGGAATTCCTGCCATTCCTGAGAGGTGACATGCTTGCCACATGCTCTTGAATGAAGATCTTATCTGAAACCTCTCTTAACAAACTCATTGTGGATTAATAGCCATCAAGACATTCACTAAACTCACTCAAGAATGAAGAGTTGGACGTCCGGCGGGCCCCCACTTACTCTTACTGTTATCAGCATAGGATAGTCTAAAAAGACAGTAGAGCAGTGGGGGCAAATTAAAGATAATTTGCAATAATAATTAAAAAGAACTTTGATATCTGGCTGGTATAGATGTCAAATGTTGCCTCACCTTTTGCTCAGCCTTGCTCTGAGTTTTTATTTGTCTTAATTTTCTTAAAGTTTTGTACTTAATGGCTGGCTGCAACTATGTTCTTGTGCCTTGCATGTCGTCAGTATATCATAATGTTTGTACTATGCAAAGCCAGAAAAAAAAAAAAAAAAAAAATGTTGCCTCTTCCAGTTTGTGGTGGTTAGCCCTCTATATTTTGCCAAACACTAATGGAAAGAACTCTGTGTTGAGTTTCTGGGTCTGCCGGCTTCTGTACCCATTTTCAGGGGTTCCTACCATCCCTGCTGGAATATTTATTTAATATTATGTAGAATGGAGCACGAGGAGTAGGAATGCCTTAAGGGAGTGGTCTCCAAACTGCAGCCCAGGGGCCAGATGAATCCCTTTGCTTGCTTTTACCTGGCCCTTGGGGGCACTATTTTACTCTGGTCATGTCAACAATGGGGCATAGTTCCTCACACTGACACCAGTGAAGGGGCAGAATAACTCCCAATGACAGCAATGGTGGGTCACAATTGCTCCAAATGACACCAAAGATGGGTCACAGTTCCTCTCAATAACACCAACAATGGGGCTCACTGACACCAATGATGGGGAACAATTCCTCCGAATCAGACCCACAAAGGGGCACAATTCCTCCCACTTACACCAGCAATGGGGCACAATTCCTTCAACTGACACCAAGGATGGGGCACAATTCCTCTTACTTGCACCAGCAATGGGGCGCTATTCTTCCTACTGACACCGAAGATGGGGCCTTGCTTTTTCTGGGGACATTGGGACCTTTTCTACTCCCAATGGCCACAGTCTGGCCCCCCTTAAGTCTGAAGAACTGTAAACTAGCCCTTTGCTTAGAAGGTTTGGAGACCCTTGCCCTAAGGCCTTGTGCACATGGACTTAAAGAACAAGCATTTGGCTTTCAAATGCTTTGCAGAGCTAATGCCTGTTTAAATAAAAAAGAAAAACCACGTCTTAGATGCTTGTGAGACATTTGGGAAATTTGTGCCTTCAAAAAACACTGTTTAGTAAAGCATTCTAAAAGCTTCAGACAGCACTTTAAAAACTCCTCCTAATGGTGTTAAAATGTGCTTTCACAGATGTATTCGGATCTTTTTCTTTCAATGTCCATGTAAACTTAAAGTAGATCTATGGGTAAATCTTTTTTTTATTTTGGATAGCATAAGGGAGGTTTATAACTCCTGTCAGATTTTTCTGCCATCTATGTCCCATTGCGGAAATTTACTTTTACTTCCTGTCCCATAGCCAAAACAGAAAGTCAGAGATAATGCAAATTAAGGGAATTCCTTGGGGACCTCCAGGCAGGGCCGGTGCTAGACTATTTTATGCCCTAGGCAAGACCAGCTACTTGCGCCCCCCCCCAAAAAAAGGGAAGGGGTTAAAAACTCCTCTATGTGACCCTGATCTGATGGTTCCTCCATGTTATGCTGTCATACCCAGTGACCCCCATATTCCTCCATTTCACACCCAGGGACCCTAATGTCCCTGAATGTCACACCAAGGGACTTTGATGTTTTTCCATGTCACACCCTGGGACCCCAATATTACTCCATTTCATGCGGTCATACCCACTGACCCCGATGTACCTCTATGTCAGATCCTGATGTTTTTCCGTGTTACATTTGGGGACCCTGATGTTCCTCCGTGTCACACCTGGGGACCCTAATCCCCCATGGCACACCCAGGGACCCCAATTCCTCATGGCACACCTGGTGACCCTGAACCCCTGTTAAACGCGGTGGCTCCTGGTGGAGGGAAAAGCAGCAGTTAGAGAGCTCCACACGTCCTTCATCACCAACCTCCTCAGACCATTCTGGTGCCTCGTCGCTTCTGCCCCAGTAAAGGTTCCGCCCTCCAGTGCAGAGCTCTGGCTCAGGATCAGCTCTCCTCCACTCCCTGCTTAAAACCGACCCAGGGAAATAAACGGCTGCCCACCAGCTCAGTGCAGAGAGTCACTTAATGCCGCTCAGCTCCACCTGAAGAGGATCATCATGCAGGCAGAACTCTGGGGGCTCCCTTCTTGCCTTTTGGGGCCCCTCCAACAGTGGTGGAAAGCCAGGGCCTGGTAGTTCCACCACTGCCCAAGACACTTGGCATCTTCCGCTGTCCCTTCTTCCCCCCCCACCTCCGCCCCTCGCCTCAGCTCACAATAATCATTCATGATGGAGAATTCATGATGAGAGAGAGTGCCGACTCCTGGCTGCGCCCCTAGGTGGCAATGCGCCCTAGGCGGCTGCCTAGCTTGCCTAGTGGAAGCACCGTCCCTGCCTCCAGGTCACCAGAACTAATGTCCCCATTGGAAAATTTCTCCGCTCTAATTTTCTGGGGGCAACCCGAAATTTGGGATTTTTCTTTACTTTCACTTTCGATGAAAAAGGTAAACAGGGACAAATAGAGAAGGTGAATCTCCCTAACAGAGGCACAGGCAGCAATAAAAACCTAATCCCTCTCTATCCAAAACAAAAAAAAAATATTTTGCCCTTAGTTATACTTAAACATAAGGCAGGCAGGAACTCAAAAATTAGTCAAGAAGGGATAATATGCATTTTTGGGTGAACTAGCCCTTCTAGTCATTACCCCTAACTGTGTTCATTTTTGTTTTTTAGTCTTGCTGGATGTGAATACCATGGCACAGCACTGCAAATTGTTTTGTTTTTTGTTTTTTTCCCCAAAATTACTGTACATCCAGATATAACGACTTCTGTACAGTTTTACCTGTACAGTGAAGGACAATAATAATAAATATAAGGACTTTTGTACAAATAAAAATAAAAAGGCAATCTAAGAATGTGTAAGCAGGTATCTGGTATAAAGTATCCAAACACTTAGTAATAGTACGCAACATTACTCAGGCAGGAAAAATACTTAAAGTGTAATGTGTGTGTGTGTGTGTGTATGTGTATGCTATTTTATCTACCGAAGGCTTTGGATTTTGTCCTGTCTAGGTCTAGTCCTGAGAATGACACAGTCCTGCCAAACAGCACCACTTACTGACCAAATTTTTTCTACTGCAATAACTAGTAATAATGTTTGGTCACCTCCATGCTTGGAAAGTGAAAAAATATAGTAGCTGTTCCCCCATGGCTCATGACATAACCTACTTATATTCTTGGAATTTATTGCTCTCTTTTTTTTGTTTCCTCCGCAGATACCCCATTCCCACAAGATTTCTCCATTCTGACAACTGTGAAACCCAAAAAGGGAAGCCAGTCATTCCTTATGTCCATTTACAATGAGCATGGCATCCAGCAGGTTGGCATGGAGCTGGGCAGATCACCCGTCTTTCTATTTGAGGATCATTTGGGAAATCCCCTCCCTGAGGATTACCCCCTCTTCAGTGGCATTAATCTCTCTGACGGCAAGTAAGTCCTTCTCATTGCAACATTCTGCTTCCTGAAGCCACAGAATGCTGACCCTGCTAGGCAAACAAGGACTGATCATTTAAACGTGTATGAGGGCACACATACACATAAGATGATCTTCGAGTTTTGTTTGGGGGACAACCTGTCTGTGGCAATAACGCATATTTTGTTCAATGTCACTTTTTAAAGTTTCTGTGATTGCTCTTCTTTTATCAATAAAATCTTTATGGAAAAAAAAAAAAAGGGCAGCAAAGAAGCCATGTGTCTCTGAGAAAAACATCAGGGACATACTGATATTCTGCTAAAGGTACAGGGATTGGACTGCTGAGGACTGGGGTAAAGTAAATTTCTCTGATGAGTCCCTTTTCCGAATGTTTGGGGCATCCGGAAAAACCTTGTCTGGAGAAGAAAAAGTGAGCGCTACCATCAGTCCTATGTAATGTCAACAGTAAAACATCCTGAGACCATTCATGTATAGGGTTGCTTCTCCGTGGCCAGGGAGCTCCCCAGGCCTTAATCCCATTCAGAACATGTGGGCAATCCTCGAGAGGCAGGTGAAAAAAAAAAACACAAATTCTGACAAACTCCAAGCATTGATTATGCAAGAATGGGCTGCCATCAGTCAGGATTTGGCTCCTAAGTTGATTGACAGCATGCCAAGGCAAATTGACGAGGTATTGAAAAAGAGGGGTCAACACTGCAAAAAATTGACTGCTTTGCATAAACTTAATGTAATTGTCAATAAAAGCCTTTGACACTTATGAAATGCTTGTAATTATACTTCACTATACCATAGTAACATCCGACAAAAAGATCTAAAACCACTGAAGCAGCAGACTTTGTAAAAATGAATATTTGTCATTCCCAAAACTTTTGGTTGTGGCTGTAATTGAGAACATCTACTGCAGGGACATAGACAAAGCAAAAATACCATTTTAGAGCAGTGCAGAAGGGTTAGAAATTCCGACTCATTTTTTTTTTTGCTGGCCATGCCTCCCTATCCAGAGAACATCTGCTCCCCTCAGTACATGTATAGGTGTCATAGAGACAGGAAATGAGGGGAAAACCACATCAGTTGGGTAACAGACTGAAGTAAAAACCTGATAGAAAGTTTACCTATTTTTTAATTTAAAAAAATCCAGCTAGATAGGCTTTAATATTTCTCACCAGAGTTGTATGCTTGAGTGTAGTCTTACAACCTTTGCCACTGATATATGAAGGTTAGTTTGGTCGGCATATCCTGTGTGTGAGTAATTGGATTTTTTTCTGGCATTTATTGCCTGAGGACAGTGACATTATCTGTACCTGGACAGTCATACTGAGACTGCAGACTTTTTCAGCTTTGACAGTTTGCAAAATATGCTACCACTGAGGATAGCCTAACATATCACCCCCAGATAGAATTTCAGCCGAACAAAGTTGCAGGTCACTGTGCTCATTACACTGGTTTAACCCTGAGGTTATGTTCATGTTTTCTATTGCTCTGGTCAATCCCAAAACTATGAAGTGAAAAAATGAGAAAAGGGTAGGTATGAAATGCATACAAGACTGCCCGTCTGGGGCATTAGTTATTCAACAAGGAGTGTAATATCTTCTGGGTAAAGTTGAACTAGATGAGGTATATAATTCCTGTTAAGTGCATATATTCTAAACAATTTGTAGGTGTAACACAATTTATTACTTCTCACAAGAGATCACAGTACTCCCCATGACAATGCCTGCATCTGTTTTTCTCTTCAGAAGAACTGAGTCATCTTTGTTCAGACATTATTCATGGTCAGCATCTACCTCCGGGACTGAGATGCTTGCTTAGAGATGACACACAGTCATGTATATCATGTATTTATTGGTGTGTCTGTGCAATTCTTTAATGTCAGCCACAGATCAGCCCCTGCTGCAGCATCCCACCTTGACACAATGTATAGTATGATCACTGGGAGAGGGGAGACTGAGGAAATGCATCATATCTCTGCAGCAAACTAATGACATCATCTCAGCCTAAATTAAGTCACTTGTATGGAGCTCAGCAGCCAATTTTTAATTGAAAAGTTTAATTTAATTTCTGAAAAGTTATAATGTTACTGCATATTGTGGATATTTGGAGTTTATGTTGGCAGACAAATTCAACAAAGATTGTCTCATACAATTAGTAGTTAATTGCATGTGCAACAATCATAAACTATCAATATGTTATCAGAGTATATTCTCACACATGGGAGAATTTTCAGTTTCCCAAAGCTGGGCTTTAAGCAGAGTAAAAAAAATTGGCAAAATAACAAAAGCGTTTCTGCAAAGGTGCCTCCAGCACCTGGAAGTAATATATACAGACAAAAATCTCTAGTGCTATAGAAGAGATGTACACAGCAGGACAGCCATATAGTCAAGACCTGGAGGAGTATGCGGATACATTAGGGGTAAGAAAGTGGGCCAGAACTGGAGAGGTATCTTGGTACCTTGCAGGTAAATCATTGAGGAAGAAGTGGAGGGTTATCTGGGTACTCCAAGCGGTCTCTAGGTATTTTATGTGTAATCCATCTGTTGAGAAATGGAGGGATATCTCTGGAAGCTGGAAGGGTATCAGAGTTATTACTGCATTAAAATGGCAATTGTTAGTGAACTGGTTTTATTTGTATATAGTAAGGTATTCTATTACAGATTACACATACACCAAATTATGGACTATATACAATGAAACATAAAAACATTTTTGACTTTGGAACTCAACATGGAAATCTCACCAATTGGACCTGCAAGACATCACTGGGCTGAGTTATTGGGTCTGCACACCTGCAGTGCCCATTTAGAGCCCTACCATCCTTGTTTGATTTAGTGTAGTTTATTTATATTTCTTATTTTATGTTAAGGAGATGGTTATACGAAGATCTGGCGAATGGAAACAAGGTAAGTCGGGATACTCCAATCCCCCAAGTGGGCAGAAAAAGCCAGGAATTATGGCAAAGAGTTTGTGCTATTTGTGACAAATAGGATGGCAGGGTCTGACCCAGGTCACCATGCTATGTAATTTTTGGTGGACTATCCTGTAAACCATCACTTCCAGACAGGTTTTGCAAGTTTGTGAACTGTACACTTTTCTGCGTTTTCCCTGTTGGGCCAGTTGTATGTGCCAATGTCTCTAACCCTACTACATTTCCCGCAGGTGGCATCGGATAGGAATCAGCGTCCACAAAAAGCAGGTGACACTCTTTGTGGACTGTAAGAAGCGAGCACAGAAACACCTGGAGCGTAGCGAGCACTCAATTGTGGACACCAATGGCATCGTTGTGTTCGGCACCAGGATTCTAGACGAAGACGTCTTTGAGGTGAGAAGCAGCCAGTCTGCCTGATGGATTTTCCAGTTTGTTTATGTTCCTTTAGAACAAGCTGATTTTGGCTCTGTGAATGACTTGGACATGTCCTGTTGGAGGGAAAATGGGATTTCCTCTCACATGCAGCCAAAATGTGCCTCATTTTCCAGGTAATATGGAGCTGAGCCTGCTGCGGATAAATGTGAATGCATTTTCTTTTACAAGACAAAAGTTGCAGAAATAACAGAGAGGCTTTGCTTTTCTTTAGTCCGCTGTAGGAATTGATGATTTCACCAGACAGGAGAAGTTTTTTTTATTATAAGGCCTTGTACACACTAGCAGTTTTTTTCTGTTCAATCCAGCAGGGCTGATTGAAAAAAACAGACAGCTCAGGAGAAGCCGCTGTACTAACTGCCCGACATTAGTACAGAAATCTCCCCTGCTGTTCTGTTGTGTTCTGACAGGGGGATGGGTGAGAGTACTGACTGGGAGCTGATCGGCAGACCTTCGACCAATTCCAGTACACATGGGCCAAATGTTGGCTGGTTTCCATTGAACCAGCTGATGCTACCCGACATTCGGCCAGTGTGTACTAGGCTTTAGGGGAGTGATCAAATTCCCAAACAGACAAGTGACCATATATGCTGTATATTGTTAATTTGCTAAATTCCTGTTACACTTTTCTTGTTTGCAGGACTCAATAGCTTTAACTTAAAGTTGCACATATAACTGCAGTGAGTCCTCCCCTCTCTGACTTCTCTGTATAGAAGGTGCTGTGCAAAGTTTCAATTAGAGAGAGACCGTCTGAAAGCAAACAACTTCTACTATACTATCTCCTTAGAAAAGCTTCCTATGCCTCTTGCATGAGCTGTGCTGCATTCTGCATAATTTTCTAGGAGTGAGGATATTGATTGAAGGGATCCAGTTTCTGGCACAATGAAAGGAGGCACAATTGACAGTTTCAGCTTAAGAAAATCAGCTCCACAAATGCCCAGAAGTGTCTGTTCTCATCACACTGTTGCTCCTTGGATGTCCCAGTCATTGTGTTGAATTTCTCATACATAAACACGCATCTGATCTTGGACACCAATTCTTAACGCCGACTGTGGCTGAAATGAGCACATTTGGTTTTGAAACAACTCGCAGTTGGTTTCTAGAGTCAGCAACACATGGAAGATGTCTCTTCAGCCTTGAGATGATCTCTGACAGCCTGGGCAGTGTGCCAAAACCCAGTGGAAAACCCAGAGACTGTCGCAGATATCCCCAGGTGGAATTCTGACTCACCACCTCAGCTGATGATTAAGAAGACTTGCATTCCAAGTCTTTAATCTGGACGTTTCCCCAGGGTTCTGCTAACAACAATTCCTGACTGCAGCACTACACCGGACACTGCCATTAGTGTACACCTCCATTTCCTCACTCCTAGGGAGATGTTTTATTCAGTCTGATGATGACAAAGGATTAAAAAAAAAGTATCTTTCCTTTGCTGCTATCAGATGTATTAAAGAGAAACTGTACACAACACTGATATTTCAGTCCTAAAAGGTTGTTGTTTGTAACTGTGTAAAAAAAATTCTAAAGCAAAGGCACAAGTCTAAAATGAATAAGAGCCAATTCACACCAGTACATTTTAGCACAGCTGTAAAACGCAGATCAATGGAAGGACATCTGAAAAACAATAATTTCCAATAATGATGCATTGCATTGTGCTAAAATTCAAAATGTATGTCAATAGACGTCAAAATGTATGTCAACGGATGTCAGCACAACCTAAATGGATGGAAATGTACATCCACAAGTCAGTGTGAATTGGCCCTAAATATGACAATGCATCTGAACACTATTACCAGTTATGGTGATTGTTTGTTCATGGTTGCTGCACTTGGCACATTGTTCTCTATTTTGATAAAGTTGAACTATGGCCTCCCATTAAACAAAAAATAGGTCCTGCAGCACCTAATTATGTCTAATTATGTGTGAATCTGCTCATCCAATTACATCCTCTCGCCTTAAAAATTTCCACAAATACCTGTTTATCCTGCTAGTGAAATTCACCCAATGCAGTGACTTGTAATAGTGTGGCAACAATGCTTCACTTATCCTGAATTCAGAGCAGAGTTACCACTCCTGTTGTAGGATATGCCTGTTTGCACATACAGTGGGATGAAAAATATTGTTGCAAGGGGCTTGGCTCTGAGCATTGTATCTGCTGATTTACACACCTGTAACCTGTCAGGCAACATCTGTCTACACTTAGTGCTCCCACTGCTTTCTGGATTGACAGCACTGCCTCAGCTGCAAAAAGCACTCTTCCACTGTAAGTTGTAGTGTCTGGGAGGGACAGCCTATGAGACACAAATGAAAGAGGATTTGGCTCACTCAGGGAAGGTACAAGAAGTTTTTTTTTTTTTTTGGTTTACTTTATGGAAGCTTTGCATCACATAGTAACTGGAGTTTGGTACTTGTTTAAACTTTCATACCATTTGGTTTTACTTTAAAGGCCATGGTCTCATGAACGGAGGTTTAGCGGGGACAGTGTTCTTTTAGCATATACTGGCTCTATAGATTCAAGCCATATAAAGAGGGATATTTGACATGTAGATGGATTTTTTTCCATCAGTGTAAATAATGTAGCGATTGTTTGTGGCACTAGTTAGGTCCATGAGAGATGTTTTTGGCACCAGTCAGTGGGGGTTTCACAGGCTGGAAAACTGAACGGCTTCTATTGCCTGTTCCTGGCACCAAACCAGCAAAAGTCCAGGGCCATGGCCTCAGAATTTACAGTTTATAACGTATAGCTTGTCGCCCACCAAACACTGGGTGAAAGCAACTCCCTGCACTTCGCTGTATTTACAAGCTGATCAGCTGCCCTTGCTGGTTTACTCTGATCCCTCATTCAGCATTGATCACAAGGTTCCCATTTAATAAAAATCTGAGGTTCACACTAAAGCTGGGTACATACGGGCCAAAAACTGTCAGTTTAGCACGAACTGGACAACAGTTTTTTTGATCAGCCCACTGGGTTGAACGAAGAAAAACGTCTTGTGCGTACCCTAAAAAACACTGTAAAAAAAATTACAATAACTTAGAAGTCAAAGAGCGCCTAGATGTGCAGCAATCCACCTGTTAGGCAAAACACTATGTCTCAATTATAAGTGTCAATGCCCAGGCTAAAAGTACACCATCAGTTGGCACCCAAACCATGTCTGTGGGCCCTGGTTGATGTTTCAGTATCAGAAAAAAAAAAAAACTGTACCAATTGCTGCCCACTTCCCCCTCAATAAGCATGCAGCAGCCTCTCCTCTGCTTTCTATCTGCTTAATACTTGGAAATAGCAGTTGAATATAAATGCACCACCCACTCTCTGAGCTCACTGCAGCCCCACCCTTACACATTGGAACAGGAAAGGGAGGGTCCATAGTACAGAATCCTGTAACTAAAGCTGCAATGCTGCCCAAATTGAACTATGAAAACCCTGTTGTTGAATAAAGCTGCAGTGGATTATATGAAGGTAAACTACAAGAATATTCTGTTTTTAGCGCTGCAGCAGTTTTTCCTGGATTCTAGATTGTGCGATCACTGGGTAATTGGGGACTGTCCTTCCTATTACACCTACCGTAGTACTAACTAATACCAAATTGAAAGCATATAAAAAGCCCCCGACTCCTTGATTTGTCATATGAGAGAGGCAATCAGAAGCACAGTTTTGGCTTCCTGCCATGGGGGGCCCAGGTTGAGCAAAATCATTTTAAAAACTCACGTCTGTGGGGGGCGTTAACCAACTTACAGAGAAACCGTAAACTTTGTAGGCAGATCTCCGCTACAATAAAAATTAGCCAATATCATGTTATCCAAGTTGTTTTGTCCCTGGGGATACCCCCATTGGGTTTTATAACTTTTTTTTTGCATGGTAATGACTCAGTGGATAAAAATGTCATAGGGAACTCATGTTCGCCTAATATGATTTTGTTTGGCTGGTGGGAAGCTGGAGAAGGGGGGATGGGTGATTTCCATACTCTTTTCTAGCAATCAACCTCCAGACAGAAAACAGACACACTTGCGGGGTCGGTATTGTGTGGCTCATAGTAATAGAACTCAGAAGTGCAAGCAGCTTCGTTATGCCCCTGGAATGTTCCGTCCGGGGGTTTTGCTCTCTGCATATCCGGCTCTGATTTACATAAGCATGGCACAATGCCAGCATGAGTTCATGGAAATTTGGGTTGGCACTGAAGTGTACCTGTCTTGCACAAAGTTATATGATCTTTCCTAACAATTAACTGACTTATAGCTGAAAGACATGAGTGCCTTGTATCAGAAGCTTACATATTTTCTATCATTGATTAGAAAATGATAGCAAAGTAAAGTTATTTATGCAGATGGAAGGACCTGTATTTATCACTACAAAAAACAACTTATTTTAAACCACATGATGAGTGATGAAATGCAATCCTCCTTTATTTAAATTCCCATCAGTCCCTGCACATCAGCTGAGATTTCAAATCAGACTAACAGTTCCTGCACGCACCAGGTGTTGGAAAAAAAAAAATGAGTTGGAGAATTGGAGTGGAGGGGAGAGGTTGGGAAGGTGCACACATGAGGAAGCGCACAGAGTTCAGGAGAAGTTGAGTAATGTGACTATGGGTGTAAGATTCCATTGATATAACTACAGATTTGGAGAAAGTGTCAAAAAAAAATAGCAACGAAGGACACGGATAGCAGCAAGTAATGAATTTTACAGGCAGACTGCGGCTTTTTCTGCAGTAAATAAATAACTTTTTCAGTGGAGTTCCTGCTTACATTTTCTAGCAGATGTTTGCTCCAAAGACTTCATTAGGACATTTTTGCAGTGATGATCCTATCAAAATTTGTACTTATTATTTTTTTGGCAAATGAGCCTGCAAAGCATTGTAGCCATGATCGGTGGATTGTGGGTGCATTGTTAGGCCCCTACAGACTTTCTCCAGCTCTATGACCAAACCGAGCTGGACATGGGACTATGTGTGTTGTAATCATCACACTTGTGTTCCATTTAAAACTACAAGTCCATCTGCTGTAGTGAAAGACTGGACTCTATATAACAAAACAGTGCAGTGCAAAAATAACCAATCAATAAAATAAACAATCAATAAAATATCCTTTTAAAATTTATATGCAAAACATGTCATATTAGACATAAAAAGTGCCACTGTGATAAGGTTATGCGTCCAAACTTTGGAGCATACAAGTGTTATGTAATAAAATGAAAGAGAATCTAGTACTCTCTGTATTCCTCAATTTATTAGATAAAAAAGATAAAACACTTACAAGAAAAGCACTTGAACCAAGTTCATGCATGCATCGAGCGCTCTGATTACAATGAAAATCAATAAGGTGGCCACGTGTGACGCCAGTACGCAGCTCCTTCCCCGTGCGCATTATGTCCGTAGGCGGGACTTCATCAGCCGGAGTGGAGCTTGCGAGGTCTACCCCCATTTAAATACACACCATCCCGGCTGTCATAGAAACATGACACTTCACAACAAATTACCGGTACAAGCTGCATAATTGCAACTGATACATTGAAAAAGACATAGCAACACGTCTTCCAAAATACAATTATGTAATCGTTACTAGTAACACCATCCAAAAAAAAACAAATATTACTACTAGCTGGTTGGAAATTAACCCATCCAGACAATCATGTTAAAGGGGTTCTCTGACCACCAAACAAAAAAAATTTAAATTTAATATAATAAAGAATTTTTTTAACTACTGATTTGTCATCCCATGGCCACCTTTAACAATAAAAATCATAATAAGACTGTAATTATATTTCCAAAAATGCATAAATTACCTATTGGATATAAAACAATTCAAAGCAAATTCAACATTCAAGCCAGCAGGAGTCATAACTTTAGTTTCATATATCCAGAACGTCTCTCTGCGACTTAGCTGTCGAATGAAGCTACCACCTCTCCAAGATGTAAGGACCCTCTCGATCCCCCCAAAATTTAAGACCACTAGGGTCTCTATTGTGGCACATCCTAAAATGTCTAGAGACACTATGGGTTCTCAAACCTTTTCCAATATTATTCATATGCTCCCCTATCTGAGTATATATACTGTACCCTGGGTGGCAAAAGTGTTCAGATCTTTCATTTTATTCTGTTTATTGGTAACTGTAGAGGAAAATTCCTTATGTTTTTTAATATTCACTTTCAAGCTCTTACAAGCTGCACACCTCCTGCATGTGTATAATCCCTAAAGGAAAGAAAAATGTAATTCCCAGAATTTCTTGGGGGGTCAATGACCCCTGGGGCAATGGTATCCCGAAGGAAGTGTGCCTTTCTATATATAAACTGCAGACATATAGGAAGCAAAGGGCAAATAATTTGGTCTTGTTTGAGTATTCCCCAGTGCTTAGTCACTACCCCTTCAAACTTTTTATAGAGGACACTATAATCCAAAATCATATGATATTCCTCATTATTAGCAGACCTACAGCTCTGTGAATCTGCACAATGGAATTCCTGTTCACAGCCCTTATCCTTTCTATTTTCTTATTTATGGAATCTTTTTCATATCCTTTTTGTTGAAATCGAGTAGACAGAACCTGCGACTGGGACAAAAAAAGTCCTCTTCAGAGGAACAATTCAGTCTCAATCTTATGAACTGTCCCTTTTAAATATTACATAGCCACATATGATGGTGGCAGCTGTTTAGTGGAATGTAAGCATTATGGTCAGATGGTTTGAAATGGTTGCAGGTCTTGAATCAATCACCATCTTTAAAAATGTAAAAATCCAGAAAGGTCATCTGTTGTGTAGCAATATTCCAAGTGAGAGTGATGTTTTTTTCATTAGTATTTAGTTTATGGGTAAAGGCCTCCAAAATATCTCGATCACCTTCCCAAATCATGATTAAATTGTCACTGTACCTTTTATAACACACCAGTTGTGAGGGACGATCCTTAAAAACCAATTCTTCCCCCCAGTGGGCCATAAACAAATTGGCCACACTGGGAGCGTAGCGGGTGCCCATTGCAACACCTCTAGTCTGCAAAAAAAAAAAAAAAAACAAGGATCAAACCAAAAATAGTTTTTGAGTAAACAGAAATTAAGACTATTTTAAAGAAAGGAACTTTCTATGTTTCCATGTCAAATTAGAATCGGCCAAGACCCACTTGACTAATGCCATGGGGTCTTTGTGGCCAATGATAATATATAATGTGCCCACATCGGATGTCACTAATATGCTAGAGGGGGTGCTAATTAATGTTTCTAGGATCTTGATCATATGTTTTGTATCTTTAAGATAGGCTTCTGTTTTGGTTACCAGGGGTTGAAGGAAAAAGTCTATATATTGTCCTAAATGGGAAGTCACGGAATCGATTCCATTAACAATGGGACGACCTGGGGGGGTGATCATTAGATTTGTGTATTTTGGGCAAAAAATAAATTATGGGGGTTCTACAAGACAAAGGGTCAAGAAATAATGCCTCCTTCTGGTTAAGTACCTCTCTCTTCTTACTCCTATCTACAAGGGAATGTAACTCATCCTTAAATGTAAGCATAGGGTCACCCCCTAGAACCCAGTAGGTGTCCTGATCATTAAGAAGGCAGTTAATTTCCTCTTGATAATGTTTTAATTAAAACTACCAATCCCCATCCTTTGTCCGCAGGGTGGATAACGATATGCTTTGTTTTATAGGAAGGATATACCCCTTTTAATGTACTGTGAATTTTTTACCTTCTTAATATCGAGAGCTTCTAGATTGTTACAAACCATATTTCTAAATACCTCCAAATGTCTATTTTTAGTCCCAGGATGGTTGAACGTAGATTTGTTCCTAAGATTAGAAAGTAAACCCTAATATAACTGGGAACTATTCCTCTGTACAGGATTGGGTTAAAAGTATCTCTTCATATTCAGACTATGTATGTACGTTTGCACATTAATATAGGTTTGGAATTTGCTAGGATTGCGGACAGGGGCAAATTTAGGGCCTTTATCTAGGACCCGCGTTTCATCTTCCGTGACACTACGGTTATACAGTATCTTACAAAAGTGAGTACACCTCTGACATTTTTGTAAATATTTTAATATTTTATTAGATCTTTTCATGTGACAACATTGAAGAAATTACACTTTGTTACAATGTAAAGTAGTGAGTGTACAGCTTGTATAACAGTGTAAATTTACTGTCCCCTCAAAACACAGCCATTAATCGCTCAACACACAGCCATTAATCTCTAAACAGCTGGCAACAAAAATGAGTACACCACTAAGTGAAAATGTCCAAATTGGGCCCAATTAGACATTTTTCCTCCCCGGTGTCAGGTGACTCGATAGTGTTACAAGGTCTCAGGTGTAAACGGGGAGCAGGTGTATTAAATTTGGTGTTATCGCTCTCACTCTCTCTTACTGGTCACTTGAACTTCAACATGGCACCTCATGGCAAAGAACTCTCTGAGGATCTGGAAAAAATAATTGTTGCTCTACATAAAGATGGCCTAGGCTATAAGAAGATTACCAAGACCCTGAAACTGAGCTGCAGCACAGTAGCCACGACCATACAGTGGTTTTAACAGGATAGGTTACCCTCAGAACAAGCCTCACCATGGTCTACCAAAGAAGTTGAATGAACGTGCTCAGCGTCATATCCCGAGGTTGTCTTGGGAAATAGACGTATGAGTGCTCCTTGCATTGCTTCAGAGGTTGAAGGGGGGTGGGTCTGCCTGCCAGTGCTCCGACCATACGCCGCACACTGCATCAAATTGGTCTGCATGGCTGCGATCCCAGAAGGACGCCTCTTCTAAAGATGATGCACAAGAAAGCCTGCAAACAGTTTGCTGAAGACAAGGCTGAAGACATGGATTACTGGAACTATGTCCTGTGGTTTGATAGGACCAAGATAAATTTATTTGATTCATTTGGTGTCAAGCAGGTGGGGAGTACAAAGACAAGTGTGTCTTGCCTACAGTCAAGCATGGTGGTGGGAGTGTCATGGTCTGGGGCTGCATGAGTGCTGCCAACAATGGGGAGCTACAGTCCATTGAGGAAACTATGAAAGCCAACATGTACTGTGACATATTGAGGCAGAGCATGATAAACCTCACTTCGGAGACTGGTCTGCGGGGCAGTATTCCAACATAACGACCCAAAACACCACTCCACCATGACCACTGCCTTGCTAAAGAAACTGAGGGTAAAGGTGATGGGCTGGCCAAGCATGTCTCCAGACCTAAACCATATTGAGCATCTGTGGGGCATCCTCAAACAGGTGGAGGAGCGCAAGGTCTCTAACATCCACCAGCTCTGTGATGTCATGCAGGAGTGGAAGAGGACTTCAGTGGCAACCTGTGACGCTCTGGTAAACTCCATGCCCAAGAGGGTTAGGGTAGAGCTGAAAAATAAGAGTGCCGACACAAAATATTGACACATGGAGCCCAATTTGGACATTTTAACTTAGGGGTGTACTCACTTTTGTTGCCAGCGGTTTAGACATTAATGGCTGCGTGTTGAGTTATTTTGAGGGGACAGCAAATTTACACTGTTATACAAGCTGTACACTCACTACTTTACATTGTAACAAAGTGTCAATTCATCAATGTTGTCACATAAAAAGGTATAATAAAATATTTACAAAAATGTATTCACTTTTGTGAGGTACTGTATATACCTGTTCCTAGTGGAGTCTTTGCCTTTTGGACTCTTCCCCCTCCTCTCCTTCTGTTTTTTCTTTTTCTTTGGCTTTGCTGTCCATTTACTGCTGGCTGGGGGACTTGTAGTTCATTAATTCACAGATCCCTGTGAATGAATGACACAGCTGTGTGGGTGGAGCCACACACAGCTAGCATCAATTTTAAATCTGAAAGTGTCTGCATAGTAGAAGAATTCCCGCATGTTGTTAGAACGGGATCCACGTTGGTGGTGGTGGGGTTCTGCTTTGCACTGTGTTCTATGTTACACTCTAAATATGGGGTGTAACATTGCCTTAACAATAGTGTCTGCCTTTAATTTTGTTCTCCATTGCTGTCTGGTTAAATAATTGGGGCTTGTGGAAGGAATTCCTCTGTGTATTGGGCATCCTGTAAGACCCAATACACCCATATGTCTTTATGGGTTCTCACCAACACGGTACTTATTTGTCCACTTATTACCTTTATATTACAGTCACACTGCTCAGCTCACCTCAATGCCTAAATCTAACGCATTCTTTACTGTGTTGAATGTAAGCTGGTCATGGACCGATATATGCAATTTTCAGTGTAAACATGGAGGACTTGTTTAAAGACTGCAAAATAAACTAATTTCAAATTCTTCATCTCCATTTGAACTGTGAATTGGGATAGATGCCAAAACAAATTACTCTGCCATCACTGCAGGTTCCTTCTTGTTCATCTGCAGAGAGCAACAAACTGTTCTGTGTCAGGGGTGGATACACTCATGTCAACTGCTTTTTGGAGTTTAGAGACTAAAAGCAGAGCTAATGTAAAGGCTGAGCTTTGTGGTACACCTGTTCACATGGATTGATTCTAAGTATATCTCACCTATTTGATTGTAGATTGCTGTATTGTATAAAGCCCCATTCATACCTGTGTATGGGGCGGACTACAATTTCCTGGGGAGACTCAGCAGGGTTTCCTGCGGGCCTTCGCATGTAATCGAACATGAAACCTCTTAGCCTCTCAATGCTTTGATTGTGGCTTTCTGCCCACAGCTATTCATAGGAAAACGTCGCTGAGTCTCCCAGTGGAAATCATTGCCGACCCTATACACAGGGGTGAATGAGGCCTAACAGGCTGAAAATCGTAGAAACCTTCTTTTAAAGCTGAACTCCTGGCAAATTTAATAGACACAAATAATGCATTGCTGTATTCATTACCTATACAACAGACCCTAGACTAGGAGATGGCGAAGCAGCACAGTTCTTGTGTTCGCAAGAAACATGCTGATAAGAGAGAGCAGAGTGACAGAGAGATAAGCTGATTACAGTGTTGCTTCTCCTTAAAGAGGAAGTAAAGCTTCCTCTGTAACTTGTACCTATAGGTAAGCCTATGATAAGGCTATAAGATATTTACTTTGCATGCAGCCAGTGACATCACTGGCGGATGCGCTCTGAAGGAACGGTGGTCCGTGCTGTTCCTTCATAGCCCTGTGCCGTGAACAGCGGCTCCCGTGTGCATATGCGGGACTGACGTCATCACGGTTCCGGCCAATCAGATAGCCGGAGGATGCGAACCTGGAAGGAAGACGGGTTAACGTGTTTGCCGTGTCACCAGTGTGCAGGCGGCACTGCAGGGGCTTAGTTCTAAGGTAAGTATTTCATAATGAGCTAGTATGCGATGCATACTAGCTCATTCATTATGCCTTTGTCTCAGGTTTTTTTTGTTTTTTGGAGGTTTACAAACTCTTTAACTGTCAAGTAACAAGCTGAGAATGGAAGGGAGACTTGAAAATATTAATTCTTTTTTAGTGTAAAAATGACTCCTGTCCTGATAAAACAGGACTGTGCTGGTTTGAAATACAAATCCTTTGACATGCTAATAAGTCATTATTTACTGCATGTATATCATCTGTGTATTAAATGAATTGTCTGGAAGTCAGCGTTAAAGAGGAATTCTTACTAAACATTTTATTAGTTGCTCCTGTCCCACTTTGTACCATCTTTCTAGGTTGTGTTATTTAAAGGGTTGACTGACAGCACACCCCCCTTTCTCGATTGCTGTCTGACCAGTCATCCAGTTAGAAGACGTGTTTAGCTGTGTTTGGCAAAGCTTGTTTCTGGTACCAAATGCTTCCCTGAGACAGATGCCATCACTAGGTATGCTTAGGGAGGGGGCATGTCAGTTCTCCTCTACCACCTCCTCTGTCGAGTCATAATTGGTCACTAGGACACAGTGTTATTGGTTGCATTGTAAGTTTCCAAGCTGCTGGCCGCTCAGCTGCCTGCTTCCTAGCAACCAGTGATGCTGTTTAGTCTTGCTGCCTGCGTCCTTGCAACCAAGAAAAAGATGTGGGTTGGGGGGGGGGGTTAGAACAGGGGAACTGGGTGGGAACCATCTTGCAACTGGTGGCAACTGAGCTAGACATTAGTAATGCCCTCAAATTAGGCTTCTATTGTTTGGGCTTATTTATTTTGGATTGTGTGGGGAATTTGTATGAGGATTTTTATCCTTGTCCGTGCCCTGCTGGGACCTCCCGGATGTCCTTGAGTTGCAACAGAAAACGGGGATTTATTTCACCAAAGTTAGTGGAATTTCCATCTTAGACAGTTGTCGCTGTAACATCTGTTCTTTTTTTTGGTCACAACTCTAAACTTTTGGATTCCTACAGGCTCATTGTAAATTATATTTGCTATATCTAATTTATGAACTGTGACACGCCCTGTTTTTTTTTTTAGGAAATAGATTGTAAACATAATAATGACCTGGCATTGCATTTCTTTCTCTGGGCTTTTTTATCTTTCACTTCTTGTATTAGTTAATTTAAAAAAGGCTGCTTGTCATGTTATGAGTCATGCGTCCCAAACTGTACCCTTTCAGCCCCACAGAAGATTTGTGCCCCCCTGATTTCTTCCAGTACTCAGTTTTTCCAGAGTAAGGATACAGAGAGATAGTAAGAGGAATGGAACTCCATAGCTGTCAGATATTCCATGTCTATCAGCTTGCCTAGGACCTCTCAGGTCAGCAGAAACAATGAACCCTATTGAAGGACAGCCCCAGACCTCTGAAAGGGCCTTAGTGTGACAGAGATGTGGAGGGTCTCCTGGGAGAATGAAGTCCCCTGTTTTCCTCTGTGTCCGTCCTAGGGCTCTGACTTACCCATATAATGTCTCTAGGATGGATAGACAGATTTATCCCACACTCTGAGGTTCTTGTTAACCCTTTTGTCTTTGTCACCTTCCCACTGCTTGTTATAGCCTGAACATACCAACCCATTGAGCTGCATTGTACGCAGTTGCAGGGGGGTTGTGGCACGGCCTCAGTTACTTGAATGGGTGGAGTCGGGCAACCGTATCGCTTGCCAAATGTGACATGCTGTTTATTTTTGCTACAAAGCATCGCACTGGCAGCATGTTACTGCTTTTTCTGCCTCTCGCCCATCTAGCCCTAGCAGAAGAGCCACACTGTGATTGCAAAGTTCTGATATAATGACAAAAGGTAGAATACGTATGGATACGTCACTCGCCTGTCACTGACTTGAGAGCCAATTGCGGACGGGCTCGCGCCCGCCGCGGCTCGTTCACTGACAAGTCAGTGGGTGTGACCGGCGGACCCGATGTCCGCCGCTCACACTACGATCGCTCCGGTGAAGGGAGAAAGGCGGAGCGGCTTATGTAAACAAGCCGCCCGTCATTCTCCCTGGTTTAAAAATGAAGATCAGACGGTTCTACTATGTAGGACCATTGATCTTTGTTTTTACACCAATAGCAATGTCCCTATACAGTTAGAATCACGCCCCTAGGACACACTTAACCCCTCCCTGTCCAATACAGTTAACTCCTTCACTGCCAGTGTCATTTTTACAGTAACAGTGCATATGTATAGCACTGATTACTGCAGTAATGTCACTGGTAACCCCAAAAGTGTCAGAAATGTCAGTCAAGGGTCCGATCTGTCCGCCGCAATGTCGCAGTACCGAAAAAAAATCGCAGATCGCCGCCATTACGCGTTAAATAAAAAACACCAAAAATGACAAAAATCTTTCCCTTTGTTAGTAAACGCGATAACTTTTGCGCATACCAATCAAAATACGCTTTTTGCGATTTTTTTTTACCAAACATATGTAGCATAAAACAAATTGGCCGAAAATGTTAAAAAATTTTGATTTTTACATTTTTTTTGGGGAATTTCATATAAAAAAATGTGAAAAATATTGTTATTTTTGCAAAATTTACGCTCTTTTTTTGTTTATAGCGCATGATCAAAAAATCGCACAGGTGATCAAATACCACCAAAAGAAAGCTCTGTTTGTGGGAAAAAAAGGAAGTCAAATTCGTTTAGGTACAGTGTCGCATGACCGCGCAATTGTCCGTTAAAATCACGCAGTAAAAAATCGCAGAAAAAAACCCTGGTCTTTTAGCAGCCAAATCCTCCGGGGCTTAAGTGGTTAACACATTTTCCAATCCCTGCAGCGGTTCCAAGCCATTGCAGTATGTGGAATTGGCTTTCAGTAGTGTTACTATGAGGATGTCACCTGCAAGCAGGAAAATATCTGCTAAATTTGTTTTCAGTGCAGGTCATCAGTGCTTTGTTGGCAGTTCTGCCTTGACGAGAAAAGTATTCCAAACTGTTTCAAATTCTGGCCATACACAGATTGAATTTTCCATAGGTGACCCTGTCGTCACCACCTGGCTCAACAAACAATGATTTAAAAAAGAGCTGAGCCAAACTTTCTCAGACGAACAGCACTTGCATCCAATGAGATACAGGCAATGTTCACATATTCTGACAGCTGCAGATGCCAGTTGTCAGAATACAATAGTCAGCACTGCTGGGCTGAATGTTAGAAAACTTACTGTGTACGGGCCGGCCAGCTTAAAGCTAGTCTCCGTGAAGAGGCACTAATAGGATAGATTGTTTTTGCAAAATGCATACTCCTGCAGGTAATGAGATATACACTATGACACTTAATGTGTATGGTGCTGTATCTCCCTGAAAAAGAAATCTAGTAAACTTTAGTTTTAAATCACCAAGCATGTGGAAAAGGAACTATGACTTTTATCTAACTTTCTTGATCTACATAGTAGTTGTTCTGTGTCAGTGAGGATCCACAATGACAGCCAGACAACTGGCATTTTCAGAAGGATGTCAGCAATGGATGTCCTGCATCTCTCATGACAGGTTTACTTTAATCTGAAACGTATCTTAATCCTCATGGAATGTTTACCCTCTACTTGTGTTCCAGTGAAAACATAAAATTTGATATTTCCCATCAGTTTTTGTCCAGAAGCCCATTGTTATATAGAAAGGAGGAACCCCCCTGTTTGGGAAACAGATGGCAGTGAAAACATCACAGACATCTTATCCTAAAACACTACATTCACAACTAAGGAAAACTTTTTGGCTTTAAATAAACTTTACTTAAAGGGGTATTGAAAGGCAAATATTTATTTCTTAGATGTGACGGCTGCATTAGTTCTCTTTTTTAGGGTTATTTTCCTCTGTTGATCCTGCCACTAAGTCTCTTGTTTTTCAACATAACAGGCTGTCCTGCAGATGTAGCAGTTAGGGGGTTGATCGAAACCATTTATCACTGACAGGGGTACAGTGGTCAGTATTTAATCATTTTTTAAACCCCTGAAATGGTACAAAACTTTTGTATTGGTTTAAAAAGTATTAGCAGGATTTTGGCTTCAGTTTATTAGTGCATCTAAATCTTCTAGTCAATATAAGTCAAGCACAAGGCCCACGGGCCGAATCTCGCCCTCCAGGCCTTTTCATGTGGCCCTCGCACCTCTCATGCAGCTCTGGTAATCCCCTTGTTTCTGCCCCAACCTTGTCTCAGCAGTCGACGGCAGAAAGGAGAACAGAACTCCGTCTCCAGATTCTGCGCTTTTCTGTGCAGGTGCAGAGAGGCTTGTCTGTGCCCCCCTCCCCATCTCAGCTTTCAGCAGCAGAAAGGAGGACATAACTCCCCCTACAGATCCTCCACCTCTCTGTGCAGCTGCATAAACCCCTCGATCTCCATCTTCTCTGGTCTCAGCATTCAGACTACAACAACTGACTCCAGTCACTGTGGTCCTCCTCCAGACCCTGCACTTTCTGCTTCCTAACTCCATCCCTAGCTTCTTCTCCACAGCAGGGGGGTGCACTGTGATGTAAGGGGGGGGGGGGGTGAGAGATTCTTGACTTCTGTTGGCGGGGGGGGGGGGGAGGTGGGAACCCTTGACATCTGATGTAATGGGGGGGTGGTGTTCTGGACATCTAGTTTTACAGATGCAACCGGCCCCTTGAGGGCAATTATTAATGCTGATGCGTCCCTTCACCAAGATTGTTTAGCACAGATTACAAGTTTATTTGTTTATTAATATGTATTATAAGTCTTCCTTTTATCTGCAGTCCATCATTGGGTTTAAATGTCCTCCTCTGCCGCAGGCAGTCGTGCTAGCGTCACCTGTCTGCGGTATTTTAGTCCAGCGTTTTTCCCTTCTAAGGTGCTCGGTGTTCTTCTCTTCTGCTGGGTGCTGCCACTTGTTGGACTGTCTGAATTGTTTAGAATTCCCCACAAGTCTTCATTAATCTTTGTTAGTAAAATCTATTCCCAAGACTCAGTGACTAATCCCATTTGTAAATAATTATCCGGAAAACTGGCTTGTGAGCCAAAAATAGCTGGCAGTGTCTCCGAGGTCTGATTCATTGTCCAGAAATTGTACCTCCAGGTGTAACAGTCTGTTACCGAGAGTACATAATGGATGTGGTGAGAATGACAGGGACACAGTACAGGCCATAAAGTGAAATTCCAGTTTTGTTGAGGGGAAAAAAATCCAGATAAGATATGCAAGAACAGAATCTGGGAGTGTGCATTTATTATAATTTCATAGTGTTTCAAGAAGAGGAGATGCAGCACTAATATCCCTTTGGATGTGGAAGTATATTGTGATTCAGTGCCTCTCAGAGTGGTGAGATTTCACCACAGTAGATTGCGTCTCTGCTCCTCCCACAATGGGAAGATTTTCCCACAGTAGATTGTGCCTCTGCTCCTTCCATAATGGGAAGATTCCCCCCACAGTAGATTGTGTCTCTGCTCCTCCCACAATGGAAAGATTTTCCCACAGATTGTGTCTCTGCTCCTCCCACAATAGTGAGATTTCCCTGCAGTAGACTGTGTCTCTGCTCCTCCCACAATGGTGAGATTTCCCTGCAGTAGACTGTGTCTCTGCTCCTCCCACAATAGTGAGATTTCCCTGCAGTAGACTGTGTCTCTGCTCCTCCCACAATGGGGAGATTTCCCTGCAGTAGACTGTGTCTCTGCTCCTCCCACAATGGTGAGATTTCCCTGAAGTAGACTGTGTCTCTGCTCCTCCCACAATAGTGAGATTTCCCTGCAGTAGACTGTGTCTCTGCTCCTCCCACAATGGGGAGATTTCCCTGCAGTAGACTGTGTCTCTGCTCCTCCCACAATGGTGAGATTTCCCTGAAGTAGACTGTGTCTCTGCTCCTCCCACAATAGTGAGATTTCCCTGCAGTAGACTGTGTCTCTGCTCCTCCCACAATGGTGAGATTTCCCTGCAGTAGACTGTGTCTCTGCTCCTCCCACAATAGTGAGATTTCCCTGCAGTAGATTGTGTCTCTGCTCCTCCCACAATGGTGAGATTTCCCTGCAGTAGACTGTGTCTCTGCTCCTCCCACAATGGTGAGATTTCCCTGCAGTAGACTGTGTCTCTGCTCCTCCCACAATAGTGAGATTTCCCTGCAGTAGACTGTGTCTCTGCTCCTCCCACAATGGTGAGATTTCCCTGCAGTAGATTGTGTCTCTGCTCCTCCCACAATGGTGAGATTTCCCTGCAGTAGATTGTGTCTCTGCTCCTCCCACAATAGTGAGATTTCCCTGCAGTAGATTGTGTCTCTGCTCCTCCCACAATGATGAGATTTCCCTGCAGTAGATTGTGTCTCTGCTCCTCCCACAATGGTGAGATTTCCCTGCAGTAGATTGTGTCTCTGCTCCTCCCACAATGGTGAGATTTCCCTGCAGTAGATTGTGTCTCTGCTCCTCCCACAATGGTGAGATTTCCCTGCAGTAGATTGTGTCTCTGCTCCTCCCACAATGGTGATATTTCCCTGCAGTAGATTGTGTCTCTGCTCCTCCCACAATAGTGAGATTTCCCTGCAGTAGATTGTGTCTCTGCTCCTCCCACAATAGTGAGATTTCCCTGCAGTAGATTGTGTCTCTGCTCCTCCCACAATAGTGAGATTTCCCTGCAGTAGATTGTGTCTCTGCTCCTCCCACAATAGTGAGATTTCCCTGCAGTAGATTGTGTCTCTGCTCCTCCTACAATAGTGAGATTTCTCTGCAGTAGTTTCTGCTCCTCCCACAAGTCCATAATAAAGGTGTCAATTTCCTTTAGCTGAATGCCACAACTGTATGCCTATGCTCTAATATGATTAGGGAAAGGTGACACCCTGCCTTTGAAGCAGTTGGGTGTACCTAGAAAATCTGATTTGTTCTGATTCTGTATTTTAGTTCTTACTCATGCTAGAATAAAAGTGAAAATGGTATTTTGATTGGCAGTGCCACGGGAAGTTCACTTGCATAAATAGTCAAAGAAGTGTTTGACAAGAGATAAAGTGCTGCCCAGTTATGGCCTTTCTGTAAAAGTCATGAACATAAATCATGGGATGCACAGTGTTTGGAGTGATGGATCCTTGGCTTTGTAGTTTGTTGTGAAAACTTCTCCATATAGTTTACACTTTTAGCACTTTCTCTGCAGTCTTCCGCTTGGGCACAGCGGCCTGCCTGGTCGGTCTGTGTCTTATGGAGCACTACAACCTTAGGTGTGGCTTTTATGGTCCTGATCTGCACACCGATAAACCAGGCAGAGCTGCCAACATTACAGAATGCTGTGGTTTTATATGTGGCACTGACCTAGACAACTTAACTTACCTTTTATAATAGGCACAGAGTTCACTGTTTGATTCAATACTATAATGGGAAATATTCAAGTTTTATAAGGCAGCTGTGGGCGCTCTGAACTCATTTTCCCTGTATTTCAACAAAGGTGATGACAACTCAGTGAAATATCATAAGTTAAATGTTGCCATAAGGAAGCAAACATCAGCAGTTCAGTTTTTGTAGGAAATTTAAGTTGGGGAACTTTGTGCCTCAAAATCCATGCAAGAGTTTCCAAGGTTCTTTTCCCTTATAAAATTGCAAAACACACAAAAATCATAAACAACGATTAATAGCTATTTGAATATTTTATATTGGTGGGCATCAATATCATTGATGGGGGAATAGTAATGATAGGTAAGTTACCTCTCCCCCACCTTCTGTATTTTGTCATCTGGTTTATCTACTTTTTTGCATTCCTTTAAATTGTACTTTATGATCTGCTTGCAGAAGTGGCCGCTGTTTTGCCTGTTAAGATGTTTTGCTTTGTTATTGCAATATGTCACTGTCACAGCATGTCTCAGAGTTGGTCTGGTGAGAAGTATTTATGGCCAGCAGCTGTCCAGAGAAGAGTGGACCTGGTGTCTGCATCTTACCAGGTGTCAGCAAGGTGACATATGTCGTCCCAAGATAGGTCACATTCCTAATTGTCATTATTTTGGGATGGTTTAGGGCTTGTGTGGCACTGAAGGAGCCTTTCCTTCCTGTACACTATAAATCTTGCTGGCCACATATTTCCCTTCCTCCACTCAAATCATCCTCTTCTCTGTAAACTTCTCTATGGAGGGAATCCTGGGGGGGTCCTCCCAATTTACTTCTCCGGGTCCCCTACTTCCCAGAATTTAGCTATTTTCTACACTTGTGTTTTTGTTTTCTACAACACTGTGAAAAATGTCAGAGCTATATAAATGTCTAATCATAAAAGTGTTTGACTGTTGTAGAACATTAGAGTGTAAGCTCCTCTGGTGCAGAGACTGGTGTGAATGGGTCAGTGTTTTCTGTACAGCACTGCAGAATATGTCAGAGCTATATACCTATATAACAGTAATAATGTGTGACAGTGCTGGGACATTCGAGTGTAAGCTCCTTTGGTGCAGAGGTTGGGTCAGTGTTCTCTGTACAGCACAGCAGAATATGTCAGAGCTATATACCTATATAACAGTAATAGTGTATGACAGTGCTGGGACATTCGAATGTAAGCTCCTTTGGTGCAGAGGTTGGGTCAGTGTTCTCTGTACAGCACAGCAGAATATGTCAGAGCTATATACCTATATAACAGTAATAGTGTATGACAGTGCTGGGACATTCGAATGTAAGCTCCTTTGGTGCAGAGGTTGGGTCAGTGTTCTCTGTACAGCACAGCAGAATATGTCAGAGCTATATACCTATATAACAGTAATAGTGTGTGACAGTGCTGGGACATTTGAGTGTAAGCTCCTTTGGTGCAGAGGTTTGATATTAATGGGTCAATGTTCTCTGTACAGCACAGCAGAATGTCAGCGCTATATATCTACAGTGTATATAGTAGTAATAGTGTGTGACTCTTGGAGGACATTAGAGTGTAAGCTCCTGTGATAGAGACAGATGTCAATGGTACAATGTTCTCTGTACAGCACTGTGAAACATCTGAGTGTTATTATTGTATTGTAATGTTGTGTGACTGATATTGAAAGTGTAAGCTCCTTGGGTGCAGAGACTGGTGTGACTGATTCAATATTCCGTGCTTAACAGTGATCTGTACATTAATAAAAAAAAAAAAATCAAAAGTAGTAAAGAGCAATGATGATTTTTTGCTATAGCAACCAAACCCCATCTTTACTGATATAATTGGAGATTGGGTTACTCTGTGTAAGGATACACACCATCATTACTAATGCCTGATTTCTTAGTGCATAAGCCTGTGCTGATATACTCTGGAAAGTTTTGGTGATACAGAATGAGACTGAGCCCCCTGCAGGATGATTGCAGAATGGCTATTTCTTCCTTCATCTACTGGGGAATAGCAATGTATTAAAAGTGGTACATGGAATTCATTTCATCGCTAAGAACCTTCTCTAAAGGTCTGCCTGCCTCTAAGTAATTATGTCCAAGTGTTGGGTTTTTTAGGCATTAGGTGACCTTGGAAAAGGCTTTAAAGCCTACATGTAGAAGGCAACATTCTGCCCTTTAGCATTGTATCTGCCTGTAACCACTCAGCACAAATTTGTTTGTAAAACACTAAGGTGGATTTAGGAGTTGAGAATCCTTATTCAATAAATTGTAGCAGTGTTCGCTTTGAATACACAATCATGTGCAGATAAGATAAATAAACAGAAATTTATTTTTCACACTACAGGTTAATTGAACTGAAGCTTCACTCAGCTTAGAGCGAATATTCTCAACTCCTTTGTAAACCGGCCTCATTGTCTCATGCAGGGAGTCATGGCTCTTAAGCTTTACTGGAACTATTTAATAGTTTTTTGACTAGTTTTTAGGAAAGATTTTTTTATAAATGATGTGTAATTAATTACTTGTGTTCTATTAATTTCTAAATCAGTAACAATACCACAAAATATGATCTACTTGTACACAGTTACTATAGGATGGTGTATGTGAATTTACATTGATCCAGGAAATTGATCATCTGATCTCCTCTGTGGGGTCAGGAAGGAGTTTCTTTTCCCTGGAGAAATCTTGTTTAGCCTTCCTCGGAAGCTGAGCTTCATTTTTGTTAGGGAGATATAAGTTTGTGTTTGTCTTTGCATGAACTTCCTCCCTAATCAGTAATGTGTAGATGAATTGCCTTTTATAATTGGAGCCCTGCGTCCACCACCTTGGCTACCTCAAATGAACGCAGCTTATTCGTCTTGGTAATCCGATAGTTTGTGCAGACTTCTGTCTGTTCTTGCTGATGAAAACATAATAGTAACTCAGAAGAAAATAAGCCTTAATTCCCCTTACATCAGCAGAAGGGAGGAGGACTGGAAAGGGGTAATATTGTCTTAACAGGAATGAAATTTAAACTTGTCATTCGTCTCCTGTAGGAAGCAAACTCTGTGGTTCCATAGTTAATGTTCTCTCTCCATCTGGTTTGTATTTGGTGTCAGTTACATGCATATTCCCAGACCTGAGGTCAACATTCCCCCCTCCATTTTTGTCTCCTTTTTCTGAAAATGCCTGAATCGGCAGAAAATTAAAATGAGGATTTATTGTACAGGCTGGAGAAGGTGAGAGCTTTTTTTTGTGGGTTCCATTCTGACTTGTTTTCCATATTCTGAGTCATCTCTGCTGGCCTCTGTTGGGTAGTTTTCTGCTTAGTGCAAGTACTTTATATATATATTAACTTCAAAGGAACACAGTGCAAACAAAATGGCATTTATAGAACTCCTGGCTAATCTTTAAACCCCCTCCCCCCCCCCATTGGTTCACCTATGTATTCCTGTAAATGTTCTTTTTTTATCTTTAATTTAGAGTCCTAAGCTAGCTAAAAGATGAAGTCAGACTTGCAGTGAGAGTGGCTGTTCTGTAAGCAGGTAGAAAGCAGGAAGCATACAGGCTGAAGGGGGTAGCCGCTCGGGTGAGGCAAAGCACTCCGGTGCTGGTCAGATCCGCCATCCAGAAAATGTCTGAAAACCAAGGAAAAATGGACCGCACTCAGGAGTAGATGAAATTAGAACTGTCGTTTATTACTCATGAATACATACATATAGACAGTGCATCAAAGACATGCAAATAGGTTGACGCATTTCACGATACAGAGGATCGCTTACTCATAACCACACAGAAAGCAGGAAGCACTTGTGAGGTTCAGCAGTAATCTATAGATCAGACAGGGGTGTTTTTATTGTTTTTGCTCCAAAGGGAATATATTGATTTAAATTGGATTTAGAAGAAGGTCACGGCCTTTTACAAACTATTTACAGGGCATAAAAAGGAAGATTAAATTCCTTGCCTAGGTTTTGCCTAAATTTTTCCTAGGGTGGGATGATGCCATCAGTCTGCTGCAGGCAGGAGGAATCCATTTCCTCAGTCTCCTCTCCCCACTGCGAGCGCTGAGCAGACTGCATAACTGTAACTTTGCAGTAAGTCATAAGGTGATCGGCTTTAGAAGGGAGTGATCTGTGTGAACATTTGTTTACACAGACAGCCAGGGGCAGTAATATTAAGATAAGCTGCAGTTTTACTGCCTCTTGACCCCACGCACCTGCAAGTTAAGATGAACCTACAGTTCTGCATCACACAGCAAAACATTCACCACAGGTCATGTTCAGCAGGCAATACTTCCACCAAAAGTGGTCCATTCAAGTGAATAAAGTTACACCGCAACCACCCTCAAACCGCATGTAATGCTTGGGGTTGCAGTGTGGTGCTGCAAGCTTTCAGGGGTTATAATAGGAGTCCTCTAAGACCCCTTGGAACTTGTCAAATACCTTTAAAAAGCTATCCACGACGGGGAACTTTTCAGATGGTGGTAATGACAACCACAAATGTGAATGACATTTGTATACACAGCCAGGTACTACACAGACACCAGGAGTTACATGCTTACATAATCGCAGAGAGAGAATCAACCCTGGATGTTGGCTCAACAAATGTGGTGCTGTTCTTCTGTCACGGGAATATTATGAGAAGTAAAACATATTTGGAAGTGTTATGGTTTTAATTTGCCTGCACTTAAAAAAAAAAAATATGTTAGTTTAAGGCCAGGTTTACATTGGTGTCCTGCACTTTGCACTTTAAATGCATTTTTAGACATGGTCCCAACACCTACTATTGGATCACTAGTTTTTGCCTTGTTTTCTGAAAGCGCACCAAAGATGTGGTATGCATGACTTTTGGTTCGCTTTCAGAATTATGCTACAGAAACGAGTGACCTGATAGAAGTCAATAGGGCCACAGCTAAAAGCGCATATAAAACACATGTAAACTGCACATACACCCTCGTATGTGTGGGGTCTAATTCGCCCCTTCACGCAAGTACACTTTTCACAACGAACATGCTCAGCAATGCCCAGGACCAGGTGGAGACTGCAGTCATGTGAAAAATCTAACATTAAGGCAGTTCCCTGACTTAGAGATGAGACTTCCCTGTGTACAGCAATAAAAGTATCCTCTGTGAAGTGTCTTGTCCCATGTCACTACACACTGTAACTTACAGTATACACTGCATTAGGAGGGACATGCTTAGCCTGTGCCCACTCCACCAGTCCAGTGTACCTCTGTTACCTCACTCCCATTAACAGAATAGGGTCCAGCTGTGCACGTAACATGGGCCTCGTGGGCATTTGTTAACTCCTTTCTTCCCGTACCTTGTGACCAGGCCATTGGTCTCTGTAGCACTGGTCAAATTCGGGTTGCTATTGGATACTGACCGCTAGGGAGGGAGCCAGAACATCAAAGCCCTTGCTACTGGAGGGCCTGTCAGTTTACCATGTAATACCCCTAACTATTGGTTCCTTTGTGTCTTGAACTTGTGCTTGGTTACACTTAGCAACTACATTCCTCTTCCTTGTCTTACCGAGTTAACCTTTTTGTAGTGGTGATATGTCATACCCCATTGTGCTTTTCAGATCTTGGTTCTTTAGATATGCCAGAACCAACATGCACCACTTTGAATACATTTAGACCAGGCTCAAAATGGTTAATGTAACTTTACATAACCGGTTGCAGTATAACCATTCAATATGGACAATGTCCTTGTCCCTAAACTGACTACAGTAGTATGGCTGCCCAGACATACCTCCCATGAGGTGAGAGTCCATCTTGGCATGCTTCATGGCTTGTATGTTTCTGAAAGTCTGGGTGCTTTCAGTGGTCTGCAAGGCGCCGCAGTCCCAGTACTTTCAGCTATGAACAGGAACAAAACCAACCAATAAAGACTGGTGGGCCTTAGCCTTCCCCCTTTTTAGCACAGGTGGGCTGGCATGAACCAAAAAGCCTGAGAACTGAGCTTAAAACAGTTAACCCTTTCCCCTGGCTAACTTGGTAAAACCAGCATATTTCAACCTACCCACACGTAGTGCAGCCAAAACACAGCACACTAGTGTGTACCTGGCTTAACAAATTTATGCCTTTCGCCCCTTACACTTGGGCTTTCCAACCAGGTCCACCTGTCCGTTTTTCAGACGCACCCGATTGGACACTCCATTCACCCATATGGGGCAGGGAATCTCAGCGGTGTCATTTGTGTTGACAACTGCTGCTATCCGATACGATCCTGTCCGTGAAGTCCAGATGGACGGTAACCCTTTTTTCCATCTGTCTGGCGGATAGGATCGGATGAAAATGGATAGTTTTCATCTGATCTCCCTTCGAGGAGAGCGGGGCTCTGATAGCTCTGTCTCAGCACAGTGAGTGAAGACTGACCTGTCATCCGCCTGCTCAGCGGGAATCAGCGGATTGATCCCCCACTGAAAGAAGCGGAACCTGCTGTGTGGATCGCCCGTGTGAAAGGGGCCTTCTGAGGCTAATACATATGGCATGGGGGGGGGGGGGGGGGTTTAGAGCATAATTGGTTGATATTTATGATTAGAACTAGGAGCAACATTTAACATCAGAGACAAGCATTGGCGGGGCACAGGCAGAATGAAAGGAATAAAAAACAGTGTTTATTTGAGGGTTTTACATTTAGATCCTAGCATGGGCATGGTACATAGCAAAATATAGCACCAGCATGTAACAACATTTGCACTTTTAATTATCTCAAGGCTGGTGTATTTTTTTCTTCCATATTTAATATTTGGCCAGAATTCTGAGCTGAAGAATACATGCCAGAAGATAGAAGGATTGATTTACTAAAGGAGTAGGGAATAATAATTTAACTTAGTGAGGTTGTGTTCACTTTAAATACCCATTCATGTACAAGGGAAATAAACAAATAAAAAAATTAAAGATTTTTGCAAAAAAATAAAAGATTTTTGCTTGCATGAACAGTACTACGGTTTCTGCTCAGGAGTGCCTGTACTGTGGTCTGCTCTGTGTGTTATACATTGTGTTACAGGGAGAATAATGGGTGTTTATTAAGTATGATGTCTCCATTTCAGTATGCTGAAAGATATAAAAGGCCTTTGTTGATACAGATTCTCTCTGCAGCCCCCCCCCCCCCCCCGACTCTCCTTTCAGCATAAATACACTGCTCAAAAAATTTAAAGGAACACTTTGAAAACATACCAATGGGGGAAAATATAATGCTGGACATCTATAATGATATGGACTGGGTAACGTGTGAGGAACGAATCTAAGTAAAAAAAATGGTGCAGCAGGCTAGTCCATTTTGCTGACATTTCATTGCAGCAACTCAAAATGGTACTCAGTAGTTTTTATGACCCCCAGCGGCTTGTATGCATGCCTGACAACATCGGGCATGCTCCTAATCGGATAATGTCCTGGGGTATTTCCTCCCAGATCTGGACCAGGGCATCATTGCGCTCCTAAACAGAGTGAGGTCCAACCTGGTGGCGTCGGAAGGACCGAAAAATAATTTCCCAGAGGTGTTCTATTGGATTTAGGTCAGACAAGTGTGGGGGCCATTCAATGGTATCAATTCCTTCATTCTCCAGTAATTGGCTGCATACTCTCGTCACATGAGGCCCAGGCATTGTTGTGCACCAGGAGGAACCCAGGACCAATGCCGTAGGGTTTGACAATGGGTCCAAGAATTTCATTCCGATTCCTAATGGCAGTTAGGGTGCCATTGTCTAGCCTGTAGAGGTCTGTGCGTCCCTCCATGAATATGCCTACCCATACCATCACTTACCCACCACCAAACCGGTCGTGCTGAACAATCCTACAGGCAGCATAACGTTCTCCGCGGCTTCTCCAGACCGTTTCATGTCTGTCACATGTGCTCAGGGTGAACCTGCTCTCATCTGTGAAAAGCACAGGGTGGCAGTGGCAGACCTGCCAATTCTGGTGTTCAATGGCAAATGCCAATCAAGCTCCATGGTGCCAGGCAGTGAGCACAGGGCCCACTAGAGGACGGTGAGCCCTCAGGCAACCCTCATGAAGTCTGTTTCTGACTGCTTGTTTGATCAGAGACATTCACACCAGTGGCCTGCTGGAGGTAATTTTTTTGGGCTCTGGCAGTGCTCATACTGTTCCTCATTGTACAAAGAAGCAGATATCGATCCTACTAATGGGTTAAAAACCTTCTCCTGCCTCGTCTAGCTCTCCTAGAGTAACTGCCTGTCATCTGGAATATCCTCCATGCTCTTGACACTGTGCAGGGAGACATAGCAAACCTTCTGTCAATGGCACATGTTGATGTGCCATCCTGGAGGAGTTAGACTGACTGTGCAACCTTTATAGGATCCAGGTATCGACTCATGCTAGTAGTAGTGACACTGACCCTAGCCAAATGCAAAACTAGTGAAAACCAGTCAGAAAAAATGAGTAGAGAAAAAAAAAGTCTGTGGCCTCCACCTGTAAAACCATTCCTGTTTTGGGGTTGTAATATTGGTGCACCTGTTGTTAATTTAATTAACACCAAAGCAGCTTAACCTGATTAACAACCCCCTCCACTACTAGTTTAATAGACTTTATGCTATATTCTGATTAAAAAAATGTTCCTTTAATTTTTTAGGCAGTGTATATTTAACCAGCTATTTGAGGTATGTTCTCATTGGCCCTTATCTGTCTCTTCACATACCTGCGCCATTCAGATATGAAATATTTAATGTTCTTGCAGCTGCACAAAATGAGAGTTTCATGCAGATTGAAGTCACTGATGAGTTTGAAGTTCATTTGTTTGCTCTACATTTGCTTCTTATGTAGCAACAAGCAATTTTAAGCTATTGATGTAAATTGCATTTTTAACTCTAAGCGGACAGAAACTGACAGCAAAGATTCAGACCACATGTCACTTCGGTATGATTCTAGGGTAAAATGACTCAAGAGGGCCCTCCACTTTCTGTAGGTACCTGGGCAGATCTGAAATGCACGCTTAACTGTTTTTAAAGCAAATGCCTAAATTCACAGGTTAAGTAGTTAAAAGGGGTTTGTTTTCCCTGCCAAATGATATGTCTTTATGTCCATCTAGTCTTGTGATTGGCACAGCACAGCCCTTTCTGGCAAGGCAGAATACCTGATTTGTACCTGCTCTATTGTTTTAACACTGGCAGAGAGACTGGACTGGACAGTGAAAGGAGAAGCAGCACACGAGGAGCTTATTTCTCATTCTAGTTCTATGTCCCTTGCTGTGTGCTGCTTCTCTCTCCCCCAGTCTTGGCTCTGCAGTATTGAGGGCTACAAGACTCCGATACCAAGTCAAATTAGGTACTTATTATACTTGTCTTTTAAAAAAATATTTTTATTGACAATTTATTGATTAAAGAGCTGTATTATTTATTGTGTGTTTAGCTAGAGTTCAGCTAGAAATGCATATAAAGGTTAGGCTCCCACAAAGTCATATTGTAGGTATAAGTAAAGCCTTGTGTGCAGACCCTGCCAACAATCAGATCTCACTGCTGTTGTACCTGTCCACTTGGGAATTCTGGGTGCTACTGCTCACCTTTGTGTGCTCACCTGTTATGTCAACTTGACATGCAAGGAATTTGCATTTCCAGGAGAAGGTCATCAGGGGAAGCCCATGCATTGCCTCTGCACAAGTAGCAGGGCTGAACTTTGTTTTTTGTCACACTCCAGAATAACTAGAATGCCTGCACAATAAGATATATAGCAATAGAACAGTCTAGTTAAAGATAATGTTGCAAGTTGTGGGTGACATCCCCCGTCACGGTCTGGAAATGGTACAGCCTGTGTCCCAGCTGGCCAGCTTTCTGGGACAGTTGTGCTGGCTCTGACACATTGCTGGAAACCTGAATTCCTTGTGAAAATAATTCTGCTGTTGTGTGTCACTCAGGCTGTGACTCAGTCCCGGGCAAGCTGCCTAATTGAGAGCTCACTCTGGACCAAGTTTGTTTAATCAACATTTTGGAGAGCTCACAGGAGCTCGGAAAAACTGCTCCCCTCTGTTTTCTCTGCTGGCTTCACCCTCAATCCTTTTCTCTTCTTGTGTGTGACAGTAATGGAGGGAAGGGGCTGTAGTTTAATACGTGTGTCTGATCTAAAGAGAGCTGTTCAACTTCAGCCTTTATGAGTCACACTCAGCCAAGACTATGGCGATCACTATGCTTGGAGAACAAAATTAACTGTTGCCTAATAATTCAGAAAATCCTATTCCTGAACTTGACAGCCATGACACAGTCGGACAGTTTTCCTAATCTGCTCCCACACAATTTTGCCAGGTTTAGTTGGCAGGTATTTTTTAAACACATTTTTCTTTTTTTAATTTTAATGCTGAAATATTTTTTTTTTTAAATCATTTACCCCCAGTTCCTACGCTGTCGCAAGCTAACCTCAAATTTTGGGCTTCACTATCTGTAATGAGCATATCACTTTCCATGCATTGGTAAAAGGTTTAGGTTTTTATATAATAGGTAAATTTATTAACATTTACGTTATTTCACTTTGTATCAATTAAACCGTTCACCTCTGGAAGATGTATCAACTTATCTCCCCTTCACTTGGTAGGAAAGTTGCATGTAGGCCCCTTTCTTTTGGTGCTACAGTTGTAAAAGATCCCACTGCCTGCCAGGATTAGGCTTATGTTTCTAGAAAAAGGACCCCTCTTTATGTCTCCCTTTTAATCACTCACCTGTTGCTGCAAAGTGTAGAGTCTGGGATAAAAATACTGTATGACCGATATCTAAACTCAAAAAGGGCCCCCACACTTACAGCTTTTGTTCCATACATATATAGATTTGCATGTGGCGCTCAAATAACAGTCCGTTTTCATAGACAAGTGTGATCCAACCTGCTTACCAGATGGAAAGAAATAAGAGGCCTGTCATCAAACAAGGTTGGTGTTGGTTATCTTAATACCGGCTGAATCCGCTCAGTAGAAGAGGCAAAACATATGGAATCAAACAAGAAAGCATCTCATGGTATAGTACATTTGGGCAAATGAAATTAAATCCAGAGAGGCCACCACCAAGAACCCATTTGCATACCACACCTAAAACGGGTTCTTGGTGGTGGCCTCTATGGATTTAATTTCATTTACCCAAATGTACTACACCATGAGATGCTTTCTTGTTTGATTCCATATGTTTTGCCTCTTCTACTGATCGGATTTGGCTGTTATTTAGAGAACCAACACCAACCTTTTTTGAGGACAGGCCTGTTATTTCTTTCCATCTGGTAAGCAGGTTGGATCGCACTTGTCTATGAAAACGGACTGTTATTTGAGCGCCGCATGCAAATCATTTTTGTTTATTTTTATCTGACGGTCAATATCAGACTTTAATGGCAGCTTATCTTTGGACTATTTATATCCTTGAGCGCGGAACATTCCCTGTTTTTTGTTACATACATGTTGGCCCATATGCATCGTGTATCAGGTTGAAGTTGTTGGGGGACAGTGAGATAGGGGTGTTAGCAAGCCCTCTTTTATAGTTCATGAAGACATCCGTGTGCCGTTTTCGAGGGAATTACTTTGCTGTATCTTTATATATCAACAAATGAGCATTACGGTATCTTTTGTAACTCAGAATGCTGCATTTTTATATTGGTACCAATGTAATACATAATAAGATGTGCTAGAAAAAAAATAATTTTGTGGATGAGATGAGCAAAGATCATTGTAAGTGGTGGGACTCCACGCCTCACTGTTCATCTCTTTTGTCTTTTCAGGGAGACATTCAGCAACTCCTTATCGTTCCAGACCATCGAGCTGCCTTTGATTATTGTGAACACTACAGCCCTGACTGTGACACTGCTGTCCCTGACACCCCCCAGTCTCAGGACCCCAACCAGGAAGAGTATGTAAGTACCAAAGCACGGCTAATGAAAGCAAGACAGAATGAAAAGTGTGAGAAGTGGGGTTTACCATTCAGATCATATCTCAAAGGCATTATCACCTGTATATATATATCATCCTTTGCAGTGCATTACTTCAAGGTTGTTGTATTTTTCCTCCAGTTTTCATTCCTGACCACAATTCTGTATTCTTTGGCTTTGTGGGGTCTCTGTTGCATGGAATAAGGTTGTAGAATCTGTGTTATAAGATGAAATAGCTGATTCACTAAAATAGTAGATAATGATACTGTGTTCACTGAACTGAACAAAAGAAAAACAAACAAACAAACAAAAAAGAAAAAAAAAACAGGATTTTTGGTTAGACATGAATGGAGGATTGAAGTGAACAGCTTTACTTTATTTATTAGCCTTTACTAGCCATCACTTTGCAACAAGAACATTGTCTACTCCTATATCAACACTTTAGAGTTATAAGGTACATCCATGATGAAGCAGGGTGGTTTACAGTTTATTGCTTACTATGTAACATTGTATTGTCTGTGACATATGGTGTAGGGATATGGCTAATGTGGTAGGGATGTGGGGCCAGTAGCAGGTGGTGTACAGGATTATATACCCTAAACTTAACTTTTAAACTTAAGGTTTTTGGCTTAGTTTTATTTTTTGTGTTGTACTTTCGTTGGCTGGGGTAGTAGGGTTTTGGTGGGTTAAATAGGATTTTTAGCTCATGATATGAGGTTCTAAATTCTACTATTGGGTTGCAAGGTTATGCCAAGTGTACAGCAGGTAGCACAGGCATTTTGGAGGTGCACCTCTTTTTTTCAGCCACTCTTTTTCATATTTAGCAATACCCTGAGGCTGCAGAAGGAGATGAAGGCTATTACTACGAATACCCATACTATGAAGAAGAGAATGATAAAGCTCCAACTGTAAAGCCCACACAAGCCACTGGTGAGGAGGCAGTAAGACCGCAGCCAGACTTTGAAGAGGTACGCCAACCCCCAACGTCACATGTAATGTAACATTCTGTAGTTTCTTTAGCTTTCTCAATTTAATGTACATACTGTAGTTTAACCCAAAGCAATTACTGAAATCACATTATAAAAAGTTAGGTATTGTGGCCATAAGCAGAGTTTACCCCACAGCTATGAAACAACTGTCTACCGACATTTTATAACCGTGTCATATCTCATCTAAATGTTGCTCAGGATAACAGTCTAAAGAGCCAACATCATGTGCATACTGGGGCTGAAAAGCTGTGCTAATGTGATGTAAAAAAGTGTAGAGTGCACACTGGGTTTGATTTACTAAAGGTAGCTAGGCTATTTACTTTGCAAGGGAATTTTCAGTTGGCTTAGTGAATGTGGATGAGGGGATGGAGGGCGCTCTGGATAGTGGATTCTGGCCAGAGGCGATGTCCGCAATGGATTGGATACAGAACAGGCAAACAGCAGTCTCAGCAGCGCTAGGGCAGCAACTCCAAGAGGGAAGCAAACTCGGGTTCAAAGAAAACAAATAGAAGGTGCCTCTAAGTGCACAACAAAATACTTGTATTGCCAAAGGATAAAAATGCACTTACAAGCATTAAAATAAACCAGGCTCATCATAGGATGTTGCAAGGAATCCAGTGACAGGTGGTCCCAGGAGTGCTCCAATGTGCAGCTGGATGGTGGAGATCCCAACCGACCAGCAGAGGGGGCACAGGAGAAAGAACCAGGAAGGACGTCCGTGCTGCCTGGTCCAGCGTAGAACACAAATGCTAGGAAGTGATGTCAAAAGGGAGGTATGCATTTCGGAGCATCGATTGGCTCCTTCATGTCGATAATTCAGACACATGGCTGTGTCTTTAAATACCCACTGGGGGCGAGGTCATAGGCGGGACTATGGCTGGGAACAGGGATAGCAGCAGCCTGGAATGTAGATTTATACATAAAAAGGCATAGGTAAAAGGCGATAAATAAATATAGATACTAAATAAAATTATATGTGAAAAAATACATACTGAGGGGAATGGTACAGTGAAATGGAATTATTGAAAATTTGAAAGAACATCAGGTAAGTGGCACAAAAAACACAAAAGAACACTAAAAAAACCACAAAAAATTAAGGGGACCAGTGGAACTACAGATGCCAGTAAGGCACATATAGAACAATGGGGGGAACAAAAAAAGAAGAAAAAGAATAATAATGAGGAAGAGATCAGACAATGAATGTATAAAGGACTGTATAAAATAGTGCAAATATACATATGTATACGTGTAGTATGTATATAAAAATGACCAGCAGAGGGCACACATTAAAACACGGGAAACATGATATTGTATAGGTGACAAATATAACTGGATTTTATGCAACCAGTAATGAATAAATGGATAAACAGCACTATATCCGTGTGGGGTATATGTATATAAGTTATATAGGCTTGCAGTTACAAGTACAGATACATGTTAATAAAGTCTCCAATATGTGTATATGGGATATAGGTGAACCAGGGAGAAACACTCAAAATGACTATATAAAAAAAGGGAAATTGACAGCTATAACAGTGTACTCACTTTCAGCTCCTCATTAAGCCCCCTGGGAGACAAAACATCCAAAGAATAAATCCAGTAGGTCTCCCTCTGGCACAGCTATTGAAAATGCTCGGTCTGGGGGAGAACTCTGGATATGGCCTCAATAACCCATACCTTCAAGCTTTCAGTGGACTTGGCCTGATGTTCCAAGAAGTGTCTGGGCACACTGTGTATGTCCTTGCCCTCAGTGATAAAAGGGCGATGCTTGCCAAACTGTTTTTCATAATGTGCTTGGTGGCTTAATGGCTTAGTGAATGTGGTGAAACTTTAAATGTAAGGAAAATAAAATAAAAAACAGTATTTCTCTAGCGCTCATCGACAGACGTAGTCCTCGGTGATACACCACCTTCGGGTTATGTTACCTCCGCAGGAGCAGGACTAGACAGGAAATTAAAAAGCTCTGGCCACACCCTAGGGGCAGTCCCAGAGGGTATATCCTCTCTCTCTCTGCCTCAGCAAATCAGTTATTTTCTGTCTAGTTAGGAGTAAGGACCTAGATACCTTGCTGGGATCTTAGGTCCTGGCAAGAATTTTTTTCTAAAAGGATTTTTAGACAGCTTTTTTTCTCCAGTGTTCCTGTGAGATCTTCAAGCAAGAAAGCTGAACTGGGCGACGGGCTGGATGTTGAGATCCGGTGGTCACCCCAGTTCAGCCTACGAGCGCGTGCAGGCCACAGCTCCGCGCTGGGTCGGCCGCGACAAAGTCCCATTAAAAGGACTGAACCCGCGAGTTAAACGTCTCGCTGAAACGCCAAAGACCATGAGTCACGGCGTCCGTATCGGTCGACAGCCCTCCCGCCCCGGTGGAGAGGGGTACTGTCAGGAGTTGGTGCCCGCCTGGTTCCGGTATGGTGAGTAGTATGTTCCCCCTTTTTCCCTGACGGGTTTTGTGGTGAACGCGGGCCCCTCTCTGTATGGTAAGAAAGAGCTCTTTCTATCCTATAACATGTCACAAATCCTCCTACTTTGAGTGTGATTTTATGTGTGCAAAAAGCCAGGAGGCTTGGTTTGGGAGCTAACAATCTATTGTATACATGTTTTAAAGATGTAATCTGTGGCATTCTGGGAATCTTATGGGTTAAGTATAAGCTACCTACCAGTCAGAAGCCACGGACATGTAGACTGCCTTCCAAATCAGATCTCCAGCTATTAGCAGGCCTCCCGAACGACCATGCGGTCCGCCAGGGCCGGTACCGCCAACCACGCCATATCCCCATGCAGAGAGAGTGTTGTGTGCCCTGCAGCACACCGCTAGTCAGCACAGGCCGCCGCCATTTTTTTTGCTGGATCGCACGAGCCGCCATTTTGGCGTAGCCTCGTGTCTCCAGCATGGGGGCGGCCATGTTTGAGGTGATCCTACACCTCGTGGAGCTTGGGGGAGGCGCCGGAAGGCGTGCAGAGGGGCGGAGCCGCCTCCCTTCTTCCTGGGCAGCCAGCCAAAAGACTTCCTGTTTGTCAAGACAGCGCTGTAAGCTGTTGCAGTTTTACTCTGAGCATCAAGTGGTGAGCCTGGGGGTCTATCTCTCTCTCTCTCGATCGATAGGGATCCCTAGCAGGTAACACTAAGGGGCTTTTTGTGGCGCTGGGGGTCAGAAAAGAAAAAAAAAAAAAAAGTTTTTTTCTTTTGAATTATATTATCCAGGAAGTAACTGGAGTTATCATGGACCCTGCCACACATATTCCCCCACCTGTTTCCCTCGAGGGGGCCTCGGGACCCGCCGGTGCACAGAGTATAGAATCATTTACAGCAATTTTGGAGTCTATGGTGGCTCGGGTGGAGGCGGCCTGTCAGGGACGGGGGTCAAGGAAGCGACCCCCGCCTACCCCTATACCATCTGATACCTCTGACTCAGATTCAGAGATGGTCACGGCAGTTGCAGGTTCCTCTGCAAGGGCTGTTATCCCAGGTAAAGCCCCCTCAGACAGTGAGGAGGACGCTTCTTCTCCTGCTATAATTCAGGAAGAAGCATTGGTGGACGCACTAGTTGTGGCAGTGCAAGAAACCTTAAAACTTGAGGCTTTACCGGCAGAGGCAACTGAAACAGAGAGGCCTTTCGGTACTAATAAGCCCATCAAGATGGCGAAGGCTTTTCCGGTACCTAAATGTTTTGGTAATCAGATTAAAGGAGAATGGGAGCATTCTAAACGTACCTTTACTATTTCCAAGCGTATTGCTAGACGCTATCCGTTTGAGGAATCCATCATTAAGAAATGGACGGTACCACCAGTCGTGGATCCGCCTATTTCCAGGCTGAATAAAGCCACGGTTATTCCAGTGGAGGACACTTCGTCCTTTAAGGATCCGGTGGATCGAAAGATAGAAGCAGAGTCCCGCACTATCTTTTCTCTGATAGGGTCAGCATTTAGACCAGTAATTGTTATTGGTCTAGTTTCCCAGACACTTACGGAATGGGCGAAAATGGTACGCCAAGATCTTAGGGGAAAAGATATTCCCCAGGAGACATCTGATTTGATGGAACAGATCATACAAGGGCTACGGTTTATCTGTGACGCAGCCTTGGACACAACTCCCTTATTAGGGCATGCATCTAAGTTAGCAGTGATCCTCAGACGTGTGCTGTGGTTAAAATGCTGGTCAGCTGACCTAGGTTCCAAAAAGACCTTGACCAATCTCCCTTTTCAGGGGAATCGTCTATTTGGGGCCAACCTAGATGAAATCATTAAGGATGCCACTGGGGGCAAGAGCACTTTCTTGCCACAGGCTGCAAAAGCTAAGGGACCTCGCAACAAGCGAGGACCTTTCTTTACCGCCCATAAAGGGCGCCCGGCTGGTACTAGCGGGAAAGGCAAGACTCCTCCAGGAGGATTCAAGAAGGGCTGGTCGGACAAGCAGAGGACCAACCCAGCCAATCCCGAAGCAAAGGAGTACACAGCCTGAAGGTGCGCCCCCACCCGGTTTCAGGGTGGGGGGACGTTTTCACCGGTATTCAGGACATCAGATCGAGCATCAACCACTACTACCGGTGCGATTCTTCCCTTCCAACATTTAAGTACCACAGGAAGCGGTAGTTACCGTTCCCTGAATAGATCTTTTCCTTTACCCTTTCCTAAGATTAGTCCCGATACCTCACAGGAATCGGATCTGGTTGACCAGATAGGCCAAGTAGCCTCTAGTCAGGTGACTTCGGTCCCTGAGGTTCAACCAGAAAAGATCACCCTTCCTGATAACTATCAGGTATCTGATAAATGTGTGGAAACAGAAAACGACCAGACTTTCTCGGATGGTCGGGGCCAGATAGCTCTAGGGACGCCTGGTTCAGATCCAATCAGCGCCAGTGGTCCTAGAAATTCTAGGCTGGCCTCCTCAAGCCGGCCTGGCCGACTTGGACATGCTAGTCGCAGACGTTCCGTGGGAACTTCGTCTCAGGGAGTGTCTGTGGTCTCAAGGACCAAGTTACCTTCGTGCTTTACAGTCGCTGGTTTTAATGGCCTGGCCATTGAGACCCAAGTACTGAAGGACAGAGGTTTGTCTACTTCTGTCATTCCTACCCTTATTAAAGCAAGGAAAGCGACTTCCAGCAAAGTCTATTATCACACATGGAAGACTTATATTGCGTGGTGCGAATCTTTAGGATTTCCTCCACGTACCTATTCGGTCTCTCGAATATTGGCCTTTTTGCAACAAGGGGTTGAGCAGAAGCTAGCCTTGAGCACCATCAAGGGTCAAGTTTCAGCATTAGCAATCTTCTTTCAGAAGCCGTTAGCTACCAAATCCTTGGTGCGGAATTTCATCCAGGGGGTGCGGCACCTGGCTCCTCCAGTCCGCGCGCCCTTACCGCCCTGGGATCTTAATTTGGTTTTGTCGGTTCTACAGAAACCTCCTTTTGAAAACATCAGGGAGATTCCCTTGCTTACTTTATCCCAGAAGGTGGCCTTCTTGGTGGCTATTACTTCTGCTCGCAGGGTGTCAGAACTGGCTGCATTATCATGCCAGTCCCCATACCTAGTGATTCATAGGGATAAGGTAGTACTTCATCCTAAGCCATCTTTTCTTCCTAAGGTGGTTTCAGATTTTCATCTGAATGAAGATATTGTACTACCTTCCTTGTGTCCTCAGCCCAAGCATCATCGGGAACATGCGTTGCATTCCTTAGATGTGGTTCGGGCAATCAGGGTATACCTGAAAGCTACGGAATCATTCCGTAAGACGGATTCACTTTTTGTGATCACGGATGGCCCCAGAAAGGGTTTGCCTGCATCTGCCGCAACCATTGCCAAATGGATTAGACAGACGGTGGTACAGGCTTATTCTATTAAGGGTCAGAGTCCTCCGTTCCCTGTTAGGGCGCACTCCACTCGAGCGCTCAGTACTTCCTGGGCCTTTCGCCATCAGGCGTCAGTGGTCCAGGTATGTAAGGCGGCCACCTGGTCGTCGGTACATACCTTTACAAAATTCTATAAAATTGATGTGACGGCATCGGCGGATGCCTCATTTGGCCGCAAGGTGTTGCAGGCCGCAATTTGAGGAGACCGGTGGTCTACCTCGAGGGTTTTTTTCTGTTTGAAAATTTTTTTGTTGAGTCTCATCATTAAGGATGAGCATTGTAAACTTCTAGTTGGCACCGGTTGGGCCTTCTAGATTGGGATTTGATTTCCATTTTCCCACCCCTCAGTTGTGATACTGCTCTGGGACGTCCCGAAGGTGGTGTATCACCGAGGACTACGTCTGTCGATGAGCGCTAGAGAAAAATGGATTTTTGTAAAATCTTACCGTAAAATCCTTTTCTCTTAGCTCATCGACAGACGTAGTCCCCGCCCCTCTGTTTTGGAGTTGGGTTGGGTTAAATTCTCTAAGCACTGCTTTTTCACATAACTGATTTGCTGAGGCAGAGAGAGAGAGGATATACCCTCTGGGACTGCCCCTAGGGTGTGGCCAGAGCTTTTTAATTTCCTGTCTAGTCCTGCTCCTGCGGAGGTAACATAACCCGAAGGTGGTGTATCACCGAGGACTACGTCTGTCGATGAGCTAAGAGAAAAGGATTTTACGGTAAGATTTTACAAAAATCCATTTTTTTTTATGTAATTGGATGATGGATGCCAGTAGAGCTTCACCACATCCACGAAGTTAAAGCTGACCATGTTGGGATGGAAATACGATCAGTTTTGGAAGGACCAGCTGAGTTTTGATCCATTTATGGCCATTCCTGCTTTAGAAAAGTCAACTGAATGATCAGCTTCTCTTGAATGGAAATGTTTGGAAAATGTTCATTCAGTCTGAAGCTACAGTGCCAATCAGTGTATTCTGACAGCGGTGGTGTCTTGCTGTCAGAATACAATAATACAATAGGGAAGATTCCTCCATCCACCTCGCTAGGGTGGATGGGGAAATCCATTTTTTTTTCTTCTTTTAAAGAATGCTGGCTGGCTGATCCAAAAAAAAAAAAATCTATTACCAGTCTTAGCTTGCAGAAAAATATGTACTGATTGTTCTCTTCTTTTAGGAGACCCCAGCACCCACAGAAGCTCCAGTTGTAACTACTGAAGCAGCAAGAGTCAGGATTGAAGAGGAAAGTGAAGCCAACCCCAGCCCAACAACATATGACTACAACTATGGTGTGCATGAGGATTACTACTCCCCACAACCCTACGAAGACACAAACTACTCTGAGGTGGATGAAGGAGAGAGAACCAATGTGGATGAAGGATCCATTGACAGAACTGGCGAGGTCATTACCAGCACTGTGACCGCAGTCAACAACGTAAGTGTGTCTGTCGCAACTGTACGTCTCCTCAACTATTCAGCATATTTGGCGACTGCATAGCTAGATTCACCCATTGGTCGTATACAAAATCTAATCATCACATATATCACACAGCAGGGGAGGTAAACTGTGAAAATCATGGTAGGAATTATTTCTAACTTGACACATAAGGTAAACTAGAATTTCCTTTTAAGCCAATTCAGCAGACCTAGCACGACGCCTTTTGGCACTGACAATAATCTTCTAGATCAGGGGTATGTAAACTGTGGCCTTCCAGATGTTGCAGAACCACAAGTCCCATGAGGCATAGCAAGACTCTGACAGCCACAATCATGTCACCCAGAGACAGAGGCATGATGGGACTTGTAGTTTTGCAACAGCTGGAGGGCCACACTTTGCATATCCCTGTTCTAGATTTTCCAGTCAAGCCTATTCACTGCAACCGAAGGGTCAGCTCCCCCCTGCATTGATATTTTCCCAATCCAAATAATGGTTTCAGCCTTCTCTGTAATGTATAATAAAAAAAGAAAAATAGTCCAATTGTGAGAGATTGAGCCTACTTACTACTGTAAATGGGGGTGGAGATACAAACTGCTGTGGCGAAATCTCACAATTGTGGAAGGGGCAGAGACGCAAATTTCCAAGGTTTTCTTAAAAGTTAGGAGATAGATAAATCCATCAATGTTATCCAAAACTGCAGATTTCCTTTCCCGGCCGCATTGTATGGGGCAGGTATTTTCTAAAATCTTTACATAGTATACAGCTGTTTCATCAACTTTGAGGGTATATTTGGCTCAGTTCACTCGAACATAAGGCATGCAATATGTTCAATACTGTGAGTTATTTTAAGCATTATTTTTCAGCTCACTGGAGGCATTATCACAAATCAGCTGCACACACATATTTATTTATTTTTTTTTTTAATGATTTTTGACTTTAAAAGTCAATGCATGGGATATTGATCCTCAAAATAATGGTAGTTTGAGGCTTTTAATAATGGAGTTTTGATGAGGACAGCAGTAAGGTATCTTTTCCGTTCTAATGCTGACTATGCATATGTAGATTTCTAGCAGATTCATCAATCTATGCTAACCGTGTAAATGGGTAAATCCCCTTTGCTTTGCTACTGTATTCTTGACAGCTGACGGGTCCTTGCTGTCAAAATACCCAAGCAGTGCCTGCACCTGATTGGACACATTTCTAACATGCTCCTTTGACTAAAGTTAAATGAACAAAACATTTTTAGGAGAATAGTCAAGAGATAAAACAGGAAATACTAATTTGTCAATCTTGGTTAACTGGGGCTCTTGTCTCATCTCAGGGTACATTGGTGAGTGGTGTAGGAAGCTCCAGACAGGAAGAAAATGTCGATGGCGATTTCGCAGAGGAGACCATAGTCACCTACGATAACACTTATTCTGACCTGGACTACGATGTAGACAAACAAGAAGAGGATCTGAAAGGATCGGCTGTCATTGTGCCAGAGTACGAGGTAACTACAAATTAGTCCTCCACTGAAAATCGGTTCTGTCACTGAATCGTCACTTAAATACAAACAGCATCTTTGTATCTCCATTGCGTCTGTGATCCCTGCGATATATGAACAGAAATAAAAGTCATGAGCGACACCTGCAGAATAGAAGGTGGCATTGCACTAGGTGAAAATAAAATCAGAGCTAAAATGCATAATAATAAAATATTTGTTTACCAACCAATTCCTACTTTGTAATTGCCAAAGTTTAGAGGCATTTTTTATATAAAGCAATGGGATGGCATATTTAAGAGTGTCTTCCCTCCGCTCATTTAGAAACAAAATATTAACTCTTTTTTAGATTCGTGAATTGTGTAATTTATTTAAGTTATGTGTATCCTGTAAAAAATGTGGCTGAACGGTATATACAGAGCATGATGTATGTTTCATCATTTGCCAGCATTGGATTGGAAGGCCCATTTGTGTATATTTAGGATTCAGGACTTTGGGTGGTGCTTTTCTGCATCACTCTGCCTCCATGTTCTGAATATTTAAAGTGGTATTTAACCCAAAAGCAAACATTTATTATATTGCAGCTTACCAATTCTTAGATGTGATAGCTGCATTCAATTTTTTATTTTTTTTAGGCTTTCTTTTCTTTTCTTTTTATCTAGTGACAAGTCAAGTCTGTTGTTTTCCAACAGAACAAGCTCTCCAACAAATGTAGCATTTAGAATATTGAGACAAAACATTTACCACTGACAGGGGTGCTTATAATGATTAGCTTGTATCTATTCATGCAACACCATTATCCCAAAAAAAAAAAAAAAAAAAAAAAAAAAAAAACTGTTGCTGTAACTTGTGTTACTGTAATGTGGAGTTTGGCTTCAATTTGTGATTTTTTTTTTAAATCTGCTAGTACACCTAACATTTGGCCCCCCTATTAGATTGTAAACTCTCGGGCAGGGCCCTCTTAATCATATTGTATTGTTGCTGTACTGTCTCCCTTTATATTGTGAAGTGCTATCCAAACTGTTGGCACAGTGTAAATCCTGTATTATAATAATAATAAAACTCTCCCCCCAAAAAAACAATGCTGCTGTCTGAAGCTGCCCCTGTGCTCCTTCATCCAGAGTGGGGGCATATTGAGATTCAGATGGTTCAGCTAGAACTGGCCAAATTTTGGTGTGTGTACCCCTGTCTGTTCAACAGAAACCGATCATTAGACTGGCCTCTGTCAAACAGTCCTGCTAGAACACCAGCATCTGATCAGAGCATGCAGCCAATGGCTACAGCGCTGATCTATGTCTTCTGATGGGGGGGAGTCCCCACTATAAGAATACAATAGTTCAGTGCGGGAGATTCCTGCATCCACATTGCTTGGTCCACCCACCTACTGGTCAAACGAAATGAAAACTCTGCGTGTATACCCTGTTTAATACAGGTGGTGTATTACTGGCCAGATCATCAGGTAAAAAAAAAGAAAACTAATGCAGCTACCATATCTATTGGTCAGTAAAGGCCCGTACACATGTACCGATAGTCGGCCGACCGATCGGCCGTCTTTTGTCCAGGGCTGTCCTGTCCGCTGAAAAGTGCAAAAGACTGCACAAGAATTTTGTCCGCCGACTGCAGAAGTGATGTCATGTGATGGTTAACTTTCCCTGTGTTTTTTCTTCTCTGAGCATGCCCAGTCTTGCAAATCTGCTTATTGTCGGCCGAATTCTGTACTGACTGGTGAACAATCGGCCGTTCTGGTGTTGGCCAACAAAAATTTTAATGCCTGCACGACAGATTCTTTTCGGCCGAAAGTGCGCTGTCGGCTGTCGGAAGCATCATACTAACAATATAAAGTAAATAACCGCGCTAAGCCAAAGAAAAAGCAGCAGCTGTAGTGGGAGTCACTAAGTAGAAGATGTAAAGGGAGAGCTGCGCTAAATTGATGGAAAACCAGAGTCACCCAGTATGAACAAAATAAGGTAAACCCACAATAACAGATGGTACTATGTCAAATAAATTCTCCTGCAACACAGACACATGTATGTCACAAATTGTCAGCAGGCATAAATACAGATGTGAGAAATAGTCCATCAAAAGAGTCCATAAGGTTGGATAGGTGTCCAGTGAAAAGGGTGAAGCCACACACCACTTTCAACGTGTCTAATTCCACAGGTGCCACATGCAAAGAGCTCAAGATCTGCTTACCAGAGCTCATAGGATTATGAGCATAACACACATGTCCACAAATGGGCCAACCAAAATCGACCATGTGTAGCGTAATACCACTAATCTTGGGCGGATGACCTCGAGCTGAAATAGGAGCCTCTCGGTGTTCCACGTTCCAAAAAAAAGAAGGGTACGATAGCGTAGTACGTCCACACAAGTTTATTATACATAGGTTAAAAGAAACACTTACATTGTAAAAAAGAACAAGCGCTTGTAATAGTCTAATACCGCCCGACTTCCGGGTCGCGTCGTGGTGACGTCAGCACGCCTTCCCTACGCCGTTTCGTGACACCTCACGTCTTCCAGGGGATGCGGGCGGCGCGCTGACGCACCACTTAAATAACAAACAACAGACCACCTCCTCCGCTGTCACGCGGGACGGAAGCCGCCATCTTAACTAATGGAATGCCACTACCCAAGAGGTTTAACACCAAGGCAGGCAAAAAAACCCATAATCTCAAAGACAAAGCCACCGGAAGGGGCTAGGTCCGTATCGATATGCCATTTTAGACAAAAAGCTACATTGCAAAACAAACATCGTGTTGGTCCAAAAGCCCCCATGATGCTGCAATCAATTATACTGACAAACGGTGTGCAGTTAGCCTCAATATCATAAAAACTTCACAAATGGGCAAACGCCCAATCGGCCATACTAAATGCTGGCAAAGTGGAAAAGGGAACCTGATCCATATAGCATAATGACAATAATATGAATAGATACTGGTATTTAAATAAGTCTACCGGGGCAGACAAAAAAGTAATTTGGGCAAAAGTAAGGATAGATTAGACCGTAATCTCTATATTACTAGATACTGTCCAGGCCCTTCTAAAATAAATAAACAATAATCAAAGTTCACCTATGTGACATTACATGAAATGTCCACATAATGGAAATGTTAAAAAAGGGGACCAATCTTTATCCCAAATCCATACAGCATAAACGCAGCATCATGAAAACCCATGGACACTACCCGATGCTTGTTGGTAAATACATGTAAATTACATAAATACATATAACAGCATTTTAAATATGTCAAGCATAGCCAAATAAATACACACTTTACGTGCGAACAAATGAAGGCAACCCCAAGTAAAAGGATCTGGAAGGTTTTTAAATAAATAAGAAGATCCAAGCAGCAAAAATAAAAGGTGAATAGATAAAAATTTAAATAAATAAAAAATTCCTTTTACAAGGAAGCATAATCCAAGGGACAAAAGGGGTTGAGAAGGATCAGATGAATACATAGACCTCAAGAATTATCTATGAATGCGTTCACATCCGTATCAATATTCAAACCAAACGGAGTGAACGTCTTCATCTTGTAGATCCAGGTCATCTCAAGTTTGGACAATCCCCTGACGAAGGGTTCCCCTCTCCAATGTGGAGAAAATTTATCGATCCCGAGAAAGATAGTACCTCGAGGGTCCTTGTTATGCTTGATCCTATAATGATTGGAAACAGAGTGTTTCCTGAAGCCCTTCTTGATGTTAGCAATGTGCTCGTTGCAGCGCACTTGAAAGGCACGTTTGGTCCTGCCAATATATTGCAGGCCACACGGGCACTGCAACAAGTACACAATCCCTGTTGAAGTACAAGAAATACAGGGCTTGATAGGGAAACTGACACCCAAGCTGGTAGAGCGAATATCCCTGGTATTTCTCTGTTTGCATGCATTATAATAGCAAGTTTGACAACGGTTACACTTATAGTAACCCTTGAGTTGATCAAAGAAAGTAGGCTTAGGCCCAGGTGCATCAAGAACGTTCGGTGCCAATTTGTCACGCAAAGTAGTGGCACCCCTAAAGATGACCCTGGGTTTCGTGGGTAAAACCTCTCTCAAGGTCCGGTCATTTTTTAGGATGTGCCAGTGTCGTTCTATGATGTTTTTTATCTTTCTATATTGAGTGGAATAGGTGGTCACAAAGGGAGCAGTGTAAGCAGACTGTGTGATAGCTGATCTAGTAGAGCCAGTTAACATGGCAGATCTATCCATAGCCTCCACTGTATTGAGGGTCCCAGTGAGAAAAGATTCCTCATAACCCTTGTCCAAAAAACGGTCAGTAAGGACCTGTGCTTGACATACAAAGTCCTCGTGACGGGTACAGTTGCGTTTGAGCCGCATATACTGCCCCTTCGGCACAGCTTGCAACCAGGGGGAGTAATGACAGCTGTCTGTCGGAATGTAGGCATTCCTGTCGGTTGCTTTGAAGTATGTTCTTGTAATAAACTTGACCTCATCACGAGAGATAGTCAGGTCCAAAAAGTTAATGGACTCCTGGCTGGCTTCAAAACTGAGTTTAATACCTCTGTTATTGTTGTTCAGTTCTTCCATGAACGCATCCAGCTCAGATCTAGGCCCATCCCATAGGAGGAGGACGTCATCAATGTACCTAGCCCAGAGCAAGATCTGAGGTTTAGCACTATTATAGATGACGTCCTCCTCCCACTGGGCCATAAAGAGGTTGGCGAGTGAGGGGGCATACTTCGCCCCCATCGCCACTCCTCTATCCTGGCGATAGTATTGCCCCCCAAACCAGAAATAATTAGATCTGGTGGCAAATTTGAGTAGATCCATAATCAACTGGGTCTGAAGTACAGGAATATCAGAGTCCCGGATAAGAGAATCCTCCACAGCCTTCAGTCCCAATTCATGCGGGATTATAGAATACAGGGAAGCCACATCTGCTGTGACAAGCCACAGGCCATCTACTGGGGCAATGGTTTCCAGCATGTTAATAACATGCCGAGTGTCCTTTATGTAAGATGGAATAAGCCGTACCAAAGGCTGAAGATACGAGTCTATATACCTCCCCACCCGGGACGTCACAGAGTCTATGCCACTGACAATGGGACGGCCCGGGGGGGAGGTCAGACTCTTATGTATCTTTGGTAAGTAGTAAATAATAGGCGTTCTTGGGGCCTTAGGTACCAAATAAGTCTTCTCTTTCTTATTCAAAATACCCAGAGAATGACCTTTGGACACAATATTTTCCAATTCTCTCTTATAACGGGTACCAGGGTCTTTTGCCCCCTCACTCGCCAACCTCTTTATGGCCCAGTGGGAGGAGGACGTCATCTATAATAGTGCTAAACCTCAGATCTTGCTCTGGGCTAGGTACATTGATGACGTCCTCCTCCTATGGGATGGGCCTAGATCTGAGCTGGATGCGTTCATGGAAGAACTGAACAACAATAACAGAGGTATTAAACTCAGTTTTGAAGCCAGCCAGGAGTCCATTAACTTTTTGGACCTGACTATCTCTCGTGATGAGGTCAAGTTTATTACAAGAACATACTTCAAAGCAACCGACAGGAATGCCTACATTCCGACAGACAGCTGTCATTACTCCCCCTGGTTGCAAGCTGTGCCGAAGGGGCAGTATATGCGGCTCAAACGCAACTGTACCCGTCACGAGGACTTTGTATGTCAAGCACAGGTCCTTACTGACCGTTTTTTGGACAAGGGTTATGAGGAATCTTTTCTCACTGGGACCCTCAATACAGTGGAGGCTATGGATAGATCTGCCATGTTAACTGGCTCTACTAGATCAGCTATCACACAGTCTGCTTACACTGCTCCCTTTGTGACCACCTATTCCACTCAATATAGAAAGATAAAAAACATCATAGAACGACACTGGCACATCCTAAAAAATGACCGGACCTTGAGAGAGGTTTTACCCACGAAACCCAGGGTCATCTTTAGGGGTGCCACTACTTTGCGTGACAAATTGGCACCGAACGTTCTTGATGCACCTGGGCCTAAGCCTACTTTCTTTGATCAACTCAAGGGTTACTATAAGTGTAACCGTTGTCAAACTTGCTATTATAATGCATGCAAACAGAGAAATACCAGGGATATTCGCTCTACCAGCTTGGGTGTCAGTTTCCCTATCAAGCCCTGTATTTCTTGTACTTCAACAGGGATTGTGTACTTGTTGCAGTGCCCGTGTGGCCTGCAATATATTGGCAGGACCAAACGTGCCTTTCAAGTGCGCTGCAACGAGCACATTGCTAACATCAAGAAGGGCTTCAGGAAACACTCTGTTTCCAATCATTATAGGATCAAGCATAACAAGGACCCTCGAGGTACTATCTTTCTCGGGATCGATAAATTTTCTCCACATTGGAGAGGGGAACCCTTCGTCAGGGGATTGTCCAAACTTGAGATGACCTGGATCTACAAGATGAAGACGTTCACTCCGTTTGGTTTGAATATTGATACGGATGTGAACGCATTCATAGATAATTCTTGAGGTCTATGTATTCATCTGATCCTTCTCAACCCCTTTTGTCCCTTGGATTATGCTTCCTTGTAAAAGGAATTTTTTATTTATTTAAATTTTTATCTATTCACCTTTTATTTTTGCTGCTTGGATCTTCTTATTTATTTAAAAACCTTCCAGATCCTTTTACTTGGGGTTGCCTTCATTTGTTCGCACGTAAAGTGTGTATTTATTTGGCTATGCTTGACATATTTAAAATGCTGTTATATGTATTTATGTAATTTACATGTATTTACCAACAAGCATCGGGTAGTGTCCATGGGTTTTCATGATGCTGCGTTTATGCTGTATGGATTTGGGATAAAGATTGGTCCCCTTTTTTAACATTTCCATTATGTGGACATTTCATGTAATGTCACATAGGTGAACTTTGATTATTGTTTATTTATTTTAGAAGGGCCTGGACAGTATCTAGTAATATAGAGATTACGGTCTAATCTATCCTTACTTTTGCCCAAATTACTTTTTTGTCTGCCCCGGTAGACTTATTTAAATACCAGTATCTATTCATATTATTGTCATTATGCTATATGGATCAGGTTCCCTTTTCCACTTTGCCAGCATTTAGTATGGCCGATTGGGCGTTTGCCCATTTGTGAAGTTTTTATGATATTGAGGCTAACTGCACACCGTTTGTCAGTATAATTGATTGCAGCATCATGGGGGCTTTTGGACCAACACGATGTTTGTTTTGCAATGTAGCTTTTTGTCTAAAATGGCATATCGATACGGACCTAGCCCCTTCCGGTGGCTTTGTCTTTGAGATTATGGGTTTTTTTGCCTGCCTTGGTGTTAAACCTCTTGGGTAGTGGCATTCCATTAGTTAAGATGGCGGCTTCCGTCCCGCGTGACAGCGGAGGAGGTGGTCTGTTGTTTGTTATTTAAGTGGTGCGTCAGCGCGCCGCCCGCATCCCCTGGAAGACGTGAGGTGTCACGAAACGGCGTAGGGAAGGCGTGCTGACGTCACCACGACGCGACCCGGAAGTCGGGCGGTATTAGACTATTACAAGCGCTTGTTCTTTTTTACAATGTAAGTGTTTCTTTTAACCTATGTATAATAAACTTGTGTGGACGTACTACGCTATCGTACCCTTTTTTTTTGGAACGTGGAACACCGAGAGGCTCCTATTTCAGCTCGAGGTCATCCGCCCAAGATTAGTGGTATTACGCTACACATGGTCGATTTTGGTTGGCCCATTTGTGGACATGTGTGTTATGCTCATAATCCTATGAGCTCTGGTAAGCAGATCTTGAGCTCTTTGCATGTGGCACCTGTGGAATTAGACACGTTGAAAGTGGTGTGTGGCTTCACCCTTTTCACTGGACACCTATCCAACCTTATGGACTCTTTTGATGGACTATTTCTCACATCTGTATTTATGCCTGCTGACAATTTGTGACATACATGTGTCTGTGTTGCAGGAGAATTTATTTGACATAGTACCATCTGTTATTGTGGGTTTACCTTATTTTGTTCATACTGGGTGACTCTGGTTTTCCATCAATTTAGCGCAGCTCTCCCTTTACATCATACTAACAAGCCTACAATCGGCCGATCGGTCGTCGGCCGAATATTTACGGCCGACAATCGGTACGTGTGTACGGGGCTTTAGCTGCAATATTTAATATTTTAATAAAATTAAAAGCAGAGAGAAGTCTCTACCGCAGAGTAGGAAGACCAAGGTAGCAGCTAGAGATGCACTGACATTTCGTCAGCTGAAACATATCAGGTGAAAATGGTGTTTTTGGCATTTTGCCGATAAAGAAAAAGGCGCTGAAAATGGCGCTAAAAACGCATGCAAGTTTGCCTCAATTTTACCAGGATTTTACTGTGCTTTATGGTGTGTTTTTCATAGGTCATGTGACTCACAAACTGCATAAAACAGGTGCATTATGGATGCGTTCTTGCTGCGGTTTCAATGCATGTCAATAGGGTGGTGCGTTTTTGGTGCAGTTTTTTTTTTTTTTTCAAATAGCCAAAAATGCAGCAAGCTAAATTTTTTAACACCACAACGAAAGCATAACAGACCAGTGTGAAGACATACATAGAGTTTAAAGGCTCAGTTCACACTGGATGCAGTGCAAATTCACAGCGAATGTGTGGATTTCGCATCGCATCAAAATTGCAGCCTGTTCATCCAAACTGATTGCGGAGTATATGTGAAGTTAACGACACCCCACAATTGGTTTCCAAACGCAGTGCAATTTGCAGAATCAAATCACATTGGTGTGAACACCCATGCGATCCGATTCTAGTGCGGACAAAAAAGGGTCCTGCCCGCGTTTGCGAATGTGGTGCGATTTGAGCCATACAAATCAATGACTCAAATTGCACCTCAGAATAACCGCATGTCATTGGCACAGGAATGTACTGCAATTCCTGTGCAAAATAAATGCAGTGTCCCGCACCAAAACCTGGCCCAGGATGCATTTTTCTTGAGGTTTTTTTGTACTCAAGGTGCAGATAGAGGCCAACAATCAAATAATATTCCTTTAAATTCATGATATTAATTAAAAAGTCAAATATAATACAATTATATATAAAAATATATATTTTAAAAACTGTAATTTTCGTTTTCAGATAAGTGCATCCTGCATTTTCAGTTTTGGCACCAAAACTTCCATTCGGTGCACCTTCTAATAGCAGCATTACATACAACAACATATAGGCATTGTAGCAATATTCAATGGGATCTTAGAGCCCCCATATAGCACAGCATAGAATGAACAATTGCAAATACAGTATCTGGCAGATAACAGCCTGCTAACAACACAGAGGTAAGGATCGCAGAGGACTGTATGGGTCCTGTCCCTAGTGTGGGATAGATAGATGAAGAGGCCGACAGGGAAGATGACAACCAAGGGGACCACACTTTTTGGAAATATTTTGGGCAGCCCCTATGCTGGTAGGTTAGTTTCTCTCTCTCTCTCTCTCCAGTATGTTGTTAACTGCATCTCGCCATTGTGACATGGTAGGGGGACGGGAAGACGGCCATCTCTGTGCTACAAGTTCATGAGCAAGGAAAAGCAGACATATTTGTAACAATTTAATGGATGGTTGAACAGCATCCACAGGTATGAGGCTCAGGAGCACTACTTTAGGATCAAAAGGTAGTGGCACAGAGCATATTTACTGAATAGTTCAAAAGATGCTAGACCAATACCTGTATCATTTAGGACCGCACCATATATGACATTTTAGGTTTTGGATTTAATACTACTTGTGGAAGAGACCAGACTGAGCAGAGAGTGCCCTTGGCAGTCAGTTTTAGTCCTAATGCGTATGTGAATTGCCCTGTAAATTTTTTTATTTTTTCATTGACCGTAATCAGATAGGCCTTGAGATTCATTGTAATGATTGCAATCTGTATGACATTAGAGTGTATTTTGCAGATTTCTGGAGGTGCTCGGGGTGAGAAGGGACAGAAAGGGGAGCCAGCCATCATTGAACCTGTAAGTTTCCTACTTAATTCTTTTTTTTAATGGCTTAATAATTGAATTAATTTCTGCTAATCTGGCAACTTGTTGCACAAGGGGTCCATACACACCATTCTGGTGCAGAATGCATGCGTGTGTTGCAATAAGGCAGCCAGTTTATTTGAAGGGGTTGCCTAATGCACCAAAACGCACCATTTCTGGTATCACACAATGCAGTACACATCAGTCTTTTGGCAAGATGCAAAAATGTTCTTTTCTAAGCTGGCTGCACACATTCTGATTGTACAATGTCCTTTACAGTTGCCAAAAAAGTAGGTATTACCAGTGCACACCTTAACAATCTATTCAGTTTACTTCTAGTCAGATATGCCCCTGCACTACATAGTTTTTTGGTACAATAGGAATGTCTTTAGACTGAATGTTGGGTTTTTCTACTGATTTAGTTCAAATTACGGTATATGAAAATATTTAAAACCTGTTTTCTATTGAGGACATTGTAGATCCTCAATGAAATCAATGACAGGGGATATAAATACATTATAAAACTCACAAATTTTTAATGTTGGCTTTTCGCTGCACACAAACATCACCCTCTTTTGGCCAGTCTAGGTATTGCTCCTGGATTAGGGTGAAGCTTCACATTCGGCCAATGCCCCTTATTGCTTTCTCTAACCTGATGAAAAAACTTTAGAACTGCAAAGTTCTGCAGTACTGTGGAGAAAATTTGGGGCTTTGCTTTCCTTTGGTAATGATGATGTTAAACCTGAATTGATGCCCCCCCCCCCCTCTTCCACACACACACAGCAACCCCACCAATGTAAACATTCTGCTCCTGTTTGTATGTCAATCGTTTTCCCAGATGTCTGAAAATCCAAACAGCATCAGGAGAAGGATAAATATTGGCCAGGGCCCCAGATGTTTTTCCTGTGATTAGACATTGCATCCACTTAGGAGATGGTCCAGTGTCCACTGTAACTGCAAGCATCTTCAAGTGATTGTTCTACAAGATGCTGGATGTCCGATACTCCCAGGGATCCTATTCAAGCCTAGAACTTCATTATTGAAAATGGAGGGAAGAGAAATATGTGTAAAATGCATACGCTGACTGATGACGTTCTGTTCATCTTGACCTTTTTCAGAAAAGTGATTTCTGCAATGTGTTTGGTAACTACATGAGAAACACTGAGAAATTTAATTTTGAGATCATTTTGATACATGTGACCCAATCCAACTTCACCCAGTCCATTTTCACTGCTCCTGGTAAAACACACCTACAAACTGGCATTGTTTCCCATAATGCTGAATAAAAAAATAGGTTATTAAAGTGTGTATATATAGATAATATATATATTTTTTCGTTTTGGGATACAGTTGCAAATGGTTAAACACACAGCTTTTTTTCAATGAAACAGGTGTCCCCATTGGGAGATGCATTTCTTGTTTAGGCGATCACTTAAAATTTTTGGATTTTAACTTTTTGATTTCCCATCGCCACCAAAACAAATGGAGAGAATGAAACTTGTCAGAGTTTCTTCCTCCTCCACAATCTAGCAAACTACCATCTGTGCTCAATTGTAAAGGATAAAATATGCATTCAATAAAGTTTGAAAAAAAGAATATCAAAATTGAATGGGAATCCACAGCCTAGCATCTCTCTGCTTGATGGGAAATCCCTGGTGAACATTAACAATAAAACAAGCAGAGAGTGCACCACTGTAATGTAAGTTCCTCAATAAAATGTTATTCTATAAAATTAATATACTCTCAAGAAAACTAGGTAAGCTAAGGTATCATAAATCCCATACATTTGACCAAGAGACATAGCTGTCTGACTGTCAGAAAGTAACTTGCCAACATGGGCACATCCACAACACTGCATCGTGGCTTACGTGTTTCAAGAGATACCCTCTTTATCAGGGCTTACTCACAGCAGACCCTCAATTTTGAGGTTGTGCTCATATTGGCAGTTTACGTTCTGACAGTCAGACAACTATGCCTGTTGGTCAGAGATACATTGGGTTTATGGTGCCCAAGCTTACCTAGTTTTCTTGTTAGTTTATTACTGTTACATATGTTTTATTGAGAATGTTACACCATGCGGGTGCACTCTGTTAGTACCCAATCAAGTGCAAGGAAATTAAAAGAAAAAACATTTTTGCTTGCACATGATTGGATGATGGAAATCAGTAAAGCTTTACCACATTTACTAAGCTCTGGGGGAAATGATTGCAACTGCACTTGCAAAGTATACCGTATGCAACTTTCTTAAAATTAAGATATACAGTATTTTGTGTGCTATTTTATAGGCACAATTGGAGCAACTGACTGGTTGAGAAGTTATTTTCTCTTTCCAAAATCATACTTCCCTAGGCCGTCAACCAACCCCCTCCCCCAGTGTCCACAGAAAGCACAGTAGGACTGCCCTGTCACCTCCAATGTGCTAGATTGCCCTGTTTGAGCGGATTACAGCTGGCTAGCATGTTTTAGAGATTGCTGAGAATTCCCAATGACAGATCTGGCCCTATCAGCTGCTAATGCAGCAGGGAGGTACACAATTATTGACTGAGGGATTCTCTGCTAAAACTCAGCCAGATATTTATCCTAAGAACCAAAAGTAATTGTGCACTAAACTAGTAAAAAACAAAATATATTAAAGTGGATATGAGCTGCTGCTACGACCTAAATGTGTTCCTACATATAGGATAGATGTCTAAATGAATGAATGTGGTAGCGCTGCTAAAAAGACACAACTGATTGAGTAAAATCCACAGTGTAAAACAGAAATAAACCACAATGCATGATTCTATCAAATAAAGTGAGTAACATACTAAAGTGCAATAAAGTGCAGAGACGCTGTCTCTGATAAGCTAAAGTGTAATTAAACGGAATATACAAAAAGTGCAAATCGGAATAAATGAATACATAACTGTGATAACACTGCTACCCAGAAAATAGGTTAAAAAAAAAAACATGTGAAATCCATTCAATAAGTACCATACATATAAATGTAAGTGCCAAGTATACATATAAATGTAATTTCTAAGTAAAAACTAATAAAAGTGCAATGTGCTACCGAGACTCTGTCTCTGGTTGAATACAGTGCAAACAAGACTAATAGGTCCAAGGTGAAATAAATAAATAAATCACTTGAAAAGTGCAAAAACTAGAAAAATAAAGTTGAAAAGTCCAAAGAAGTCTCTATAAAAGCCGCAATCAGTGGGTGATTCGGTGTGTGTCAACTCCTTAAGTGACGTGCTGCAATCACCAGGTGCAGTGTCTGCTCACCTCCATAATTCACCCACTAGGGGTCTCAAACATAGAAAGGCTGATAAAATCATGTCATCAATTCAATTGGTAACTCCACTAGTCTTGATATATTTCAAAATAGTTTAGCACATGTGAAAAAAGAAAAGACAATCTCCAATAGTGCAGTATCGACACATTCAGGAGGTATAAAACCACATCCCAACTTCAAATATTAAACTTACATTTATTGAATTAAAAGACAGCTTATACAATCACATGTCCAAACGAGGTCACATCAAAACATCAAACCTGCCCACCGCTTGGTACCTCTACGCGTTACGCCATATCCTTCATGGCTTCAACTGGAGGAAGAAAACATATTTATCCTGCCACCCACCGAGGACCCAAACACACCACACACTGAAATTGTTACTGCATATTTCTGGTGGAAGGTCAGAGATTTCAGATGAAGATTTCATGAGAATTTAAACTTTAGCGAGAAGTTTTTTTTTTTTTTAACTTACTAGATGTATTTGTAGCAGTCCAAGGAGCAATACAAATATGAAAATGCAGTGACCCGTAACAACCAAACCAGTGCACTGGAGCCAGATTAAGCTAGATATTGCATGGATTACCTCAGTGTTTGTTAACTTTTTTTTTTTTAGCCAAGATACCCTTTAAAACTATGCTTAATTCTGAGGCAACCCATACTAAAATGGAAAAAACTGAACTAATATTTTACATATGTCAGTAGCATCCACACACGTAGAACATGTAGGTCCTTTGACCTTACTAAGCAATATACACTGAACAAAATGATAAATGCAACACTTTTGTTTTTGCCCCCCTTTTTCATGAGCTGAACTCAAAGATCTAAGACTTGTTCTGTGTACCCAAAAGGCCTATTTCTCTCAAATATTGTTCATAAATCTGTCTAAATCTATGTTAGTGAGCACTTCTCCTTTGCCGAGATAACCCATCCACCTCACAGGTGTGGCCTATCAAGATGTTGATTAGACAGCTTGATTATTGTACAGGTGTGCTTTAGGCTAGCCACAATAAAAGGCCACTCTAAAATGTGCAGTTTTATCACACAGCACAATGCCACAGATGTCACAAGTTTTGAGGGAGCGTGCAATTGGTATGCTGACTGCAGGAATGTCCACCAGAGCTTTTGCCCGTGAATTGAATGTTCATTTCTCTACCATAAGCCGCCTGCAAAGGTGTTTCAGAGAATTTGGCAGCACATCCAACCGGAATCACAACCCCAGACTACGTGTAACCACACCAGCCCAGGACTTCCACATCCAGCATCTTCACCTCCAAGATTGTCTGAGACCAGCCACCCGGATAGCTGCTGCAACAATCTGTTTGCATAACCAAAGAATTTCTGCACAAACTGTCAGAAACCATCTCAGGGAAGTTCATCTGCATGTTCGTCGTCCTCATCAGGGTCTCAATCCGACTGCAGTTCGTCGTCATAACTGTCTTGAGTGGGAAAATGTTAACATTTAATGGTGTCTGGCACTTTAGGGAGGTGTTCTCTTCATGGATGAATCCTAGTTTTCTTAGATCTTTGAGTTCAACTCATGAAAAATGGGGGCAAAAGTAAGTGTTGCGTTTTCAATTTTGCTCAATATACCTTTGCACACTAGTACAGGCTTCTCTTCTCGCTCAGTTTTTCTCCTCATTCAGCTAACATGACCCCAATCCTGATGAAAAGAGGTGGGGGAAAGGTTGTCCTCAAGTGCCCAACGAACTTCTTATCAACCTATGACATCATCAGTTGTTAAGAGCCTGGCAGATGATCTGCACAGATTAAGCCTGTAAAGCTGCACAAAAAAAAAAAAAAACCCTAAGCAAAAAAAAGGCAAGATTTATCTACTTTCCACTTTGTTGACAATTTTCAGGCAATTTTAAGGCATTTTGCCAAGGCATCCCTGAAGGATCCTGAAGTCACCCTGGTTGAAAAAGGCTTGATTAACTAAAAGAACTTTTATTAGTCAAAACTCTAAAAATATAAAAACAAAAACGATGGGACTGTGCCAACACAGACCTTGGACTTTCTTTTGACCGACGTTTCTGAGATAATTCACAGTTCAATACCAGGTACAGGTAACTGCAGTTGACCTCCTTCTAAGCTGTATCAATCTATTAGAAGCTGCTTTTGCATTCTTATTTGCTTATTTGGGAAGAGAAAAAGCTCAGAAGCGAACAAAAGCCAGTCGACACAGGCCCTAAGAGTAAAACATTTTAGAAATAAGGGCACCGTTCTTGCACTTTTCAAACTGCTTACACAGAGTCTACACACTGACACACAGTGGTGTTTATTTACTAAAGGCAAATAGACTGTGCACTCTACAAGAGCAGCTGCACTAATTTTCTTTAGAAAATGTCAATGTGGTAAAGCTTCACTTTGTAAAGAATACCCAATCAGGTGCAAGAAAAATAATGTGCTTGCACATGATTGGATGATGGAAATCAGCAGAGCTTTACCACATTTACTAAGATCTGGGGAACAGTGTGCAACTTCAACTTCACTTGCAAAGTGCACAGTCTGTTTGTCTTTAGTAATTGAACCCCAGTGTTAGTTTCCTAATATAAATACACATAAATTAATGGCTGTTATTTAACGTCAGTTATGTACAAAATTAATTTAGGATTTAGGAGTTTAATTAAGTTTTATAGAGGAACCCAAAGGGGCTTATTTACTAAAACTGGAAAGTGCAAAATCTTGTGCAGCTGTCCATGGTAGCCAATCGGATTCTCACTTCAGCATCTTCAATTAAGCTTCGACAAAAAAAAAAACAAAAAACTTGAAGCTGATTGGCTTCTGTACAGAGCTGCACCAAATTTTGCACTCCCCAGTTTTAGTAAATCAACCCCAAAGAATTTTCAAACCATTTTCTTTTCTCTAGGCCGGTTGTACATGGTCCAGGAAACACAGAATGAGGTAGACCATCTCACCAAAATGTACAGGCTTCGGCCTTCTTTTTGTTGATGGGGAATAGGAAGTGGCAGGTAGCAAAAGAAGAAAGTGGAAGTTGTCAGTCTTTTTTTTTGCTTTGCTAACCTCCGATACATTGCTAGGTGGTAAAAACATCACTTGCACTACTCCATCACCGACTTGCGACTACGAAATCATATGAAGTGCACTGCAGCCTTCCATATGCCACAAAGGGCATGGCAGCCATAGATGGACCTGTGGTGGGATTATGGATGTTAAAGAAGATACAGCATGTTTCAGTTATGCACAAACTGGTTTTCTTATCTACATTGTTTTTTTAACAGTGCACAAATGAAAACTTGCTCTTCCTACCTAAAGAAACTTCCTAAAAAAAAAAAGGTTGCTGGTTACATCTCAAAGTTTCCACAAACACTTGAGGGATATTTTACAAGACAGTGCAGCGTGTAATGATTAAGTGCACAGGGCTTTAGAAATGAGCCAATTAGGGAATATCCACTTTACCCCTCACTTTACAAGGCTAATATACTTCCACCCACTGCCTATATAAGTGTTGGTTCTCAATGGACTCCTCCAGGATGGCACTGATAAACGAATCATGGATGTTTATATCCATGACTTGCAGATTTACCATAACAGCAGCTTGCTGGGGTATTATAGAGATTGAGGCCTAAGCTAAACAGGATCACAGCAGATTAATGAGGGGATGAAGTCTGTAACAAATTTGTGGAACTGGGCAATCAGATTTCATTATTTTAGTGATCTGACTTATCAATAAGTAATTACCAATTGTTCGCTGTAGGTTGCAGCAGTGTGAAAACTGTCATTGCTCTTTGTAATACTTATGGAATAAGCTAATAAATGTCCTATCTTGTGTATGCACATTGTGGAGCAGATTGGTTTATGTCTGCGGTATGAGGAACAGGGAAGCCGCAGGTTGCCGCACTGTGTGTGAATACTAATCTGAACACTGAGATTTGTGCGTGTTTCTCTTCAGTACACTGCAGTATAATACACAGCAGGCAATAATCTGCTTTACATCAAAATTTCAGAGTGACTGACTGTCTTATCCTCTCTTCCCAACCCTGAAAATCGACTAAACTCATAATTACTATGCAGATTGTCATAGCAGTCCCAAAGATGCTAATAATGGAGATTTTGGCTCAGGGGGGCTTATAGTAGAAAAATACTTCAAGATGTCATCAATGAGGCTGATGGGGGTAGTGGTGTGCCTGTGATGAACCTGTGTAACTTATGCCTTGATTTGTCTTTCCAGGGAATGCTGATTGAAGGCCCACCCGGTCCAGAGGGCCCAGCTGTAAGTTTTTCTGTTCCTGTGTTTTACTTCTTTTACATTGTTTAAACATAAAATACCAGGACCGCTTTCTTAACACAGAAATTATTTACATGTCATGACTTCCATCCAAAACAGAAGAGGTTTATTCCTCAGTAGAACAGCAATGCAAATTATTCTCACACGTCCCCTTTAGGGCCATTTGTATATCCATAATTGGAGAGTTTTAGAAAAGATATAGCCTTAATATTGAATTATTTATGAGGCACTGGTGCATAGAAGTGATATAGCCTTACAATAGGCCATTTGTTCAACTATCCATCCAGACCCACTGATGTATGGAACAGTTTATAATGATTATTTATCCAAATGTTCATCCAGAACTGCTGGTTTATACCAAAGATACATCCAAAATATAGAACCATTTATCCAACTATCCTTTCAGAACTGCTGCTTTATAGCCCGGATAACCCTAAATATATAGTCATTAATCCAAGCACTTATCAATCAGATATAGCCTATATTTATAACCATTTAACCAACTTCCCATCCATTCCCATTGGTTTATAGCCTAGATAAAGCCTAAATATTTATTAAACAGTTTATCCAAAATTTCTGGCACATGCGCGGCTTAAATTTAGAGCCATTTATCCAACTGACCACTTGCAGCCTTTGGTTTAAAAACCCTATACAGCTTAAATGTAGAGCAATTTATTTAACTGTCCATCCAGAACTGCTGGTTTATAGCCCAAAAACAGCCTAATTCATAGCCATTTATCCAACTACCTATCCAAAACTATGTTCAAGAGCTCAAATGAAGAACTAATTATTCAAGTTTACAGTGCATCCTAAATATAGAGTGATTTTCCCATCAGCCCATGGAGAGCTTATGGTTAAAAGCCCTAATAAAATTTAAATATATAAATCATCTTTACCTGTCCACATAGAACCCTTGGTGTATAGCCTAGCCTTATCCTATATATAGATTCATTTTTCAGCTGTCCATCCAAAACCTATGATATTTAGTTCAGATACAACCTCAGTATACAGCAATTTTTAACTGTTCAACAGTTAAACAAATGATCTGACTTACTGTATGCGGATGTCCCTGTAGTAAGCTTTGATGATTCCACAATACCACTTTCTAATGGAGGTCTTTTATTCCTGTGTCAGAGATATTGTTCTAGTTTTATATATATTTTTTGCTCTCCTGCAGGGATATCCTGGTCCTCCTGGAACCACTGGTCCCCCCGGTCCATCTGGTGATCCTGGTGAGAGGGTATGTACCATCCTCATATTGCATTGTGAGTATATTTACTAGAAAGTAAAATGGAAGAACCTGGCCGGTCAGTACACCTAGAATGGCAGTTTTGGATGGCCTATAGAGGTTAAATTACCCATTGCTTTCAAATTTCTCAGGAAAGCTAGTGGTGAGTTGTCTGCTTCAACTCTCCTAAGAGTCACATCTAGAGTCCCAGAGATATTAAAACCTAAATGGTATGTCAGCTGATAGAGCAACTGATAGTAATGTCAGGAAAGGAGCCTACATTAGGAAAGAAAGCTAGTGAGTGGCTCCTTCCTTCTGATCACAATGTGCAGGAAATGCAATGGTAAAATATTAAATGTACATCACATTTATGTCATAAATCTCTGGTAATACACCACACTATGCAGCCTGCCATAGTATTCAGAGCTAGGTATCGGTGATTACAAGGGAGAATTATGAACTTTAGTAATTCTCCCCCCAAAAAAATACACACATGATATTTCCATCCCATACAAATATACACAGATGAGCCATAACTTTATGACCACCCAACTAATATGGAGTATGGCCCCCTTTTGCTAAAACAGCCCTGACCCATTGAGGCATGAACACCAAAGTAACATCCACATGAATGGCAGGATCCAAGGTTTCCCAGCAGAACATTGCCCAAAGCATCACACTGCCCCTGCCGACTTGCCTTCTTATCCCGGTGCCATCTCTTACCCAGGTAAGTGATGCACACGCACCCGGCCATCCACATGATGTAAAAGAAAGTGTAATTCATCAGACCAGGCCACCTTCTTCCATTGCTTTGTAGTTCAGTTCTGATGTTCATGTGACTATTGTAGAAGCTTTTGGCTGTGGACATCGGTCATCATGGGCATTATAGCCCCATACACAAACTGCAATGCCCATTTTTTTCTGCTTTCACCACATCAACTTCATGGACAAAATGTTCACTTGCTGCCTAACGTATCCCACCAATTTTCAGATGGCATTGTAACAAGATATTTTCTTTACCTGTCAGTGCTCATAATGTTATGGCTGATCAATGTATATCAGTTTATTCAGCGTATTCACTGAACAGGTGCAATAAGCAAACAATTAAGTGCAGTGACCTTGGCAACCAATGTCACTTTTACTAAACTTTATTGGATGTTTTAGGTAAAATTACAACTCACATTGGAGCCCCTTGTGTCTCTCTTTCCTTACATTTTTTTATATAATTGTACACAGAATTTTAATGAATTTCTGAAATTTTCAATGTTCCCATACAAAAACTTTCACCAATACACTTCACAATTTGCCTACCATACCAGGTGCAGAAGGTAGGAACACAGAGTTTAGATGTCTGTTCCTCTTCACGCATTAATTGAAGAAATGGGCGACCCATTTCTGTGTAACACATTTTTGTGCCATACATGACTTAAAGCAGTGATACAATGCAACAAGCTGAGTGTCAGGAAAACAATTCGCCTTCAGCAACTTGGGCAATGTCCTGATCCAGTGAGGAGAGATGGCGGCCATACAGGAGACGCACTATGTTAGTTTTCCCAGAGCTTAGCAAAAACACATGACATCATTCGTTACTACTTCTCCATCTGGATTTTATTATAGGAGCAAGAGTTGCTTGCAAGGGCGGTTCCACTTCTCTGTAAGCCAAAGCTAGGAAACTCTGGGGGATTGTAGAATGAGATGTCAGAAGTCATGAAAATGATGTAACCCCTTCCTTAACACAATGAGTTCACTCAGCCAATGAGAGGTCATTTTGTGTGTGTGTAGTTATTCATATTTATATAATGCCCACAAGTTTTAACAATTTGGGAAATCCTCAAAATTCAAAGATTATGTAATGTAACACACAATGAAACAGTAGGTAGGAAGGCCTTGCCCACAGGAGTGATGATGGGCAAGTCCTATTCATACAAAGGAGCAGTCATCCACACAGGGGAGAGGATAAACTGGGGCTTATGATGACTGGTTGGGTAGCTGAGAAATTTGGGTTCATTATTAGACATGAGCAGAATCCAAATAGATGATTTCTGGCACTGTTTAAAGTGCAAAGGCTGCTCTCTAAACATTATAACTGACATTACCGTCAGATTTTTCGTTGTCAGACAGCATTAATCGAATATCTGGTCTGATTCATGGTATGGGGCACACACAGTCCCTGCACTGCAAACAAAGAAAAAAAAATTTAAAAATAACACCTAAACATCCATATCCAATAAAGATCCAATCACTGTATGCTATCTGTCAGCTTCCTTTCTCCTGAGCTGATATCATTCACTACTCTTTGTGTTAACAACAGATGTCAGCTTGGGATAGCCAATGCTCAATGCAGGGATCTCTTATACTTTGCCCAGCTGCCTGGCTGCAATACAGACACACAAGAAAAAATAAATACAAAAAGTTACTTGAATATGATATGCACCCAAAGTAGAGGCCAGGCAATCACATTACCTCCTCTTTCTTCTTGCTACGTGTGCGCTTTGTACACAAGCTCTAAATTGCTCCATTTAATCCAGAAGGAATGGTCTTTGTCACACTGTTTACTCACTAACAGGCAGAAAACCACCTAACCATGGATCATTTTCATTCTTTGTCAACATTTTGTGATCCATGTGAATGCACATTAACAGATATTCTTCTGCTAAATAATGTTCAACTGCCTTGCCCACATGACTTTTTCCCATTTTTACTGGAAAACATGGAGCTGTTCTGTATAGAAGTAGCTATTAATCCCCCTTTGATAAGACACTGCTAGCAGTGTCTAGGTACTCTTCCCCTGCTAGCATAACCATGAACACTTGGCTGAGCTGTGCTTGCCATAGGGCAGTTGATTCACCTTCACACCTGCGTATGCAACTGTCCTCCTTTTTAAATATGCTCCTTATTACCATACTTAGTGATGTTAGAAGAAGTGCTACTGGAACTTCACGCTCCACCACCTCCACTCAAGCCCCCTTTATAAGGTGGCTTACAAAGTGAGCAGGGCAGATAGCCATACAGTAAACTTAGAGTAACTGTGACTACTGGAATTACTGCTAAAAGATTTTCTCATCACTTCCTGTAAGTGTAATGGACCTTTACTTAGGATTCAATAAAACAGTATTGTCTCGTTCACTCTGATCTTTTTTCTCTGTTCATACATTTTATACCAGAGGTGTTTTTTTGCTATGCATATACTGAAATCAATTTGCTGAGCAACAACTGGCTCAGGTCTGCTGTATCTTATTTCTCTCAAGTCTCTGCAGTGATCATGGCTCATGGAATTCAGGGTCACATGCTGTATTTTCAGAGATAAATCGGGTTAATTTGCTAAGCAAAATAAGATGGATAAACTAACAAAGCAACAAAAGCTTTGCATTATGCATGATAATTTTAGTGCCATTACTTTATTAAGAGAACCATTAAGGCCATTAGGGTGTGTAAACTACTCACCCCGCATGTCTACCTAATATTGTGCATTAATGAAGTAATGAGAAATCTGGAATACTACTGTAGCCAGCAAATGCAAGTTATTTTGATACTGATTAAAATTAGGTCACAAAAAAGTCAAGGCAAAAGTAAAAAAAAAAAAAAAAAAGGGAGAATATATTTATATATTTTGGACAAGGTATTAGTTGGAATGTCTTGCCCATCCCAAAATGATATTGCAGTTACTGGGTAAGTATATGTCTTTCTGTCTGCCTCTTCCATTGTTGTGGCTCACTACTCTTGCTGCATTCTTTATGAACATAAAATAAATGGTAATTTGTAAGGGGAAAGGGAGAGATATGGCAGCAGAAAGTAGCTGAGCTGGGAACTCCCATAAAGAGGCTTCACTAGTGGAGTACCTGAATTGTTTATAAGCCACAAGACATAAAAAAAGATATAATATTATTGAAATATAACAAGTTGTTTGGTGACCTGAATATCCTCTCACCCTGCAGGGACCACCCGGCCGACCAGGACTTCCTGGAGCTGACGGTTTACCAGGACCTCCCGGTACAATGCTCATGCTGCCTGTAAGTACATTGAGTATCTCTGTATTTTAGAGCCCATGAGGAACATGTTATAGGAATAAATTATCTATTTAATGAGTGCTTTACTGTAGCATAATTAGGAGCGTAATTTGGTGTTTTTAAATACATCTCAAATCTGAAGGAAAGAAAATAGTGCTAAAATACAAAAACTTCATGGTGGCACTTGTACTTGTGATGATAGACTGAACTCAATAAGTGGGCTAAAAGCCTAAATTCAGCAACTTACATGTATTGGGCAGAGCAAATGAACATGCTTATTTATCCATGTTCTAATCTGCACTTAATACTTTCTATAGAGGGGTGCTGCAAAATGCAAAAGCAACATTTTGACTTATTTATTTTGGACATTTTTTGGCATTAAATTAGCAAATTGTATTATGTTGGCATGATTATCCATGTTCTTGTTAACAGTGTACAGTGGTCAGTGCATAATAGCTATAACAGACCACATGGCTGCTCTGGGACCTGAGGTTGGAAAGGGTCCATTAGGGAGGCTATTAAGAAAAAAACTGTGAAGTTTCCAGTAAAGAAGGGCTGAAGTCAAACATCTGGATTTTAGCTAGTCACAGTTCCCCTTAGTAAAGTTAGAAACTTTTGCTTATGAATCTTAGCAGTATAAATGTATTACCCTGGATTTCCCTTAAAAGAGAAGTATGGCCAAAGCTTGTTTGGTCATGCTTCTTATGTGGGTCACAGGAGTGCCCTTACTTTTGCACTACTGTGACTCAGAATCAGTCAACAGTAGGTTAAAGTCCACTGTTGGCTGACGTAATAGAATCGCTGTAATCTCTGTATGTATCTCAACAGTAATCTTGAGATCCACCCAGATACCTTACTGGAAGCTGGCTCAGCCTCTCAGCGCGCCATTGAGATCCTGAACCAACCACTCCTGCCCCCCCCCCCACAGCCTGGCACTCTAGTGAACAGTAGAGGGGCAGCACAGAGAGCCGGTGACTGACAGTCGCTACTCTGCACTCAGATAGGACCCAAACCTGAACGATCAGCAGTCATGGGTCAGCTGACGGGGGACAGCTGAAGATGTATAGTTGAGTATGTATGTTTGTTTTTTTAATTCCTGCACTTCTTCTTTAAGCCTAATTCCTTTAAAAAAATTCCAGAGTTTCTCCCCTGCTAAAATCCTAAAGAACAGCTGAGGTTTGTAGCTGTACAAAAAGATGTATGTATTACAGTTATAGATTAGCTGTGTGACAAAGCATCAATAATGTTGTCATAATATAAAATAGGATTATGTTTATTATTATTTATATTATTGCCACTACAACTATTACATTTTCCAAAGCTCTGTCCTCAGTAGTCTGACTATTCTGCTGTCGTTCTTTGTTTTAGCAGCTACAGAGAGATAAGTTGGGGGCTTATCAAAATGTTACCATGGGGCCCCATGTTTTGTAGTTATGCCACTGGGTTGGTTTTGAAATCATTGGATTGAACATTTGAGGTGGGATAAAACAATGGATTAGCTGAAAGTTTTCCCATTTTGAAAAAATAGCTGCTTGTGTCGACTGATTGATTACATCATTAATCTTGATGGTTCCAAAGGTAGGTGATGCTTGCCAAACCCACAGTCAGGGCTGGATGTGTTAGCTGATTAAATAGACATGAAAAGCAGATCTTTATTTAACCACATGCTAGCAAAGAATCAATGGACAATTTCATAGCCATCTGTGGCTTCAGCCCATGGTGGTTTGGTCTGAGTATGGGTCTGGAACCTTGAGATGAAAATGGGTGACAATTTTATGTTTAAATTGTTGTCAATATTGTGCTAATGTTGTTCCTGTTGGTCATCTGAATAACAGGTAGGCAGCTTCAATACATCGAAGAATTACTGTAATCACCTCGGGTTTTAAAGGCAACATGTGGATAATTCAATAGTTGCATAGTTAGGTTGAAAAAAGACACAAATCCATCTGGCTCAACCAATAAAAAACAGAAAACAATAAAGAAAACCCAAGCATACAATCACATATACACATCCCTATACCCTCAGTTGATCCAGAGGAAGGCAAAAAACCCCAGCAAAGCATGATCCAATTTGCTCCAGCAGTGGAAAAATGTATCCCTGATCCCCCCGAGAGGCAATTGGATATTCCCTGGATCAACTTTACCTATAAATATTAGTACCCATTTATATTATGTACACCGAGGAAAGAATCCAGGCCTTTTTTAAAGCAATCTAGTGAGCTAGCCAGAACCACCTCTGGAGGGAGTCTATTCCACATTTTCACAGCTCTTACGTGAAGAAGCCTTTCCGTATTTGGAGACTAAATCTATTTTCCTCTAGATGTAAAGAGTGCCCCCTTGTCCTCTGTGTTGACCTTAAAGTGGATGTGGAGTTATAGCTCCGCACCAAAATATTTGAGTCCAAACAAAAATTGGGTACAAAGTCCAACGTGTTTCAGGGACCAAGCATCACCCCTTCATCAGAGCTTAAGGAGACACGGGATCAAAATGTAAGGGCTCAAGAAGAGACTTGTAATTTGGTGTAATTGTGTTTACACAGCAATGTGGAGACATTCAGCAGCTGGTTTCTTTCCTTGTCCTTTAATTTATCAAGGCTGTCATTTGCAGCACTACCCTTCAAACCATGATTACACATTTTGTGCTTTTCGCAATAGCTTCCAATAAATCTTTTTTGATTTTTGCACTTTTTTTTTTTAGTTAACCACTTCAGCCCTGGAAGGTTTTATCCCCCTAATGACCTGGCCATTTTTTGCGATTCGGCACTGCGTTGCTTTAACAATTGCATGGTCTTGCGACGCTGTACCCAAATACAATTGATGTCCTTTTTTTCCCACAAATAGAGCTTTATTTTGGTAGTATTTAATCACCTCTGCGGTTTTTAGATTCTGCGCTATAAACAAAACAAAAAAGTGACAATTTTGAAAAAAAAAAAAAATAATAATATTTTTTACTTTCTGGTATTAAACTTTCCCAAGATTATTTTTTACTTTCTGCTATTAAATATTCCCAATACATTTTTTTTAAAAATTAAATTTTTTTATCAGTTTAGGCCAATTTTTATTCCGCTACATATTTTTGGTAAACAAAAAAATATATATACAAAAAAAGCGCATATTAGTTGGTTCGCGCAAAAGTTATAGCGTTTACAAACTATGGGATAGTTTTTTGGACATTTTATTTTTCTTGTTGTTTTTATTAGTAATGACGGTGATCAGCGATTTTTAGCTGGACTGCAACATTGCGGCGGACAAATCTCATACTAAGTGACACTTTTTGGGGACCAGTGACACAATACAGTGATCAGTGCTAAATAATATGCACTGTTACTGTATAAATGACACTGGCAGGGGAGGGGTTAATACTGGGGGTGATCAAGGGGTTAAGTGTGCTCCTAAATTGTAATAACTACCTGTGGGGGGGCTCTGTGACAGGCACACTGATATAGGTGTTTCGGCTTAGCTGAGACACACAGTCTCATTGTGCCTGTCTCACAGGAGAGCCGCCTGCCCTGTTTACATAGGCAGGCAGCTCTCCTGTCAGTTTCCCCGAAGATCGCGGAAGGCCAGCGGTGATCGCGCCCGCTCCTCCCGTGGTCTGGCTCCCGCTGTGTTTAATCACAGCGGGAGTGCGGCTCTGGTAGCGTGCACATGCCGCCAAGACCAGACGCACATAATCACGTAGATCTACGTGATTATGCGCAGCCGAGCTGCCCTGCCGCAGTAAATCTGCCTGGGGCGGTCGGCAAGTGGTTAAACCATTAGATGGCTCAGATCTTTGTTTTTTGCGATTTTAAACGGGTTGAGATTGCCACAAAAGTGCCTGCTGTGTATTCAACATTGGAGTGGCATTAATTAGTGATGAAAATGGTTGAATTTAGCATACAATGGGTATAGAAAAGAATCACCCCCTTTTAAAATCACATTCTGAAATTAAGACAGACACGGTTTTGTTTTATCCAGTGCAATTTATAACATCTGAGTGAAAGATATAACTTGAACATGTCAGAAAAAAATTAAAATTTCAAAAACTGAATCACTGAGTTTGAAAAAGTATTGCCCCCATGTGTCAGAATTTTGTTGAACCACCGTTTGCTTTTATTACAGCCTTACAAATCTACACTTTGCAATATTTGCTCACGTTTGTGGACTGCAGTCTTGAAGTTATTCCACAGATTTTTAGTGTGCTTTGGGTTATTCTCATGTTGGAAGGTAAACATGTTTCCCATTGACAACTTTCTGGCAGAGGCAGCAGATTTTCCCTAGGAATTTGACAGTATTTTGCCCCATTCTTTTTTCCTTCTACCCTGACAAGTGCTCCAGTTCTTGCTGCAGAGAAACACCCCATAACAGAATATTACCACCTCCATGCTTTGGAGGTGGTAATATGCATTATTTGGATGGTGAGATGTATTGACTTTTGCCCGAAAACATCGTTTAGTGTTGAGGCCAAATAATTAAATTTTAGTCTCATCTGACCATAACACCTTTTTCCATGTGGTCTCAGACTCTTCAAGGGGCGTTTTGGCAAAGCTCAGTGATGACTGCATGTGGCCTTTCTTGAGAAGTGGCTTTTTTCTTGTAACCTTCTCATACAAGCCACATTTGTGGAGAATTTGTAATATTGTTGTCACATGCACACAAAGACTGCTCTTGGTCATAAATTACTGCAACTGCTTCAGAGTTGTTGTAGGCCTCTTGGTAGCCTCTCCAACCAGTTTCCTCCTGGCTCTTTCATCCAGTTTGGAGCGACGTCCTGATCCAGAGAGGTTCTGTGTTGTACCAAATACCTTCCACTTCTTAATAATAGACTTCACTGTGCTCCTAGGCATTGATAGTCTTTGAACTTTTTTTATATCCATCTCCTGACTTGTGCCTGTCCACAACTTTATCCCGGAGATCTTATGACAGTGCCTTGCCACCCATAGTTGATTGCTTGCTTCAGTTGCACTACCAGGAACTGAAATGCTCTAGGAAAGCTCTTTTCATGCTGAGCTAATCAAAATTATTACAGCTGATCACAGTTGAAAGTCAAATGGCTTTGTGTGCCATCGAGAAGGTGATTAGCTACACCTGATTGACGTTTACCAGTCATTTTGAGGAGGAAGGTGATCCTTTTTTCAACTCAGTTATTCTGTTTTTGAATTTTTTTAAAAAACATTCTAACATGTTGGAGTAAATACAGCTGGATAAAACAAAACTGTTTCTGTCTTCATTTAAGGCTGCAAAGCAACATAATGTGACGATTTGAAAGGAGGGTGATTCTTTTCTATCCTTTTTTTGGTTCAAAGTGTTTACAGGTGTTCCCATTTAAAAAAAAATTGCAGAAAGAAATATGGGTCTTTTATTGCTGATATGTCTTTATCAAAACGTTAGTTGCACGGCTATCATGGTAATGTGGTGTCTTCTTTACTACTTGATTTTTTGGCCTTAAACTAGCAGATACGTTGCACTGACTTCGCTGACCACATGTTTGATTTAGGTCAGTGATACACTGTGCTCCTAGGCATTGATAGTCTTTGAACTTTTTTTATATCCATCTCCTGACTTGTGCCTGTCCACAACTTTATCCCGGAGATCTTATAACAGTGCCTTGCCACCCATAGTTGATTGCTTGCTTCAGTTGCACTACCAGGAACTGAAATGCTCTAGGAAAGCTCTTTTCATGCTGAGCTAATCAAAATTATTACAGCTGATCACAGTTGAAAGTCAAATGGCTTTGTGTGCCATCGAGAAGGTGATTAGCTACACCTGATTGACGTTTACCAGTCATTTTGAGGAGGAAGGTGATCCTTTTTTCAACTCAGTTATTCTGTTTTTGAATTTTTTTAAAAAACATTCTAACATGTTGGAGTAAATACAGCTGGATAAAACAAAACTGTTTCTGTCTTCATTTAAGGCTGCAAAGCAACATAATGTGACGATTTGAAAGGAGGGTGATTCTTTTCTATCCTTTTTTTGGTTCAAAGTGTTTACAGGTGTTCCCATTTAAAAAAAAATTGCAGAAAGAAATATGGGTCTTTTATTGCTGATATGTCTTTATCAAAACGTTAGTTGCACGGCTATCATGGTAATGTGGTGTCTTCTTTACTACTTGATTTTTTGGCCTTAAACTAGCAGATACGTTGCACTGACTTCGCTGACCACATGTTTGATTTAGGTCAGTGATACCGAAAAAATGAAAGTTATTTGACCAGCAAAGACAGACTCCATATTTCTCCCAGCACTGGTGCTCTATATTAGAGGTCTCCCCTAGTCCCCAGTGCAGATATCCCCCCCATCCCTCCTTCCGGCTTGGTTGTTTGCTTTGACTGCCAGTGTACTAGCATTCCGACCTAATTGCTCCACCTCCATCATTTACAGGAAGACTCGGCTTCCTCCATCCAGACCCACTCTGCTTCCCAGCCTCTGCCCTGCTGCTCTGTCACCTAAAAGGGAAGGCAGGACCTTGCTGGACAAACATGGGTGTAAAAAAGGACTCTTCTAGGCACACCTAGAGATAAAGGGGGGGGGGGGGGGCTGGTCTGCACTCCTTAATATAAAGGGGGACTTTACTGGGCACTCAAGGATATAAGGGGGGGGGGGCTCTGTTCAGAAGTCCTGGGTGTAATGGGAGACTTATTAATTTACATTTTATTCATTCCTCCTTCAATGCTGATTGTTTTCAGCACACAAATATATAAAATATTTGATGTGGCCCTCATACTGAAAATTTTGGAGACCCCCTGCTTTATATGTACTGCCTGAGCCATAATAGGGAATTATGAATCCAGTTCTGCTTTAGCCAACTTTGCATCACCCTGCCAAGATCTGGTCCCTAGCAGAAAAGCTGTTAAAGGAAACGTAGACTGAGAGATGTGTGTATGCTGTCAATGTTGACCCCTTCTGTAGATACAACTTATCTGGCTGTTGAACAAACATGCATAAATAGATGGTCAGACAGTCAGAACTTGTGATCTGCATCCTTGTCCTAGGTCATCAGAAATGGTTGAAGATGCTGGATCTGCATGATAGCCAAGCAACAAACATTTTCAGATGGAGACAGCAGCAGTAGCAGTCTTCATATTCCCTCAGTTCAGATTTCCTTTAAGACGTTCTCATTAGGAGCTCCGTGCAGCTGGAACAGGGCTCTGGTGCTGCAGTAATCCTTCTGATATGAATGTGATTTATCTATTATTCAATACGCAGCAATTTCATGCAGCCTTGATAGGGCCTTTTAAGCTAGAATAAATCTAGCTGCCATTTTAAAAGTGAATGGTTTCTATACAGCATGAAAGCTGTGCAAGAAGGAGAGGGGGGAAAGAGCACATAAAACACATCTCATCGACTTGCTTGTAGTCAACAAAATGGTGTTTATACAACATGGAATAAAATTGAGATTGTTCGTTATAAAAGCAGATACCTGCTGTGAGTTATGAGAGACAGAATAGGCTAGGCTCTGTGTATACCAGGGTGAGACTACTTATTCCTGCCACCTGCAGAACCTGCCTTTCTCTCAGTACACATCTGCTGAAATGATGCAATTTGGTACATCGAGCCATGCCGAATAACAATGTACCTTTAAAAGACCCTGTTGTCAGACCATTCATTTCAACAACAATCTTTCGGTAAGATTATATATGCATTTTAACATATAGGTGTGTTATTTACTTGTAAAAGATTCCCTTGTGTAGACATTCCAAAGGCCTGAAACTGTTTCTGGAGGCCACCATCATGGATGTGAGGTCCGCAAGTGCCAGCAGACTCAGAGCTGTCACTCAAGTGACATGCAATAATATTTCACTTCACTTCTCCCTCAGCAGCTAAAATTTTTTGATAGGAATTTGGGGGGAGGGGTTTAAGAGCTGGGTCAGCACAGACAGTAATTAGACACTTTAAGATATGGAGAGGGCTATAACATGCCAGGAGGGAAGGGCGCTGTGGATGTGCAAAAAAATAGACTTTTCCTGCAGTGGTTGAAATTCATTGCAATATCAAAGAAACACTGCAAGTGAATTTAAAAATAGTTAATGAAAAATAACAACACTGATAATAAGCATGCCAAGTTAGCATCCTCCCTTATTTTCATCAGTTTGACAATCTTTCTTCAGGCTTGCTGTAAAACAAATATAAATATACCCTCTGTTAATAAATTTAGATATCAAACTGTAGCCAAATTTGTTTGTTGTTTTAGTTTTGCATAGAGAAAGGATTGCTGTGTCCCATAGACACAACAAGAATAAACAATGATCTATTCAAAAGTGAGAGGAAGCTTCACATTTATGTTTCCCTTCACCTGCTTTTGCAAAACAACAACATTTTGGATTCCCCATCATTTTCTGTCCCAGTGGCAATGGTTACTAGGACAAACAGACTTCATACAGCACCCAAAACGAAAAACCAAACTGGTTTAGATACACTTTGTCACTAATGTAAAAATAGAGTAGGCATTACATAAGAAGCAAATATATAGTTCAGGAAGCCAAGGGTTCAGAGACCTTTTGTAGAATGAGTGCCAGAAATGAGATCTGTCACTGGGGCAAATTTAGAGGTAATACATTCTAAGTTCAGCATTTACAGTCCTCAAAATTGTGAAAGGAAATCTATCAGTGGGGGCATGGAGAGCAATAAAAACCCGACAGAGGTTGTAACTTGAATGCAGTGATTATCACATTCTGTGTTATTTGCAGTGGAGTAGCAGCTCACAGTATTCAGATAGAAACTGTTACTGATATTATCTCAGCATTTTTTTCTTGCTTTTTTTGCAGTTCCGCTTCACAGGAGGTGGAGGAGACGGATCTTCCAAAGGACCCCAAGTATCTGCACAGGAATCCCAGGCTCAGGCAATTCTACAACAAGCTAGAGTAAGAAAAGTAGCTGGAAAGGACTGGAGAGTCCTAAAGAAATAGCAAAACTGACTCCATTACCTTTACATTTGTCTGCATTTCAGAATGGATGGTCGTTATAAAAAATCATAGACCATAAATATTCACCTTTTGTCCATGTGCCAAAAAACTGAGAAAAAAAAACTTTTAAACAGGAATATAAGAATTTTCCCTTTAAACCAGCTTAATATGTTCCAGGAGCATCAAAGAAAAGGTGTTCAATGCCAGTTTTTTGTCTTACTAAAGCAGCCACAGCCTGAGAAAAGCATGTCCCCTGCTAGCATGCTTCAGAGAAGGACATTGCTCTCTGTGTACTAGACAGTGGTCTTTCTGTAAATGTTAGGTAAGCCCCCCTGCTGAATCAGAGCGCAAGCTCTTTAATCAGCACTGAGCATGAGCTTTGCTAGTTGCAGAGCTTTACATCTGTCATAGTAAGGTGTTTATCTAGGATTAAAAACAAAACCTAGGGCACCTTTAGAAACCCCATGGAGAGTAGGGATTTGTTGTACACTGTGATGAAAAGTGGGTGTGGCCAAACTGTGAACAGTGGGAGGGGCTTAAGATGCATGGTTAAATCAAACCGAGGCCTTCTTGTACCCATAAAATATGCTTTGACTGCTGTGCCACAAGCAATAGCCTCACAGGCACATATCAACTTAAGGACAATATTTTAAAAAAAAAGAAACTCCCTACCTATGCTTTTGTGCACACTGAAAATAGACAAAGAGCTAACTTTGAATTTACCATAATGAAAAACGGTGGTAAAATCTGAAAACGAAAAAAAAAAATCCTTCCTGCAAGTTAAGGCTGGGCTAGTATGCATTGTAGTATGCATACTAGCCCGTTCTGAAAGATTTACCTTAAAATGTAGCCCCCCCAGCAGAGCGCTGTGACCGCTAACAGGGCTTTCATCTCACCCAGGATAGCATGTGCACGGAAGTCATGGCGGTGGCACAGTGCTCTGAAGGGACAGCATGCTCACTCAGTATGCCTTTCCATCAGAGGGCAGTGCGCATGCACTGGCGACGTCACCGGATGCAGAAGTAGTAAATATCTCCTAAGCGGTGCACGCACAGAGTATGTGATGCACAGAGTCCTGCCAGTGCTGGGGGGCACAGGAGTGTATAACACACAGAGCAGGGGTCAGGAGTGCATAACATACAGAATGCAGGGGACAGAGTTCAGGGGTCAGGAGACACACACACACAAGCAATACTGTCCCTCATTTTAACCCTTCAGCAAAAATACTCCCCCCCCCCTCCCAAAAAAAAGAAAATCCAGCACTCATCTGCAGGCTCACCCCACCCCTCTACCCAGCACAAATCATTGTTACACTGTCCCCAGGTCATCGCAAAAGCCCCCCTCCCCCTTCCAAAATGTACAGACTTCAGATACAGTGTAGCACAATGCTGGGCGATGTTCCAGGCTGTTCCTCATGTTGTGTCACGGGGCATGTCAGAGCCGAAGAGAAGGCTAGTGGCACCTTCCCTCAGCTCTGACATTTACTGCTGTGACAGGCAGTCATCAGGGAGAGATGCTGGTTGCAGTAGTGTCAGGCAATCGTGGTATCACCGGGTACATTTTTCAGAGAGACCTCTTCTTCCAAACTGAGAGCAATAGTCCTTGTCCACAATATGCAGGCAAGGCACAGGCTTTTCTACTAAGGCTACAGCTGCTTTCTAGAAGAAAAAAACTGTGAGACTTTGCACACTTGTTGTTCTACTGCATCATGAATGTTTTAGCTACATTTAATTAAAAGTTGAATTGAGCTTAAAAGGAAAATGTGGTATTACTTCTGACCACAAGGGGGCTGAAGGTGATTATCTTCAGCTTTAGGGCTCGGTTATACCACCTAGTTATGTAAGGACCGGTCAAATATCATTCTTTTTATTGTTCCATTGCACACCAACACACTTCAAAATGTGTGCTGTAAAAATGAGGACAGATTGCATTTTTGCACAGCATGTTGCAAAGTCCTAATACTGTTTCCTTTATAGGCTCTTCTAGCAAAAGGGGTGTATGTATATAATTACCATACCTCTAATATATTTTTTTTACATTTTTGCAAATATTAATTAGACAAGGTGGTATAGTGCTGCAGAATACGCTGTACTGTATTCTACACTACTGCTTGTCTTGCATCTTTAGCATTTCTTTTTTTTTTTCCAAACATTTCTTATCCCAAAACCCCAATTAGTAGTCTTTAAAATAATTTAGGGAATATGTGATGTTTTAAATACCTCACCTTATTTAATCTTTTTACACAAAGCCGAATGACGAGCAACTAGCAATAGCAGTCCTTATTTCTTGCAGTACAGGTTTCCTTTAAAGGACCCAGCAACTTAAATGTCCTTCTTATCCTGGTAATGCCAAGACACAAGCTCTCTGAATACAATTTTATATTGAAGAAAGCACTTTTCACGACCCTTAAAACGAGCGTTAAGGATGCTTACTAGACTAAGTCACGAATAGTGGCAAAGATGAACAAAGAGCATGTGCAGACGGAAAGTGTAGGTGCCTTATTCCATATAATTCTATATAACAGTGGAAAGCATTATGGCCCCCTTGCAACGTGTCTATTTTTGCCTTAGTAAATGCTTGCAGACATGCTAGATTTTAATATAGGAACCTCACTGGGACTGCTTGTATCGTATTATCTACAACTGGCCATACATTGTTTGTTTGTTTTTTTTTTTCATCCAGTAAGCTCAACCCACACAAATCTGCAGCTGTCAGAATACACTGATTAGCAGAAGCAACAGCCAATCAACAAAAGTTTTCCAGTGTGTCTTTTCAAAGTTGCTTCTGTTGAGCAGGGAGTGCCAGACGCTTTTTGGAATTTGTTTGGTCCCTGATGGTCCAGCTGAATTTTCGATCAGTGTATGGCAAACATAAGTAACATGACAGAAACACTTAATTTTCACTGCGCTTATTTTTTACATTGTATCTATAGCCCAAACGTCATTTTTTTTAGTTGTGGATAGAGTAGGAAAAGTTTAAAACTCCTGTCAGTTTATTTTTTGCTGCATCCTGTTTTCCCTTTTCTTCCTGTCCTGGAGACACAACAAGAAGTGATAGGAAATCTTCCCAACAGGAGGAGAAATACAGTCTTTGACAGATGTCACCACAACATGTATCCCAATTGTAAAAATTCCTGTATCAGTGACAGCTGTAAAAGTCTGGATTACCCATCACTTTGAATCCTGGTCACAATGATCATACAGAAAAACATAGAGGGTAAATCTTTCCAGTGGACTCACAAAAATAGTAACTACCTGGCAGGTTTTAATCCTTCTTCATTCTATCCAAAACTACTAAAAAGGTTACTTTAGATACACTGTAATATGCTTAGCATTAGTCATAAAAAGGATGCTGGAGGGGTAGGTCACAAAAGTAATTCACATAAAAGGAAAATCCAGTTACTCCATTAGGTGGTTTTTCTGTCTATTCACCAGGGATGGTATGACAGAGGTATGGGTGTCTTCATCCTTGGCTTGCGGCTGGGTTATTAGAAATTGAAGTGATAAATATTTTATGTAATAAACATATGTCATCTGTAGATGTTTTTGAAGTTTTATGAACTCTGCAATAAAAGTAGTAAGAATTTCTATGCATTTCTAGGTAAACTTTACATTGATGTGAATTATTAATTTCATATGTTTACTGTTACAGCTGGCACTAAGAGGACCTTCTGGTCCAATGGGTCTCACGGGAAGACCAGGACCAATGGTAAGACTATACACCCATAATACCTTGTTTGATGTTTTGGTGGTGTGACTCTATGACTTACAGCTGTGTAATTTCAGGGATCTCCAGGTCCTTCAGGACTGAAGGGGGAGACGGGTGATCTAGGACCACAGGTGAAAATTTGTGTTTAATATTATTAGAAACTTAAGCTTATTCATTAAATATGCAGAGGGAAGGGAGAATGTTTATACACAGTTCAAACCTTTATAATCTTTAAATGCAGCATTTGTCTTCTGTCAGGGCAAAAAACTATCTCCACTCAAAACATATTACTATTGTAGCGCTATGCCTGGAGGAGCCACTTAGTTTGATGGGTCCTCTGTTCTGCCACGAATCTTTAAACTGCTAACACACGGTATAGAAGGAAGACCGCTTACAACTGTGTAATTTAAGCATTAGTATGCTATTATTATCCAACAATACACAGAAAATAGGCCATAAGCAACTGAATGGTAGAATAAATAGTTGTACTGAGGCAAGGCAATTAAACCATGCATGAATCAATAACAGGCAATTGATAATGTGAACACTGACCTATAAGACACCAATCAACTGAACTGTAGTGATGCTAAACTCCATTTTAACTGATCCAAACAGGGTTAACAAGAATGATGGTCTTTTGTGTGCACACTATGCATACTGCCCCAGTAGTGGGTGGGCATATTCATTCCTGACAAAGGGTACTCCTAGAAGTGACTGCAAAGTACCTGGCGCCTAAATGTCACTGTTAATTGGCTTTCATTTGGGCCCTTCTGTGAGGTGGTGCATGTGTAGCTGTCCCTTTAGGAATGTGCAACGGATAGATAGTGGCCTATTAAACCAGGAACACTCTCTAATGGCAAGAACTGTATGCAGCAAAGGACTGAACTTGGCAGTTTCGTTCACTACTCCTGGAGTGCAACAAGTCCAGCCCTATACTCTTGTCAGTTAGTTGTTCCAGAAGTCTCAGCCCTTCAGATCAGGTTCTCTCTGATGTTTTTGCACAAGTCAGCAGGACTCCCCAGCTTGGGTTCCACAACACAGCCGCTCTCTCTGTGGCCCAGTCTCTTGCTTTGATCCTCACAGGCTCTAACGATACAGCAAGGGTACCCAGCTCTAGTCCTTACACACCAGGCTCTGCTCCCTGTGTAGGCAAGTACAGCGCAGGTCCGAACGCACTGGTTTCCCCACACTGTCTACCCGATCTGCCCCAGAAAAATTCTGCCCCTCCTTATTTGGGCAGAGAATCCTGGGCATTAAAGTTATTAGCATAGCAAATTCCCCTTGATTGGAACAGAGCCGCTGCTGCCAGGAGGGGGGGGGGGGGAACAAAAACTATGGTGGGGAAATCACACAATTTTGGGGGAGGTATGGGGAGGTTTGGGGGATAAATACTGGAACAAACTGCTGTGGGGAAAACTCATTATTGTGGAACTAGTAGAGATGCAGACTATAAATGGGAAAACTCACCATTGAGGAAGGGGCATAGATGCATAACACTGAGAGCAAATCCAATCAATAGAGAAGGGGTGTTCACAGAAACTACTGCGGGGAAATATCACCATTTTATGAGGGACATTGACCCAAAGAACTGTTGGGAAATCCAGCCTGAAGCCCATGAGGAAGCAGGCAGATGATTCAACCTTAGTCCATATTAAAGAATTTGTTTTTTCTTGAGTTGGCCTTTAATGTAATGCAGCTACTGCCAAACATTTTCCAGCTCTAAGATATGATGGGCTGTGGTCTGTATATATCCATACACTGTCTGATTGTATTTTAATTTGCTTTATTTCTATAGGGTCCTCGTGGCTCTCAAGGTACCCCAGGTCCACCAGGGAAGCCCGGACGAAGGGTAAGTGTGTACATTCTACAGAGCAGCCTTATCAGTGGCTCAGGATACTAAACATCCCAGCATACCTTGTGTGTGTTGGAATTTGTCTGATGTCATTCATAGAGTATCAGTGTATGGTTTAGATTTTGTTCAGCATGTAATTTTATGTCCAATGTCTCAATAAATTTACATCAGCAATAATGTTACTCATTTATTTTTTGTATGTTTTTGCGACTAAAAACAATCTTTCTATAAATTGATGCTGAGAAGACATTTTCTCTGCTTATTTTTATTAGTATTTGACGGATCAATCATAAAAGCCAAATTTCCCAGACTGACACCCATATTTTTGCACCTTTCAGGGTCGGGCAGGCAGTGATGGTGCTCGTGGGATGCCGGGACAAACTGGACCCAAGGTATGCCTTATCAGGCATGATGGATCTAAAAGAGTGACTTAAAGTGCTTAGGTTTAATGTAAAATTAAAATAATTTATGTTTCAGGGTGACAGAGGATTTGACGGTCTGGCTGGTTTACCTGGAGAGAAGGGGCATCGTGTAAGTTTTTATTTTATTCCTGTTATAACTTTTTCCAGTGCATCATGTTGGTAATCAGAGTCTTAATATGTAATTGTTGACTATTGACAGGGTGAATCAGGCCCATCTGGACCTCCAGGACCACCAGGAGAGGACGGAGAGAGGGTAAGCTGCCTACTGTGTTTTCATCTATTCCACATGCTACGCCCAAGAATGATGACCAGTCAGTCATGATTCATCTTTTCCCTGTTTGTAGAAGAATTGCCACTTAATTCCTAATATATCAGTGTGTTTTTACTAAGAACTAAAGTTATTTCTACATGTTTACCAATTAAACTCCAAATTTTTGAGTAGGTTTAAACCTGGTGGCTTTTAAGAAGGTCAATTTCTTTGTCTTATACAGCTCAGGGTTAGATACACCTATGGCTACCCATTCTCCTGTTAGGCATGCTTTTTAACTTGGTGCCTGTTGACAATCTACTTACCCTGGAGCTGAAAGGGTAACCCAAAGGGCAAATAACTGTATAAAGGACATAGAGGACCACCATCCCAAAGAAACAATGTGTTCAGCAGGAGCTTTGAAAATGAACTTTTGAACTTGATGGATAGAAAATGATAAAGCCAACAGAAAGCAAATATTATCCAGCTGTCCCTCTATACAGCAGTTAGAATATTGGCTGACCTGTAAAGAACAGAGGAGTGCTGAAGCCCAGAAAAGATGATGATGAACATTTATTAGTTCTGGGTGATGGGACTGACCTGCCGTGCCAGGATTACACAACAGATAAATGTAATATGTCTCTCTTTCTATAGGGTGATGATGGAGATGTCGGACCCAGAGGATTGCCAGGTGAACCTGTAAGTGTTTCAGATTGTAATATCGGTATATTATAGAAAATGTCTGCAGAATGTGCTGGGAATGTATATAGTCAATTATTAGTTCACATATATTTTATATAAGTACAATGAGTACAGTAATAATTTCAGAGTTACCCAAAGAACACCCCCCCCCCCCGCCCAATCTTTTTCCAGTTATTACATATGTAGAAAAGTAAATGTTGTGTGCAGTTTAAAATTTAAGAATTTTGGTGAATTACGGCGAATTATAGACCCATAGTAACTATTTTCATCATTGCTCAAATGAATCCTATTGCCGCCCCAGAGACTACCTTAACACCACTAAATTAGCATCCCACAGAAAAAAAAAATTCCCCTTCATCTCCACCTTCCCCAAGCCATAAAGCCAAAAATACTGGATATTGTATTTGTCATATTTATTGTATGTTAGCCTTTTATGCATGGTCTATTCTTGTGTGAAGTATGTCTGATGTGACTTCGTACCAACAAATTTACCAAACAGAGAATCTTGTTTCTGTGCTGTCTTCCCTTACACAGCTCAGCTAAGCTAAGGTGAGGTCAAAAATAGGATTTTTGTTTCTCAGATCAGTGCAGTTTCTCCTGGTGAACTTCTAAAGTTGATTAGGATATACTACTCTGGAAGTACCTTGGTTATACACAACCATTTTAGTTATGCTCTATTACAGAATAGAAAATAACACTAAAACTTTCACAGTTTACATGCTTACTGTGCGATAACCAAATAACTGCATTACATATTTGCAAATACAATTAAGAGGAAGAAACAGTAAAGCAAAACCACTCCGCGGAACCACTAAGAGGAAGGTAATTCTTTCATATTTAATTCAATAAAAATGCACATTTATAATAACAAACTACACATAAGACATAGTTTTAAAAACATGAATACTCTCTCATAAGTCTTCTCACATTAAGCTGATCACCTTTTTCTATAAATTGTAAAAAAAAGGCTTAGGCACCTTTCACACATGCAGGCCTATCAGTTCAGTCACGTTTTTTTTGTCATCAGTTTTTTTCAATCAACATTAGTTTATCATCTGTCTCATCAGTCACATCAGTTTTTCATCCTTTGTCATCTGTTTTTCATCTGATTTTCATCAGATCTGTTTTTTATAACAGATGAAAAATTGGGCTTTCATCTGTTCAAAAAAACGGATGTTGATGGAAGCGGATGAAAACAAATGTAAATGGATAATCATCCATTTACATCCGTTTTTCTATAGGAATGCATTATTGTTCGATATAAATCCATCAACGGATGGATGAAAACGGATGAACAGTCCGTATGTGTGAAAGGGGCCTTAAAGATAAAATAGTTTCCCTTTTAAACATCCTTGCAACAGCTGATGTTGCCACTATTACCACTGCACTAACTCCATCTAATATCTCACCTGTTTAATACTGGATTATCATGGATTGTGAACTGATTTTTTCAGGGCATATAGAGTAAGGGTGTTGAGGGCTAGTGTAGTCAGATGAGTGAAATTGTCCACTTTGTAGTATACATAAATGCATGGGCCAAACCAGTGGCAGCTTTTCACATTTTATTTGTGTTATTTACAGGGACCACGAGGACTGTTGGGACCAAAAGGGCCTCCAGGCCCCCCTGGACAACACGTAAGTTTGCCTGCCAGGCGACAGCACTAAGGAAGGGCTGCCTCTGTGGGTTACACATTCCATGCAGCTGTATCTGCAATAATCCATCTCCCTCATCATTCTGTATATAGTTGCACAGCAGCAGCGATGTTTAATAAGCCCAAACCAGGGAATTACTGTACATTTTTTGCCGATATTAAAGTCAGGCTGATAAGTTGTGGCTCATAGCAGAACAAGCTGGTGATTGGAGCCCCACAAACACATCTATCATCTTGATGGTGTTGAAGAGAAGATAAACATTTGGAGCTTTGGGCTGTGCAATGTTGTTTAGTAAGTGTATACAAAGAATTCTCATCCCATCAGACTGTTAATGCAAATCCGGGTTTCTTCCTGCTGGGATGACAGCTCCAATACAAGCATCCTTCTGTGCATATGAATGATGAAAACTACAGCAAAGATCTGTCCAGCTGTTGTTAGTGTTCTTTTGTGAGAATAAAACATAAACCTGATTGGTTGCCATAAAAAAAGCCTCTGGTTTTGCCCTTCTTTTGATAAAGATGTGCATAGAAAGCCTGAAAAATTAATTTTCAGAGATGCTGATTAAAATGACAAAGCCTAACTACAAACTTTTCTATAAATTGGATGCTTTAATTGCATGCAAAGCTGTTCTGTCATGTTAAAAATTCCCAATGTACCCGCTAGCGCATCGTTTCCATAAGCTAGCTGCATCCTATAATAATGTGGACTGAGGGTTGTAGCAAAGCCTATGTAATTACTGTCCCAGCCACTGCTTAAGCCACCTATTGGGATAAATTGGAACATGCGGCAGTTTGCGGTCATGCACAGAGGGGTTGTATAAAGCATACACTTGCACAGGGAATATGCTCTAAATGCAGATAGTATGCATTGGGAGCATATGTCCGCATGCATGCAGGTGCTTTAAGCAACCCAGGGCTCACAACCAAATGCAACAGCACCTTCTAATTCATCTCAATGGGCAATTGAACACGGCGGCTGCAAGCTCTGGAAGAGTAATTATGCAGTTTCTACACGCTGCGCGCCCCCCTGTATTGCAGTGTGCATGAAGCTTAAAGGAAAGCTGTAACTATGCTGCTATTTCTGATCTCTTTACTTGTTACTTGATTATAGTTGTTACTTTGCTGTCCTGCCTATTTTGTGACTTCAACACATTCTGACCAGTAGGAATCTGAAATGTTATAGCTGTCATTAAAAGAGAAGGTGAGGGAAATCTTCTAATGGGAATGTCTATTTAGTGACCACTGTCTAAAATACATTTTCCCTCACTTTGTAGAGATTTCCTCTCACTTCCTGCTTTACAGGGGAGGAATGGTCAGAAAGCTTCCCAAGGGGAATCTGATAGTTTTAGCCATCCCCCCACTCCATCTATAAACTAAAAAAAGGCTATGTATGTTATTGTTGTATTTCAAACTATTTCCAAGTTTGTTTTTTTTCCAATTTCAAGTAATTCAGAGTTATGTTGCCTCCAAACTGCAGCTACATTGGTAGATAGAGCAGAATGATGACTGCTAACGCATACATATATTAATTCCAAAGTAACAATTTCACAGACACTATACACTAAACATAAAATGTCATAATTCGTAGGTTTTGTGTGACATTGTTACTGTGTCTGATGATATGTCATCTACTTTTTTTAGGGTGTGTCAGGAATGGACGGACCAGTGGGTCCCAAGGGCAGCGTGGTAAGTGTTGTATGGCTATGATGTAATCTGGGGGGCAAATAGGCTTCTTCTGTACATAACACAAGCTGTTTTTGAATCACAAAATGAAATACACAATAATATTGAAGATTCGTTGAATTAGAAACCTTTTTTTCTGCGTGACGGTCTGCAAGGCCGGAGGTTGGGTGACTGGGATACACAGAAGCTATAATGGGCAGAGGCAATATTGAACATAGTCTATATATACGTGTATACCATGCAGGAAAATGTGCAAAAAAGATTTATAGATTATGTATTATATATTTTGTTAGAGAATGTTTAGAAGACAAGCATTTTTATAAAATGTCTGAGCTTCAAAGAAAGCATCAGAAGACGTTTGTGAGTTTCTCTGGTGTTGTAGACATATTAAGATTTATTTTTTGTCTCATCTTCTTTCAGGGACCTCAAGGTGAACCAGGGCCACCAGGCCAGCAAGGAAACCCAGGTGCACAGGTGAGTCTAATCTTTAAATAAACTTAAAATTAAATGCTAATAGCTTAAGAATTACTAATAATTGGTGGCACAAATTTTTAATTTGCATTTGCCTGGTGTCAGCAATGACCCCTTACATACTGCTATCGAAGGAGGAACTCAATCTTGGACTGAATGAAGCAAAGCACTTAAGTCCCTAGATTATTGTTTGTTTTGGCTGAATTCATTCAGGTGATGCCTACAAAATTTGAACCTGAACACTTTGACCCATTGCCATCAATGGCTCCTACTGACACCCCTTCTAAGAGAGAACTGATGCCTGGCATACGAAATTCAAAGTGCCAGGAATTCGACTGTAATGTTTATAGGACACTTTTCAGTGCTGCATTACAGATCATCTTTAATATATACCTCTCTACATGTGACTCTGGCGGTCCTTGTGCCCTGCTCATTGTCACCTTGATGCTGTCAGGAAGATTTGCATCCCATCAGTAATTCCTCTGCAGTTTCAGATTTTATTTATGAAGTGCCCAGATGGTGTGGGGTAGACGTGTAACTCCCGCTGGGCCGCCATCTTGAGTGGTGAACACCTGGCGACCTTTTGTCTAAGCTTGAATTTTAAAAGGAATGAACAAGTCAACAAGAATAATTTTACTGTGTTGCATCTGGTACAAGAAGGTGGCAGCGATCTTACTGAGTTCAGAAACTGAGTGAATCAGAGATAACCGATAATTTGCCTGTGTGTATATTTTGCTAGGTTTCCTGTTTCGAATACTCGCATGGCATCACCCAATGATGATTGATTTTATCGTATTGTTAGGATAGTAGTCTCAGCATTATGTATCTGATCTGTCCCGTTTATAAATAATCAAGGAGGAAGTTTGCACTTTCCAAGTACTGATGCACTATAGTAGCACTAAAGAAAACAATATGTTATGTAAAAAGCAGCAAAAAGAGCATTAGCTGCGAACAAAACCTGAATGTCAAAATAGCATTGTTCATATATTGAGATATATCTGAGGTCGAATTAATCATTTATTTTAACTACTCTGGAGTCCTCCAATAAAAGTAGAAATTGTAAAAAAAAAAAAAAGTACTAAAGATTTTTTTTTTGCCCCTCAGGGTCTTCCCGGTCCTCAGGGCGCCATCGGTCCGCCAGGAGAGAAGGTAATATGACATGGGGCAGCTGTTGTGTACTTACAGTAATATACACTCCATCTGCTTCTGCATTGTTTGCACCAAGCCTGTCATCCTCCCCTCTTCCACTGTATTAGTGTTTAGCAGAGAATGTATGCCTCTTCAATTAGGGATGACATGTTTACATTAATCCTATACATTCATACAGTGTTGTATCCCTTTCATGGTTCCATTAAATTTGCAGTAAATCACAAGACACGCAATGTAAAATGACACACTCTGCGCCTGTACGTCTTTAAGCTTCAAAAATTACACCACTAACCCACATCACTCTTATACAAATGAATGGATGAGCAAACCACGAGGACCAATTTCTTGTACACAGGTAAAGAGGTCCATCAGTAAAGTTAGTTATTAGTCTGTAACCCGCAGGAACATATTAATAAAGGCAAGAATTTAGCGTGCGGTTTGCTGTTCACAATCTATTGACTCACTGCAAAGAGTACACCTTTTATTGTCTTTTTTGCTGAAGTGAATTTTTTACAGAGTAATAGGCTAGACCCAGCTGTCATATTTGTGGCGATACCGCTGCTTTAAATAAAAAATAAAAAAAACTGTACTGCTTTGCACATTGCTGCCAGTCTATTACAGTATGTATGCTTAGAAGAGGGGGAGCAGAATGATGACCTCAATAATGTACTGCTCCGTCACTTCCTAACCATAGACGGGGGGGGGGGGGGGGAGTTAGTGATCAAGCTGTATTGCTTACCAGCAGTAGAGGAAATCAAGGTCATTGACCTGTCTACTTTGCCTAGTAGAAGTGTCAGGATCACAAGACTTGGTTACATTACATTCTATTACAAATGGGGGGGTAGGTAAAATAGTTCAGGTACACATATTTCAGCTGTGATTCTAGTGAGTCTGAAGTTCTACTTTAATGACTACTGAGATAATATAGGGTTGTGGGTCAGGTGTAACTTGAAAACAGGAGGCTCTTTATAGGTCGAAATAAGTTTGAGCCTTTTGTCACACTGAATCCGACTTTGAAATCGTGTGACTTCACTTGAAACCACAATTTCAAAGTTACATGTCAGTGCGACTACATGTGCATCTTGGAAGACATCTGAGCGGCTTCATGCATAGAGTTCTATGCAAGTCGCACCTGAACTTGCAAAAAGTAGCGCAAGAACTACTGTTGAAATCGGTGCGACTACGATAGAGTAGGATTTTCACCGATTTGGCCGCTTCCATGATGGACAATAAGGTGCAACTTGTCATGCGATCCGAAATTATCAAGTTGCACCGGTGTGACCGAGCATTTAGAGTCATTGTACAGGTCTACTAGTCAGGAAGCTAAGCCTAGTACCTCTGTACTACCGTAACAAATGTGGATGTTGTTATACACATTTAACAACTGATAAAAAAGAAACAAGGGTTATAAAAAATGAACATAAACTAATGTTTAGCCCCGATTCACACCAATTTCAGCTTTGAAATCGTGCTACTTCAGCGTGATTTTAAAGCTGGCGGTCAGTGTGATTTTGTGTGGCTTGCTGACGTCTGTGTGCCAAAAATAGTGCAGGAACCTTTTTCAGAACGGTGAAATTCAGAGTTGTACCAATTTTGAAGGCTTCCATATGCACAAAAAGGGTGCGACTTGTCATGCGATTTTGAACTGTCAAATTGCATGACAAGTCACACTGGTGTGAACAGGGTCTTATAATAGGGTCATCTATTTCCACATAGATTAAAAGAAGGTAAAATAGGAAAACTGATTTCCTTACAGGCCTGTGACAGCCTTTCGTTTGTGTCAGAAAGGCTCTGCATTCCCAAGTCAATAGAAATGCAAAACCCACTTGAAACTGTTCAAATGCAGGTCAGAAAAAGGCCAACTTCAGGTCAACACACCTGTCAATGAACTCTGAATGATCTCAGAAGCATTTCAAAAGGATTTCATACTGTTGTCACTGACATAAACCCAAAGCCTCTCTACACAGGCCCTCGAGCTGTTAGCGGAATCATGAAAGATTGCAGAGTTCTTTATTGCATTGAGTCTCACAAACTGCAACAAACTAACACTGGGAAGGGGTGGGGGTGATAATCTGCACACTGGCGCTTTAGGGCATTTGCCTTACTTACTAAGGCAGGGCATTGTGGGATTTGCAGTTCAACAGCCTGGATAGTAACACTGAAAATCTAATAAATATCTCATCTTCTTTGCTGCTTTCAGGGTCCTCTAGGAAAACCTGGACTTCCTGGTATGCCTGGTGCTGATGGTCCAGCTGTAAGTATACAGCTTCATTTTCTTTTACATCTTCAGACTATCTGCAGTTAATTTTGTTATAGGCCAGCCTGGCATGTGTAGAAATTTTATGCAGATGCATAGAAGGCAAGTTTCTTGTAGATCGAGCTGCCTGTTGCAAAGATGGAGAAAGATCAAGAAGCTCAATGTTCAGGTGTATGAGCTGTTTAAAGGTAACCTGTCAAAGGATAAATATGGGAGCTGCCGTTGCTGGTTGGATTTCCAAGTGCAGCTTTTGATGCTCTTATCCTGGCTTTATTAACAAAGTGTCACCGAGCTAGAATAAGCGGACAAAACAACCTCTGGCAAAACAATTGACTTCATTTTTGAAGGAACAAGGAATGGTTGGTTAGGGCCTTTATCAGGAAAAGAAGTGTTGAGAATTTCTCTAAAAGAGACACAAAAAAATTGTTTTTTTGCTGTTTTTGTTTTTCTACCCAAGTGACAACTGCTCCCCCCCATTTTTTTGTACTGGCATCACAGAGACAGGAAAGAAGGTAAAATCTCCAAAATGGGATCACAAATAGAGTAAGAACTTGACAAAAAATGTTAACTCCTCCCTTTTCTATTCTAAAGTTGAATTTAAGAAAGAAAAAAAACATTTTGACAAGAGCTAGGCTTCAAGACTTTTCAAGCTTTACTAGCTGCAATGTGAAGAATGACATTCCTGGGGCCTGCATCATTCAAACTCAACTGAACAGTTAATTTAAATTAGCTAAATACATTCCAGGTTCATCAAAAACAAAAGGAGTTAAATATCTTACATTTTGTTTACTTAAGTCTAGGTCTTAAGTAAGGTCTTAAGTCCACTGTGGGAACCGCACAAATACCATCTGCTGCAACCATCCACACAGAGAAATGCGAGACGCGCGGGTGGGTGCCATTAATCCACTGGAAACCATACGGTACTGGGAACCTTGGTTCCGTGCTGGCTGTGATTTCAAAAATAGTGCAGGGACTTTTTCCCTCCATGTCCCGGGGCACGGCAGCCCATTCAAATGAATTTGAACCTAGCCTTAGAAAACAGTAACAGTTTGAGTAGAAAAGCTTGTGTCCTGCCAGCATGCTGCTGAGGGGTACCCTTGCTCTCTGTGGGAACTGGGAAAGAGGTCTCACTGCAGCATCTCCTGAACACTGCCAATTAGGAAGGAGCATGCTATCTGCTGATTAGAGATCTGGTTCACCAATTGGATCACTAGTTCCCCATGAAGAGCAAGGGCCTCATTCTGCAGCATGCTGGCTGGACACAAGCTTTTCTATGCAGGCTATGACTTCTTTTTAAAGAAAACAAGCCTAGTACACATGGTCTGAATGTTGGCCGTTTGATTAGAAAGCAGCTGACATTCAGGCCGGACATTCTGACAGAAGCTAAAATTCTGAGAGAAGCCGGCCGGTCAGCTGGCTTCTGTAGAAGGCTCATGACCGAAAAAGGTCTGGTGCCTGACCCCCGATCAGCGCTGTCATTGTTCTGGTGGCAATGGCTGAGAGTGCTGCGTGGAGTCATCCCCTGTCAGAACACCATAGCAAAGCAGGAGAGATTCCTATACTAACATCGGATTGTTAGTACAGCAGCACCGTCGTGCATTGGGTTGAATGAAAATAAAATAGTGGTGTGTACGAGGCTTAAGACTTTGCATGCCTTTTTGTTTCGACGCATCTGTAATGTATTTACCAATTTAAACTGAAAGTTCAATTAAGCTTTAAAAATGGAAGTCAGCATTAGTGGTTCCTCTGTATCTTTTCAGAAAGGTTTACTTTAAACAGTTGTTTTATCTGTAAGATGGTTTGTAATGAGAGGGATCTTTTTATACAAAGGCTGCGGTTAGTGCAGTCTGCTCCACCCACGCATGGAGCACTGAGGGCGAAGATGTGTCAGATGAAAGTCATTTTTTGTTCCAAAAGCAGAAACACTCCAGGACGTGTTTAAAAGGATCTGCAAAATCATGGCTTTTCATTTGACTGCACCGTCTCTCTGTTTTCCTGGATTTTGGCAGCTTTTCTCCATTTTTGAAAAGTTTGATGCAGGGAATCAAGCTGTAGAAAACAAATATGATGAAAAGTATACAGGATGAATACCACCTTAAGGAACAATAGCCTCCCTGAGCCTTGACTTGGAAGCATGGCAGCAGGATGAATTTCTGCAGGTAGTGTTATGATTGAAACATTAAGTTGTCAGGTATGTTATTATACTGCAGTAGCTGTGTGATATTATTGATTGAGGTGCAACTGCAACTGGGGGGGTGGTTGACATCAGTGGTCTGATGAATCCCCACTTGCTCTCCCAATCTTAACTTTTATTGGTTGTTAGTGCTGATGTAAATTGTTGGGCTCTTTGTGGGAATATAGGACATTATATTTAATCTATATTTTATTAAGTGTTGCAGATAATAAAGTACAAAAGACAAATGTCCGTGATGGACCAGAAAGGTACAAACGTAACCATAACAGGAAAACATAGGGATACCCATTAATATAAGTGCTTTACAGTGAGAGCATTAGAAACCATAACAATTCGGTCATATTATACAGAAGAAAGAGAAAGGACAAAAATCCTCATAGCAGAAGCTAACCAAATACATACTAGGTATGGTAATATAAGCCAAACAAACAGAAAACAATTGGGTTCCCATTTATAATACATAGGAGAAAACGTCCACATATGTGGATGTCCATTCGGAAAACCACCTCAACGTCTAGGATGCAATTAATTTAGTGGTGAGCCCAAAAATGGGACAACTCAAGGAGAAAAGAGTATCGAATGAATAGAGAAAGAAAAGGGGGGCGGGTTGGCTACCTAACAGCAGTAGGAGGGCATGTCCACCTAACAGCATCCTCGGAAGTAAGTACACACTCAAACTGTAGTAGAAAGAAAAGAGGCAGAATTGGAAGAGTTACAGGAATGTTTAGTCACTAACTTGTCATCCATCACCCTTTTAATTATCTAAATACTAGCTCAGCCATATATATCCGATTGCTAGATTTTATATCAAATTTGTAATGCCACCCTACCCTAGCTGAAGCATAAGGCTGGATTTACCTTCACCCAGTCTAGTGCGTTGTGTTAACATGTTTTTTTGCATGTGGGTTGTGTTAAGGCAGCCTATTCAAATGGATGGGATTGCAACACACCAAAATGTAAAAGAAAACCCAAAAACAAAGCACAGTAACCATTTTGGAAACCTAGCAGAGCACAACACAATACATTGTAGTGCAATGTCATCCTGTGTGGTATACTACACTGCATTGGAGTTGTGTTGCCTTGGTCTGTTAGGGTGCCATTTAAAATGAATGCCACTGCCACATGCGTAACGTAAATTACAGTAACACAAGTATTACCTTAACATACCACAGTAAAGCCAATAGCCTGCGTCATATAACAATGATGCTGTCAGGATTACATGAAAGAAAGTTAAAACCTTTATTTAATGCCATTTTTACCCTGACCAAGTGTCAGTTAACAGCCCTGAGCTCATGCATGAGATGATCAGCCTTGATGGGGGACTCTCAACTTGACACTGAACTAACATTATTGCTCAGTCAGGAAGGGAATACAAGTTAATGGCAATGCAACAATCTATTCCTGAGAGATAAGCCTGCACTATTATACCAAATAATGGTGGAGATTCAGATTCTTACAACTGCCCAATTCGTTAGAGGTTCTCTTTAGGATAAGCACAGCCATTGAGGCAGTGTCACTGTCACACTACAGAGCTTGTGGTATTCCTGGGGCCAGTATTTAGATTATATGTTTTTTTTTTCCAATATTGTTTGTTATAGCTATCACCATACCATCCCGCCCTTCGGTAAGTATTTGCTATTAATTATTTGAGCATTAATAATCTATATTGATGCACAAGATTCTCTGCAGTCAAATTCGTTCCCTGCATTGACATTCACAGGTTACAGGTGGTGTGTATAATCTTTCTCAGTCTTTTTTAAATCCCAGAAAACAAAACCTAATAAATGATATTGGAATGAAATTCTAGATTTGAACTTTCTGTAGATGCACCCTTATAGTGTATAACCTCAGAACATCCCCTTCTCTGTGTCAATGTTCATGGCATTATCTCCTACTTCATATGGTGCCCACTCCACTATAAACTTAATTTCAATGCAGTAATTTGCAGATTATGCTGAGAATCACACAAGCAGCACAGCATGAATATAAACAAAGGACTTCTGAGAGCAAAATACATTTAATTACTCCAGGTGAGGAGCGCTAAAGCAGCAGAACCAAGCCGTAAATGGTAATGCAGAGAACAATCTCCCTGCGCAAGGCTGTGCGCACCATTCAGCGGGGTCTGGGATCATTGGTATGCATACAATGTTGTGGTGTTTATACAAGATCTATGTTCTCTGCTAGCAGCAGCGGGAGGCACGAAGTCCAGGTGTGCTGCTAATTGTACATCTCACTTAGTAATGCAGATATGAGGCAAACTGTATGAAAATGTCTTACCCTCTGTCTTTTTCTCCACACAGGGTCACCCCGGAAAGGAAGGACCCCCCGGAGAGAAAGGAAGTCAGGTATGTTATTATATAGTGCTCCCATTAACTTAAAAGTCAGCTCCACACAGTCGTTTTTTTCAGTTTGGGGTGTGCACAGGTGAGAAGAATCACCTAATTCTCTCTCTGACACTCATCACTAAGATTTCCCTGTAGTAGTTTGTGTTTCAGATCCTCCTATTAAGGTAACATTTTTCTGCAGTAGTTTGTGTCTCTGCCCCTCCTACAACAATGCGATTTCCTTACAGTAGTTTGGTCACAACGATGACATTTTCCACCAGTAGCCCCTCCCATCATTCCATAATGAAGGTGTCGCTATTTCAAACACAGACCACCAATTTGCTTTTTTTTTAAATTTTACAAAGAATCTACAATGGATGGCTCTGGCCCTCTTCAGCATTGAAAATTACTGACATATATGACAAAAGTTATTAGCTACTCTTTCTTGATATAGGGAAAACATATTCTATGGCATTATACAATTTTCTTGTACAATTTTCTTTAAGATTTACCAAAACCATATAATATGAAGTCAAACCTAAACACTTTCAATTTGTTTGCAATCAGGCAGGTCCTTGCATTACATAGTTGAAGGTAAATCTAAAGGAAATTCAACAAAAAAATGGTATAATGTATGGCCAGCTTAAGCAGAAAAATGGATCTGTTTGGTATAAATGTGTGTTAATTTCATGTCATGAGTCACCTGAGTCATTAACAGGAAGCTGTGTGGCTAATTTTGCAGTATTAAGTGCCGGTTCATACCATAGCAATGTCAAACATCGCATGTTATTTGCGCCACACTGCTATGCAAATCACATGCGATGTCTGTGCGATGCGAATTTGGCCATACAGATTGTATGCCTGAATTCGGATCGCATTCAGACCAAAGTCGTGCAGGACCCTTTTTTTGGTCCGCACGAGAATCGGATCGCATGGGTGTGAACACCCATGCAATCTGATTCCTGCCCAAATTGACAGTTCACACTGCCATATGCAAACTGACCTGGGGGTGTCATTACCTTTGTATTGACACTCCCAGCAGTTTGCATATGGCACTGTGAACTGCCTGTAAGCCAGGTGCGATGCGGAACCCTCAGTGGATTTTCAGGGTTCCCGCATCGCACCAATGTGAACCGAGCCTTAGGCTCTATATTTCCACACCTGGATTAAAATTCTGTATGATCACTGATAGCGCTAATTTTTCATTTTAGTGAATGTTATAGTATGAACCTGTGTATCAAAATTGGGTGTCGTTAACTTTGTATTGACACCCCAAGCGATTCACATATGGCAGTGTGAACTGCCTGGGAGTTGAATGCGATGAGGGAACCCGCAGTGGATTGGCAAGAGTATGTGTGAACCGGGACTTGCTAAATCTGTGGCACCCAGAATCTGGTGCAGTTGTGCCTAGTAACCAATTTGTTTCAGCTTGTTCAATCAAGTTTTGACTATAAGCCCTCATTCACACTGGTACGAATTGTCATGTGATTTGACAGTTCCAAATCGCATGACAAGTCGCACCCCATTGCCGGCAATGGAACCAGTCATGTCGTAGTGATTATGAAAAAGGTTCCTGCACTAAGTTTACCAATTTCATTGTGACTTGCATAGACTTCTGTTAAAGGAAGTCGCAAGCCGCCAAAAAGTCAGCAGTGCAAATCGCACTGATATCACGCTGAAGTAGCGCGATTTTAAAGCCGCACCGGTATGAATGAGGGCTAAAACCTGGAAGCTTATTGGTTACTTTGCATAGCTGCACGAGATTGTGTGTCCACCAGTTTTAGTAAATCTCCCCCTCAGAGTCTTAGGACCTCTTCTTGCCCTCCCTTCTGTATTTGTTCCTTAGGTGTGGATAATTCAAGGGTGTAGAAAATCTGATCTAAAATGCTAGTGAATACCTAGAGGTAGCTTTGAAAAGTATTGACTCTAAATGTACATGAATACTCCGCCATAAAGAGTCCCAGTTCTAAAAAGTCTATAATCTTAAAACCTCATCCACCTGCAGTAAAAGTGTTGCCAAAAAGGAAAGTCACAGTTGCAGCTATGAGCCTGTGCTGCACATGAAGCAAACTCTGAGAACTGTTATTCAGTTTGGCCACTGGATGGCAGCGCTGCTCTGCTGAGGAGAGACACAAAATTTGTAATAATAATCTCTGCAAACGAATACATTTTTTTTAACTGACTGCTGATACAGCTTTGGAGGATTTCATTTCTCATCTGTTATTTAAAGGAGACAAATAAATGACTACTTAAATGGATTGATCAGTAGACCAGGGCTAATTTTATAGGCTGCCAGGGTTCAGATGAATAGACACATGTTTATCATATTACATCTTCTAAGGGCGTTAGGCCATATTTACACTAGTGCAATTTGTATGACAATAGAAATCACATTGTTTTCAATGATGCCTATTCACATCAATGCAACTAAGCACAACGTGATTTTGGAAGAGGGTCCTGTACTACTTTGGTGTGGTTCCAGCATGATTTTGGCCCCCTAGAATATTCATACCGAATCCACAATGCAATCAAGTCGTACTTTATAATCACGCTGCAAATCTGATCCAATTGCAACAGCAGTAGTGAGACCCAAGCCTTAATTTGCAGAAATATATAATTAACTGTTAGAAGTAATCTCTTGTTTTTAAAAAAAATAGTTGGTTTATATAAGAATGTTTTTTCTTTTGCCAGCTGACCTTTTACAGAGGTCAGAGGGCTGATAGCATAGGGCAATGGCCTGCACAGCAAAGTGACATGAATGTCCTCATTATCTGGACAGGTGCATCAGTTCTGATGTCACACAGGCGATTCCTCCGCTGGCAACACATTAACAGTAGCAGAATTACTGAGGTGCAACAACCACTTCCCGTAATGGCCATTGCTTCCCTGTAGGCTTAGCATACTGCAGAATCTCACAGAATCCCACTCCTTAGTGAGGGAGCAGTAATAGGGCAACATCTCTCCGATCCAACCAGGGTGGGAGCAACTCTATAGGAGAAGGTAAGTAATCTCAGGGTGAACTCCCTCATCTGACATGGCCCTTACAAACATGTTGGAACTATTACTTTTTATCTTTTAAAATAGCACTTTTCTTTTAGCTCAGCTTGCAAAATATCAATTCACCTCTTGCAATGAGATCTAGCTTATAAACCGTACAAATCACCTTCTTGTGTTTCTGGCTACTTTTCGAGAAATGGTGGTCCATGCATCTAGCAGGGTATTCTGAGAGCTGTAGTTCATCATCGTTGTACTATCCCCTCTCCCCTACCTAGAGAATTAAATATTTTACATTTCCATAAATCTTCTATTTCACCTTCATTTTTATTCCTGGCATCTGACAGGTGCCACTGGCCATGAAATATTCCCCGATAAAATATGCCAAGAAATATTTTCTGTGCCTCTCTCTTCCTCTGGGCGGTAAAGTAGAAAGAATTTATTTAAAAATCTAGGAAACCCACCCGGGGCTTGCTCTGACAGGCCGCATTTCATTAGTTGTCTTCAGAGGCAAGGTAGTTTAACTCTATGATACATGGCCAGGACGCCAACAGTTGTGCAGGGCAAATCCCGAGCACACTTTTTTTTAGCTTTAACACAACAGTTAATTGGGTCACATAGTTCTTCTACAGGCGAAGACAGCGAGCACTCCCACTTCATATTGCACTCTGCAATATTCTGTCTCACTCCTTGGGAGTGGTGTTGGAGGTCAGGGTATTTTTTTTTTTTGCCATCTGTGTCCTTTGGGGAGATTTTCCTTCACTTCCTGTTCTATAGCCAAAACAGGAAGTAAGAGGAAATCCTTCCAAAGTGATGGAATTCTGGCGTATCAGTGATGTTACTCAGATGAGAAAGTGCGGATATATTGTCACCCTTTTGTTCCCAGTGGGACATCAACCTGCCCTTATTTCAGTTTTATCACTACAATGATATATTATTACTCTTAATGCAATTATAGTATAAATACTAGGGTGCAGGAGAATTCATCTTTTTGGCTTGTTTAATAAAAATCCCTACATCCGCCAAAACATTGTTTCATTTTCAGTGAAGTGGGTAAGAGTTGAACTATGTGTCAGGTTTTATTGTTGTCTATAAAAGTGATTTCCACTCACTTCCTATTTTAACGGAGGTTTTTAGCAGAGGTAAAGGAAGACTCAAAAAGCAATAACAACCCCCCATTTTAAATTTGCATGTTTTTTGATTTCTTTATCCTTCTCGGAGAGTTATCCTATTACTTGCTGTCACTGGTACAAGAGATGAAGGTTAAATCACGTGTCGAACGTAAGTTCCACTCGAACATCAGCTGTTCGTCTGTTCGCCGAACACACACACAAACAAATGGGGCGCTCGACAGAAAGTTCGCCCGCCAATGAGCGCCCCCCATAATGCACTGCCCTGATGCAGTGAACAAATTACTGATGATCACAGCACAATGTCCTGTCAGAGCCGTGATTGGCTAAAGGAAGGGTGCCTTTAGCCAATCATGGCTCAGGGGCTAAGTCCACGTCCCACACTATATAATGCTGCTGCTTACACGGCAGCCGTGTATAGTTTGTGATAATAGAGGTTAGGCAGGTAGTTAGTAGATAGTGAGTTGAGTTGGTTTAGTGCAGTCAGTGTAGTGTACAGGCACTTTGTACTCCACTTTTATAATGTATGGATATGTTATTTTCCTGGGTCCACTCTCAGTACTCCCCAAGTTTGGTGTCCCTGTCATAGTTTGTGAGCAGTGCTATTGCAAGCTGACCAAGATTTCCCATAGATGCCAATGTTAAAGACAGGAAGCAGTGCCATGTCAAGCTAACCAATATTTCCCATAGACCCCAATGTTCAAGCCAGAGAGCAGTGCCATGTCAAGCTGACCAATATTTCCCATAGACGCCAATGAGCACTGAAAGCTGAAAATTGATCTAGGCAGGAAGGGGGTGAAAGTGCCCTGTATTTAAGTGGTTAACCACTTAAGCCCCGGAGGATTTGGCTGCTCAAAGACCAGGGCCTATTTTGCGATTCGGCACTGCGTGAATTTAACAGACAGTTGCGCAGTCGTGCGACACTGTACCCAAATGAAATTGACGTTTTTTTTTCCCACAAATGGAGCTTTCTTTTGGTGGTATTTGATCACCTGTGCGATTTTTACTTTTTGCGCTATAAACAAAAGAAGAGCAACAATATTTTTCACATTTTTCTATGTGAAATTCTCAAAAAAAAAAATGTAAAAATCAAAATTTTTTAACATTTTAGGCCAATTTGTTTTCTGCTACATATGTTTGGTAAAAAAAAATCGCAGTAAGCGGATTTTGATTGGTTTGCGCAAAAGTTATTGCGTTTACTAACTACGGAAAAGATTTATGTCATTTTTATTGTTTTTTTTTTTAACTAGTAATGGCGGCAATTTTTTTTTTTTTTTTTGCGGGACTGCGACATTGCGGAGGACAGATCGGACCCCTGACTGACGTTTTTGACACTTTTGGGGGTACCAGTGACATTACTACAGTAATCAGTGCTATAAATATGCACTGTTACTGAAAAATGACACTGGCAGGGAAGGGGTTAACTTTATTAGTGATCAAGGGGTTAAGTGTGTCCCTAGGGGCGTGATTCTAACTGTCAAGGGGCGTGGCTTGTGATGTAACCACAGAGACATACGATCCTACATAGCAGGATCGTATAGTCTCTGCAGTTACATTAGGGAGAATGACAGGCGGCTTTGTTTACATTAGCCGCCTGCCTTTCTCCCTCTCCACTGGGAGATCGCCAATGGCCGGCGGACATCGGAGCCGCCGGGCACTCGCGCGGGGGCGGGAGTGCGCCTCCAGTGGCGCGCGCGCGCCCCCTAGAGGCTCGTGGGCGAGCGACGTACCTATACACCGCTTTGCCCAGGAGGGGCTGACCGCCGCAGTATATGTACTTGCGGCGGTCGGCAAGTGGTTAAGGAGAACCCTATTACAGAATTAAAAAAAAAAAAATGCCAAAATTGAAAAAAAAAATATGGCGTGGGTTCCCCCCCAAAATCCATACCAGACCCTTATCTGAGCATACAGTCTGCCAGGATGGGGGGGGGACGAGTGAGCCCCCCCGTAACATACCAGGCCACTTGCCCTCAACATGGGGAGGGTGCACCCCCCAAAGCACCTTGTCCCCATGTTGATTAAGACAAGGGCCTCTTCCCGACAGCCCTGGGTTGTGGGGGTCTGCGGATGGGGGCATATCGTAATCTGAAAGACCCTCCTATGTGAATGGGTATCGATTACATCCTACCTCTACCCATTCACTAAAAAGGTGTACAAAAAAAAAAATAAACACAAAAGACAGTTCTTTATTCAAAATTAAAAAAAAATTGTGTCCCCCGATGTAAATCTAATGTCAATTACGACGCTCACCGCACCCGTGCGTGATGCCTCACCTCTTAAGAGGCGTTCCGCCGAATGACGCTCTTGAGTTTTGACAGCGCTTTTATAGGCACGGGGCAGGGTCACCCGGTGGCACCGCCCCCATCTGACGCCACGTGAAGCCTGAGGCCAGAGACTTTAAAATGATTTCAAGGTTTCCTTTGGGGTAGAAAGGTTGAGAAAGGCTGTTCCAATGTGGGTGCTTACTCTGAGACAGAATGGCAGTTGGTATTTTCAGAAGGAGGTTAGCAATAGCAGTGTACAAATTTCTTCCCATATATGTTTCCTTAAAAAAAAAAGAGGTTACTGCGGTGTCCATAACTGAATTGCTGACAGGAAGCACACTGTATGAAATGAGATCTCTGCCCTCCGCATTAAGCTTTATCTTAAGTTAAGTTAAGTTGGCATGGACAGCCCATAGTTTGCACCATTTGAAAACAAGTCAGCAGCGCAACTGCTGTATTCTTATCTGGAAAGCTGCCCACCATGCACAGTGGGATCTGGTGATCCGACAATGAAGGAAAGAATATTTTAGCCTTCATCCTGTTTTGGTATCAGGGGATGCAGCTGTCCAATCATGTCATAATTTAAATATTATAACAAAAAAGTGAAACATAAAAATAATCCCACCTAGCAGCGCTCAACTCAAATAAGTGCACACGATATATGTGAACAAAATAAACAAACAATTAAATCAATAAATAGATATATATATACATGTGTTCAAATAATCACCGAAAATCCAATCCCAAAATTAATTTTTGGACAATGAATCAAGTGAAAAAATCAGTGGAAAAATTCCAGTGAAACACATATGGATAAATCAATGTATAACTAAAAGTTCAATAGTAAAAGTCCAATAGTAGGAGAATAGTGATATGTGATGATCCAGTGAGATACCAGTGTAAGCTGAACAGAAACACACTAACAAAGTGTCCGCCACCTTTGTGCTCCACTCCCCTCAGCTAGAACACTCACTCCACCTTTTGCCCTCCACTCTCATGGATAGGGCTGATAACGCTTTAGAATATGCACCACTGCACAGGATATACGGAATAATGGATCCTTGGTGATTCTCAAGATGCCGCTCCACATAAACAATAAAAGAAAGAGGAGAGCCAACTAGTGCAATAACGTATGAACTAGTTTATTCCATTTAAAATCCATTAATATGCACGTACATGGGATAGAAGTATGCAAAACACATCATAATCAAGAGTGGGGATCAGGGTGCTCACTTGCTTCGGATGCATGATGTACCAGCATTCGGGTCCAGGACTCTCCGGTGAGACACCGCCGATCACCCGATCAATCACCAGGCACGTCGTATGGCCAAACCCCTGGATAATTTGAACATTATTTGACAACGATAATGTGAAACTTCAGGGTCTTACCAAATGATACAGATATCAGCATCTAGTGCTGTGTCTGCAAGCCCACAGCTTGTCTCAGTCTCTCTTTTAACTCTAGCCAAAACTTCTATTTTTAGTTTTGGATGGAGTGGGGAAGAGTTACAACCTCTGCTAGGGTTTTAGTACAGTTTATATCCCCATCAGTAAGATTTCCCTGTAGGTGCAGACATACAACAGGACGTGAGAGAAAATCGTAGCAAAACCGCTTTAACATTTCCTCTTCACTCCTGTCCAGTAACAAACTTCAGTTTTGGATTTCACATTCTGTTGCAACAACAATGGTCATTAGGACAAATAAAGACGGTGAGTCAACCGTAAATCTTCTTTACAATATCCCAAAAAATAAGTGCAAGAGAAATTCTACACTACTTGTAACTATACTTCCTGATCTATTATTTACAATATACGATTTTTGCTGGCTGTGACCCATAGGATTTTTTGAGTACAGCAGCGTTTTTCACCACTCTGTGATACCAATAATAAGAATTTGTTTTCTGGTCTCAGAAAATGAGGTGGACTGCAGCAACCGTGATTGCAGAACGCACAGTGTGGCCCTTGGGAATAGTTATGTAATCACCTACAGGTTTCCAGCATCTAAATCCCACTATTTTTGTTGAATGTCTTGCCGTGCTGTACGTGCGCCACTGCTAAGAAACCCAAATTCTTATTCTTTATAGTGTGCCTGTGTGGTTTTTGTTGTAAACAAACACAATTTGAGGGGTGAAAGCAGTGCAGGTTGCTCGTGTCTCAGGTGGCTGTATGCATATTCAGCAGTAAGCGTGCGCGGGGCTGTAATCAGATTGGAGCAGGGAGGTATACACAGTGAGGTTTCTGTCTATCAGTTGCCAAGCAACAGCACAGAAACTTAATTCAAAGTTTAGACTCTGAACGGGGAGCTTGGAAAAACAAAGACAGTGGCACATGCTGTGTTGTAAATACAGGCCCTTTGCTTGCCGCGGTCCAGATTACTATTCCAAATTGGGGAGGGGGACTGGCCATAAATCCTTTTTGAAGTGGACCTGTACTTCTGTGTTGACGTCATGTTTTACATTAACAGCTTTGCTGCACTAGATAAATAAATGGCAAAAAGGTACTTGACTATCCTGGAGAAACTGCTGCTTCTGACTATTTCGACTTCTTTTTGAGTAGCATTGGTCAGGTGATCTCTGCTTTAATAGACAACAAAAGCAATCACATGACCAAATGGATAGGCTTTATCATTTTTTCAAGTTTGCATGCAGGTTTTCTTTAACTATAAATTTATAAGTACAAAAAAATAAAAAATAAAACTCAGTTATTGATAATTATCTTACATGTTCAGCAGAACTGCAAAACCCTGCAGAGCAATGTGAAAACCTATTGCAAAGTTCAAGTCTAGTGTACCCCACAGTCAGAATGAATTCCTGTGACATACACTGGCCAAAACAAGTTCTGCACCTTAAAAGCAAAACAATTAATCACAGGGGGACTTTAGTACTGAACGCTTCATTTGACATTACATTTTTGTATCATTACCTACAGGGTCCTTCAGGACCTCAGGGACCAATCGGGTATCCTGGACCTCGAGGTGTGAAGGTAGGTGTTGCTAATCAGATCCTGGGTTGTTTGTTTTTTTCAGAATGTCTGTACCATTGTCTATCTGCCCACTGTCTTACTTTTAAATTCATTACACAGTCACACACATTACAATTTTTCTGTACAATATTCTTTATATCTACCAACAACTATGTTGCACAAGGGCCTGCCTAATGGATATAGATTGATTGGATAGTTTAGGTAGGTCTTATTATGAAATAGTTTAGTAACTCTCAAGTTACAAGGATTGTACAGTCAAATTGTAACATGTGTGGTGGCCTAGGCTGCAGACTACACCACTGAAACTGATGTCATTGTGTCTGAAATAGCATGGGTCAGAGAATGTCAGCCTCCATCTGGGGCTTTTACACAGGCCTTGTAAAGATATAGTTCTTATATTGTTGTGGAATGCATATGAAAACCCTTGTCATGCCTGGCTATTACACCCACAGAGGAGAGCACACTACGTCGGTACAATGGCATGATTGCATGTTGATGACTTTGCAAGTTCCATCAGTTGAAGTATAAAGTAAACCTGTAACTTTTTCCAAGTAAATAAACTGTTTACAGAAATTTAATACAGGTGATCAGAAGTTCCTCCTATAGACCTCTACCAAAATAGCGACCTTTCCTGGTTAGGCCTGGCACTGACCCTCCTCCCATTTTTCATTATTGGCTCAGTGCTATGAAGGCTGGCTTTACTAGGCCCAAAAGAGTAAACTTGACCAGTAAAAGTGGCCATTTCCACCCCAGGATGGGTGGAGTTATAAGTAGAAAAGGTCACATGGAGTGTGGTTATGAGGAAGTGGTAAATATAAAACTGTGGTGAATATTCACCAGTATTTGATGGCAGATGTAGAAAGGTAAATGCTTTAAGACAACTGTGGCATTGGAGAGGTTAATTGTGGTGCTGACTCAGGCCAGCCTGTGAAAAAATGATGGCAGCCGTCCCCCAGCTTCCTCTTCTGGCTGCACTTCACTCTTCTCCATTAGGCAAACATTAAGAGTGTGAAGAGCAAAATATCTGCCTTTCGAGCTGTCATTAAACTAAGTGAATTATCCTCCACTGCCACTGAGAAGGGGGCTGCAGAACAGCAAAAATTCTCCTCCAAAGTGTCATAATTAGATTTGCTAAAGTGGAGATGGATGGGTGTACTGCCGAGCTTAATGGAGACAATTTACTACTTTATATATTTATTTTCTTGTGTGTCAGAAGCCATTTGCTGTCATTGCGCTCAATCACAAATGGGTTTATAAATGGACACACTAAGCAATTGGTGAGACTTTCTAGTTCAGGTTGAAGACTAAAGGGCTACTTTAAGATATTCTTACCAGGAACCCATGAAATAGGGTCTTAAATCCCTCAGAGCTATATTGTAATAGTTATCCTACCGCCAAAAGGTACCAGAATAAATGAGAGCATTGTTATATTATGTCAATATATAGACAATTGTACTGTATACTGAGGATTGCACTCAGCATACAGACAAGACAAAAGGTACTATGTCTATTGCAAAGATACTAAGAGTTCCTCCCAGCATACAGAACATGAGAAGTTCTACTGTGCAACCTCCATATATACAGAATAAGAACAGATACTGAGAATTACAGCCATTATACAGAACACAAGAAGTGCTTCTGTGCAGCATTCATATATATGAATTAAGAAGAGCGGATACTGAGAGTAACAGCCAGTATACAGAACAGAATATGTTATGCAGCCTCCATAAATACATAGAGCAAATACTAAGGAATACACTCAGCAGGAAGGAAAAGAGGAGTTGCAGCATCTGTATATACTGAATAAGAGCAAATATTGAGAGGCATATTCACTTTTCAGGCCAAAATTAGTGTGCAGCAGCCATCCATACAGAAAAAGAACAGTTACTGAGAATTGTATCTAGTGTACAGGAAAAGAGAAGAAGAGCTGTGTAGCATCAGCATTTAGAATATGAACAGATATCAGAAATTGGGGCTTGTTTACACTAGGTACTTTAGTGCTGCTAAGCGCAGTCTGAACTTGTAGACAAGGCATATGGCTTGTTCCTAATTAGGTCAGTTCACATCACCACTTTGCAGTGGTGCACACTGGAAAAATTGGCGCAGTACTTTTTTTCAGAGCAGCATGGCACATCGCAGTCCACGGCATTGCACCATGCTTGTGACATCCATAACCTTCTCACTGCACCCCAGCAGCTGCAATCTAACGCAGCTGCCAATGTACACAAGCCAATACCCAGTGTAGAGAGCAAGAGAAGTGCAATTATTCAGTATCCATACATACAGAATAATAACAGATACTGAGACGTACACCTAGCATACAGAGATGAGGCAGGGTGCAGTGTCTATATACTGAACACAGAGAAACAATATTGTGAATTCTGGTACCATGGTCATGTTACTTAGGCTGATTAAGACTGATTCAAATTTCAGGGACCAGAAATCTACCTAGAGGATACATTTAAGCTTTATATGCCCTACAGAATGCCATCTCTAGAGCCCCAAGCAATATTAGCCCAGTAAATAAGGAGACGCTGTACAGTAATTTCAGAGCACTGTGCAGTTCACATATCTCACCAGTAGAGTGTGCAGTGATAGAAGCATGTTTTACAGAAGAGATCATTGCAGCTTGAGAACCTCTGCTGATTACTTCTTAAGGCTCCTATATAAACATCTCATTTTACAAGTGCTTGACTAGTACAGGAAGGCTTTATAATTAACAACTTGAAAGCCTCTGATAGTGTTTTCAATTTCTGAAAAGCCCAGCTTGTCTGATTTTTGCAATCTTCAATGAACAGACAGGGAAGGATCATTTGTGACTTTAGATGGATCGATTAGTTTTACATTGTATTTCTTATCATCCTTCTGTCAGAAGCTGGCAAGTATCTGCAACTCAGACAGCACTCACTTTCACCAAAGCAATAAATTTGCAAAAATATAGTTCTGACTAGGGTCCAAGACATTAAATAAAAAAGTGGAGGAAATTACTTTTATATTTCACACACCCTTTCCTTGCATAAAATTTTAATGATTAGTTCTGCTGCGTGATAACAAAACTATGTTTCTCCGCAAACCCAGATGAGTGCAAAAACTTGTAGTTCTAAAATCATTATGAGGCACTTCCAGAGGGTTGCCAATGAACCTTTTTTTTCAATAGAACTACTTATGTGAATTAAGAGGAGCAAGTAATTTTAGAGGCCACATGTCTGTAAATTTGGACTAGTGATTCCCAGTCCAGTCTTAGGAGACTGCAAGAGAATGTAAAATGTTATGTTTGAAAACTTGCTTGATTTTTCTGGCTATAATAAAAAAAGACTGTTAAAAGTTTGCGAATATTGTAAAGAAAGACAACACCTGTATGGATTGGGAATGAAATGGAAATAGATGGAAATCTTCCAGTGGGTATCCTCAAATTTTCATTAAACGTAAGTGTCTCAGAAACTGTTGCCTCAAAGTAACTGGTTAAACTCAAACCTGGATTAGAAAATAATAAGTAGGCATTGAAAGGTAAAAAAAATATTTAGTTGTTATAGAATATCACACAGTATTTAGGTCAGTTCTTACTTTACTTATAACTGGTATTAATGTTTATAAAAAAAAACCTAAAAATTACCTATTATTTGTTGCTTTTTGATCTGTTAAATATACCTTTGAAATGTTTTTTTATATCTGTTTAATAAGTGAAAAAATACCTGTTAGCCATCCTACTTCTTATCTTGGACTACAAAATACTTGTTGGCCATATTGTAAAGATAAGAAGAATGGAAGGGTTTGAATAGTTTAGCAAAAGATAACTGGGCAAGGCTGATACCACTCAGTCTACAAAAAATCTGTGTATTGTCAGCCAAAAACAGGATTTATGAGCTATTCTGGCGGATCAACAGGTACGTTTATGTACTTGCAGAGTCTTTTAAGGGATAAAACACAGGAAAATGTTCATGAATGGCAGAGATGTGCTGCATTTTTTGCCTTGGCATACACTTTTTTGTTAATATAGCTCCAAGATCTACAGCAGCAATGTAGTGAGTGAGGCTGTACAGAAGTTATAAAAATGATATTGTCAAATATTGGGTTATAAAAGATTGTGGACAGGAAAATGTAGGTACCACAGCTGGTATAATGGTATAAATATCAATAAAAGAAAAACAGATAACGGGAATTAATACACTTGTCCAATGGAACTTACAATTTTAGGCAGAATAGGTCCTAATAATCAGAAAAAATTACCGTAAAGGGTGGGCCACACCCCTATATAATATGCAAAACTATAGACAGAAAAAAGTGGGGTTTGGAGGGCCTAAATGAGATGGTCAAAATATATAATGCACCCCGGTAATAGATGTTTATTAATGATTTCTATTCACATAAAAAGCATGTATGAACATGCTCTGACGACACACATACATGTAACAAATTATTTTATTTTTATGTGAATAGAAATCATGAATAAACATGTATTTTAACTGTATTACCGTGTTGCATTATATATTTTGACCATCTCATTTGGGCCCTCAAAACCCCACTTTTTTCTGTCTATAGTTTTGCAGGTCCTAATAATCAATGTTTCTGAATGAAGCAGGAGTTGAGTTGGAGTCTTAGAAAAATCTGTACGTCCTACTAAACTGGATAGTATATGTGCTCTACTGGTTACAGGTGATGAATACGGCTGATGTGAAATTACAAGCTTGGCTGCAAATTGCCCTGCTTTATATTCATTTATCTTTTCCCTTGTTTTCACAGGGTGCTGATGGAATACGAGGCTTGAAGGGTACAAAGGGAGAGAAGGTAACTTATTAAATGCAATTGCCAGCCGTTTAGGTGAGTGGATTTGTGTGTGTGTGTGTGTGTGTCAGGATGTCAGGATGTATGTACGTGTGTTGGGATGTATGTGTGAGTGTGTGTGTGTGTGTGTGTGGGGGGGGGCGTGTGCATTTTAGGCCAGTAGAAAACAGTAGAAAATGAGCATAATATAAGTGCATCTGAATTTTCACAAAGTGGTTCATTCTTCCATTATAATTTTGTTTTTCATATATTTGAAAAATATGCTCATTCATGCAATCCTAGTGGCAATACACAGTAATGATAAGAATAGAGTTTTCAGGGATAGAGATCTTGCTAAAAACCTGAATTAAGATACAGATTGGGGGGGGGGGGCAGTCAGGATGAAGCAGCTGCCATATTATAACATGCCCTAAGAAAAGTTGCAATCTATTCAGAGAGGTACGTCTGGGGCAATTGTGTAACCTGTGAGAATGATGGCTGAGAAAACAGTGGGAATCTTGAGGACATTGTACAGCACATATGGAGCAATATGGCTCCCTATACCATCTATCTGCTGAGCTTTTGGTTCCACCAGCCTGTTATAATATCTCTATATTAAGGGAGTTGGAATTGTGCAATTGTGCTTGGAAACCATTCATCTCCATTGACAACAAACCAGCAGCCCAGAGGCTATTAGAAACTCTAGTCTGTTCCTTGTCACCTTCCAGTGCCCAGAAAGTCATAAGCATGTCAATAAACCCTGCCCCAAAGCAGAAATGCACATATCTGTACTGTGAAGAAGCTGCAGGGAATTGCATTTCACATAGAACAATTTTTTTTTTCTTTCCATGTTTCCCTTGTCTTTAGGGTGAAGATGGATTCCCTGGATTTAAGGGTGACATGGGACCTAAAGGAGACCGAGTAAGCACTTCAGTTGTGTTTTTTCAGCCTAAAGTTGCTCTATTGTTATGTTGCACGGAGCACAAACACATCATGTCGTATTAAAGTTCATATTGCCATACATTGAATGTTTCATCTGTGAAATTTCATGCAAATGGAGGTAAAAATAGACAGCTGTGTCTACATTTTCTCCATTGTAAGAAGCAACCTGACTTCCAGAGTCTTTAAAGACATAACGAAATAAGACCAATAATAAGAACAGTCAAATCAGGCCGCAGTGGGTGCACGAGGCCACTGTGCTGTTCAGAGAGTGATATTGCAACTTGTACAGAATGCTTGCAGCATACTTTTCTATAAATCAGAACTTCATAACGGTCAACTGAGCCAAAAACAACAACCACCAACACACAAATGTACATAACGAACACCATTTCCTTTTAGGAACTCTGGGTGACAGTGGTCTCTTGCTTAGATTGAGATCTCTGACTGCACAACAGACAGATATAGTGGGAGGCATTTTTGTTTGTATATGACTTGGGAGTAAAGGTAGAACCCTACAGGGAACACAGAGAAATGGGCAGAATAATGTGTCAGGAGTGCAATGCATAGCCAGATAATATGCAGATTAGGAAATACAGATCTGATTAGCATGTGTGCTGCTAAATCCCTATCTTAGAGTTCATTCACACTTGTGAATTGAGCGATTACATGTGAGTGAGCATGATTAGCTGCAAGAGCCAGCAGCCTCCCATTGATTTCAGTTGGACTGCCTACTTGAAGCTAATGATGGGAAAACCATTGGTGTTTTCACAGTCAATCACACACAGGGTGCATTTACAAATGTAAATGTACCCTTATTTGTACAGTACAGAATTGATTTTTAGACTGTGGGTTATATGCACTCTATGAATGTAACCCCACCCACTCCGGGGGGGGGCTCCAGTTTTTGCTAGTGTCTTCAAGTTGATGGATCCCTTCTCTTGTTTTTTTTTTTTTTTTTAATTTTCACCAGTTTTTTTTTCGTTTAAGATCTGACTGCCTATTGACCTAATCGCTCAGTAGCAGTTTCTGGATCAATTACCCTCTGTGTATACTTTGCGAATAGTTCCTGGACCCTGCTGCAGTGGGGCCAGCCTTTAAGGTTTGCTTCAGCTTCTGAATCCTGCATTAGGTGCTCATCTTGGCATGTGGTGCAACAAGTTTAGTTAGCAACAAGGTACTATCCAGGTCCAGGGCTATGGTCCATTCCTATAACACTCTAATCCTGAAGACCCCCAGCAGTTCTTAAGGCACAGTTTATGGGGGTAATCTACCTATTATTGTCTTACTTTATTCGGCCATGTAGGTAACATTATAGCATTTTCCTAATTAAAGTGGTAATAAAAATATGATACAGTATATTGCAGCTTACCTATTCCTAAATATAGTGGTTGCATTTATTTTCATTTTACATTTTTATTTCTTCTGGTAATCTAGCCAGTGACACAATTCCTGTCTTAGACTGTCTCCACTCTGAGTGGAGGAGCAATAGACACCTTTGGACAGCAGCATTGTCATTCTGGGGAGAGGGTAGTGTTGGGTGCAGCAGATGTTGTGCATGGACTAACAAATTAAAGCTGAACTCCTGCTAACACTTTTTAGGAAGTTACAGCAGCTGTTTTTTTTTTTTTTTTAAACTAAAGGTTTTACATAAGTGAATAGATTTTACTGTTGATTTTAGTCAACTAAAATTTAGATTTTAATGTAAAATGTACTAGAGATTTTAGTCGCCTAAAATACAACTAAAAGAATTCAGATGACTAAAATAAGGCTAAAACTAAAATGGCATTTTAGTCAAAAGACTATGACTAAAATGAAATCGAAATTTGACATCAGAATGAACACTGCTCCCCTGACCCTATTCATGCATTACAGCGTGAATTGCCTGACTCAATTACATTTGCAAAAGACAAGGAGAACGCTGACATTTTAGCGTAGACTGCTGTAGATTTTTCACCACCAAGATTTCATGAGGTTAATCCTTCGCTTTTTGCCATATGCTCACTACAGTGGACTCATTGATTTGGGCTGTGTATAAGTCTCTTGCTAGATACAGTATATCTAGTTCTGCACAGCATCCATATAGCACAAGAAGAAAGGCAATGTCTGGAAATCCTTTTTCTGCTCTTGATCAAGCCGATCATGATGGCCTGGCTCAGAGGTTATTCATTCCTTATGGCATATTTGTTGCCTTTTACCCTATGGAAGAGGAATTTAAAAAGAAACGGACTGTTCTCACACTGGACCCAGCCATTCTTGCACTAAATAGTTAATCTACTTTTCCTTTTGAAAGCATCCCTTCCTTTAAGGGTTCAGTTAATAGGTGTTTGAAAACTCTTTTAAAATCCTCTGGCAGGTTCAGGCCTGCAGCTGGCTTTTGTCAAACCATCAGTTGACCAGAATGTGGTGAACTGGATGAGAACAGCAAACGTTCTACTATTACAGATAATCCTGTAATTTCTGCAAGACTACACCTCTTGCCCTTGGTTTTACTATTCTGCTTAGATGCCATGGAGAATGTCATTAATCAAATCTCCATAATGTCCTTTCTATGCATATGTACCGTAATTTATGGCTTAGCACTGGCACCTGGCGCTGCTCAGGGAAGGTGCCTTTTGTGCATCCCCTTTTTAAGGTGAGCTCCTCTGCTTAGAGCAGAGACGTTCTGGCCCTTTATTTTACTCTGTCTTTAGAGAAATACACAGAAAGTCTCTATTGTGTCCTCTCTCTGTTTGTTTTTTTTTCTACTACGAGTTCCTTCTAACAGCTTCACAAAAAGTAGATAGTTTCCCTACACCTCCATGGAACTTACAGTCACAAGGAGTGGTCATCTCCTTCCACTTTAGGTAGAATTGCAAGTATTCATCAAATCCTGCACAGGGCCTCTTTTCCATTTAGGGACACGTGTCCCATCATGGCCCTAACTTATCTGTCCTAATTACTGCAGTAGCTAGGCTTCTGCCTGGTTTCCTGTAGACTTGCCACTATATCTCATATAAAATTTTTATTTTTAGCTTAGTAGCAAATGCAACATATAATCCCTATTTAATCTTTTCACACATCAATGCAGTCTTTGCATTTATGAAAACATGCTGTGGTGCTATTTTATTAGACCTTTAATTACACCTTGAGCAGTCGTATCCTAGGGTGTCTTGAAAACCTATTACTACAAGGTTCTCTAGTCTAATGCTTTGACCAATTTGCTCAAATTCTGTTGCTTACATGTATCCCTTTCGATTAATTCCGCATCTTAGGCTCCTCCTCTGAGCTTGTACCATCTGGGATACCTGGGCCTGATCCTGACATCAATCTAATCCACATTCTACTTTTATAAAAACATTTTTGTCTGTCCTCTATTCAGCAACCTACTCTCATTAGCACCCTTTGAGGCAGCCCGTGCTCTTTTATTTTCAATAGAAAATATATCAAATGTTTAAACTGAGAAAATGTACCATTTAAAGAAAAAAATAAGGTAATTTTGGAATTGATGGCAGCAACACGCTTGGACAGGGCCATGTTTAACATGGTGTATGATGCCCTTTTCTTTCAAAGACATTCTATAAATGTCGGGGAACTGAGGAAACTAGTTTCTGGAGTTCTGGGAGAGAAATGTTGTCCCATTATTGAGTGAAATAGTATTCTAACGACACAACAGTCCTGGGTCTTCTTGGTTGCATTTTTTGTTTCAAGGTGCGCCAAATATTTTCATTTGGTGGTAGGCAGGCAAGTTAAGCACTCAGTATGCAGTTTAGCAATGTCCTGCTGAAAAATGCAAAGCCTTCCCTGTGAAACTCGTCATCTGAATGGGAACATACAGTTTGCTGCTCTAAAACCTGGATATATCTTTCAGCATTGATGGTGCCTTTCCAGATGTGCAGGCTGCCCATTCTATACACACTAATGCAGCTTCATACCATTGGAGATGCAGGCTTTTCAACTGAGCACTGATAACAAGCCAGAAGGTCCTTCTTCTCATTAATTTGGAAGACACAGCGCCCATAGTTGCCAAAAATAATGTCAAACTTCAATTGATATGATCACAGCTTTCCACTTAGCAACATACCATTTTAAATGAGCCTTGGCCCAGAGAAGATGGCAGCATTTCTGGATCATGTTCAGATATGGCTTCTTCTTTCTATGATGGAGCGTTACCTTGCATTTTTGGATGGCACAGCGAACTGTGATTAAAGACAGTGATTTTTACGAGTATTCCTGAGTCCATGCAGTGATGTCCATCACAGAATAATACCTGTTTTTAATGAATAGCTCCAGGATCATGGGCATCCAATATTGCGTTTTGGCCTTGTCCATAGCGCACAGAGATTTCTCCAGACTCTTCAAATATTTTGATAATGTACAGCATACTGTAGATAATGATATATTTAAAGTCTTAGCAACATTATTCTGAAATTGTCTGTCAATTTTTAGATGCAGCCTTTTACAGATTGGTGAACCTCTGCCCACTTTAACTTCTTAGACACTCTGACTCTCTAAGATGCTCTTTTTATACTCAATCATGTTGCTCACATGTTGCCAATGAACCTAATTAGTTGTAAAATATTCCTCCAGCTCTTTCTTAGTACCGCTTACTTTACCAGCTTTTTGTTGCCCTTTCCCAACTTTTTTGAGACGTGTCGCTGCCATTCATTTCAAAATTACCTTATTTTTGGAACTGTACCTTTTCTCAGTTTATATATTTGATAACTTTTCTATTCTCTATTGTAAATAAAATTTGGGTTTATGAGATTTGCAAATGATTTCATTCTGTTTTTATGTAGATTTTGTACAGCATCCCAAATTAGGTTTGTAGAAACCCTCAGATTTTGCTCCAAGTTCTGATATGTCCTACCCTCCCTGTGTCAGGCTCGCGGGTTGCTAAGTTGCCTAAGAAGCCATTCTGTTCTTACCTTCTCAAAAACCTGGCCTTTTGTATCAGTTCAATTTCCATTTGCCAGCTTAGTAATGATATAGGTTGCATTTCCCCTGTCCTCCTTGCTTCCCTTCTACTTTTTTCCCTCTTCATATGCTGTAGATGCCCTGGCACTTGCCTGCCTTTCTCATAGGAAAACTGTTATGGGACTGCTCTACAGACTTTTACCCAGAGATCTCCCAGCATTTTTGTCACTGATATCCACCAGTTAGGCATTTCCAACCTCTAAGTTGGTTGTCCCTATTTCCTTGGGGCATGCTAATTGTTTTCCCTATACCAGTGATGGCGAACCTTTGCACCCCAGATGTTTTGGAACTACATTTCCCATGATGCTCATGTACTCTTCAGTGTAGTTGAGCATCATGGGAAATGTAGTTCCAAAACATCTGGGGTGCCAAAGTTCGCCATCACTGCCCTATAATCTGCAATCTGTCACATGGAGTAGTTATTACCTAGTGTGATTGCTTTTTTTGCAGGAAGTTGTTCCTCTTAGTCGGTTGTTGCATCCTTTAGTGTCCCTCTGGTGTCTTTTGTAAGGACTCTTGTCCATGCAGAGCCCCCATTTGTGTTCTTGGGGGTACCCTCTTAAAATAAATAGAGGATGTCGAACATCATCTAGTTGTTTCCTTCCCAGCCTGGCTGTTTCTGGCTGCCCATTTCATTAATTGCATTATACAGTTCTTTCAATCATGGAGGAAAATCATGGATCATAGGTTCCCGCTGCCTCTTGGGATGAGGTGCACAGATAGCCGCAACCACCAATCTTGATCTGCCTGCATTGCATAGAGAAGCATATAGACAAAGTGCTTATTTAAAAAGTTCCTTAGCATACTGATGGGGTAGGGTGGGGGTATCAGGGAAGGCAAAATATAAGCAGATTGAACTTCAGTTTAAGGGTTAGGGTTAGTAGTGGCTAGGGTAATTTGGAATTATAAAGGGTAAGGTTATTAGGGTTAAGTATTGTTTTGAATTTTTGTTATTTGATGGAGCTTTTAGCTACTTATGACATACTAAGGAGCAGAACAGCTACAAACACAGGAAAAGTATGAGCCAGCTCAGACAAGATGACATGGACTCCAAAGTTTTGGACTTCAAGATTTGAGAATATTTGAAAACATTCAAACTTCTAAAAGAAACATGGAAGTTTATCACAGCTTTTGTTAAAAAAGAAAACTTTTCTGAACAGATCTTGTCAGAGGCAGCTCTACAAAGCTGGGGAAGATTCTGCACCATTTGCTAACCTCCAGAGCAAGCTATTTGGCAGTGCTCAGTCTGTTGTTTTAGAGGTTATGTATTATTTAATGTAGGTTAATACAGTGTGTCTGGTGAAAGGAGTAGAAATATATCAGTGCTTATGAAGAGAAAATATGGATTCCATGTCACACACAAACTTTCATTATTTACAGCATCTGCACGCTTCCACCTCTCTGAGTTCCGCAGTGAATAATTGAATAGAACATGAAAAAGCAGCCATGTACAGTTCAGGCTGGAGGGAATATTGTCACGTATCTTCTCACGTGCTGTGCGTCCCAAGCCAAGGCACTAAGAGCCCCACATTCCTTTTTCCTCTCCTCGCATGGAGGTGGTAGCCTCACTGTAGGAGTGAACCATGCATGTCGCAGTGCATTCTGGATACCTTGCAGCACACAGACAGAATTACTGGCCTCAGAATCCCACAACAAATGTCTGCCGATAAAGCTAATGAAGTACATAGAGGCGCCCACCAACCACAGTAAAGAGAAGCGCGGCTGGTTTTATGCTGATAATCGAATTTATCCTGGTGTTTCGAGCTCGGGAGGGTTCATCATAGAGCAATTTAATGTTTGTTGGAATGCACATAATTAGATTTGTTTTGTTTGTGTTTGTAATGCAGGCAAAGTAATAATAACATATTGCTTCTGATAAATGAGACACGGATAATGGCTTGGGAGGAATTTGCTGGTTCTTGCCTTCTTGCGCATTTTTTCATTCACACAATTAAAACATTTTTAAGAGAAGTTTTCATGGTTACAAAAATGCATTTGCATTGAGGAACTTTGTTCAACCCCTGAAAAAAAAAAAAGGGTTTCACCCTAGGCTTGCGATAAATCACTCCACAAAACAAGAGATATCCCTACTTGGCTCAGGAGGTGTGGTTATGGCACAGGGGGATTTTCCAACCTGCTTGAAAATCTGATATTTTTTTTATCTCCGATTTTTCTTGATTTGGATAGAGAATTTATAGATATATTAAACCCCGGTTTGAAAAGAAAAACCCTTCATATTTTGTGTTTTTAACTCAAAAAAGTACCTAATGCCTTCAGCCTCCTACAAATCTCCAAATTCCTTTTTTTTTTCACTGTTGTGATCAGACTTCCTGTAGAGGTCTACTTCTAACCACCGGGGGGGGGGGGGGTCCCTGAAACACATTGGCTTTTTCTATCTGTGGACTTCTTCAATAAGTTCTTTTAATATAACCACAAGTGTGTCAAACTTTTATAGTGAGCACATCTCTACATTCATCCAAGATTACCCTGCAGAGCATCTTGTGTTGCTTTCAGAGAGGCAGCAGCCTGAGACCTATACAAGTCTCACTGACTTTACACCTCTACTAGTCACAAACCCACCTGAAGAATAACACAACCCAGATCCCCCCCACCGATATCAGACTATACACTGGTCCAGCACAGTCATATACACATCAGAGACCCAACAGGAAGTTAGAGAAAATCTTTTAAAGTGAGAAAAATTCCTCTTTGGCAGTTGCCCTGGAATAAATGTTCTCTTTAGAAGATTTCTCCTTGTCTCTTTTTTCTGGGGTCAGCTCTAGGATTTTTCATTTCCCATCACTTTCTTCCTTGTTGACAGCGGTCACCAGTACAAACAGAATGGTGAATCTTTCCAACACAGACAGTATTAAAAACTTTACTGAGGGTCTAATCTTTCTCCACTCTATCCTAAAGTAAAACTAAAAAAAAAAAAAAAAAAGGCTTGGCCTGGAGATCCAGTAAACTACAAACCCATATGTATCTATTCCCATATGTATGTTTGAACTTTCTGTCCTGCTGCTAATAAATTTACATTTCATTAACAAGCACATTTGCAACTTAAAGAGCAGATAAACATATAAAGGCAGTTGGTATTACTAGCAGCTAAAAAGCCAACCGCTATTACAAAAAAAAAAAATGCCATTATATATTAATTTAAAAAGAAAACCAGTGCTAAGAAAATACATAGATTGTAATTGGTCAGCTCTTGTCATAATATTTTTTGCCTAAATGTTATATTCAATACCTCCTGAGTCAGTGACTCAGAACAAGTTTGCAGATCAGAAGCTTTTCATGAATTGAAGCCAGAGACCACTAGCATTTTCAGACAAGTCATCAGTGTCTTTAGTCACTGTATCTGTCATGAAAATTTCAATTCAATTTTAATAGTGAAGAGTACAGACTAGGATTTGTCTTAGTTGTGCGCTCACAACCTGACTAACGGTGCAATCAATAAATTAATTAACTGATAACTTACCTTAACCTGTGCACTGCATGGGGATGTTAATTGACTTGGCAGAATCAATGGTAATATCGCACCACTTGCTCTTGCAATTAATTATTTTGTGTATTATTTGTGCAGACAGACACCAACAATTAAAAGGTGAAAATGCTGATTTAATTATCATCCTGTTTAAAGACCTTCCAATCACAGGACGTCACCTGGGCAATTTAAAAATAATGATATGTTTGTTTCTCTTTTAAATGCCATGCTGGGTGGTAGAGATCAATAAAGCTCATCTGTGTTTTGTACAAAATAAATTTTATTCGACCTAACTTTAGGCTACATTGACACTTGAGTCGAGCATTTTCAGGCGTTTTTTCAAGTATTTTTTTAGGCGTTTTTCATTTATGTGTTTTTGCTGTGGCCAATAGAAACCTACGTAAGGTGTGGAGTGATGCTAGAAAAGGTGAGGGGAGCTTCTGTTTGAGCTGAAAACCCCTGAACTTTTCAGGCATTTTCTATTGAAGTCCATGGGGACAAAAACACTCTGCCTGAAAAGTAGCTCATGTACTTTTTTGAGCAACAGGTGACAAAACGCTTAAATGTGAACAGGGGCTATTGAAATTAATGGGATTTTTCTTGTTGAGCGTTTCTGAGCATTGAGCTTCGAGCTGAAAAACGCTCAAGTTTGAATGGTGTATTAGAGGTCAGTTCAGTCACAATCTGATATTTATGGATAGATGGTAGCAGACTAAGGCTCCATTAACTCCTGAAATCATGAGTAAAATTTTGCAATTCTATCCAGGATTAAAGAATTGCGGCAAAACACAGGACATGTTTGCAATGCCATTATTTCTTAATGGCACCCTGAACACAAAGTGATTTTGCTGCAATTGTCGAATGACAAAACACACTTAAATCAGGGCAAAAAAATGCAACGCCAAATGTGCCTGGCTCTGTGCCAAAATTTGGTACATGAGCTTCTTTGGCACATTTGATTAAGGCTCTATTCACACCTAGGTGTACTGCGGGGACACCTGCTGCTCCACGTTATTGGAGCGGCACCATTTATTTACACCTAGGTGTGAATGGAGCTTTAATCACACACTGATGTATTTTATTTGTCTGGGGCTTTAGTGGCAAAAGTTCCAGTTCCAGCTTCAGCTGTAGTTATTGCGAGGATATCCCACCTGTTCTTTCTTTTACTTTACTTTACAATTCAGAGAATGCAGCAGGGAAGGTGATACTACTTTAGGCTGGGTTAACAGTGATGTGGCCACAGGTCCCAGCAGGGGGTCTGGTGCGTCCCTGTACACCGATTCATGTGTGAATTATGTCCGAATTTTTGCCTGAATTTGCACCTGAAATAGAGCCAAAGACGCACAGGACCCTTTTCCAATGTGAACCGCGGCCACCCCGAAGTTGTGTAAACTGACCCTATTGAGAGCAAAACCCGCATTCAATTTGCATAAGTGTGAACCCAGCCTTATGTGGTTCCCACAGCAGGGGAGAAGATGTGAGAATAATCTGGGATTAATATCTGAACGAAATGGGGTTAATTTATTAAAGCAGAACTCCAGTTAAATTTAACCGTTACCCTTGCAGTGGGGCTCCCTATGCCTGCATGGGTTCAATGCATTTTTTGTCTGGAGGGTGAGGGAGAGACATAAACAGCACTTTTACTTACCTTTTGTCTGGCTCTCCCACTAACTGGCCCTCTTCTTTCTGATGCTCTGAATTGTGGATGGGTGTTTGGCATCCTCACTTACAATGTAATACTGCTAGTCCTGCATTCTACGTGATATTCTAGTGCCTGTGAAAAACAGAGGGGCAAAGATAAGCTGCTTTGGGGACTAGTCATTTAGATGGGCACTTGCGGGAGTGAGGGTAAAGGTAAGTAAAACTGCTGTTTATGTTCCCTAGACAAAGAACAAGCATTTAAGACAAAGCCCCACAACAAGAGTATCTTTTTTTTTTTTTTTTTTTTAACTGGAATTCAGATTTGGGAGTAAAGAATGGTTATACCTAGTACACACAATAAAATTATTGGACAAACAATCATCCGTTTTTTTTTGCTTGCTGGTTTACATATCGAAAATGAAGAGGTTACAAAAGGTACAAAAATTCTCGTATAACAGAATAAAAATTCAGAAGTTATGTAATGTCATGAAATTTTGGATGAAAACTCTACTGATTCCGTGAAAACCATATGATCTAGTATGGTACGAGATAATGTTTTATGCTTGTCCTATCTGATAATTTTGCATGAATGAAGACAGAACACATTGCATGAAGACAGAATAGCCTCACCTCATTTAGTAATCACTTTGCAAAAAAAATAAACATTCACTTTGATTAGTGAAAAAGGTAAAGCTGCACTGACTTGTTTGGATATTCTGTGTAAATACATTTTTTTCTTTCACTAAGCGAAGTAAAAATTCTCTTTGGCTCCTTTTCTAATTACAATACAACACGTGAAAAGGTGGAAAAAGTATCAATATATTATAAATTATAATATTGATCAATGCTGTTTAAGTGTTCATTTTTTGCAGTGGTGTATGAATACAACCTAAAAGTGTTTTTTTTTTTTTTGCACTAGTATGGTGCACTAGCACTGATTGCATTCATTGTTAACAGATAGTCATATGGCCATCCCTTAGCAGTGAGCTTCTGTACAAATATATTCCTTATAACTATATATATATATATATATATATATCTGTGTTCCACTAGGGTGAAATTGGTGCTTCTGGTCCTAGAGGTGAAGACGGCCCTGAGGGTCCAAAGGGGCGCGGTGGTCCTAATGGAGAAAATGGCCCACTCGGACCAGCAGGTGAAAAGGTAAGGTCTTTTGAGAAGCGTTTGGGAAAAAAAGGAAGGCAAAGTAGCAAAACAGAGAACCTCCCATAATGCAGCATTAAAGAACGTCAGAAAAATATTTAAAAATGTACTTGTTGTTCATTTAAACAGGCATTACATCTTATTTCATATAATGGTTATTTGAAAATTGGGCATGTAGTAAGGATTGGCTGCCCTCCAAGGTGATAGCTGGAGGAAGGGTGGTGCTGGGAAATTCATGAATAGTTAGAGAGCAGATAGAAGAGGCATTGCACTTGTCTTGTGTTGTCACTGATCCTATATCATGCATCCACATACTGTAGCAGTGAGGAGGGGTTATATATGTTCCTATACAAACCTTCTACCGGGTAAGGCATTTCCAGCATGTGTGTTTCAACTGTATATTTAGCTGTTCAGCTTGAGTTGCCCTTTAGCTTATCATGTAAATTGAATGATATTGTCATAATTCTGTAGATGGTCATTGTTCCAACCCTGCCTCTGCCACACATGAGGGCAATGACAATTTTTTATAATGAGAGGTCAAAGGATGATGTTAAACAACTTTTTTTATGTTAAAGTCCTAATAATTGCTTTTGTCCCTTTAAATTGGAGAAGCTTTACCAAGCTTAAAGTCTTCTGACAAACGAGTGGAGGGGTTGAGGAGTGTCAGAGAGATAGAGGGAGATTTTATAATTGCATGTACGTAGATAATAGTGGGAAGGCAAGGTGAATCTCTTACCACATCATTAAAAATATTTTCTATGGCTAACATATGCCTGGCGCAGAACACAGACCTGAGGAGAAATGCTGATACAATAATTGGCTCACACGCACACTCCCCTTTCACTATTTGGCAGGATTTTTGAAGTAAGCATTTGCTCCTCATAGTTGCATTATAATGAGAACTTCAGAGGTACAGATCCATCGCTTATTCACTTCCTGCTCATAGCGCTTTTCTTCTGACAGCTAGATGGGTGCAGAATGGAAAACGTGCAATTATAGCAGTGATAGGATATTTGCATTTTCTTCTGTCTTGTAACTCCAGAAGAAAATCTGATTGTTAATGTGGATATGGAGTTGTTTACTTTCTCCTTTTATGTCAATGGGGAGATTTTTATGCTATAAACTGTTTTCCATACATACTGTCAGTGCAATGCTCAGTAAGACTTGCTCTAGTCAGGAGATGGTAGTTTGAAGATCCTGCTGTGGCAGTTATGGCTAGAAATTGCATCATCTAAGTATAACTATCCATCAAGCAGACTTTTGCACTAGCGATATTAACTTAGGGAAGGTAAAAGAGACTTGCCCCAACATTGAGCAGTCCAGTGGTTTCTGCAAAACTTGCGATTAGGAAAAATAGCGTAATTTGTAAAAAAATAATTGCAGGACCCAGAACAACACAATAAAATGTATTTAAAGTATATAAATCATAAGAAAAGAGTTGGAAATGCTTAAAAACCCTTTCAGGTTATTGTGTCCGTGTCCTAGGGACACAACTGGAAATGAAAAGTAATTTTCCCAATTTCTTCCATAGTCTATACAGCGTGAGGCAAGGTACTATGCGTGAGTAGGGGGCATGTTCAAGATGCAGGCTGTGATTGGGAGAGGGTGCGTGCCAGAGGCAGGCTGTGATTGGGTGAGGGTTGTGGTGGCTGAACAAACTACCCAATACAGACATGCTGTGTGCCTGCACAGTGTCCTGTACTTTTGAATTGCCAGCCAAAGAATGAAAACTAACCACGCAAGAACAGATCATATCAGCTTCTATCCTTTGTGTGGTTAGTTTTTTTCCTATAAGAAAACCATATTCACAGGTAGAATTTAATTAGCTCAAGAAAAAATTAAAATCCTGCTCCTTTGAATTTTTTTTATCACTATGGTTGAAAATGAACTTTGAATATACCCTACTATTTATTAGAAAATAGAAACAATGTTGCAGAAAACAACATTTTGAATGAAATTCTGTGCATTGCCAGTCCAAGGCACACATCCTTTTTATGCTGATGTTCTAGGTGCAGAAATTTCAAATGCTGAAACTATCTTGCCAGAACAGTTCAGCATACAATATCAGACATATTGCAATCTCTCTGCCAGTTGTGTGTATGTGTTATTTACCAATGTGAGGTTGCACAGAGAAAAGCTGGTAAAGTATTCTGTAATTTGACATCTACATTTTGGGAATGTATTAACTGCTAATTTAGAAGGGAACCCATTGGAAGAAACGCAAGTGAACGGGCACTGCAGTCTGACTGTATTCTGTTTGCCCAAGAAAGGTATAAAAACAGAATGACTTTGTCATAAATTTGTAGGTGTTTTCAGGTTTGGAGTGATATTTCAACTACTCCTTTTATTGCAAACATTGGACAGCTACAACTCCTAATTAGAGGTGATTTAACTCATGTTTGTCCTTTACAGGGAAAACTTGGTGTTCCAGGATTGCCCGGATACCCAGGAAGACAAGGTCCAAAGGTATATTTGCACACCTCAAACATGGTGCCACAGATGTCTGTCATAGCAGCATCAATATGTTCCTAATTACAAACAAAGTGGAACTCTAGCCAAAGCTTTATTTTTAGTTTTGGGTGGTGTTGAAAAGGTTTATATTATCTGTCAGGTTCTATGAAGGAAGAATATAGCCAAAGCTATTTTAGCTATACTTCTCCTGTAGGTCACAAGAGTGCACTTAGTTTTTAGCCAACAGCAGGCTGATGGCAGCTGGCTCAGCCTCTCAGCGATCAACTGAGAGCCTGAGCAAGCCCCTCTTACCCTCTCCACAGCTGGATACTCCAGTGAGTGCTGGAGGGGCAGAGAGCGATGTTTTTCACTTACCACCGTCTGCTCAGAGCGGAAGGGAGATCAGACACTGCTAATCGCTCAGTTATCATTGCAGAGCTGGCTGGGGACAGATGCAGCTTTGATACCTAGCTGAGTATAAATGTTTGTTTTTTTAAAGCCAATACTTCTCTTTTAATAACTGTGGCTGAGAAGATTTTCCCTCACTTCTGTCCCAGTAAAACATTTATTAGCTAAAAAACAAAAAAAAACAAAAAAAAGAGGATCTAGTTCTCCCCCACTTCATCCATAGTTAAAAAATACAGTTTTAGCAGGGGTTATACTTGCATACCACCTGTTCTGGTTTTGCTCTTTTTTGTAACCTTACTCTTTGTACTAATAAAAATATTTTGAAAATATTTAAAAAAAAAGCTTTTGTATATTCTCGGTGATTAGGTACACAATTTTTTTTTTTAAATGACAAAGTGCGCTAACCCATGACAAGCAATCAGGAGTCATCCTCCTGTAAAATGATTGGCTGATAAAGGTATATGCACATAAATTCTCTAATCTAGTTCCTAGTGTGTGTGCCAGGATTGTACATATGGTAAAATCAAACAATAGTAAATTGTTTATTTACCCACCAAGGTTCTGTGTTTATGGTCTGTATCTAAATCACCTATGAAATCTTTCTCAGCATTGTGCTGTGTACAGAGGCTGGTTTTATCTTTTAAGCTGCAAATCATTTCTTGTTCTGTTGTTGCACGAAGGGTTCCATCGGTTTCCCAGGATTCCCTGGAGCGAACGGCGAGAAAGGCACAAGAGTAAGTCAGCGATGCCTCCCTTTGTTTCATATTTTTTATTTCTTGTCTATGTTGCACAAAGGAGTAGGAAATGTAGGGCTGCAAAACAATCAAAAGTGTTTCAACGTGTTAGACTTCTTTGTGAATTAAACAAACTAACATTCTTTTACAATTTAGGTAAATTAAATGCATTTATTGCTTAACTGAACTAAAAATGGTCATGTGTTTCTCTGCAATGCTCACTCTGTAGTTTCATTAAAGTAAAATAATATTTTTACCTGATCAACTTTACCGAAGATTAGATGAAAGTTTGTCTTTCGATCTGCTTGACATGCAAGCCAGACTGTTGCTAGCGCTTTCTGAATGTATTTTAACTGTACCTGCTATTAGTGTTATGGGCTAGGAAAGCATCATGGGAGTTCAGCTAAGGCAGCAAGACCACATGCTGAACTATTCCAATAAAGACTTACTCCTACTAAGTCCACACTTCTAAGCTTAATAGCAATGTAGATTTTCTTTACTGTAAGTAGGCAGAATTATTCCTCTGTCATCGACAAAGTTCCATTCCGAGTTTCTGAACAGAGAATTTTACATACATTTTCTGTCCTACGGACCTCAGCTAGCAAAATGTGACAGCATAAATCCAATATATAGTAATGCGCTGAGCTGGGAAAACCCATCAGGAATTACTATTGAATGTCACTGATTTAATATTATTCCAGGGAGACTAGCAAATGTCTTGAAAAGATGTTCACACTAGAGAGGCTTCTGAATTTAAGATTCTCCAAAGCCTGTCCTTGATTGACCGCAGCAAGACCTAATATCAAGCAGAATGACAGTGTATATCTTTTCCAGTATATATTTTCATATGCTGTGTATGCATGTTTGTGTGTGTGCATGCACTATGCATTAGACAACAATTGTTTAAATACCATTTGAGATTGAAAAAAAAATGAAATATTCTATTCACATTGATATAGCTTAGTTCTATGTAAATTGCTTCACATGGCTTCTTGTTATATCAGTGTGCCTCTTTCTCCTTCAGGGAACCCCTGGCAAACCAGGTCCAAGGGGGCAACGAGGTCCAACGGTAAGATACATACCTTTTTAATAGAGTATATTGTAAACTTATGATTATGTGTGGTGTCAATCGAACAGTACCAATCTATATGTTGTGTGCTTTCTTCAGGGTCCACGTGGTGAAAGAGGTCCAAGGGGAACGACCGGAAAGCCAGGCCCCAAGGTAAGAATATTGTGCGATGTGTAGTAAAATATTTTGTCCTTCAATTTACAAATCGACCATTAATTTTAGAGAATTCTGGCATATCTCTTTGACTTTTTGTGTCCAGATTGGCAGGGTGAGACAATTCATAGAAGACATAATAGGCCTTGAAGGATCTTGCAGGGGCCAGATAGCGTTTAGGGCAGTCAGATCCGGCAAAAGAAGAAAGACTTTGCTGATTGCTTTTCTTTAGTCCTCTGAGTCAGGGAATGCTTTGTGAGTATGCGTTGCTGTGTGAACAGCTCCCTTAGGCTCTATGCACACTAGCATTTTTATAAGCTCAAAAAACACTGGATGAAAAATTCTGATAATAGCAGCTTGTTTTAGTAGCATTTAGGAGTGTTCAGCGTTTTATTCTGCTGGGAAAACGCTCCCAAAAACTCTGCAAAAACATTTTTTCTTTCTGCTCCTAAATGCTGAAGCTTGAAAAATGATTCTAGCAAAAAAATGTGTGCATGGACACATAGGAGAACACTATTGGCTTCTAGGATCAGAAAAAAATGGTCATCAAAGCTTCTAGGATTAAAAAAAAAAAAAAGCTAGTGTGCATGTATCCTTAATATTAATAGATCCCTTAGTTTTAAACCTAATGAGCACCTATGGTGTCTATAGAATGCTGATTAACAACAGTGTTTAACATCTCTAGGTATTTAGGGCTGATCTCTAATCTTTAGATATATAGGTGGTAAAAGCTCACCAAACCAAACTTCATCATCTACAAACATTCCTCATCAACATCAATGTTAAGTAGCCCTTAAAAGGACCTTAATAAAAATATTTTTTAGGCTTTAGAATAGATATTATACCATGACAATGAAATGCTAATGATTCTCTCTGTCCTTTAGGGTAACTCTGGAGGGGATGGCCCAGCTGGTCCTCCTGGTGAAAGGGTAAGATCTCATAGATGCTTAAGCAGTAACACAATTCACACTTGGAGGTGAATCTGCAACACAGGAAAACAATAACGAGAATGGTCGTACCCAGATGATATTGGTTCATCTGACATTGATTGTTCAGAAAATGAATATTCCACTATCCAGCATTTTTTTTTCTTTCTGTATGCTTTTATCTCCTAAACATGCTAGTACATCATGGGGGAACATAATAACTAGAAAGGTAAATTCACCTGCAGACTATTTCCTGTACCAGCCTTTGTCAACTGAAGCTTTCCAGATCCCTAGGGCTTCACTAGAGGTCAGTGGGGGTCCTGTGAGAGATCATGATAGTTTAACTATAGTTGATAACCCAAGTTTAAATCTATTTATATATAATACAAAATACTTAGGCCCCTTTCACACGAGCGGGCCAATCACGTCCGCCTGTCCATTTTTCAGGCGGACCTGATAGGACCACCCATTGTTCTTTATGGGATGGAGGATGTAAACAGACGTGTCCGTTTACACCCGCCTGCATCCGATCCGGTCCACCAAAAACAGACGGCTAGGGACCCGTTTCCCATCTGTTCCCCAGTCCGTTTCATTTTGACCACCCCATAGAGAACAGCGGGCTGTGACCATGTCCTCTCTGCATCAGCATGGACCCATCATCCGCCTGCTTAGCGGGGATCGGCGGAAGGCGGATCTGCTTGACGAAGTCCACCTTGTGTGACAGGGGCCATAGCCTGATCTCGTTTATGTCTGCTTTGCTATTTTCTGATGAAAAATCTCTATACTTTCACAATCATAAGACCTTATAAATGTTAACAGTACATTTTGTTTGCTTTAGGGTTTATGTTCAGTAAGGTGTCTCCCCAAATCCCCCCTCCCTTCAAGCTACCTTCATGGTCTTTATCCTGTGGACTCCTTTTGTAGGTCAACAACTTCTATCATAAAAGAAAAGGATATTATTATGCAAAATGTATCCATGCTTATTTTAGCTATGCCAGTAACACAGTGACCCCTTTGAAACATTACCTACCTGTAGAATTACCCAAGGCTTGAAACTATTAATCTGGATACACACTACACAACTTTTGTTCGATTTTCTTTAGATTTACTTTCAACTATGTAGTGCAAGGGCCTCCCGACATACACATTGAAAGTGTTTGGATTTGACCTCATATTATATGGTTTTGGTAAATCTAAAGGAAAAATCTAAACAAAGTTGTATAGTGTGTCCCCAGCTTTAGAAAATAAAATGTGTGAATAAGAGACATTCTTTAGTTATCATTATCATAGCCTTCCCCTTACATTCCACAGAGCAAGGAGAAAAATCACAGCCACCGCACACCATACAAGCCCAGCGTGCAATTGGTGATAACAGCCTCAGCCTGGATGAATGCATGGCCTGAATGGAGTTAGGCTGAGGTTGTTATCACTAATTACATGCTGGGCTTTTATAGTGTACAGTGGCTGAAAATTTTCTCTTCTTGTTCTGCTGATTACATGGAGTCAGAACAGACTCCTAGCCTGACTTGCACCCTCAGTGGAATACACGAATGGGAGATATAGATGCAGAGCACAGAACCCTAAAGTCAGTTTAGCTTCCCCTTACATTGCTGAAAAATTAACACATAATTAAAAAGCAAAAAAAAAAAAAAATTATAAATACAGTTCCTGTTTCACGCAAGAACTAATTTGCAAAAAATACAGCTTTTTTTCTTCTAGTGTGAGAAAGGATGTACAAAATAATTTCCCCAGAGATGATTTTCATAAATTTAAGAAATGTTATATGTGAAAAAAAGTAGGCCCCTTTCACACTATCCGAGCCGCCGATCCCCCGCTGAGCAGGAGAATGACAGCTGTGTCTCCGCGCTGTGTGCGGAGACACAGCTGTCAGTTCCCCATGCATCTCTATGGGGGAAATCGGATGGGAATGGACCGTCGGTCCGTTCTCATCCGATCCCATCCGTTCCGCTGGACGGATGGAAAATAGGGTTTCCATCCGTCCAGATTTGACGAATCTGATCAGGTCGGATGTCGGCGGACATGTCTTCGCTGACATCCGATGCCCCATAGAAATGCATGGGGGGACCGTTCAGATCCGCCAAAAAAATGGGCAGGCGGATCTGAACGGTCCGCCTGTGTGAAAGGGGCCTTAGTTTAGATCTTGTTTTTTTTCAATCAAAGCTAAGGCCCTGTTCACACCTGATTGATTTTCTGCTTGAAGCTTGTAGCTCTAAAATGCTAAACAAGCCAAATCCCATTTGTTTCAATGGCCCCTGTTCACATCTGAGCGTTCTGTCACCTGAAGCAAATTCCCTGAAGCTCAAAGTATATGAGCTTCTTTTTGGCAGATTACAAGTGTTTTTCTCCCCAAAGACTTCAATAGAAATGCTTGACTTGAGCGTTTTACGAGCATTTTTCTGTTCAAATAGCAGCTCTTTAACCCTTAATTTCCTTTCCTCCCCTAGTTCTTTCTATTGGCTAAACAAAAACGCCTGAAGCTGTAAAACACTTGTGATACACTTCTAAAATGTTTTTAAAAAGCTTATAAAAAGCTGTAAAAAAGCTTAAAAAAACACCAGTAAATCGATACGCTCAGGTGTGAATGGAGCTTAAATGCAACTTTCACACAGCTGGATTCTGCCTGATGTTCATTGAGAGCATTCCTCCAACACACCTGTTGGTCTTTCCTGCCTCAGCAGGCATACCTCACTTTCCAGATCCCAGTCAGCAGAGAGCTAGGCCCTCTACATTGGAGACTTCTTGCACCCATTCAGCTTTAAACCCTCAGTGTACATAGTTCCTCTCTGCTCTCCAGTTTTTTCTCCCCCTTAAAGAGGAAGTAAACCCTAAAAAAACCTGTAAAGACGAAGGCATAATGAGCTAGTATGCATTGCATACTAGCTCATTATGAAATACCTTAAAACTAAGCCCTCGCAGTGCCACCCACTCAGCGACAGGGCGGCCGACATGTCCGGCTGTCCTGCTTCCTTGTTCGTGTCCTCCGGCTATCTGATTGGCTGGAGGTGCAATTACATCACTCCCCCGCATGCGCGCGGGAGCCGTCGTTCGCGGCATAGGGCTCCGAAGGAACGGCACGGGTGGCCGTTCCTTCAGAGCTCATGCGCCGATGACGTCGTCAGCTGCATGCACTGTAAATAACTTCTAAACTGTGCATGTTTAGGGGATATTTTTAGCACCTATAGGTAAGCCTTAACCACTTAAGCCCCAGAGGATTTTCCTGCTCAAAGACCAGGGCCTATTTTGCGATTCGGCACTGCGTGAATTTAACGGACAATTGCGCAGTCGTGCAACACTGTACCCAAATGAAATTGACGTCCTTTTTTTCCCACAAACAGAGCTTTCTTTTGGTGGTATTTAATCACCTGTACAATTTTTATTTTTTGCTCTATAAACAAAAAAAGAGCATCAATTTTGAAAAGAAATAACAATATTTTTCAAATTTTTTTTATATGAAATTCCCCAAAAAAATGTCAAAATCAAAATTTTTTAACATTTTAGGCCAATTTGTTTTCTTCTTCATATTTTTGGTAAAAAAAATCGTAATAAGCGTATTTTGATTGGTTTGCGCAAAAGTTATTGCGTTTACTAACTGAGGGAAAGATTTATTTTTATTGTTTTTTTTTAACTAGTAATGGCGGCGATCTGCGATTTTTTTTTTTTGCGGGACTGCGACATTGCAGCGGACAGATCGGACCCCTGACTAACATTTTTGACACTTTTGGAGGTACCAGGGACATTACTACAGTAATCAGTGCTATACATATGCACTGTTACTGTAAAAATGACACTGGCAGGGAAGGGGTTAACTTTATTAGTGATCAAGGGGTTAAGTGTGTCCCTGGGGGCGTGATTCTAACTGTAAAGGGGCGTGGCTTGTGATGTAACCACAGAGACATACGATCCTACATAGCAGGATCGTATGATCTCTGCAGTTACACCAGGGAGAATGACAGGCGGCTTTGTTTACCTCAGCCGCCTGCCTTTTTCCCTCTCCAGCGGGAGATCGCGAGTGGCCGGCGGACATCGGAGCCGCCGGTCACTCGCGCGGGGATGCCCATGAACGAGCGGGGCAGGAGCTCACCCCCTGCAGGCTCCGGGGCGAGCGACCTAGTACTACGTCGCTTTGCCCAGGAGGGGATGACTGCCGCAGTAAATATATTGTGGGCAGTCGGCAAGCGGTTAATAGAGGCTTACCTATAGGCAAAAGACTTTAAAGTGGGTTTACAACCACTTTAAGACCTCTTTCGCACAGACAATTAGGGGCATACACTGGACCCCTGACACACACACCGCTAAGTCACAGAATACAGACAGACCAAACACAGAGATTTGCTATATCACTATCGTATAGTAAAACAATTTGCAGAGAGTAAAAGCAAACATTTAGAGGCCATTGCAGCATTAAAGTGATACTAAACACACACTGTTTAATGTAATTATCCCTGTAATTATTTTAATATGAAAAAAAAATCTAAGTACCTTTTTTTCCTAATTAATATACAGCTGTCACATGACCCAGATATTTCCCAGCCTGTCTGTAGGTAAACCATGGCAGGAGGAGCTTTTTGTCATCTGCTACTGGTCACAAAAAAATCAGCCTTTGGAATACAGAGTAAAAATAAATATTTAATCTCTATAAACTATTTTAAATTGTCATACAAGTATATATTTGAAATTAAATCTTTATTATGGAAGTATCCATCAATCATGATGTAATATCTCACCCTTAATGTGTTTAGCTGGTTATTGGGCATGCAGGAGGAGGGAGGGAGTGGGCTGTCATTTACCACTGTGTATACGCCCACATGTGTGACTTTATAGTCACATGGGCGGCTCAGATGTGAAAGGGAGGAAATGCTCAGGGTAGAAATACACTGAAAACTGAGCATGTGCACTAGCTGCCAACACTGCTGTGCAAAATCCCCAGCTGCAGTGGGGACATGGACATGAGGGGGAGACATTCACAGCAACATCCACCAGGATTTTTTGCAGAATACAGAAAATGAATCCTATAGTGACTGATTAAGTATGAACAGCATGTAATACAGCATTTGTTGATCATTTTTAATGGTGCAGGTTTAATGACCCTTTAATCTCCAGCACACAGTATATGGACTATATGAAACATCTAAGTTGCTGACATTTAGTCCTCCTAAATATGAATGTTTTTAGCACGGTACATACAATGCATTCATATTTAGAAGGCTAAAGGAAGAGGTTTTAATGTCGTAGACAGGTACATGAAGCCATGGATGTTAAAATCTGGTACTATAGTGAGTGACAATGTTGTGCTCATACAGCCATTTTTGGTATGGTATCCTAGTACTGCTGAAGCTTAAACTATATGTTGTAGTCCAAATGGCAATGTTAAATCATTATTTGTGCATAAACATGTTCCATGATTTTGAGGTCTGTTCTGAGCTACAGCATAGGGCTATGTGACCCGATAATGTGGCTGTGATGATTCGATAATGTTAACCTGTCATCTCCTCATTTCTGTAACCTTAGTAAACATATTATTTACACTAAAATGTTATAAAAAAATATATATAAGCCACATCACCAGTGACATTTACACTTTAAAAACAATACACCATTTCTAATTAGCCATTCAAGCAATCAACAGACACGCTTTGCTAGTATTTGTAAGATTAAACTTTCAATTACAGAAACATATAACACATTCTTGCAGTGACACAGGAAAGGTGCAGATATGTTTGGGGATAGTTTGAATACTTCCCTTCAGCCCAGAAGATATACTTAGTGGTGTTAGCCTAGGAAGGGCTGAGGGAAGTGAAGATTTCATATATGTGCTGGTTCGGATAATAAAGACCCATAGGAACAGAACGCTTATAATTTCAGTTTGTTCTAGATGTCGTTATCTACTGAGGTGCACACATCCATTATTCAGAGGCAGCTGACGGCTACGCATGTAGAGAGGGGAGAAGGAACTGACATACATAGTGGTAAACTGTATAAACTCATAGACAAGTTATTGTACACATACTGCTGGATTTGGAACTAGTTCTTAAACATATCTAGCAATGCCAGAACCTATAGCACTCATGCACTTACCTGTTGCAGGAGATAGATTGAAGGTAAGATTCTTGCCATAGGCATCACTTTTCCTTTCTACTCCCCCAGAGTCCTCATTTCTACAGTTCAGCTACTGACCTGTAAATAGTTAGGAAGGCTTCCATGGAAAAACAACAGTTAGTGTATCACAGCAATGCAGAAATATAATTATTTTTATCCAACAGCAAAAAGTTTTCACTACATTATTCATATATTTTTCCACATCATTGTTTGTAATCCTAAACTGCAGTAGAATTAAAAGACTCCCCATATCTGGAAACAGCCTCTTACTGTGTCCTGGAACAATGATACAGTAACATTTGAAGGATCCAAGAACAATGACATGCTGACACTCCGGGCTCCCAGAACACAGGTTCACTGGCATACGGGGATGTCCAAATAGTGACACATTGACACTCAGGGATCTCAAAAACCCTCATACAATGACACTTGAAGGATAACAGAACAATGACACATTGACACTTGGTGGACATTAGAACACAGACACTTAAGGAACCCAGAACAGAGACACACTGACACATGGGAATCCAAGAACAGAAACATATTGACACTCAGGGATCCATTTGGGGATGGTAGAACACTGACCCACTGATACTTAAGGATTCCTGAACAATGAAAAACACACAGGGATCACTAAAAAAATGACACACTGAAACTTAGGGATCTCAAGACAATGACACATTGAAACTTGTGGGATTCTAGAAAACAGACATTGACACTAGGGGGTTTACAGATAAATGACACACTAACACTTGAGGATCTCAGAACAATGACACACCAGCAATTGGGGGCTCCAGAACAATTTGCAACCTAGCATAATGAATTTAGGGATTCTATGGAACTACACCTTCTATGGCATTTGGACTTCATTCATGAAAAAACGTATCAAAGCACTCTTTTCCTAAACCATTTCTCTTTGAATTGCACACTTATGAAACAGTGCTTATACACATGGTAATATGAAATGGCATGCAATGTTATATGTGTATCATTAATACAAGATCGAACAAAGAGAAGAGCCATATCTTCTACCCCCCAATACGATGACAGACCCCCAAAGCTATCTGTTCATTTGTAATATGTGGCCTGGACATTGGCAAGAGCCTGAAAGCAAAGGGGGCGGCGCCAGAGAAGCCAATTTGTAGCACTTTATTAAAGGAAGGTAGAACCCCAACTGCATGGCTCAGTCCGGTCAAGGTGTCAGGCCGGTTAGAACCTATAAACATGCCAGATGTAATGTAGATCTGGCATTTGCCATGGTAGCATGGTGCCATGGGAAAGCATAACTCTATGAACTACCTGCTTTTTATGTTGTCAGAATATGTTCTAATTAAGTTAGAATTTGCAGTTTGAGTTCCTATTGAAAACATTTTTGCCAATGGCGAAGAGGCTGAGTTTTGCATATAATATATTTTTGCATTAACATTTGTTCCATTGCCCTACCATGCTTCTAAATGGCTGCTACAATGTGCAAGACAAAACCATGCTTTAGAGTGACTTTATTTGCTTATGAGTCCAGCTTATAGGTGGCAACAATCTGACAACAGCCCTGTATATTGCTCGGCATGTTCTGCCATAATGCATCGTCTGTAATTTAGTAAAACAAGAGCCTGCCTGTGACTAGTTCTGGCTTTAAAAATTAGCACTGCAAATGCATGTACCAACCAGAAACATTTTCTTTTATTGTTGAAACTTGCAAAATTTTTTTAGTTCCGATTTAACTTTATTCTCATGTTATCACAGGGACCACCCGGACCTCAAGGACCCACTGGATTTCCTGGACCGAAGGGCCCCCCTGTAAGTAGACCATTTTCTTCTTTCACATTGACTGTGAACTTGTGCATAGCATGAACTGCATATATTGAAAGCAGAATGCCCAACATAGCTAAAATATTACTGGTTACTTCCTATATTATATATACATTGGTGAGTCCCATAACATTGTGCTCCGCAGCAAAATCTTGGCCCATTCATAAGAGCCACTGAACTTTCAAATGACTGCCTTATAGGCCAAACAATGAGAGTTTGAGATCTTATTAACAGGGATGAGTAAGGACATGTCTTGTTCAGTGTCCACTCATTCGTGTCCTTTCTTCTTGACTGGCATCTCTTCCCAAGTTATTATACTGGGCAGCAATGTTCATTTGAGATTGCTCTTTACTTACAAGGTCATAACACGTTCTACTTCTATCCACAGTGTACATACCCCTGCCATATTAGCAATCCTATTCAGAAGCATTTCTTGAAAGAGCAAGTTGCTACAATGTAGTATGCTAAAACACATATACATAAGCATTTCTAGTATGTTGGAAAATTATTTCTTAAAAATAATTTGAAGTTCATCACAGCAAATTGATCTGAAATAGTAACTTTATTTTTGAGTGCGCAAAATTGAACTTTAACCACTTCAATACCGGCACTTTTACCCTCCTCCTGCGCAGGCTAATTTTCAGCTTTCAGTGCTGTCACACTTTGAATGACAACACTGTACCCAAACTTAATTATAATCATTTTGTTCACACAACTAGAGCTTTCTTTTGTTGTTATTTAATCACCACTGGGTTTTTTATTTTTTTGCTAAACAAATAATAAAAAGACTGAAAATTTTGAAAAAAAAAAAAAAAAACATGTTTTTCTTTGTTTCTGTTATCAAAAAAAAAATTATGGTTCTTTATAAATTTAGGCCAGAATGTAGTCTTTGGTCAAAATAACCCAAGGTATTTAGTAAGAGGCATGGCTAGTTTTTTGAAGTTGGAATTTTTTTGAAAAAAAAAAAGAAAAACAATCGCCGCCTGCATAACTTGCATATATGGCGGCAAGGCAGCTCTGCTGCGCAGGATCAAGTACCTAGTAAATGATCCTGCACTTCCGGGTCTGTGACCAGAGAAAATATAATGTTATCATAGTAAAACTGTACTGCTCTGGGGAAGTGTTTAGGAGTTTATTTTACACATTGTGATTGCTTATATAGTGAATTACATTGCTATAAGCAAGCATTTTACTGAATTAAACCGATTCTTTACGTTTTTTTTGTTGTGGTTAGCTGTGATTGGCAAGCTAACCACATGGTACAGATGGGCTGTGATTGGCCCTGTCTGTATCATGTGATCACATTGACCAATCATAGCTAGCAACGCAATTGTACACAATTGATGGCATGAAAGGAAGCCATCCATTGTTTACAACTGTCATGTAATCTACTGTGATTGGTCACATGGTACTGGCAGTGAGCCGCTACACTGATCAGGCATTGTCTGTGTCCACAGCCGGTGACAGATCGAGCTGCTGCATGGCCCCTTGGCCGCACAAGCAGCGCCTTCTGAAAGGACGTCGTATGACGTCCAGTCATAAGGTGAAAAGGCCCACCTGGCCATCAATCTGCTATAGGGCAGGAAAGTGTTAACGTGAACCTTTGGCCAGGCTATGAACATTTAAGTATCAACAAGCAATAAATGAGCTTTAAAACATGTTCATACTGACTTCTGTAGCTGCAGGCACTGTGGAGTAATGCATCCAAAAAGTTCACAAGAGAAACCCTGAAGTTGTCCAAGTCTAGTTTCAGCACTTTGCTTCCCTCTCCCAGAGTATTTGCTTTCTGTTTAGATTAGAGATTAGAAAGCTGAAAGGCTGCTGTGTCACCACTAGGAAAGGGAAACAGCAGCCTTTTCCCTTATAATGACTTCAGTACTTCTGCTGTGAAAATGATTAATTGCTTCACAGTGCCTGCAGCTAGAGGTAAATGTGGTATTATTTTAAAGCTTATTTGCTGCTTGTTGATAATCTGTATATATTTAAATGTTCATAACCTGGCCATGGTTATACTTTAAGGAAAGAAAACGGAGATGTTTTCCACAGTAGCCAATGAAATTTATGCTTAGATTAAGTGAGTGCAACAAAGAAAATAATGCTAATGTCCACTTGGTTTTTATGAGTGAACTCTTTTGAGCAACATGTATACCAATACCTATAAGTAAATCTCAAGTAAATTTGAAGTTTCCAATGCACAAGTCATATCTGGTTGATAGGCCACTTTTCTTTAATTGCCAGAAATGCAATGAAAAAAATGTGACTTCACCCCAGCAATGCCTTATCAGCAGCTAGCAATTCACTTTTAATCTGAATCCACTTTAATATTTATATCATCATCTTTCTTCGGCTCTGAAGACCAATTCTTTTTGCTAAGTGATATTTTATAATGGAGACTGATGAAATGTATTATTCTCTTTAGGGTCCACCAGGGAAAGATGGACTTCCTGGCCACCCTGGACAGAGAGGTGAAACTGTGAGTAGACGGTGACGGTGGAGTGCATCCTTACGTCTGACAGCAGTTGGATGTGTGATTACTCTTGACCATTCCCTGTAGACGAGGAGATGTCGCCATGCTTTTACCTTTCGGTTGGTGTCTGTTCGGCTATATGGAGGGGTCTAAAGCAATCCCCCTGCTTATTCTGGCTGGGTCAGAGTAATGATGCTTCATGAGGGCCATATTTAGACACAATCAGCTAGTTATTATTGTATTTGGTGCAAGAACATCTCTGTATCCATTAACAGAAGATGTGTTTCCTTCTGCCAGTGAATATAGTGAAAACTTGCTTTGATCTTTCCTGACAACATGGATCTTATTTATCACAGTATTGGCAGAAAGACCTGTCTGTGTTGACCCGCAGCATAAATCAGGTTCAAACTGTTGTCCAGCAGGTTTGTACATTGTTATTTGCTGTAGGCAAGGTGGACAGTTCCAGTGTCAGATACTTTGGTATATGTGGCACATAGTATGATTGCACTAGTGGGTACACATGGGTGTAAAGAGGGGGGTTGTGTGACCTCACAATTATTACAGTGTAATTTATTTGCTAGCACCAGCACAAATGTCATGTTGATTCAATCTATCATTTAATATTTTGATGTGGATGGATATTCCAGCATTAGAATGAACATTACATGGCTTGCCTGAGGGAATGTGGCTGTTGGGATTTGGATGTTCTCTGATTCATCAGATGACTGGCTTCTGCAAACTTTGTTCTCGCAAATTGGTATTCCCAAGTAAAAAAAAGACACTGATGTATGTTTTTCCCACTTAAAGTGAACCTGCCACAAAGATGGCTTACTACAAAAGAGCAACTGATGAAAAAAATGACATAGGCAGATGTTACCTTCAGCGGAAACCGCTTGTTAAATTATCAGTAGATCCAGAGATATAGGCCTGCAAAATTCAAGCTTTGGATGGCTTTTACTACCTTCTGAACCTCCTTATTGGTCAATTAATGTGTAGGCCTCAATGACCATTCACAGTTGTAAGGAAGTTCAGGAGGGGTGGGGCATGCTATGCATGTTTTTTTCATTGAATGCTCAGTTCCTGGTCCAGGAAGCTTTTTTTTTTCATAAGGTGCTGTTCAGTGGTTTACAGCCCACCCTATTAACTACCATAGGATATATGGGGATTGTGTGTGGTCTAAAGCCTGTGAAATCTGCAGTGCTGAGACAGGCTTGTTGGTAAGAAGGTTGTTGCCACAGACACCAATTCTCTTCCCCTAGCTGCCAGCCTGCTGCAACTTTTCTCATTTCAGATAAGTACTCAGACAGGCTTCAGCTCTCCTGTAGAAGGTATTGACCTTAGCACTGTAAATAACTGAACAGCCTCCTTCTGGAGAACGATTTTACACAGAAACTTTACTATACAATATGCTGTACAAAGTCACTTTTTAAACACATGACTCGTGGTACACCACCGTATTACACCATTTTACATGACATACATCATGTCCTCACTCTGCTGTCAGTGGAAAATCTTTATTGGTTATTTAAATGCAAACCGCTGACATTTTTAGTAATATGCTGCTTCAGAATCGTAAGAACTGGCCAATTGAGCAAGAGATCTTTTATTGGCATCTTTGGCCGGATGGCTGAGGCTGTATCGTATCCACGCTGTATGGCTTTGTCTTGTGTTTGTGCTCATAAACAGCCCTGTATGTCGGCGTAGAACAAGGTATGCCTATTTGTGTTTGTTACAATTATTTCCTTTCTCTGTTCTTCTCATTGTCTTGGCAAAAATATGTTTTCTTATAAAACATATTTTTTCTGAATAAACTGAGCAGTCAGGAACATATTAATCAGAGGCCATTTGTGCTGTAAAATATGCTTAGGAAAGGTTAAAATGAGAACCTATTTCTAACTTTTTTGGATCTATCACACTATTGTTGAAGTTCAAAGCTGATTTAAGAACTCAATTTAATGTATCAGTCTATGTTACTACCCTGAAATTAGCAGTTTTATCATTACCCACAAATCCCTCAGTTCTTACATTACTGGGATAAGTTCTAAAGAAAACACTCACTGAAAATAATTGCTAAAAAAAACCAGTAAGACTCTTCCTGATCTCTTTTCTTTTGGGTACCCCTTGTGGGTGAGAGGAGGAGGTGGTTTTGGGCGGGGGACTCTGTGTTGTCTGGATAAATAAAGTTACCAGAATTTGAGTTTTTTTTTCTTTTGGCTTGTGGAGCATGGGGCTACACCTACTGGCATTCAAAACCCAATCTTCCATGAGGGTAACCCAATTTAGGACTTGGGATCAGCATAACCCATACTTTAATTTGTACAGTAGGCTGACCAACTGGCCTACACCCGATGTTATAGAAGCTGTCATGAGAGCATATGAACATATTTTTCTGTATCAGATTAAAACAGCTGTGCTGGCAGCTGAATCATTCTGTCCCACTACCATAAAGTGTTTGCGGTAAGTACTCCTTTGACTCAGGTGTCCAGGATTTCAGCTGGTTCTGCTGTTACAACAGCGATTTCTCTACCCATCAGGTAAAACATAGTAGGAAAAGTCTTCTAATAAGCATGGTGCAGCATGTCTTTGTTTCTCTGCCTATATTTCTTTCCTGACACGTGTGTCTGCTCTACCTCTGCTCTATACATCAGGCTTTAGTGTCTTTTTAGGGTCTCATCAACCTGGTGAGTTAAACCGATGTCCTCTTTGATTCTCTGCCTGGACTCACTTTCTCTCTTCCTACCACCAGGGCTTCCAAGGAAAAACTGGCCCCCCAGGTCCCCCTGGTGTTGTCGGCCCGCAGGTAAGTCATCTCTTTGTGAATCTCTAATTGGCCAGGGAAAGCTGGCAACTCTTTGATAATGGAAGGATAAAACATTACTGTGATTTCATAGAACTTTGTTCAGAGGGGACAGTGTGTGATCACTGTCAGCTCTCTGGTCTCTTTATGTTAGACTCCCATCAGATGTAAAGCTGTAGTGTTAGTGTTTAATAGTTCCTAGGCTCTCTCTAATATTAATCAGTAGACAGAGAATAAATTAATTCTAATATGACACAAGCTTATCATATGACCTGACCTGCTATCTGTGAAGCCAGCTCTGTCTTCATATTTAGCCTTTATAGAAAATTCCAAACGTATCACAGTTTTTTTTTTAATCATAAACATTTACCATATGATTTTGTAGGTTAGAGTGAATCATTTTTCCTTAATATATCAGTTCTGAGAGGTCATTGTTTTGTTTTTTTAATTACTTCCAGATTTTTATATGTCACAATCTTTAATGGTAAAATTTCTCTTCAGTGGTTTGAGCCTCCACTTCTACAATAATGAGATTTCTCCACAGCAGTTTGCATCTCTGCCCCTTACACATTGTGGAGATTTTTCTGCGATAGTTTGTGTCTCTGACTCTCACACATTGTGGAGATTTTTCTGCGATAGTTTGTGTCTCTGACTCTCACACATTGTGGAGATTTTTCTGCGATAGTTTGTGTCTTTGACCCTCACACATTGTGGAGATTTTTCTGTAGGATTTTGTGTCTCTGCCTTTCACACATTGTGGAGATTTTTCTGCGGTAGTTTGTGTCTCTGCTCCTCACACAAAGTGCAGATTTTTCTGCAGTAGATTGTGTCTCTGCCCCTCACACAATGTGGAGATTTTCTGCGGAAGTTTGTGTCTCTGCCCCTCACACAATGTGGAGATTTTTCTGCGGAAGTTTGTGTCTCTGCCCGTCACACAATGTGGAGATTTTTCTGGGGTAGTTTGTGTCTCTGCCCCTCACACAATGTGGACATTTTTCTGCAGTAGTTTGTGTCTCTGCCCCTCATACATTGTGGAGATTTTTCTGCGGTAGTTTGTGTCTCTGCCCCTCACACAATGTGGAGATTCCCCTGAGGTAGTTTGTATTTCTGTCCGTTGCACAGTGGCAATAATCCCGTTCCCCCTCCCCCCTCAGTAATTTGTGTCTCTTCCCCTCCCAAAATAGATTTGACAGGCCAGCAACTATGCATAACTGAAATATCCATTTTTGATTGTAGAATAAAAGAATGTAGCTGGATTTATTAAAATAATAAAGAAAGCTTGTGTTTACTATTCTAAGAACATATTGTAATGATGATTCTGTGTATTGGTACAAGGATATTCCGATCCTTTTACTACGCATGCATAGTATTGTACCTGTAAACTGTACATGGTGCTCCAGATGTACCTGATTGACCCCAGCTCAGAGAAAATTGTACAATATAGAGCACAATTTAGTCTAGCCTTCTTCAACCATGGTTCCGTGGAACCATAGAGTTCCTCCAGAGGAACTGGGGCTGATTGACCTCCCGTTTAATGGTGCCTGCACCACACCACTTCGTAGTGTCAAATCCATTACACTAAAGATCTTTTTAGCTGTCTTTGAGAGAGGCATTCGCCGACTGTTTATTTTTGTAACTACGGTACTTCTGGCTTCTTGAGTGTGTGATTCTTATCTTCTTGTAAAACCTACTCCTTTTTTTCCCCCATTTGTGGATCTTTTAAGGGCCCAACTGGAGAGACTGGTCCCATGGGCGAAAGAGGTCATCCTGGGCCTCCTGGACCTCCTGGTGAGCAAGGTTTACCTGGTCTAGCAGGAAAAGAAGGGTCTAAGGTGAGTTTTAGATTCTTAAGCAGATAATTGGCTCAGTGTAAAAGCGGAATACAATTTAAAAAAAAAGTAGCTTTCAAAATCACTAATATTAACCAATTGTCACCACCTATCATAGGGCTCTAACAGTATGGGCAGGTGACAGACTCTCTTTATGGAGATATCAGAGGTCTATTAGACCCCTAATGTCACCACTGCTTTCCACTGCAGCTAATCAACCACGACCTGCTTGATTAGCTGCATCCCCAACTGCAGTAGCCAGAGAATGACAGATCTAAAAGTGGAAGTGACTAAATGATCATCGCTTCTGAGTTTATTAGACACAAGTGGATGTTCCCTGAACTTGTTCCAATCGTCATCCTGAAATAATTTACCACAGTCGCTACGCAGATCATTCTCACTGTAAAACTGGCAGCCGGTGGAAAGTACCAGGCTCGTAGCTGCAGCCATGAACTTGTTTTTACCACTTGAATTCCAATCCATTTTTTACATGACCTATGGATGTCAAGTGGCTAATGAACAAGTAAAGGTTTTTTATTTTTTTTATCAACATTCACTAGTGGATTCTGTACATAAAGGCTATTATTAAATCCATATATTCATGTTTCTATGCCACAAATGTTTGTATTTATGTGGTGTAGCACAGTAAAGATTTACTATATTATATATACTGTGTGTGTATGTATATATATATATATATATATATATATATATATATATATATATGACTTCTGCCCCTTAAGTATTTTAACTAAACCTTAAAAAACAAACCATACATTGATGGCTATATTTGTTTTCAACTCAATGTCTAAGCCTGTTGCTTTTCGACTTTTAGGGAGATCCTGGCCCTGCTGGTGTGCCTGGTAAAGATGGACCACCAGGTTTAAGAGGATTTACTGGAGAACGTGGCCTTCCAGGCCCAGTTGTGAGTATACTGGCAGGTTGACCTAAGCAGAGTTTTATATAGCTGTCCTTGGTTAGTTTAGGTCAGACATTGAAGGTATTTCAGGAGAATAGAAAGACAGATATCTTCTGGTCTAATTACAAATTTTATAAGTAGAAATGCATTTATAAAAGAGCCCCTAAGCAGAAGCCTGAAAAGTTAATTTCATTCTAACTGTAAATCTAATTGTTTCTTTTTTTTATAGGGTGCTCCTGGACTGAAAGGCAATGAAGGGCCCCCAGGACCTCCTGGCCCTGCTGTAAGTATTGATTATTGACATATATGGACAATCTATTGGGAATGATTCTCTTACTTGTTTTCCTCTTTGACACAAAACACAGTTCTTACTAAGTAGGAATAATTTTTATTCCTAACATTTGCCATATAAAGCAGCGGGGTGTGTGAAATGTGATGCATAGACAATTATTGACCTGTATGGCGTATAATTTGATGCAGTGGGGGGAAAGCACATTATACCATTATCAGTAATCTTCCCAGCACCTCAGTGTTTAATGAAGTGTAAAAACAAAAGATTTACGTGGTTTGCATTGCAGATAAATGAATTCACAGGTAAAAAGTGGACATTTTTGAGGAGAGGTCTTCAGGTGGGGCTTTATAAGACACTGACAAATGTATTCTAGTAAACATGCTCTTTTTTTGTAAGCTCAGAGAAATCCAGTGGCTTGTTTGTGTTCTTAAGCTCCATTTGAGATCAAATTGGAAACCGTCAGGACGTACACCAAGGCAAATGCAATGTAGGGCACTCTGGGTGAATTGTACTGGTCAGAGATAAGGATCCGTAATGTTTGTAGAAGACAGGGCAGGCAAACAGATGTCCTAAAAGAACACTTGAGCAGCAGTCCATAATAGGGAAGCAATTCTCCGGTAAAAGCAGAACACAAACAGAAGGTGCTTCTAAGTGCAGTATCAACAAGACTTTATTGTCCAAAGGCTAAAAAATACTAGAGATAAGAAATAAACAGGCTCATCAGAACACAATAGATGTCCAGCAGTTAATGTCTCATTGATATCCCAAGTGGCAGCACTGTGCCATCCCTGATTGTATGATTGTAGTGACTGGGCAAGCGGTTTAATAAACTGATCCACATACTGTGGGAAACCACTAGTTATGCTTTCCATTCTGTTTGTAGGACTTACACCAAAACTGTGGCTTTATTTGGAGCCAAACTGTTATTTTGAAATTGTGTGGAATTCAATTAATGGCAACTTATTTTCCGCACAGAATTGTTATTATTCCATTGTGTTATGTACCTGAAAAATGTAAAGGCACCCCCTCCCAATGAAGGTCCATTTGTGTGTGTGTGTGTATGTATGTGTATATATATATATATATATATATATATATATATATATATATATATATATATATATATATATATATATATATAAGCAGAACTCCAGCCAAAAACAACAAGATACAAATAATTACCCCAGACAATATTTAACCTTCATTCTAGAGATTTTAACCACAGTACTTTTTATTTGCCACATGATGTCCTCAGTTTCATGGCTAACATCATTTAACCCACTTCCTCTGAGCTGGCCCATAATTCTTAAATAGGTTACCTGCCTCTTCCTCTTCCCGGGCACACTTCCTGACCAGAAAAAGCTCCTAGCTCTCTTCCATTGGCACAAAACAATATTTTTTGTGTTACCTGGGTTCGAAGCTGCCTACGGTGCTTGGCACCAAGACCTTCCCCTCCTTATTTACAGCAGCAAAAGTCATTAGTCTCCCTCTGGGGACAGCTTCCTCTAGCCATTCTGCTTGCCTGTTTACCACGCCAGCTACCTTTTCTGCCACAATGTCCGATTTTATTGGCAGAATCTCAGGCCTTATTGATAGCAGGGATCACAACTTTGCCCCTGTCATGATCAGTCAGGCTTGCAGGCCAGTGGCTTAAGCAGTGAAAAGGCTCACGTAGAAACCAGCAGGATAAATACATGAGCAGATTCCCCTGGGGGATAACACAGGCTTACCTAAGGCGTGAGGGTCTAAGCACTAATCAGTCCTCTCCAGAGCTCCTTATGGTGAAGATGGGTTTCACTGCAGGCTAGTGCCAGGTCGCGGTTTTTAGGATTGTTCCCCACTGGGAGGTGAGCAAGCCGGGGGATTAGTAGCAGATAGGGATCAAGCAGAAGCATAGTTGGTAAACAAGCCAAATGTAACAAGCGGTTGCAGGTTGGGATAAAGCCAAAAGTTGGTAATAAATGGTTGCAGGTTATAATCAATTGGAAGCATAGTCGAGGAACAAGCTGAAGGTCGGTAATGAAGTTGAGGAGGGCAGCAAGAGTGTAAGAAGATAATGCCTGGAGAAGAACACAATAATCTGACAAACAGAAAGTGCTAAGGCATGGCTAAATAGGCAGGTCATGGGAGGGGCAAGGAGTTCAAGGTTCACCAGAAACAAGAGAAAGTAAGTTTGTTCAAGGGATCAGGCAGGGAGCTGTCCAGCATCCCACATAGCTCAGCAAAAAGAGGTACTGCCAGATACAGCACAATCCCTTTTTTTTTTAGCGGCCCTCTGTCAGGACTAAATGAGTGACCAGAGATCCTAATTCCATCTTAATGGATGCCTCAGTCCACACTCATTTAGACTTTACCCACAGCCTTATGCTACTGTGTGAATGGCCTGGTTGATACACTTTACCAGATCTCCAGGATGAGTCTTTTCTCTGTCAATATGTGCAGGATTGTTTGGCTTTAATGCTGGTTAGCTGAGCTTCTATGCAAGAAACACATTGAGGGGTTACTCTTAGAAGGTGGACACCTGTTTAGTACTTCCTTAGAAAAGTGCTCAAGAAGATTACAAGGGGGTATAAGCGGGGCCGGTGCTACTGCTAGGCGAATTAGGCAGCCGCCTAGGGCTCACTGCCACCTAGGGCTGCTGGTTTCACTACTGTCTGCCAGCTTCCTAACATTCTGCTAGCTTCCCCACACAGGGCTCCATTCACAAAGCGGTATGATGCAGTATTTTAGTAGTGAAACCTTGCATTAATTTAACACTGGCAGACGCTGGCATCCTTGACAATCAGTAACTGTCAGGATTGTTAAGGAGCGGGTGGCCTCCGCTTCCTTAACAACTGAGTCATCAGCTGTCATGGGGTTCCCCACTGACCGCTGAATATTAAGAAAAGAATTGCCAGCATTTAAAAAATCACAGAAAAAAATGGCGTGGGGTCTCCCCCCAATCCATACCAGGCCTTTTGGATCTGGTGTGGATTTTGAGGAGAACCCCCACGCCAAAATTTTAAAAGAAAATGGCAAGGAGTCCCCCCAAAACTTATACTAGACCCTTATCAGAGCATGCAGGCCAGGAAAGGGGGGGGGGCGAGCGCCCTCTCCCCTCCTGAACCATACCAGGCCAAATGCTCTCAACATTGGGGCATGCATCTCTGCATCTCTTAACCTTGTGGTGGGTAAGAGTACTTTTGAGGTCAAGAAATGTTCCTTTTATCCCTCTGTCTTCCAGTTGCAAATCTAAGGTGGGAACATACTAACATACTATCTTAAGAATACATGGCCCTTTAAACTAGCCAAGGCTGATTCCAGGGCTTCTGCTTAGCGATGGGGTGCCCCCCCCTTCTCAGAATAGGGGGATTTCTTGTCAGCCTTCTGGTCCCAGAAAATCTCAAAGCCTTGATCCTGAGTGTCATTTCCAAGGGCTTCAAACTAGAGTTATGCATCGTGTTTTCTCCTAACCCCTTCCTGTTTCAAGGGCCGAATCCAGCAGCTCTTGTGCCAAGGGGTCATTACCCCCATACCAACAGAAGAATTCCTTCAAGATTTCTATTCAGACTTTTTTTTATGATTCCTAAACCAAATGGGGGCCCATACTAGATCTGAACTCACTCAACTTTTTCCTACATGGAATCTGCCAAGTTAGTGATGGCATCTCTCCCTCTAGTGGATTTTCTGGCTTCGGTTCAGGATTACTACTTGCACATCTCCATGTTTCCTCCACATCTTTGTTTATGTTGCAGGTTACCTGAATAGTCTCCCGTTAAATGATCAGTTCACCCTATCTCTGTCAACCAAAATACAGCTGACAGTGCTGACTCTGCAGCCTGTTGGATGGATCAATACTATGAGAAAGTCATTTCTGGACCTGTCTCACAGATTGGAGCACCTGGGTCTGATGCTACACATGGCCTTGCCAGGCCTTAGAACCTCAAGACAAACTTTTTCCCCTCTGCTCTACTAGGGGGTTAGGGGGGTCCAAACCCCACCATAGCATCCTGCCCAAGTGCCCAGCACTTTTATGCTGCTTGAGCAGCAGTAAGTGAAAAAAGTTGACAGAATGATTTGCACTGCAGCAATACACTGTGTGCAGCAATTTGCCAGGCTGGGTGACAAGTGTAATGATCTCTGCCTGTATTACCATTAGGTACTGAACACCATGCTCTATTTTTGGCACCTGGTTGTCTGCAGTGGAAGGAGCCTAGCTATCTCAGTTCTGCGTGTCTCCCTACAGTGTATGGTGTTTTGTGCTCTGTTTTTGTGTTTTTCATTGTTCTTGCTCTCTCTCAATAGCTTGAATGTGTTTAAATGTGTTTCTACTGTTTTAAAAGTGTATAAGGACCTTAAAATGCTTTTAAAAGTACCGTAAAAGTTATAAAAATATGCCTAGGGTATTTCTATTTTACGGATTTTTACTTATCACGGGTGGGTCTGGAACGTAATCCCCCGCGATGGAGGGGGGTATACTGTGTGTATATATATATATATATATATATCTGTATATTTTTTTATTTTCTTTGTAAAAATATCCGCCAGTGATCAGACATATGCTATCTCTGGAAGTTTGTCACTGATATGAACTGTGTTTATGTTCTAGGGATCTCCAGGCGAAAGAGGAGCTGCAGGGCCTGCTGGTCCAATTGGTTTACCTGGAAGACCCGGCCCACAAGGACCACCTGGACCAGCTGGTGAAAAGGGAGCTCCAGTAAGTACATTGATTGTTTTGTATATATAATCACACTATAGACATAAAGCAGGGATCTCCATGCAGTCAACCTGGTGTTACCTGGGTACCACCAAAATAATGCTATGGAATGACTACTCTGCATCAAATATATACACGTAGTTTTGAAGTACTGACACTAACTGTAACTGAGCCCCCTCATACGGTTTACATTTCCCGTAAGTATTTGTGAGCAGACAGCTCAAATAGAGCAATGTCTCTTCTACCTCTGCAGTCATATCAACAATATATTAGTATTTTTTGCTCTTTGGCGGTGATCAGCTTCAGGGCTAAAGTTCATGTCAAAGTAAACAATTGTTTCGTTTGTAAGGACATATTTTGTGAGACTGAAATACATGTGTGGAATGTAGCATTGAAGATGGTGTTCACTGCACAAACTGGAGCTCACATCAAGAAAAGGTAGGATTTCCTATTGATAAGAATGAAGTGGCTTTGGCCACTATCTTTAAAACCCCTAATTTTAAGCCCATCGTGCAATATTCACCTTAACTTGCAATCTGATCAGATTACTCTAAGTCATTTAGTGAATCTCTGTATCTGTGTAAAGAGCTCTGGGAATATTAGTTCAATAATATTGGAAAAAAAGGTCACATTTAAATTTGTACTTTTTTACCTTTAATACTATACTGTATAGGTGCCATCACTGTTTAAAAACTGCATCTTTTAACCTTGTGGTGTCAATTCGTTGCCATCAGCCTATCCACTGGACTAAGAATGGGTATTACTCCTACGTTGCCTTCTTCAGCTCCTGTACACAACCATAAAATCCCCCTTTCAGCTCCGGTGGTAACTTTGTCTGCAAACATTTTTTTGCCATCATTTTCGTCAGCTGCATGTTTTCAGTGATGAAAACTCAATAAAATTCAAATGTATTCAACTGACAAATCTATGACAAGAATCAATTCCAATTTTCGTCAACAAATGAAAACAAAACGGAAATGTTAGGGAGGGATGTTTACCCACCTGAAGCTCCACCTGTCTGTTAAGGCTCCATGCACACAGGGCGTCATAAAAACGAGCTCCAAAGCTGTTTCTTGACGCCGGTAAAAAGCAGCTGTAAAAACATGCTTTCAGTAGCTTTTTCCATTTGCGTTATTGCACGTTTGGCCAAGTAGCTTTTAGCAGCGTTTTTTCTGCCTCCATTCAAAATCAATGGTTCCCTATGGGAGCCTATTGATTTGAATGGAAGTCGCACCGCAAGTCGGATCAGGATGACCTGACTTGCGGCGCGACTTTCGCTGTGAGAATCTTGAGGGGGAACTCCACGCCAAAATGGGGAAAAAAAATTTTGGTCCCCCCCCAAAGTCCATACCAGACCCTTATCTGAGCATGCAGCCCGGGAGGCAAGGAAAGGGGAGGGGACGAGCGAGCGGCCCCACCCCCCCTGGACCATACCAGGCCACACGCCCTCAACATGGGGGGGTGTGGGTGCTTTGGGGCAGGGGGGGCTCTGCACCCCCCACCTCAAAGCACCTTGCCCCCATGTTGATGAGGACAAGGGCCTCATCCCCACAACCCTGGCCGGTGGTTGTGGGGGTCTGCGGGCAGGGGGCTCATCGGAGTCTGGAAGCCCCCTTTAACAAGGGGCCCCCCAGATCCCGGACCCCCTCCCTATGTGAATGGGTATGGGGTACACTGAACCCCTACCCATTCACCCCATCAAAGGCAGTTTGTGTAAATAACGACAGGAGACGTTTTGAAAAGTTTATTAAAAATCTTCATCCGGTCTTCTCCGCTCCGGTCTTCTCCCTCTCCGCTCTTCTGCCCTCAGCTCTTCTGCCCTCAGCTCTTCTGCCCTCAGCTCTTCTGCTCTTTTGCTCTTCTGCTCTTTTGCCTCCTCTGGTCTTCTTCTTCCTCCGGTCCTCCTCCGACGCTGTCACCGGTGATTATGCCGGTCTCCGGTCTCTGCAGCTTATTATATAGTCATAAGGGGGCAGGTCCTCGCCGAGAGGCCTTGCCCCTAATGGCTATATAACAAGCTGCAGAGACCGGCATAATCACTGGTGACAGCGTCGGAGGAGGACCGGAGGAAGAAGAAGACCAGAGGCGGCAGAAGAGCGAAGGGCAGAAGAGCGGAGGGCAGAAGAGCGGAGGGCAGAAGAGCTGAGGGCAGAAGAGCGGAGAGGGAGAAGAGCGGAGCGGAGAAGACCGAATGAAGATTTTTAATAAACTTTTAAAATGTCTCCTGTCGTTATTTATACACACTGCCTTTTATGGGGTGAATGGGTAGGGGTACAGTGTACCCCATACCCATTCACATAGGGAGGGGGTCCGGAATCTGGGGGGCCCCCTTGTTAAAGGGGGCTTCCAGATTCCGATGAGCCCCCTGCCCGTAGACCCCCACAACCACCGGCCAGGGTGTGAGGTTGTGGGGATGAGGCCCTTGTCCTCATCAATATGGGGGCAAGGTGCTTTGAGGTGGGGGGTGCAGAGCCCCCCCTGCCCCAAAGCACCCACACCCCCCCATGTTGAGGGCATGTGGCCTGGTATGGTCCAGTGGGGGTGGGGCCGCTCGCTCGTCCCCTCCCCTTTCCTTGCCTGCCGGGCTGCATGCTCGGATAAGGGTCTGGTATGGATTTTGGGGGGGACTCCACGCCATTTTTTCGGCATGGGGCTACCCTCAAATTCCATACCCTGGGGGGGGGGGGGAACCCCACGCCGTTTTTTCCCCCATTTTGGCGTGGAGTTCCCCCTTAAGATTCTCACAGCGCAAGTCGGATCATCCTGCGGTGCGACTTCCATTCAAATCAATAGGCTCCCATAGGGAACCATTGATTTTGAATGGAAGAAAAAAAACGTATAACGTGGCTTAACACACGTTAAGCAACGTTAATCAGCCTTTAGCATCAGACGTTTTTGCAGCTTGACGCTGCAGCTCTAGAACGCACAGTTCCTGGGTTTTTTTTTGGAGCTGTAAAACGCCTATGCTACTTGGAGCTCCTAAAAGCTCTATGTGTGCATGAGGCCATAGAATAACATGGATGGGCGTTCTGCAGCTGCAAAAAAAAAACGTCTGACGCTGCTAACAGCAGCTCCAAAAATGTCCAGTGTGCATGAGGCCTAAAGCCTCAGCCCCCTGACAAGCTGTAGTGGCTGAGAGGCGCAGGTTTCCTATGCCTGCCTGCTGCCTGGGAGTTCTGGAACAATGCCCTACAAACCATGTGGTAAGTGTTTCCCCTCCCAGCATGGTAGCAGTGCTTAGCACTATATATAATTACAGCCCCCCAGACTAGTTCTCTGCCCTGTGTATTCCCTCACGCCCATTTACTTCCCCATCCTCACTACATGTCATTAGATTTTTACTCCAGAAGTATGTAATGAGTTTGGAAATTCTAGAGAAACGCTTAAATAATGCAATGTAGTTTAACTAAACCCATTTGATTATAGTCGACTAAAATGTACTGGAGATTGTAGTAGAATAAACGAATTGTTGGTAACACGATACAGTGTCAGTCTGGGCATGGTGCTGGTGCTATACATCAGCAGCACAGTTGATAATGGGAGATTTTATATAAAGAAAAGATTCTAGGTATCTATGCTAGAAGAATTCATAAGTGAATGTAATATTTTTCCAGTTAATACATAACATGGCTAAAGGCTGGGATTAGCATGGAGTTTTGTTGTAAAGAGCCAATGATGAGAAATAAAATGGAGTGTGGATCATCACAAATTTACAGTTTGATCTGCTTCTAAAGTGTGACTTGTTTAGGTTCAGTCTGGAAGTCTAAACCTTAGTGCTGGAACTGGCAGCTGTCCATGCTCACATCTTTTCTGCTAATAGATTAATGATAAAGATCTTCTCTTCATCAGTCTCCCTGGTGTTATCTGACACTGGCCAGGTTCGGTGGGGCGGAAGTGTGGAGATTAAACAGGCCTCATTTATCGGTCCAGGCCTCAGTCCTGACTCTTGTGTGACCTGTGCTTTGAATCATATCACAAGCAAATCAGATTGCATTTTTTGATTTGCAGGAAGACATTACTGGCCTCTGTGTCAGTAGAGAGACCCAATGTGGCATGATAAGTTTAACGACTGCATGATCTGTGCCATATTGTGACGAGACAGCGGCATGTTCCAGTCCAATCGGACATTAATGTTGATAGTTTCTTGTGATTAAAGGGGCCCTTTTAATGGCTGGGAAGTTTTTTTAGGCTTGCTTTGGCATATTAAAAGATGTCAGACCCAGAGCTAGAAGAACAACTTTATAAGGGCCATGGCTGTAGGGAGTTCACAGACTACACTTGTCAGATGAAAAGAGCCATTTGTTTTATTTATAGTCCTTTATGGTCAGCTCACAGGATTCATAATATGGCAGAGCTATTCAGCCACACATGGCTCATAGCTTAAACAGTCCAGCATGCAAGGCCACTAAATAGGCTCTTTACTTCATTAGTGATAATGAGTGGCTCACATTTCAAGTCAGGATTTATTTTTTTTCAGTTTAGCCTGTCTATTGTAATTGTTATTTATAGAGAAAACAAAATGTCTGTTTCAGCATTACAACTTCCTCGATCAGCACATTAATTTTTTTTTTTTTGAAAAACAGAGATGTTATTGTGAAAATAGATAAACCAACATGGTACAGGTAGAAATCAAAGTTTGAACAAAAACTTTTGTTAAAGTGCAATCACAAATAAATGGGAGAACAGGTTACCTAAATGCAGAGGGATAGAGCAGTACGGGCAATTCAGTACAACAAAGCACGGCATACATACAGGCAGAGCAGTGTAGAGAATGAGAGCAATATCAGGTACATGTGGCCGAATTCTGGAGCCATCTGTCCCAAATCTTGTTGTATTTAGTGGGACATCTCCGGTTCTTATACATAATTCTATGGTACGGCAAGACAGAGTTTACTTCCTTCAGCCAGTGTTGGAAATCTGGGGGGTTCTCCCTCATCCACTGTCTAGCCACCAGCTTTCTAGCTATAAAGAGCGTGTGTTGTAGAAATGTATTCGTGAATTTATTCATGTCTTCATCTGGGTAAATACCCAGTAAGCACTGTTTGGGGTCTAGCTGGAGGGGGGATCCTATAGTGTCGTGCAGGAAAGCCACTATCTGTTTCCAGTAGGCCTGTATTCAGGGACAATACCAGAGTAGATGGTAAAATGTGCCTGGGGATACGTGGCTCATTGGGCTGTCCCGGGAGAGGCCAGGCCTGTATCTGGCCAGCCTGACAGGATGGAGGTAAGTACGGTGAACTATGAACAGTTGGGTTAGTCTGTCAGACAGTTTGGGTGACGACTTCTGGCAGGTCTCAAGGGCCTCACACCAATCCTCATCCTCCATTTCGCCCACCTCCGGTTCCCAGCCAGCTTTAACAGCGTACGCTATGGTAGTGGAGGAAGGCGAGTGTAATGCAGAGTACAGAATAGAAATCAGGTGGCTAGGCTCAGTACTCTGAACTATCTCTAGAATTGGCAGGGATTCCAGAGGGGGCATAGCTGTCTGGACCTGGGCCTGGAAGGAATGTCTAAGCTGGTAATAGCGAAACAACATGTAGTCCTGGAGTGAGTGGGAGGCGCGCAATTCTTCAAAGGTGCCAAGGGTGGACCTCCTTACAATGTGTGAAAGGTAATATACACCTCTACCACCCCACATCTCCGAGTCTGGCACCGAGCGGAACTCCGGGAGAGTCCCATTATGCCACAGAGGGGTAAGGGTATGCAACGGGGGGTATCGATCCGCACATTCATACACTATTTCTGGGTGGATCAAAACAGCAGAAATATCTGCTAAGATTTATATCATTCATGCCATAGACACAAATGTTACAAAATATTTTCTACAATAAAATGTACAGAAAATAATTCCAGCCATGAAAGGGAACTGTAGACAAACGCATATCATGCATAAGAAATAGTTCATGCAATGGCCCTAGCTACCTGTGTCTGGTTTCATTGGATGTTCCACACAGGACCCCCTGTAACTGTTATAAGTGTGTTTGTTTTATTGGTGTAACAGTTTTCTTTCTCTATGGTTAGTGCCTGATTTCCTCACAATTGTCTATTGTAACTTCAGGGAGAAAAAGGTCCCCAGGGACCAGCTGGACGTGATGGTATCCAAGGTCCTGTTGGTCTCCCAGGCCCAGCTGGACCAGTTGGTCCTCCAGGAGAAGATGGAGATAAGGTAAAAAGAAATATGAAAAACACTCCTAGAGCAGGTTTCTATGTATTTGCTGTTAGCTGATTGGGAAAGGATGCAGTAAATGCCAGTGGATTTGATGTGAAACAATCACAAGCTTCTAAAAAGTATTTGTAATATTTACCCTAACTTGACTTAGGTTGAGCCAGGCTTACCTGACTGAGCATTATTTCGCTTTCATTTTTTTTTTTACTTGTTTTGCTCAGCTTTGTTCTTTGTGTTTTTGTTTTAATTTTCTAATTGTACTTAATAGCCGGTTGCAACTGTGTTATTGTGCCTTGTGTGCCGTACGTTCGGCATAATGTTTGTAATATGCAAAGCCATAAATAAAGAATGAAAAAGAAAAATTGTACCCTAACAATTAACTTCTATTTTTGCTCCAATTTCTTCTGTTAAATATAATATTGAAAGTATTTTAATATATCTGTTCGAAGTGCAAAAAAATACCTGTTAATCATTTCAGAAATTCAGAGTTGTTCTGTTCACATTTCCTGTGTTATCTCAAGGAGTCTAATTAGCCCTCAAAATTATTTTCTTGGACTACAGATAAGTTAGTGTCTATGTTGTAGAGATGAGGAGAGTGGAAGGATTTGAGTAGTTTAGCAAAAGACAACTGGACAAGGCTTGCACTATTCAGTCCACAAAAATGCTGGGTTTTCAACCCAGAACAGGACTTAGCAGCTGAGTGAATTTCTGGCATATCAAGAGGTACTTGTATTTCTGTACTTGCAGGGTATAGGGATAAAACATGCAAAACGTGCATGTATTGCAGAGATACTGCACTGACATATACTTTAAAGCAAACTTGTTCTGTAGAGCTTCTAGCCCCCGAATTATTTTAATAGAGTGTATATATTTACTGATTGAACCAAATGAGCATGAAAGATAACTCTGATTCAAATCTCGTCATCATAGTTAATTGGTTGAATAACTTGAACAGAACCATTGTGAATACATTTGCTTTTAGGCCTGCTTATACAGGCATGTGGCATTTTTTTTCACCCTGTAGAAGCAACTCTGTTAGCCTATGTGTCCAGGTACATTTGGGCATTTACAGGCTAAAAAACAAAATCACGGGTGCATTTTTGAGAGATACTTTCCGGCAGAAAAAAAGGTTTGACATACCTAAACATGGTGTTTAGGTGTGTCAAACATTTAAGTGAACATTTTTCTACTGTTTTGGGGAAAAATGCTGATGCTAAACACATGCACAATATGCTCCATAGGGATGTTTTTTTTGCTGCTTTTTTCTGCCAGCATTTCTGCAATTTTTTTTGCTGTCTAATGTGCATGGACTACAGTCTTAGCGTAACTACAGTTGTTCTGATTTATTCACGACAGCACTATTCTGCAATCAAGCGTATAGTATAGTATATAATATATAGTGTAGGTGCCACAAATTGCATAAATAAACATGGTGTGTGGTTTCTTTGTTCCAGGGTGAGATTGGAGAGCCAGGACAGAAAGGAAACAGGGGTGACAAAGGGGAGCAGGTAACAGTCGTGGTTCATCTCTATGAATGTTTTTTTTTTTCTTTTAAGAACAAATTGAATAACCTTGTATTTTTTTTTTTTTTTTCATCACAGGGCCCACCTGGACCTTCAGGACCCCAGGGACCTATTGGTCAGCCGGGTCCATCAGTGAGTAACCTAAAGTTATTAAATTATCTGTTGATGTAGCCCATGGATTCTTTAATTATAAATTCTGTTTTCTAATTCCCTTCCAGGGAGCAGATGGAGAGCCTGGACCCCGAGGACAGCAAGGCTTGTTTGGTCAGAAAGGTGATGAAGGTCCCAGAGGTTTCCCCGGACCACCAGGCCCAGTTGGGCTCCAGGTGATTATGATATGAAGTTTAGAAAGAGACTTTCCTGCAGAGGGAATTAAATTAATCTTCACCAGGCCAGCAGTCTAAAACCGGCATAGCGATATTCATTAGGTACAATAAGAGACAACTTCAGGGAAGCCCACCTTGGCACTTCAAGCCAAAAAATATCCAAAAAGGAAAATAAATTCTGACAAGGTTCCATGAATCTTTAATATCTACTCCCTTCCATATATTTCCTGCCTGTCGGTCTTCCCTTTGTCATCCTGCAGGACACTCATCGATAAAGCTACCTACCGTTCTTGAATTCCATGAAGGATTTGCAGACCTAAGGTTGCAAATGATCATAGCCCTCTATAATAGAAAACTGTGTCCTTTTAAGTTTTTACTTAACTTGTTTTTCACCTTTCTGTGTTATTCGTTACTGAAGAGAAGAATTTCAAATGCAAAACGAAAGAGTTAACATTTCAGTTGCTTACATTTGTCACCACAGTATCTTTAGTCTGTTGTACTCTTCTGTGACACTGTTATTGTTGTTCAGTTGGGAGCTGCTCAGTGGCAAATTGCCCTTATAAATTATTTGAAGAGGTTGCCAACTCTAGGTTATGTGTATCCATGAATTTAAAACATCAACTGGGCGATTTTCGATTGACTGTGAAAATGTAAAATCATTAGGCCCCCATGCATACAGGAAGTTTTTTTTTTTTTCCATACACATTTAGGCACGTCCAGCGTTAAACACCTATGTCTGTATGGACACTTAGGTTAACATTGAGGGGTGTTTAGAATCAGAAAAAAAATGTCAAAGTGCCTTTAAAAGCAACCTTCAAAATGTCCTTTGTGCATGAGGCCTTTTGATGAATTAGAAGCCAAAGCTAGAACCTTCAGATATATGCTTATTTTTATCTTTGTGCTGCCCCAAGAAATATTTCCATCAATTAGAGTGAATAATAACATGTAGACAAAGGGTATAACCAAAGGTTGCAGGGTCTTTACAAACATTTATTTGACATCTTCATTGCTTGTCTCAATTTACCCCAAGGTGGAAAATTAACCACTTCTGGACTGGAAGGATTTACCCCCTAAATGACCAAGCCATTTTTTTTGTGATATGGCACTGCGTTATTTTAACTGACAATTGCGCTGTCGTGCGATGTTGTACCCAAATAAAATTGATGTCCTTTTTTTCCCACAAATAGAGCTTTCTTTTGGTGGTATTTGAATACCTCTGCAGGGTTTATTTTTTGTGCTATAAACAAAAAAAGAGCAGCAATTCTGAAAAAAAAACAATATTTTTTACTTTCTATTATACAACATTCCCAATAACAAAAAATTTAAATCAAAATCTTTCATCGTTTTAGTTTTTTAGAATTTAGTATTCTGCCACATATTTTTGGTAAAAAAAATCTCGATAAGTGTATATTGATTGGTTTGCGCAAAAGTTATCACGTCTACAAACTAGGGGAAAGATTTATGTCATTTTTGTTTATTTTTTTAATAGTAATGGCAGCGATCAGCAATTTTTAGTGGAACTGTGACATTGTGGCAGGCAGATTGGACACCTAACTGACATTTTTGGCACTTTTGGGAGGACCAGTGACATTACTACAGTAATCAGTACTAAAAATATGCACTGTTACTGTACTAGTGACACCGGCAGGGAAGGGGGAATCAAAGTGTTAAATGTATCCCTAGGGGTGCTTTCTAACTGTGGGGGTGGGTGGGTGATTGGGCCTTCTGCATGAACACAGAGACCCGTGTTCCTAAATAAGACCCGTGTTCCTAATAACACTGCTGTTCTGTCTCCACAGGGAGCGATCGCGGGTGCCCAGCGGCAATCGCAGCCGTCAGACCCACTGATCAGCTTCCCCTGTGGCTAATGGGCGCGCTAGCGGTCCCATGAAGCGATATACAGTTACGTCATTTTGCGGGACAGAGCTAAGAGGTTAAAATAATGTAAAAAAATGTCACCTTTTCTCTCCTTCTAAGCATATTAGGGGTCAGTTTGGGACGTTGCTGCTTCATTTTTAGTTTATCTTTGCAGAATTTATGTCATAAACGTACCTTGAAGAAAGTCACTCACGAGCATTCACCATACATCCTAAATTTGCCATCATATGATATACATCCTCCATGTAGCTACGCTGTATACCACAACATTTTAACCGCCATTCCAGTTTCATGAATGGCGATGCTATGGTTAGCACTGTTGCATTAGAGAACTGGGTTGTTTGGTTCAGTTCCCTCCACACAAACTCCTTGCCTGGGGATTGTATGAAGAAAATCAAACTGTGATATAAAGCAGGGTCTAATATTGATTAGGATTCTCTGTAAAACACTTTGTAACATATTGGAATTATGTAAATGAGTGATATTTCTGCAGAAACATATTCTGTGCATTAAGGCCCTGTTCACACCTGAGCGATTTTCTACTTGAAGCTTGTAGCTCTAAAATGCTCAACAAGCCAAATCCCATTCATTTCAATGGCCCCGGTTCACATATGAGCATTCTGTTGACTAAATCCAAACACCTGTTGCTCAAAAAAGTACATGAGGTACTTTTTGGCAAATTACAAGCGTTTTTTGCCCCATAGACTTCAATAGAAACGCCTGACTTGAGTGTTTTACCAGCGTTTTTTCACCCGTTTTCTGCTCACACAGCAGCTCTCCACCCCTAATTTCCTCTCCCTCTCCCCCCCTAGTGCTTTTTATTGGCTAAACACCAATGCCTGAAACTGTAAAATGCTTGTATTATGCTTCTAAAACGCTTTAAAAACGATTGTTAAAAGCTGCAAAAAATCCCCCAAAAAACGCCAGTAAATTGCTTTGCTCAGGTGTGAATGCAGCCTTAGTTAGTAAACTGATACCATGTATGTTTGTGTTTGCCATAGGGCTTGCCCGGACCTCCAGGTGAGAAGGGAGAAACAGGCGATGTCGGTCAGATGGTAAGTAAAATAGTGTGCATTCTTTCCTGTTATATGTGATATATACTGTAGATGTGTAATATTAAGACATTTAGCTGTAAATTTGCAATTCTAGGGATTATTCTGATTTTTCATTATGTCTGTTAAAAACAAGACCATTTCTATGTTTCCTACATAACCCATAATAGCACAACTGAGGAACTGTCTGTTTACTTCTCCATTAGAATCAAACAAATCCCCAGCCCGGTACAGTAACTCTGCAGAGACACTGCAGCGCTGGAATACATCAAACATTACAGCTTTGTAATTGCTCACAGTCTGATTGATCCCACTCATAGCGCACACCGTGCACTAACAGCAAGACAAAGGAAACATCTAAAATTATGTATCTCACAAAAGGAGAGCGTTAATAAATCCCTGATTTCCAGCTTATTGGAGCTGAATATTTCAAACACACATAAAACAAGAAATATCTGTGCTGATTGGGGATTTACACAACACTGGAAACAGCTTGTGCATATAAAATCTGTGAGGTGATCAGAAATATGCATTTTCCAATTTTGATCGCAGACAGCAAAGGAATGTATAAAGACTTTATATACAGTTTCTTTTGTGTATTCTGTCAGGGTTAAAATTATTGCATAATATTATAATGTAGTAAGTGGAGTTCTAGTTTACTTTTCACATGGTTAACATTGTAGCTCTCTGAGCTGTGCTGATAAGTGCCGGCTCACACTACCGCGGCAAGACTTCTGGGGCGACCTGTGAAGTCGCATGCACCGCGACTTCGGCGCGACTTGCACGGACTTCATATAATGAATGTCAATGCAAGTCGCTCCGATTATAATGTAGTAAGTGAAGCTATAGTTTACTTTTCACATGGTTAACATTGTAGCTCTCTGAGCTGTGCTGATAAGTGCCGGCTCACACTACTGCGGCAAGACTTCGGGTGCGACCTGTGAAGTCGCGTGCACCGCCACTTCGGCACGACTTGCACGGACTTCATATAATGAATGTCAATGCAAGTCGCTTCGATGTCGCCCCGGAGTAGTACAGGAACTATTTTCTAAGTCGGAGCGACTTGAGTCACTCCTATTAGAACGGTTCCCGTAGCACTGCATGGACTGCGACTTGTCAGGCTGACCAGTTGCCTGACAAGTCGCGGTAGTGTGAATGGGCACTTAAAGCTCACTGTTTATAGAACTCAACTAATTGTTACTGTCGTGACTTCTCACTGATCACATAGCTTAGTAGGGACATACAGTATACATGCATATACGAAAAGTAAAAAAATAATATATATATCTATATATATATATATATATATATATATATATCTATATATATATATATATATATATAGATATATATATATATATATATATACAGTATATATAATAAAAGATCATTTTAAAAATATAGAAGCTTAAAAAAATTAAACTTTCCTAAAACCATTATACTGTAATTTCTATTTAGAGTAAATGTATTATGAGAGAACACATTTTGGATTTTCTGTCAGATAAACATGATGTTTTACCGGCTAATCTTAAATATGTTGCTGAAAAAGACTGTTTACAGAGCTATATACATCATAATATCGCAGATTACACACACAATCTCTAATCAGAGTGACAGCAAAGCACTTTTGCTGTGCTCTCTCTCTCCGAGATCAAAAAATTGCCTAAATCTCATGCAAGCCTAAATACATTATATTGTGTTTACAAAACCTTCCCATATTTTTAACTATGCAACTTTGATTTAAATAATACCTGGTGATTCTGCCATGAAGGTTCTTGTTCAGGCACTCTTCTTATAGTGTGACAACTGTCTCAAGAGTTGTTCTCACAAGTTGCCACTATGACACACGCAGACATAGTGGTGTAGACAAGCAGACAAGTGGTGTAGACAAGTGGCCATGTAGACACATTGTGCAAGCATGACCCATTGTCACTATCAGGAAGCTGGTTTGGGGTATAATATATTTTTGTTAAAGTTCCTAATGGCAGAGCTTATCAGCCTTTGAAAATTATGTCTGACACTGGAGGGGGGAGCTTCCAATATATGCAAATCTTTCTGCAAATCTGATCTCTCAAAGCAGACATTCAGAATGATATTGTGTGTGTTTGATCTGTTTAAAGTGAACCTGTCAGTTCCCTTATCGTCCTATATTAACCATGGGACTTAAATGCAGGCCATTCCTCTGAAAGAACCTGGGGTCTCTGATATGTACATTTCCACACTCGTCCTCAGTGTTTAAGTCTGACCCCACACTCTTTCCATCCTAAACTAAACTTTTCTAATGGCTCATTACTATGATAGGTGCTGCCAGTTTAAAAAGAAGAGCACTTAGCAAAATTGGAATACATTACGAGGATGCTGTATTCATGTTTTCATAATCATTGTGTCATTGCAACTGAGATATCAAGATGTGAATTATGGGAGTGAAGTTTGTTTTTATTCCTGATTCAGACCTATTCAGTTGTGACATACTGCGCTGGAATGGCCACTCAGATCCTAATGTTTTATAGACTGTAGTCCTAACATTACTGACTCCATTTGGTAAAATTCATTTTGTGTGTTTTTGTTCCTATCTTCTCAACTGCATGCCATCTCTGCTTACAGGGTCCACCAGGTCCACCTGGCCCAAGGGGGCCCAACGGTTCACCAGGAGCTGATGGCCCACAAGGTCCTCCAGGAGGAATTGGAAATCCTGGACCTGCTGGAGAGAAGGTAGATTGTCTTTGTAATCAGTTGCAATGATTAGTGGGATTGAATTTTACAGCTAACTCCACTTGTGTTTACAGGGTGACCCTGGAGAGTCTGGCGAACCTGGTCTTCCTGGAGAGCTTGGGCCACCAGTAAGTAAAGATAGTTTGGATTTCCCACTGGATTTTTACAGGGCAATATCAGCAGAAATATTCCAAATAACAGCCATCTATTGTCTTACCACATTAAAATACAGTAAACATAAAATGTCCAGTTGATGTATTTATGTATATGCATCTGTTTGCAGGTGAGTTAGGGGTTGTAGGGATATTTCTAAATTTTCTTTAGCTTACGCCCAGGTCTTCTGAGAGATTTCAAGACTTCTCAGGTTAGTTGGAGATAAAATACTTATGTTTTTAATTTAGTTTAGGGCCTCCTCTTAGTTAGAAATATCTTGTACAGCTGCATTGACAGAACCCCAGTCAGCATCCATATAAGATCCTTAAACCACTTCCAGACTAAACTCAGAAATCCTAAGGAGAAAACTTGCTTACATTTGATCATTACCTACAGCTCACAAACATAGTTAAAGCTAGGAATGGAGAGTAATCAATAAGATACAAGCCTTCTACAGAAACTCAAATTGTAAAGACTACTAATGGGTTGACTAAATGTTTAAATACATAGTATTTCACAAACGTATCAACAGTTTTTTTGGGGTTTTTCATTTTATAGGGTCCAAAAGGGGAAAGAGGAGAAAAAGGAGAAGCAGGTCTTCAAGGATCAGCTGGTCCAGCTGGTCCAAAAGGACCTCCTGGGGATGATGGTCCTAAAGGTAGCCCTGTAAGTACAAGTCCATCCATGGTCTTCTCCTGTTTGGTATATGGATTAAGCTGCATGTTGTTAACATACTTCTTTTACTGCTTTTAAGGGTCCAGTTGGATTTCCTGGAGACCCTGGCCCCCCTGGTGAACCTGGTCCTTCAGTGAGTACACACCACACTAGACAATTCTACAGTTTTACCATGTTTTCAAATGTAAAGCTATATTATCCAATAATCAATGATAGTCAATGTAACAATATTTGGGGGAAAATTAAAGTCCATGTATTGTAAAAAGCTTTTAAAAATGTTCCTCATCTCTAAACATTAGGGTCAGGATGGACCCCCTGGCGACAAAGGAGATGATGGTGAATCAGGACAGCCGGTGAGTATAAATACTGTCGTACGTTTTCTATTAAAAGGAAATAAAAAAAAAAAAAAAGCATTTGGTAACCTGTTTTACATTCTGTCCACCAGGGATCACCAGGACCTACTGGAGAGCCAGGTCCATCTGGCCCCCCTGGGAAAAGGGTAAGTATCTAAAAGTCCAACAACCATCATTAAGCTCACTGATAAGAAAACAATGGAAAAAGAAAAAGAAAACAATGGACCAGTCAGAACATAAAGAAACATGGATCAAAATTCCCTGCTGTGCTGGCTGAGATTGAATCCATAACTTGGCAAGGCTGATTGTACCCAAGTCGGTCCAAAGATCGACTTGGGTACAACCAGCCTGTCAGATTTTTTACATGCGATTACTGCCAGCGGCTATAGCCACTAGCAGTAATCATTGTGTTCTGCCAGCCGGGAAGGCTCCCTGCCCCCACCCTGTGGTGGAAGGAAAGCAAATCTAATTGTCTATGGCCTAATTAAGTTTTGTCTTTAAATGTTTTTGCTCTCAAATACACTCTTTTCACTTATGCAGTCCTTTTAAAGTCATTAATTACATTTTCCACTAGTAGTCTAGGTAGCCGGTGGGGAACTAGTGGCACAGGGTCTGTAGAGGTGCACACACTGAAAAGTGTTCTAATTTGAGACAATCATATACACAGAAGGGGGTGGGTGTTTCACAAGAATATTTCTTTACAAATATTGTAGCTGGTAAAACATTTTGTATATTTAGTGGTTTGAATGGAGTTGCCTTTTTTCTTTTATTTTTAGGGCCCACCTGGTCCAGCAGGTCCAGAAGGACGACAAGGAGAGAAGGGTGCAAAGGTAAAGTGGGTTTACCTTTGATGTATGGTGGTAAGTTTTTATCACGTACTAACAATCTAATTTTTCTGAACCAGGGTGAACCAGGCTTAGAAGGTCCTCCTGGCAAAACCGGTCCTGTTGGTCCTCAAGGCCCTCCTGGAAAACCTGGACCCGAGGGACTAAGAGGTATTCCTGGACCTGTGGTAAGTAGTCCTTTACATGGAGGTCACATGCTAACTATAAGAGTCACCAAGTCTCAAGTTTTATAAAATATAACATTTTTTTCTTACAGGGTGAGCAAGGTCTGCCAGGATCAACTGGTGCTGACGGCCCACCTGGTCCTATGGTAACTTATTAACTTCATACTAGATTCTTCAATTCTTATGATTATTTACTCCATGAATTAGTATTTTCTATGCAGTTGAGGGGGTTAGCTCCTAAGGACATCCTTTTTTTTTTTTTTTTTTTTTTTTTTTTTTAATTACAAACACCTTATTAAGAACTATGAGATTTTCAAATATATTTTAAATCTCAAAAATGTCTGTTTTCGGAAGGCTATCCTGGCCTGACTCAAACCTGAGAATTAGGTTCCACAGTATCCATTTAGGGCATCTCTTGTACACATTGTTGTACCTAGAGGATTTGCCATTCATGGGAAGATTTGTTTTTACACCCCCCTCCTGTATGCACCAAAATTATTTTCAGTAATAATCATGAAATTAAACAAATACTAATTCTAACTAAATTAAAGTTTAAAAAAGAAACAGAAACTATTTTCTTTAGCTAAACACTGAATTTGTAATCATGCCAACAGGAACAAAATAGGATTCAAGAGTTCATCTCTGCAAAACATGGGGATAACATCACTTTTGTAATATAGTGACAGGTCTGCAGGGGATTACATTATATTAACTACATCCCCTTTTAAACCCGTACATCCCTAAGGATCTGAGCAGTTTTTACATTTCTGCGATGAACCAGTTTATTCAGTGATAACTTTGTCATTACTTAAGATAAAAAAAAAGTAACAAAATAAAAAAATGCTATTTTTTCTTTGTAACCATTATTTGTTTAAAAAATTGTTTTACTGTAGAATAAAAGTATAAGTGCCAGTTCACACTATAGTGATGTCAGACATTGCATGTGATTCGCACCCCACTGCCCTGCAAATCATATGCGATGTCTGTGCGATGCAAATTTAGCCATACAGATTGTATGGCTAAATTCGCTTCACATTCAGACCAAAGTCGTGCAGGACCCTTTTTTTGCTCTGCGCCAGAATCGGATCGCATGGGTGTTCCCACCTATGCGATTCGATTCCTGTCTGATTTAACAGTGAATTCGCACCAGTGAGAACCAGCACTTAATAAAATAAATATGCAGATGAATGAAACAGAGTAGATACGAAAGTAAAAATGTTACTTTGTATCTTTTTATTTTGACCAAAGTTTGTTGATAACTGAATTAGATGGTTCTTTTTTTTTAGAGCTGCTGTATGGTGACCGCAACTCCAAGCTTCCTTTTCAGAGCCAAGGGTTGCCCACAATTGGGAGGGTGGATATGGCAGTGGTGCAGAAGGACTGGACGTGATACACATGTCCTTTGTACTTTGATTACTTTTTTTGGCATGTGTAGCACATCAAGTGACCTCAGCTGGTTAATATGGTCTTCTAAGCAGCAATGACTTGACAATACAAACATAAAAAAGACCATTTTGACAATACATGTGCTACTAATGGGCAATCGTAAACAGTGGGGTTGATGGCTAAAATATGTGGGCAACAAATAGATAATTGTTACAACATGTGGGTAATATGGAAAATGGACCATTATTTAAGTACAGGGGTATTCATAATAACTGGTGACAATACCTTGCTCCCAGGCAGTGGGCCATATGGTCAGTAAAAATAGGGTTCTTTTACGTTTGTCATCAGTGGGAAATGGAATACCCCTGACCATTGACAGCCCATGTAAGAGGTATTCTCCCTTCTCCTCAACACCACTGTAAGGGGATTTTTTCACCCACTATCCACCAATGCGGGAAGATTCTTCCTCCCACTGACCACTAAAATAAGGGGAAATTCTTCCTTCCACAGACCACCAATGTAAGGGAGATTTTTCATCCCAACAACCACCAATGTAAGAGGGATTCTTCATCTCATTGGTCACCATTGTATAGGGAATTCTTCTGTAAGATGCATCTCCCCAGCTGGTCGTCCCCAGAGCAGAGCCTCTGTCCCAACATAGGTACACCACTGCCTCAACATAACTCAACATTAATCTTAACAAGTGTAATATAATGTTCCACAACTTGTATAAAGGTTATTAAAGATTAAAACATTTTAAACACTCCAATTTACTCAGTTAAAACCCCTTAGTTGTACTTGTTATCACATATGTACCATTGGTATACCACTGTAGATAGTTTTTCTGGAGATTTTCCAAAATATGAAGTCCATTGATAAATTAGGTTGATATTAGGGTTCCTCAGAAGGTATCCTGAGTTTTTTTATAGAATCTCCCTCTAGAATGAACTCTCAGCAACATTCTATCTTAGATAACATTGTTTTACATTCTGTTCCCTGGAGTCGGGGTCTTCTCTTTATTTTGTATTTTAAAATTCTACTGTGGTTGTCCTTACAGGTGCATTTTTTCATTGGTACTTTTGGTTATATTTAGTCCATAACCCATTGGGTTTTCGATCTTTCCTTGGCATCAAGGAGTGACTGTTTAAAACAAATTATCTTCATCATTTTTTTTTATAGGGCCCACCTGGTTTGCCAGGATTAAAGGGAGATTCAGGTCCAAAAGGTGAAAAGGTAAGGCCTATTTTGTCACTAGGCAGAAATAAGAGTACCTCTTTCCAGTACACATTAGAGAGTGATGTTTTGTGGGCTATGGTGGCCCTTTTAATAAGCAAGCATATTGGTAATCTTATATTGCTCCCCCAGTAAGACTGGATTGAAGGCTACAGACCCTGTGAAATGTCCAAACCACTGGCAACAAAAGTGAGTACACCCCTAAGTGGAAATGTCCAAATTGGGCCCAATTATCCATTTTCCCTCCCAGGTGTCATATGACTCGTTAGTGTTACAAGGTCTGTGTTAAATTTGGTGTTATCGCTCTCACGCCCTCATACTGCTCACTGGAAGTTCAACATGGCACCTCATGGCAAAGAACTCTCTGAGGATCTGAAAAAAAAAGAATTGTTGCGCTACATAAAGAGGGCCTAGGCTATAAGAAACTGAGCTGCAGCTCAGTGGCCAAGACCCTACAGCGGTTTAACAGGACAGGTTCCACTTAGAACAGGCCTCGCCATGGTTGACCCAAGAAGCTGAGTGCACATGCTCAGCGTCATATCCAGAGGTTGTCTTTGGGAAATAGACGTTTGAGTGCTGCCAGCATTGATACAGAGGTTAAAGGGGTGTGGGGTCAGTCTGTCAGTGCTCAGACCATTGAAGACAAGCAGACTGAGGACATGGATTACTGGAACCATGCCTGTGGTCTGATGAGGCCAAGATAAACTTATTTGGTTCAGATGGTGTCAAGCGTGAGTGGCGGCAACCAGGTTAGGAGTACAAAGACAAGTGTTTTACAGTTGTACACTCACTACTTTACTACTTGGTGGTCAGTGATTGCAGCGCTGCTTTAGAAAAATTGTGCAAATATGCTTAAAATAAATAAATACAAACAATTCATAAACAATTCATATAAATTCATATAAAGTGAATATAAATGTCCATATAACAATTCTCCCGAAATAATAAGGTGCTTGGGTGCTTGATCCGTGCTGTATGCGGGGTTGCCCCCTTTGGTTATCTACTTACCACCAAGTGGTTAATAGCAGGCATGAAATGATGTTAGGCTTTTGCACACAGCTTCTTCAGTATGTGTGGGGAAAATTGTTGCTGTAAAGATCCTCTGATGCCGTGATATATCCCGAGTATCCTCATAAAAGAAAACTGATCATGGTGAAGATCGTTTAAACAAAGATTTATTGAGGTAAACAACAGGGGTTATACTCACAAACATAGTAAAAAACATGCGATAATATAAAGCACAGCACGGTGGTGCGCTGCTCCCGCAGCGTGCGTTCCACCGGCCGGAAGTCACGTGGTATCCGCTCGACCAATCGCTAGACGCGTTTCGCTGTAAGACACAGCGTCATCTGTGTCTTACAGCGAAACGCGTCTAGCGATTGGTCGAGTGGATACCACGTGACTTCCGGCCGGTGGAACGCACGCTGCGGGAGCAGCGCACCACCGTGCTGTGCTTTGTATTATCGCATGTTTTTTACTATGTTTGTGAGTATAACCCCTGTTGTTTACCTCAATAAATAAATCTTTGTTTAAACGATCTTCACCATGATCAGTTTTCTTTTATGAGAAAATGGGGGAGTGGAAGCGGACTCCAGTGGCAACCTGTGAAACTCTGGTGAACTCCATGCCCAAAAACGTTAAGGCAGTGCTGGAAAATAATGGTGGCGCCACACAAAATTTTGACACTTTGTGCCCTATTTGGACATTTTCACTTAGGGGTGTACTCACTTTTGTTGTCAGCAGTTTAGACATTAATTGCTGTGTGTTGAGTTATTTTGAGGGGACAGCAAATTTACTCTGGTATACAAGCTGTACACTCACTACTTTACATGTACAAAGTGTAATTTCTTCAGTGTTGTCACATGAAAAGATATAATAAAATATTTACAAAAACGTGAGGGGTGCACTCACTTTTGTGAGATACTGTATATATTTGAGATATATATTTCAGACAGGCATTAGATGGTGAGAGGGAGGCATTTATTTACTGACAGCAGAATTCAGCTAGGGAGTTTTATGTCGCATTTGGTTCTTGCTTTGTATATTTGCCTAAAGTCATATATTATATTGAGAGGGTCCTGCTGGGCCCTAACAGTGCATGAAAGGAACACTTTTGGTAGAAACAACCATGCACCCAGTGATCATAAAGTGTATGTAAATGCTAACCATTAACTTATCTTACTTGCAGCTGCAAATCTTTTGTTATATCTGTTTGAGAAGTGAAAAAAAAATACCCAATAATGCAGCTGGAACTATTATGAATCAAAAAACTCAAAAGGCTAGTTCTGCGCAATGTATGGTGTAGGGTCAAACTTTAAAAGCTGCTGCCCACCCTAAAAAACTCCCCTGAGAAAGGGGAATGTTTTTGGTATTGAAAAAGGTGTATAGTGGGTTGGGCGCTGCTTAGCAATGTAAATATGCTTCTGGAAGGGTTATAATTGTGTACCGTAAAGTGCTTTATGCTCAAATAAATAAGGTGCTATAGGTACATAACCAGTGTTTGGTAAACATGGATGCAGGTAAACACAAAATAAAAGCAACAAATAAATATCAATAAAAGCCCTGTGATCAAAAAAGTGACTAGTGCTCTTTAGCCTCGGTTTCCACTAGTGCGGCTACGAAGTCGTGCTACTTCTAGCACGACTTCGTAGCAAAAGTAAACCGCGGCTTCAGTTAGACTTGTCCCTCTTATATAGAGGGAAGTCGCGCTCAAAAGTAGTACACGATTTACTTTTGAGGTCGCGGCAACTGAAGCCGCGGCAGTGGAAACGGGCCCCATTGAAAACAATGGGTTTTGACTTGCTGTGCGACTTGACATGTGTCAAGTCGCACCGCAAGTCGCACTAGTGGAAACTGAGCCTTAAAGTGCTTCACAACTGTGCTTTATACACAAAGGACTGCTGGAAAAATAAAATGTGTAAAAAATGAAAAATAAAATATAAAAATGCACAAAAAACAGTTCCTTCAAAAGTTCATCAAATTTCATATTTAAAGAGCACCTGTCACCTTATGAGTATGATGAACTTTTGAAGGAACTGTTTTTCATGCATTTTAAGTTTTATTTTTCATTTTTTACACATTTCTATTCTACCAACAGTCTTTTGTGTATAAAGCACAGTTGTGAAGCACTTTAAAGAGCACTAGTCACTTTTTTGATCACGGGCATTTTATTTAATGATATTTATTTGTTGCCTTTAGCTTGTGTTTACCTGCATTCACGTTTACCAAACACTGGTTATGCACCCTATTTATTAGAGCATAAAACATTTTACAGTACACAATTAAAACCCTTCAAGAGACATATTTACATTGCTAAGCAGCACCCTACCCACTATACACCTTTTTTTAAATATTATGAGTGGAGAACTTGATTGTTCTTAGCATTGTTCCCAGCTATCTCTGAGAACTACAGAACACATATGCCCTATGTTATGGAGAAGAGAAGGTTTGTGTTTTGTAGTCATGTACTAAAATGTCAATGCTGCTGCTCCATAGCAAGGACAGGAAGGTTGTTTACTAGCAGAATCACCAAGGGAAACAAAAGAAAAAGAGCCTGAAAAAAGAACTGGAGAGCTGCATTAGATTACATTTTTGAGGTTTTGTTTAAATAACGCATGACAAATAACATATTATTCTGGGTCTGGCTGAGGAAATCATCTATTTCCTATATCAGCAGCCCCTCAGAGCTTCAGAAAATAAGATCAGAATCATTTTAGATATTTAGATATCTAAAAATCCTTGCTACATAAAAGTAATTGCTTTAAATTAGTCTTGTTTGGAGAATTCTTCTTTAAGTCTCATCTCTATGTGCTGGAAAGAGCATGCCTCAGAACTGTTCAACATCTATTAAGAGCACTTGGTATTACAAGGAATGACATTTACTCATAAATATACCCGGACTTGATGGCTTATACATTTCTGTCCATTTATTGTAGTGGCATTGTTTTCTCTTATAAATGTATTATTGAAATCAGTGTAATTGTGTTTGTACTTTCTGTGAAATTAGCTTTCACACAATTAAATCCTGTAAATTAACATCATCAGTCAGCCTGCATCTTTTCGCAAATCATTTATGAAATGGGGAAACCATACAAGCCCGTTAACTACTTCCTCCTTGTTTTCACGTTAGGGTCATCCTGGTTTGATTGGTCTTATTGGACCTCCAGGGGAACAGGGTGAAAAGGGAGACCGTGGTCTACCAGGTTCTCAGGGTTCCCAAGGGTCAAAAGGAGAACAGGTAATGCATTCTTTCTGTTTCTGCCTAACTTATGGTTGAGTGTATACGCAAATTTTAAAAATCCACAAGACAGCACAGCCAGATTTAATCCACACAATAAACTTGGTATGATCAATATGATCTATCTAACCAATTACATTTCTCATCTAGGGTATTTTTGGTCCAGCTGGGCCTGTAGGTCCTCCCGGTCCTCCAGGATTGCCGGTATGTTTCCCTAAAACTACATTTAAATTTCAAGATTCTTATTGGTTCTTGATTACATTGCAAACAAGCAATCTAAGTTGGGGTAATTATCAGTTGTGATTTCTATTGCAGGGTGGTCCTGGGCCAAAAGGTGCTAAAGGGTCATCGGTAAGTAGAATATTCCGGATCTTTCTTGGTCTTAAACGGCTTTCTTTTTCAGTTGTTACATTCTGTCGGTGTTTAATCCCCCAATTTATATTTACAGCCCTAGTAATGCTGTCTCCCTTTCTAGGGTCCAACTGGTCCAAAGGGGGAGTTAGGTATTCCTGGTCCCCCAGGCCCTCCGGTGAGTAAAATGCTTAGGTATTGTAATCTGCAGAAGTTTTGAACAGAACATATATTATCAATAATTTTTGGTGACACTTATAGGTCTGTAACATTCTAAATTCTATTGCAGGGTCCCCCTGGAGAAGTTATACAGCCACTTCCTGTACAGTCATCGAAGAGAACCAAGCGAAATATTGATGCTAGCCAAGTAGTGGATGAAGGAAATTCAGACACAAATTACATGGACTATGCAGATGGCATGGAGGAAATCTTTGGCTCTCTAAACTCCCTAAAACTGGAAATTGAACAAATGAAACACCCATTGGGCACTCAGGGCAATCCTGCCAGAACCTGCAAAGACCTACAGCTTTGTCACCCTGACTTCCCCGATGGTGAGTTAAATTAGAATGATTAAAAACATAATTGTAGAGAATAAGAAAAAAAGATGCTATTTTGTGCATCCTACAACTGAAGCCACTGGTAAAAATGTAAAAATATTACACTATCCCACATACACTTGAAGTCAATATTACTAATAATATGAAATATGCCATAAGAGAAATATGTAGGCTGCCATTGCTCAGTCAGGGAAATTAAATTTTTAGAAATATTTTAGCAACAATAGCTCTTTTTCATTACAACCTTTCCTTTAAAGGACAATGTACTGTTCATGATAACTCCTGATCAGCGGTGCATTTAATTTCAAATCGCATCTCAATGCTCCTTGAAAATGCACCCCAAGACAACACATCACATAGAATAGTCCCATCATACAAATTGCTGGAAATGGCAGGGAGTAAGTGGGTACTATAGCAAATACCATCTGGAAACCAGTGTCCTCACAAATCAAAGCATAAATCTAGTGTGATCACAAATCAAAGCCTCTCACATACACACTACGCAGCGCTTCTGTGTTTTAAAATGCAGAGTGTGAAAACAATTAAGATTTGAGGCTATCATAATCAGAGGATTGTCCCTTGTATCTGCTTATGCCCCAGTTACAAGGCAATGTTGACAGCCTTTCTGTTTTTCTCTCCTCTGATCTAGGTGAATATTGGATTGATCCTAACCAGGGCTGCTCCCGAGACTCATTTAAGGTTTACTGCAATTTTACGGCAGGCGGAGAATCATGCATCTTTCCAGACAAGAAGTCTGAAGGAGTAAGTGCTGTAAACTTCCTTTGAATGTGGCATTAGCAAGGCTTGAAATGTCTGGCACCAGTAAGGCTTGGCAAGAGAAGGAAGGCAGAGAGTCCAGTATTTTAAGATCACTTAATTAATTGCCTCCTCTCCCCAGACACTTCACGTCTAAGCTATTGACTGCCTGGGCCTGATCAAAGCAATCAGCAACATAGGACAGTCAAAGTGTGTGTTAATATTGCTCAACACTTCAAGGCCCTCTCCATCGATAACACCAGCTGGGAAAATCCACTAGAGACCCAGCACACTGGCTCGTAAAAACAAAGGTTATCCAGTCTGTCCTGCGGCAGTCTACACAGACTTCAAGACCCGATGGTCAAATTATCTGTTCATGCCTGTGATCAGTCAACAAGACCTAACAGTGCTGTTACTTAATATAAAGTAATAAATTCTAAGTAAATGGTACCATTTATAACGTTTGATGGTCATATTCACTGGTGAAAATTGTAAAAATTTTCCTGGGATGGTACGTTTACTAAATGCTAATGAAGCCTACAACTTACTATAGTACATATATGCAAAAAAGTAGCAAGAAATTTTACATTTTCGTTTTTTTTTCCTAAAAGCACACCAATTGACCTAGTCTACAGAAAAACTAAAGAACACATGAACTTGTGATTTATCACCACCAAACAACCATGAAACTTAGTTTTATTTAAATGCAAAATACCAGAAAGGAATTTAGGTGCTACCTCACCCATTTATAAATTAGATGGGTGTTGAGAATTAAACTCTCCTGAAGCTGTTTTATATATTTTATGGATAATATCAGTGATATCTGCTTGGAGTTCCTGGGTCTGCACACCTGCTATTGCCATAGACTGCTCCCACCATCCCTGCTAGATTTCTATAAAATTTATGGAGAGGAGCTGGAGCACTCCGAGGTGGCCAAAACACCCATAACATCTGAGTGGACAGGATCATAGTTGGGAAACATGGTAGAGAGGTCTTAATGCCAGAGTGTCCAGATCACATAGGAAGCCAGGAAGCAGACTCAGCCTACCAGCTCAACCTATAACTAAAATAGCATTTTTGAGTGGGCCAAACCTTTAAATTACCTACAGATCCTGTAATAAGGTAGCGTGAGAGCTGTTATTATGAATTTGAAGACAGTACTTTTGTAAAAAATAATTTTTATATAATGAACATTTTTGTCAAATAACTTAGTCAGCATAGTAGAGCAGTATTGTTTATAGGCTAGCTCCATGCAGCACCCAAAACTCAGCTATAGTGAGGCCACTGATGAAACCTATTGATCACCAAGTGATGGAACAATCTCTACACAGCTGACTATACTCTTATAGCTTTTTCTGCGGCAATTAAATAATTGTGATGTTGGAAAGAAAACCTTAAGACAATGCCTTGTGTTATAATTCGCTGCCCACAGGATTATTATTTGAATAGCTCTGCCTGTGTCAGCTCTCTCCCTGCAGCCATTACATTTATTTAATAGCCCTATGGATCTTTATTTGTTTAATGCAAGCAGTCAGCTGTTTAAGATTACATAGTGCTGGCAGACTAAGGAGACTATATTCATTTTACAATGTGTATACACTCACTGGCCACCATTTTAGGTGGACGTTTCTGACACCCATAAATTGGGCACATGGTCAGTTATAATACTCTTGTACGGTATGCTGTGGCATTTTTAATGGGATTTAGTAGTTGGGAGACAAGTGTGTGAAAACAATCCCCACATTATTACATTATGAACTACACTGATGAACCCAAACAGGCGAGACCCATAGATTTATGCTGCGTGCTGTGCCAAATTCTGACCCTCCATCTACATGCCATAGCAGAAGTCCAAACGTGTCAGATTAGAAATGTTTTTGCAATCTTCAGTCTTTCAGATTTGATCCAGTGTCCCCTGCAGCTTCCTTTGTCTGTTCATAGTGGACAGAAGAGGACCTGGTGTGGTCGCCTGCTGCTCTGGTTTATTATCTATAAGGTTTCTCATGCTGGGTGTTCAGAAACAGCCTTTTGCACAGCATTCCAGTAAAGGGAGGGTATGGAAGCAGCTGCGGACTTCCTGTCTGCCTGAACACATTTGCCTATTTTCCTATGATCTCTCTGTGTTTTCACTGCAGAGCTTCTAGTTGGTGTATGTTTTTTGTAAAATCTACAGACTGTAGTGTGTGAAAGTTCCAGGATATCAGACAAGCTTAATGTAGGTAACCTTATCAAAATTTGTTAAAACTGAACTTTTGGTAAAATAAAAACTACTTGTACTTATTTTTGTCTAGCAGGAAAAAAAAAGCAGTTAAAATTACCCTATCCCTCACTCACTCAGAAGCCACCGCTCTTTTTAGCTCTCCGGCGCTAGTTGATGTCTGCATCAGTGTTATTGCTCACAGTGCGGTACTGCTGGTACTGATAACGCTAAAGTGCTTGTGACCAATAGAGGGGTGAATATAAATGGATTCAGGGGAACAGTCATGCTGCTGGAAGAAAGCCTGCAGGAGTGAGGGATAAGATAAGTATATAACTGCTTTTTATGTCCACACTAGACAAAATGAGTTATTATTCCTGCAGTGTAGGGGGGAGCCCTGCTGCAAAAGGCGTTTTCTGTCTTTAACCAGAGTTCAGCTTCAACACCTAAATAACCTTGTGTGTGTGTGTGTATGTGTTTATGTATGTATATATATATATATATATATATATATATATACACAGTGGGGAATATAATTCCTTGATCCCCTGCAGATTTTGTAAGTTTGCTCCATTACAAAGAAGTGAAGGGTCTATAATTTTTATCATCAGTGTATTTAAAATGATAGACATAGAATATCAACCAAAACTCCAGAAAAAAAACACCTGATACAAATGTTATAAATTAAGTTGCAGTTCAGTGAGTAAACAAATTATTTGATCCCCAAGCAAAACATGACTTCGTACTTGGTTGAGAAACCCTTGTTGGCAAGCCCAGTGATAAGAATTTTCTTGTAGTTGGTCACCAGGTTTGCACACATCTCAGGAGGAATATTGGTGCACTCTTCTTTACAGATCTTCTTTAAATTCTTAAGGTTTCTTAGCTGTCGCTTAGCTACTCGAAGTTTCAGCTCCCTCCATACATTTTCTATAGGATTAAGGCCTGGAGGCTAGGTCACTCCATGACCTTAATGTGCTTCTTTTTGAGCCACTCCTTTGTTGCCTTGGCAGTATGTTTTGGGTCATAGTCATGCTGGAAGACCCATCCACAACTAATCTTTAGTGTTTTGGCTGAGGGAATAAGGTTCTTTTCCCAGATTTTACAACACATGGCCTCGTCCATTGGCCCCTTAATGCGGCAAAGTCAGCCTGTGCCTTTAACAGAGAAATAGCTCCAAAGCATAATGGATGCTTGACTGTAGGGATGGTGTTCTTAGGTTCATAGCAGCATTTTTCTTCCCCCAAACACGGCGAGTCGAGTAAATGCCAAAGAACTCAATTTGGGTCTCATCTGACCACAGCACTTTCTTCTAATCCTTCTCTGAATCATTAATATACTAATTGGCAAGCTTCAGATAGGCCTCTACATGTGCCTTCTTGAGGGGGACCTTGCGGGCTCTGCAGTATTTCAATCCATGGTGGCTTATTGTGTTACCAATGGTTTGTTTGGTGACTGTGGTTACAACTGCCATGAGATCATTCACAAGCTCCTCCCTTGTAGTTCTGGGCAGATCCCTCGCTTTTCTCATGATCATCCTGACCCCATGAGGTGAAATCTTGCATAGAGCTCCATACTGAGGGTGATTGATGGTTATTTTGTATTTCTTCCATTTGTGAATAATCACTCCCAACAGTTGTCTCCTCACCAAGCTTCCTGCTGATGGTCTTGTAGCCCATTCCAGTCTTGTGCAGCTCTATAATCTTGTCCCTGACGTCCTTTGACAGCTCTTTGGTCTTGCCTGTGATGGTGGGTTTGAATGGAAGAGAGAGATTCTGTGGACAGGTGTCTTTACACATAACACATTGTTATTAGGAGCACCTTCTTAAATTGACAGGACTGTGGGAGCCAGAATTATTGTTGGTCGGTAGGGGATCAAATAGCTATTGTACTCGCTGAACTACAACTCGATTTATAACATTTGTATCTTGTGATTTTTTCTGGATTTTTTGGTTGATATTCTGTCTCTATAATTTAAAATGCACATATGATAACAATTAAAGACCCTTCATTTCTTTGTAAGTGAGCAAACCTACAAAATCGGCAGAGGATCAAATAATTATTTTCCCCACTTTGTATAAATATATAATATATACACACACACAACCCCAATTCCAAAAAAGTTGGGATGCTGTGAAAAATCTACATAAAACAGAATGCAATGATTTGCAAATTTCATAAACTTTTATTCACGATAGCAAACATATAAAATGTTTAAACTGAGAGAATGTACAATTTTCAGAAAAAAATTAGGTAATTTTGAAATTGATGGCAGCAACCCGTCTCAAAAATGTTGAGAACATGATCCGGAAACACAGCCATCTTCTATGGGCCAAAGTGCATTTCAAATGGTCTGCTGCAAAGTGGAAAACAGTTTTGTGGTCAGACTCAAAATTTAACATTCTTTTTGGCAACCATGGGTGCTGCATCCTCATCCTCTGACTAAAGAACAGAAGGACCTTCAAGCTTTTTATCGGCTCCGAGTTTAAAAGTCTGCATCTCTAATGGTATAAGGGGTGCACAAATGCATATGGAATGGACAGCTTACACATCTGGAAAGACACCATCAATGCTGAAAGATATAGTCATGTTTTAGAGTAGCTTTATTCCAGACAACATCTTTGTCAGGGAAGGACTTGCATATTTTAGCAGGACAATGCTAAACTGCATCTATGACAACAGCATGACTTCATAGTAGAAGAGACCAGGTGCTTAAATGGCCTGGCTACAGTCCAGACCTTTCACCAACTGAAAATGTATGATGCATCTTGAAACAAAAAATATGACAAAAGACCCAGGACTGTTGAGTAGTTAGAATCCTATATTGGGCAAGAAGGGACAACATTCCTTCTCAAAACTCCAGCAACTGGTCTCCTCAGTATCCACATTTTTAAAGAATGTTGGTAAACTGGTTGTAAAGGCAGAAGTTAAGATAAAAAAACCTTCTGTGTGCAGCAGCCCCCCTCATACTTACCTGAGCCCCATCTCAATCAAGCGATGATCTGTACTTGAGTCCCCTCCATCAGATCCCCCTCTCTTTAAATTGTAAGCTCCATGGGCAGGGCCCTTCTATTCCTTTTGTATTGAACTGTATTGTAAATTGTGCTGTCCCCCTTTTTATTGTAAAGTTCTGCGTAAACTGTTGGCGCTATATAAATCCTGTATAATAATAATAATAATGTCCACAAATGCCTCAGCTGTCCAGGACTCTCCCTCCTGCTTCGCTGAGACCATTAAAACGAGTTAGCCAATGAGGAGAGAGAGGGAAGAGGGCAAACCAGGGCTCCATGTCTGAATGGGTATAAGTAGCTGCAGCTTGTCTTGGGTGCCCCCATAGCAAGGTGCTTGCTGTGGAGTCACTCACCAGGAGGGAGGGGCCAGGAGCTACATAGTTACATAGTTACATAGTAGGTGAGGTTGAATAAAGACAATAGTCCATCCAGTTCAACCTGTGTAGGTGTGTGTGACTGTAATCATCTAACATCGGCTCCAGCCAGGGACCCGAGAAGAGGAGCATCAGGGCTGCATTGTGCAAAACCACTGCGCAGAGCAAGTAAGTATAACATGTTTGTTATTTTTTTAATTGGGATTTTACTTTTGCCAGCCTTTTTTTTTTTGTTGCCCTGTCCCAACTTTTATGAGACTTGAATCTGCCATAAATTTTAAATGTTCTCAGTTTAATTATTTGCTATATTTTCTATTGTGAATATAATATAGGTTTATGAGATTGCATTCTGTTTGTATGTAGATTTTACTTAGCGTCTCAACTTTTTGAGGAAATTGGAGTTGTATATCTACAGTATTGGGATACCTGACCTCCTCTCAGCTGATGTTAATATAAAGCAGCCCTGGTAGATGGCAAGGGTTAACTTTATTCCCGGAAACACTTGTTTCTCTTTCATTCATTGACAGACACAGCTCCTGATTCTTCATAATCATTGGGTTATACTGCCCGTTACAGGAGTAGGACACTAGGCAGGTAAAAGCTTGACTACGCCTATGGGCAGTTCCAGGGGGTATACACCCACTCTAAGCTATAGGCACTAGTCAGGAGTAAGGACCTAGTAGTTCCTTGCTGGAATCTCTGGTCCTGGCAATTTTTTTCTTTTTAAATGGATTTTTTTCCTCCTTTTATTTTTTGTTCCTGTGATCTGCAATCAACTGCCGGACTGGGTGATGAACCGGATAATCTAGATCCTTAGAGTCCCCCCAGTCTGGCCAATGAGCACGTGCAGACCACAGCTCCGTGCTAGGTCAGCCACAAAATAGCCCCACTGGAGGGGGCTGGTCTGTGAGTTAAACATCTCACGAGGGCACATACGAACTGGCTTTGTCCTGAGTCGCAGCGTTTGCTCCTGGCCGACGGCACCCACATTACGATGGAGCGGTGTCCTGGCCAGAGTGGTGCCCACCCTGTGTGGTAAGTAGCTGTCCCCCCTCTACCCCTGGAGGGTTTTGGAGTGGACGTTAGCCCCTCCCGGGGACAGTGGGACCCTGGGTTCCCCTCCCCCCAGCCCCTCTAAAATTTTGGTGGTCACTGTGGGTCTTTTGGTCCCCTCCCCGGGTGAGGTTATGAGCTGACTGTTGCACATGCATTTAAGGGGGGCTGGTTTGAGTTGTTGCTGACCTGGCTGCTGACCGGTTTTCCTGGTGACAATGGGGGGGGGGGGGAACGGGTTCCCTGCCATCCTGGGGATTGGTGACTAGGGCAGGGATGTCCTCTGGGCTCCCTGCGGCAGTTGTTGGGCTGGGGGAGTGGATGGTTTAACATCCCCGAGTATGCACCTCACGCGGCTTTGGGGCCTTCTCATTGGAAACTTTGTGATGTGGCCCCTGTCAGGGTGGCTGAGACTACTGTCTCCTGCTTGGGCAGCTGCCTTCCTCTCCACTGCCCCTGGGTGCTCGGCTCCGATTGGGGCTCGTGTTCGTGCGGCTGGGCGCCCACATAAATTTATGCCACAGCTTTGCGGCCTACTAGGCCACATGGCCAAGTCGGGCACCTTCGTTGGGGGGTGGCCCCAGTGCATTTAGCTGAAGCCCCCGCTCTTCCTTTGGGCATCGGTCGTTCACTTGCAAAATTTAGGCCATGGCTTGTGGGCTGCTAGGCCATTTGGTCAGCTTGGCACCTCCATTGAGGGGGTGGCGCTGTGGGGGCACTTCATATGTGAATGACAACCTTGCCGCCATTATTGTGTGGGGCATCTGCCCCTTTTAGCGCTACAGGACCATCAGGGTACCCTGCCTGCGTGTCCTGGTGGGTGGCCCCTTTTAAGGGGGCTATTTCCTAATATGCCTTCTATGAAGGGCTCGGAGAGTGACTCCCTTGCTTTTTTGCAGGGTCCTGTAGATGGTCCATTCATGGGCCCTTGCCCGGGATCGCAGTGGCAGCCACCCCTGATAGTTATGTTTTTTCGGGTGAGCTTAGTATATAGCGACCCTACTGGGTCTGCGTCCAGGCACCCTGAGCGCTTAGATAGTGAGGATGATTCCTCTGCTCCTCTTGTCGCGCATGAAAAGGCACTAGTGGATGCACTGTTTGTGTCAGTTCCGTACACTTTGAAATTGAAGGTTACGGCTGATGCTGCGTCGGAGGCACCGGTCCCTTTTTGGCACCCACAGGCCCTCCAAAGCAGCGAGTGTGTTCCCTTTTCCGCTCCCTTTGACAACATTGCCACAAAACAGTGGGCTTGTCCAAAACACAGTGGTTCCGAAGCACTTTTTGCTTGCGTTGTTCTTTTGAGGGTAACTGCGTTACAGGTGGACGGTCCCACCCGTAGTGGACTCGTCGGTTTAAAGGTTAAATAAAGCAATCTTATTTCAGGTTGAGGAGTCCCCGGCCTTTAAAGATCCGGCTGATAGGAGGGCGGAGGCTCTGGCCTTCCATATGTTCACTGTGGCTGGTTCGGCACTTAGGCCGGTATTTACTATCACCCTGGTGTTGCAAACTCTGACCGAAAGGGCTAAACTTTTATGCCAGGACCTCTATGTGGAGCTGGCAGATCAGTTGGTCCAGGGCTTACAGTTTATCTGTGATGCCTTTTTGGATAAGGCTCCTTTGATTTCTAGGCTGTCGGTATCAGCATTGTTCTTTCGGTGTATTATCTGGCCGAACTGCTGGTCTGGGGACCAGACTTCTAAGTAGGCCTTATCTGATCTCCCCCTTGTAGGGGATCACCTGTTTGGAGCTTCCTTGGATGATATCGTTAAGGGTCTCGCAGGGGGGAAGAGTACTCTTCTTCCGTTGGCTACTAAGGGCAAGGAGTCTCGTTGTAGACGTGGGCCATTCTCCTCGGCTCATAAGAGGCCTTTTCATCTCTCAGGATCTCAAGACAAGGGATCAAAAGCCAGGGTCTCCACCAGAGGTTCCAAGAGGATGTGGTTTGGCAAGCAATGAGCGGGCTCTTCCAGACCTGCGGACAAGGCTGCCTCTGCATGCAGGGGTACCCTCACCCATTTTTGGGGTGGGGGGACATCTTCGCTGGTTTCTGGATCTATGGACCTCCCTGGTACAGGCCAGTGGGTCCACAAAAGTATTCAGTCAGGCTACAAAAGTGAGTTCAGTCTTATCCTCCGGAAAAAATCTTCCCTTCCAACCTGCACTTCTCTTTGGGGCAGTGCAAGACTTGTTACTTTAAGGGTGATTGTTCCAGTTCCGACTTCAGAACATTTTCAGGGGTTTTTACTCAAACCTCTTTACAGTCCCCAGGAAGGAAGGCAAGGTACGTCCAATTCTGGACCTCAAGGCGCTAAACTGCTTTGTGCGAGTACAGAAAATCCTCATGGAGTCTATTCACTGGGTAGTGGTGTCCCTACCTCAGGAGGATTTCTTCTCACTTCTATCAACATGAAGGACGCCTACCTGCACATTCTAATATGTGCCAGTCACCAGTGCTTCCTCCATTTTGCCGTGGGTGGGGAGTATTATCAGTTTGTGGCATTGACCTTGGTCTCGCCTCCGCTCCTCGGGTCTTCATAAGAGTGTTGGCTCCGGTGCTGGCATTGTTTGAGTCAGCGGGGGATTGCAGTACTGGGGTATCTGGACGATCTTCTGCGAGCGGAGCCTCCGACTGCTCTGATGGCCAACTGGAGATTGCTTTGTGAACTCTGAGGGAGTTTGGTTGGATTCTGAGCCTTCAGGAGTCTGCTTTGGTTCTGTCCACAAAAACTGGACTATCTGGGTCTGAATCAGGATTCGGCCTCAACTGGAGTGTGTGTTTCTGTGGAAAAGCTCCAAAGTGTGCAGGAGGCAACTCATCTTCTGTTGTTCAGCAGACCATTATCCCTCTGGAATTGCATGTAGGGGCTGGGCCTGATGGTGTCCACCCTCCAGGTGGTCTGTTTATACAGTTCCACACAAGATCTCTGCTAAAGAGATTCTGGTAAAATGGGACAGGATTCACTGTCTCTAGAGGTGTTTTTTTTCTATGGAACTTTGACAGGGAAAATCCTTTCTCCCCCTGTACTAGACGGTTATCACCATGGATGCCAGCCTGTCCGGGTGGGAAGGGGTCCTCAGCACAGCTGTGCTCAGGGGATCTGGACTCTGGAAGAGTCCAGACTGCCTATTAATGTACTGAAACTTCAAGCAATCAGACTTTGTCCGGCTCATTGGACAATTTGACTTCAGGGGTGTACGGTACAAATTAATTCAGACAATGCCACGGCTGTGGTCTATATCAGTCCCTGAGGGGGCAGAAGATGTTTCCTGGCAGCTCGGTAAGTAGCCGGCATTCTAAGGTGGGCTGACCGATTAGTTCCAGCCTTTCAATCTTCTGCCACAACTCCCGTGCAGGATCCAGGCAGAAGGGATTCCGGTCATTCTAGTGACTTCAGACTGGCTTCGCCAGTCTTGGTACACCAATCTGGAACGCCTGGTTGCCGATGCTCCTTGGGGACTTCCTATCAGGGAGTATTTGCTGTCCCAAGGACCAATCTTCCATTCAACAGTCGCTGTCTTTCACAGCTTGGCTGTTAAACGTCAGGTGCTGAAGGATGAAGGTTTGTCTGAGTTGGTGATTCCTACACTGTTAAAAAGCTAGGAAATCTACTTCTAGGAAGATCTACCATTGTATGTAGAAGACGTACATTGCGTGGTGTGAGTCTCTCGGGGTTTATCCTTGCTCGTTCTTGGTGGATCCCATCTTAACCTTCCTTCAACAGGCATTGAACAGTAATTGGCCTTGAGTACCATCAAGGGCCAGATATTGTTTTTTGGCGGTCTTTTTCCAACGACCTTTGGCCACACACTCCCTGGTGCATACCTTTTCTTCAGGGTGTCAGACATTTGTTTCCTTTAGTGCGGGCTCCACTGCCGCCCTGGAATCTTATTGTGGTCCTTTGAAAATATTCGGGAGGTTTCCCTACTTCGCTGCCCCAGAAGGTGGCCTTCTTTGGTGGCTATCACCTCTGTGGGCAGGGTGTCTAGACTGGCGGCGTTATCCTGTCGCTCACCTTATGGTGATTACCAAGGATAAGGTGGTGCTTTGCCCCTGTCATCATTCCTTCCTAAGATGGTCTCTGACTGTCATTTGAATGAAGACATTGTGTCGTCTCCCCTGTGTCCCAGGCCTAAACATCCGAAAGAATATGCCTTGCATGCCTTGGATGTGGTTCGGGCAATAAGGGTGTACCTGATAGTTACGGAGTCTTTTAGGAAGTCAGACTCTCTATTTGTGCTCACGGACAGACCTTACAAAGGGGTTGTCCGCTTCTTTTGTGACCATTTCCAGATGGATCAGACGGTGATTCAGGCCTATTGCATCAAGGGTAAGGTTCCTCCTTTCCCTGTCAAGGCGCACTCTACTAGGGTGCTTAGTGTCTCCTGGGCTTTCCGTCATCCAGCGTCAGTGACACAAGTTTGCAAGGCGGCCACCTGGTCGTCATTGCACACTTTTACACAGTTTTTTGTGGAGTGGATGTGTTGGCATTTGTGGATGCTTTTTTTGGCCGCAAGGCTTTGCTGGCTGCTGTTTAGAGAACCTGGTTCTCTTTGAGGGTGTATTGTTTTTTTTCAGGTGAGCTCCAGTTGTTTATGGTTTAGCTCCATGTTACCTGATTGGCCATGGTTAGCCTTGGGAATTCTTTTCTGCTGTTTCACACCCCTCATGTTTGACACTGCTTTGGGACATCCCAATGGTTAAGAAGAATCAGGAGCTGTGTTAGTGAACAAAATAGAAAATGGAATTTTTGACTTACTGTAAAACCCATTTCTCTGATGTTCATTGACGGACACAGCACCCACCCCTCTGTGGAGTTGGCTTTCTTCTAACATTGCTTGTAACAAAACTGAGTGCCTATAGCTGAGAGTGGGTGTATACCCCCTGGGACTGCCCATAGGCATAATCAAGCTTTTTCCTGCCTAGTGTTCTACTCCTATAGAGGGCAGTATAACCCAATGGTTAATAAGAATCAGTAGCTGTGTCCGTCAATAAACATCAGAGAAATGGATTTTACGGTAAGTCAAAAATTTAATTTTTGCCAATTTGTTTCCACACCTGCCTTGGTGCTCTGGTGTATATACAGGTGCATCTTAAAAAACTTTAATATCATCCAAAAGTTCATTTATTTCAGTAATTCAATTCAAAAAGGGAAACTCATATATTTTATATAGATATGTTACACACACAGTGATATATTTCAAGCATTTCTTTGTTTGAATATTACATAAGACCAATTAAAAAAAAAATTATGTCCATGTACAGTATATTATGCACTCAATACTTGGTCGGGGCTCCTTTTGCATGAATTAGTGCATCAATGCAGCGTGGCATGGAGGCATCAGCCTGTGGCACTGCTGAGGTGTTATGGAAGCCTAGGTTGCTTTGATAGTGGCCTTCAGCTCATCTGCATTGTTGGGTCTGGTATCTCTCATCTTCCTCTTGCCAATACCCCACAGATTCTCTATGGGGTTTAGGTCAGGCAAGTTTACTGGCCAGTCAAGCACAGTGATCAGGGCCGGATTAATGTAGCTGCAGCTACCTCAATATAGGTCCAGAAGGGGCACTGGGAGATTCTGTGCTCCGTTCTTGGGGAATGTGCGGCCCCCAAAATCATTTGGTCTGGCCCACATGATATCCCTGCTGACAGCTGAGCTGTCAGAATGGAGCCGATGCTTCCTTTGCAGTGCCGACTCCGTTCTGACAGTCTGAGTCACAGTGCATTTGATATCACTCAGCCCTTGACTCAGACTGTCAGGACTGACTGGGAGAGGAAGCATCGACTCTGCAGCATGCTTCCTCCAGCATGGCGCTGCTCCTCACACTGTGTCCCGAACCAGAATTTCCCACCAGCAGGACCAGCCAGCTGTACCCACTATCAGTTCAAGGCAGCTGTACCCTCCAGCAGTATCAGCCAGAAATACCAGCCACCAGTATCCACCAGCAGTACCAGCCAGCAGTATCCACAGCAGTACCCGCCAGCAGTAACCACCAGCAGTACCAGCCAGCTGTACCCACCATCAGTTCCAGCCAGTTGTACACACCAGCAGTTCGTCAACAGTACCCACCAGCAGTAGCAGCCAGCAGTACCCACCAGCAGTACCCTTCAGCAGTACTCTTCAGCAGTTCCAGCCAGCAGTACCAGACATTTTTTCCCACCAGCAGTACCAGCCAGCAGTAACCACCACCAGCCAACAACCAGTTGTGAGTAGAAACATCACCAATACCAGCTAACATCACACACCTCACCAAAGAGAAGCAGTTCCAGCCATCACATTTGGGGTGAGTTAAATAAATGTTTGACCAAATAAACCAGGCTAATTTTTACGTTGATAATTTTGTACGGCCCCCGAATGATGTTCTAAATTTTCAAATGGCCCTTGGCAGAAAAAAGGTTCCCCACCCCTGATGTACCTAAATAACAGGAGTGATGTTGCATCAGTCCTTTTGTTCAGGCAGCTGGAGAAGGGAGCACAGAGTTGGAGGGAGGATTCTACTCTCACCTCCTTCGGGCAGCAGCTTTACGTGTATAGGAGAAAGTAGGCAGGAGGAGCGCCAATGAGATAAACACCTTCTTGCTGGAGAAGAGGGGGAAGTGAAAGTGGGCGGGGCTTATTGGTGAAATCATCCATGATCTCCGTGCTGCCAATCCTGAAGCTGGTGTGACTAAGGAAGCGCAAGATTTAAAAGAAGGGGATTGTTGCCACTTCCCCTTTTTACTCAGTTTATCGGGACTGTCAGTGCACAAGTTTTGGCTTACAGTGGCAACCAACTCTCTCTCTCTGGCAGTGCAAAATGAATTCCCCTTTGGTTGGCCACAAGTTTAGGTACAGAATTCACACCATGACTTCTAAGCAGCACCAGTGGTTTATGGAGTGTCGTCTTCCTTGTAAGTGGATTGTTTTTACTGAATCTGTTCATTAATATGTAAAATGTGGGGCAAACCGGTAGTGTTAATGAAGAAAAAAAGTCTGTCATGTCCATTAAAAATTGAAGAAGAACCAAAGATTCTGTGCAGTTGCTGCACCAAAAAACCCTCATAGACTTTACAGACAGACATGGATAGGTAAAAATGTATTTATTGGTTACTAAAATATATAGAAAAGCATACAAAAAATTTCAAAAATTGCAATCCTTAAACAATGAATACAACTAAAACATGAATACCATTTGCATCATAAAGATATGGTATTTAACGCGGTCATCTATGATGGACCATCCGGCTAGCTGCCATAAATTATGCAAAAACAAACTCTACTTTCCTACTCTTTATATGATATGCAGCACCCCCCCCCTTCTCCACCAACTGTTACCCTTTAATTCCCATGCATCCTCCTGTTCCATTACACAACATGCATCCTCTTTACCCGCTACATGACATGCATCTTACTGACCCCTTACATGACATGCATTCTGCTTTCCTTGCTGTACCTGCCCTTATAATTTACGACATGCAACTACTCTTTCTTCTCTACCAGCTTTAATTGTAATTAAAATATTTAATTTGTTTTAACAAAAAAAGTTTGCTCTTTCATTTTATTTATTTCCATTAAAAGGCCCTCCAAAACCTTAATCTCTGGGCCCATGATGCTCTTAATCCGGCCCTGAAAGTGATACCATGATTAATAAACCAGGTACTGGTACTTTTGGCAGTATTGAGTGCACACTATACTGGACATACTTTTCAGTAAACCAACATTTCTGTATTAAAAATCCTTTTTTTTTTTATTGATCTTATGTAATATTCTAAATTTCTGAGATACTGAATTCTGGGTTTTCACTAGCTGTAAGACGTAATCATCAAAATTAAAAGAAAGAAATGGAATATATCACTCTGTTTGTATAATGCATGTATATAAAATATAGGAGTTTCACTTTATGAATTGAATTTCTGAAATAAATTAAATTGTTGATGATATTCTAATTTTATGAGATGTGTGTGTGTGTGTGTGTGTATATATATATTTATATATATATAGTGTTGATCAATTAGGGGGATTATTTCTAGAAAAGTGGGGAGTAGAGCTTGAACATTTTAAAAGGTCGACACCCTGTTGAGAACCCTTTTTTAATAATATTTGCAAGGAGTCTATAAAAATGCTCAGAATCTCTGCTGTTAGTAGAATGCATTATTAAAATTTGTTATTTATTTATTATGAACCGGCTCAGCCCTGCCAATGTTTAATATCTGTTGCCAATGGGGATGCTTTTTGGTATTCAGCTGTAATTCAAGTATAACCCTTTATTTCCTCCTATCCTTTCCCTTTCATAATTCAGGCTAGACTTACCTCCTGGCCCAAAGAGAACCCGGGTTCCTGGTTCAGTGAATTCAAGCGTGGTAAACTGGTAAGATTCAGATTTTCAGTTCTATCCCTGTAACTCGTGTCATATTTTACAGAATAAAGTGGCTCGTTGGCCCAAAGAGGTGCCTGGTACATGGTATAGCCATTACAAGCGAGGGTCTATGGTAAGTGGCTAACCCGGCCTTCAGTCTTGAACCAGAGCACAGATCCTGCTTCGGTTATGGCCAAACCACTTTGCATGTCTTACTAACACTAGTCGTGGGGGAAATAGTGTTTCTGGACTACCAGGAAAATAAATTTAAGGTGGACTTGGAAAGGAAAGTTTTTTTGCTCTTTTTACCTTATCTTCTCCAACAGTTAAAAGGAGTCCTCAAAGCAAGCACAAATCAGTCAGCACTAAAACTTACACAGATGATCCCAAGTTATTGTGTTAAAAGGCCTTTGTATAACACATTGGTAAAGTTAGCCAAATGCACATCAAATTAAATTTTTACCATCATCCCCTACCTTCTCAGTTTGCCTGCACCTCAGTGAAAAGCTCTGTGTTGGAACATAAAACACAATATTGTATAGCATCTTTGGCTAGTCACTAATTTACGCTGCCCTTCTTGTCCCAATAGAAAAAGATGGGCACCCACTGTGGCTGAAATACCAAAGAGGTCTTTAAACTGTCAGCTATGTAGAGCAGGGAAAGTAGGAAAGTGTTTTATTGTTAGACTGTGAGCCCTTAGATAATTTTTTTTATTAGAACCTCTTAAAATGTCTTGGTTGCATTAATCATTTGCAAAATACACAGTAACTAATTGTGCAAATAGTAGCCAGATTTGACATTCCTTCTTTTTAACAATTTCCCAAGGTACTATTCCCCTTTTCATCCTTTAGAGTGCTAATGTAGAATTAAAAACTCTCAGGACAGGATTAATATTTTAGGCTGAGACAGGTTTCCCTCTTTAGCACACATTTACAATGTTTGCACAGCTCTGTGCATTATCCAGTCAGTGGACTTGCTTTCGATTATCTTGCCCCAGACCATAACACACTGACAGGAATGAGGAGTCAGGCTGCATAAAATCTCTGCGGTCTATAGAGATATACTGTACACATCTGTTTATTCCCATATTTTCATTTAGGCTCTATTCACACTTAAGGGCAGGTTAATACACGATATGATGTGAATTAACACACATACACTGCAAAGTGTATATAAATGACACCTCAAAGGCACACATACAGTCTAAATAAATGCACCTGCCCTTCAGTGCACCACAACACATAGATGTAAAGGCACTGTAGTTTGTGGAGTTCTGCATTGGCCAAAATAGTTCAGGTACTTTTTTTGATGTTTAGGCTTATTAAGAGCCCATTTTAATCAAAGGGCTTCTTTAACCAAATGTGCTACTAGATGTGATCAAACCTTACGGCACATCAACAAAATATTGTACAGAAATATTGTACAGAAATAGTTTTCTCTGGTTCGCTTTACAGGATAGCAGAGATACAACAGTAACTTGGGCTCTATCACCATAAAACAATAATAATCTGTGTATTATTACATACATATTAATAGCCATTCTTTAGACATTATGCCAAATGTCCACCTTAAAACACTTGTTTCCTCATGGATTGTGTGGATCCCTGCACCATACATACCCAAAGTATGTGGGGCTATTCCTGCATTGGCTTCCTTCAAGGAAAGTTCTGCCTGTGTCACAAGGCATGGACAACAGACATGGTACCTATGAGCTCTTCATGACAATGCACACCAGTAATGTAATCCAAACCATTTGCCTAAATATCCTTATTGGCACAGCATATTAAGTCAATGTTTCAGTGATACAAGATTGGGTACCCCGGTTCTAGCACTGCCCAAACTTGGGGGGAAGTCATACGCTGAGATGTTATTTGCCTCATATTGATAGTGGTGAATGCTTTTGGCTTGGTTCTGATGTGTTTTCACAGATATGGCGTAAGTGGTTGGGATTCAGAAAGGATTATTGTAAGCCCAGAACCTTCTTTAGGAAACTGTCACCACATTCCAAATTTGTCCAGATATCCTTATAGGGTCTTTTCAATAGTTTATGAACTGAATATCCCAGCATTACATGGCCAGTCAGGTTCTGCAATTTGTATTCCTAACAAGTCACTATACTGCTTAAAAGGACCTCCTGCTTTTAAAGTATCTGATGGAAGTTATGTAAGTTAGAAACTTGTCAAAAATGGCTTTTTCAGATCTACTTTTTCCCATGGCAGCTAGTTTGGCTTGCTGTGATTTTTCTGTTGGGGTCTTCCTCCCTCAGCCAGTGCTGTGTATAGGTCAAAGCAGAAATGATGAGGCTAATTGATGGGTTAAAAATGTCAGCAGGGAAGAGACTTTATTATAAGAAATTATGAGGGTTTATAACTTGCATCAAAATGGCAGGCAAAAGAATACAATTCTGATATTTTCTCTTTAAGACTAGTTGTTCTAGTGTTTATAATCACCCCTCCTTGCCCTGAGCAAGCTGCACATAGCATACACAGTATTTTGTTCTGGCATGTGTTTTACACATTGTAAAACAGCATTATGTGTCCAGTGGGTGAACTGTATTTGTTTACAGTGAGCTAGAGAAGGAATCAGAACATGCTGTGTAAAAGCAGACGTTCGGCCTGGTTTAGCGGTCATGAAGAAATGATGAATGAAGCCCCAGCCCCCCTCCTGTGCTTCCCATATCATAGGTACTCTGCTCAGCTTAGGGTGGCTGCTTTGAAGTACAACATTTTCCAGCTCCCTCCCGCCCGCCCCCCTTGCTGGAATCTGTGGCTCTCTGTGTCTTAACTTCACAGTGTCTTTCAAGCCAGCTTTTTTTTTTTTCATGTCAATCTCTATGCTATTGAGCGATTTCCTTATAAGCCTACTTCATCCTGAATTCCCCAGCGCTTCCTTAGGAGACTGAAGCTAAATTAACTGCAGGTACTGTGGAACATGTTTAATTTAAAGAGACAGCCGGCAACCCCTGTGCAAACTCTGGTGCCACATGCATGGAATTCTGGGATGGACTTTTATTTTCTCTATTGCTGCTATCAGTAGACACAGCCTCATTATTCTAAAGCATTTAGAATTGAAAGCATGTAAAGTGTATGCAATATCTCTGTGTAAGGGATCACTGGACAAGTCTCACATGTATAAAAGAGAAAGCCTTCAATGTATGCACTTTCCCAAACATTTAACAGCCAAACAGAGGGAAAAGAGTAATGGGTCATCATAGAGCAGTGATTAGAAGGAACAGGGATTGCCAGCATTAGGCATGTCTGCAAGGTGTATAAACCCACACTTTAGACCAAGACAAGGCATCCTCTGTTCACGTGACACAGGCATACATGTTTACACTGGATCTTCCATCCACCCCTCTCTCTGAACCCTAAAGAGAGCTTTGCCCAGCAGAGGCTTCCATCCTGATCTAGATAGTGCCATTGCCCTATTCTTGAAAACTGTGCAACTCCAGAGCAGCACAATGACTGTGTCCACTGTTGAAATGATCACAGATTCAGGCAACTGAAAAGGAGTCTTGGTTGTGGCAGATAGTTACATAGTTAATCTGGTTGAAAAATTCAAACAATTTAAAAAAAAACACACACAATTAGAAAACCTCCATATACACAATCCTTTAATCAAAGTTGATCCAGAGGATCCATCATGATGTGCCTTCTTACCATATTTTGATAAATGGTGTTTTCCCTCCATGTGCCTTATTCAGCCGAGGGTGAGAATTAATATGAAAAAGGCAAATGGCAGGAAATGGTGACTGCACAGAAATCTCATTAATCTAAAATATGAACAATATGTTATGAGCTTAGTAACCAATCAGTTTCTCCCAGACATTTTCCCACATTGCACTGGGAGGATGAACCTAGGAATTTGATTGGTCTAGTAGGCACAGGCAGAAACAGAATTCCACTGCAGCAGTCGCATGACTCTGGAGTGCACACATTGCCGGCTGTATCTACCATTTGCATGCCTTTTCTCTCCTTGTCAGTCATATGTCCTCCTCAGGAGCCAGTGCTGTCCCAGGTTTGTACCTTCTCTTTTTTTGTTTGTCTACAAAATGCAGAAATATTATTTAATATGGTTGTGCTAGATGTTAGATGTACTTTACTGTGTCTTCCAACAATCAAAAGAAACTTGCCAGATTATTACAGGGGCTTATATTGCTGAACCCCTTTTTAAAATGCATGTCTGGCTTAATAATAATTACCGACCCTGAACATGTATACAGCAAGAGAAGACAGAGCTCCAGATCTGTTGCTGATAAAGCATTAATTGCTACAAGACTACTGCCAGGTCACTAATATTTTGAGGAGGAGGTGTGCTATAAGTTTACAAGGCAATATTATAGAATGGGGTTCTTCTCCAGTAACTGAGCAGGAAACTAGGGTTAGGAAATCACAGCGTACAGTGACAAGACAATAGTGAGGGATGAAATCAGAACAGAGCACTTTAGGTTTTAGAGCTTCTTTAAAAGTCAGACAACTTGCTTAGATGAAACACATGCATATGAAATATTTTACCTGCCATATGATTTGTAAATCTCCCCACCCTATACTAAATGGCTGCATAACACAAGCAGAAGTCAAAACATTTTAGACCATGAAAGTCTGCAGCCATATGTTATTGACATAATCTCTGCTATTCCGAGTTCTAATACATCACCACAATGATGACAGTTAGCATAGTACCTTGCTCTTCCTGCCCATCACTGTATATTCACTTATTCCTCATTTTACCCTATCCGGTTTTGCAGTGAGTGCTCTTACTTTTTACTTATTATTCTAGATTAGAGGGTGGGGTCATGGCAGTTTTAGTCCGAAGCTTTGCTGTCAATAGTTCAATTTAGACATCATATTTACATGAAAGTAATCAAGAAAGCTGGGGTGTGAGCCATGTATAGTATCACAGGGGCAGATGTTAATATTCCTGATACAAATCCATACAATAGATTTATGTTGCAATTTTATAATTGTATAAAAATATGTTCGTGTGTATCTTACACCATGGCACGAAGATGGCCACAAATACCTTTAGGGTGGGCTGTACATTATCATGAAGCATAGGGAAAATTGTGATAGCAAAGGCCACATCATTTGCCAAGAAAATAGTGTATATTTCTGTGTAATTTTTATTTTCTCAGCTGTCCTATGTGGATTCTGATGGAAACCCGATCGGCATTGTGCAGATGACATTCCTGAGGTTGCTCAGTGCCGCTGCCAGGCAGAACATTACCTATAACTGCTACCAGTCTGTGGCTTGGCACGATGCCACCATTGACAGCTATGACAAAGCCATCCGTTTCTTGGGATCAAATGATGAAGAGATGTCTTATGACAACAACCCTTACATTATAGCCATTATGGACGGCTGTGCAGTAAGTGACTAAGAAACTTTCATTGTTGAGATAAAAGGTGTATGTCATTTTGACATACAATTTAGAACATTGTCAAGCACTAAACATCATTGGTCTTAAATGCAGTTTATCTCAGATTAATAAAGCAGCATCAAGCTTCGTCAGTGCAATTGGTCTCTGTGTTCCACTGACATAGAGTTAATTCTGATGAGATGTCTCTATCTTCATTCAGTCTGGCTGGCGGTAATGCAGAAGACTATTGATCAATGCACCGATTTCAGCCTGCCGGGCTGCTATGAGAAACACAAGAGGGATTATTAGTTTTGACACAGGGAGAAAAAAAAATTATCAATAGCAAACAATTACGGGTTGGGGAATGTTTTCATAGAGCAGAAGCCTGGTGTACTGCTTTTATTCTATATGGATCTTTATCTATATTCGAAGAAGTGGAAAATGGTGAGTACCACTCAGGCTGGAATACCACAGTTCATTTATGGAAAATGTATTTTCATCATTTGATGTCTGACCCCCCTTCTGGGAAGGGGTGTGTGCTTATAAGAGGATGGAATTGTGTATTGTTACATCCTTCTTTTCCATATTTTTTTTTTGTGGTTAAAATTTAATGACTTAAATGCCATTTGTTTCATCTCACCAAACGAAAAAAAAAAAAAATCGAAAATTAGTAGAGTTAGGCCTGTATTTCAATGTCAGACACTGGGTCTTAAACTATTTTTAATGTGACAAAAGGTATGATTTCAGATAGGCTTGAGCAAAATTAGGGTTTTTTATTTCTTGGAAATATCAGTTAAGATCTGGAAATTTCCCCATTTTGGAAAAATACATTGGAGTCAACGAGAAAGGGGAAATTAAGATGGTGGTGGGATGGTACAGATTTATTGGGTTTTATGTGGCTCCTGAGTATAGGAGAAGCTCCTTTTAAATAGGCAGGGCCTGTTCTTGTTTAAAAAGAAACAAAAAAAGGCCTATCAATATTCTCATTATTTTACTTTTTTCACAGAATGAAAAAAAAAAAAAAACAGACAGCAGAAAAAATTAAAAATGTGAACAATAAAAGGAACATTGCACACAATTATCACATGCATTAAAAAAAACACAATTAAAAAAACTAAATGAAATACAACCCCCAGTTCCAAAAAAGTTGGGATGCGGTGTAAAATCTACATAAAAACAGAATGCAATGATGCAATGATTTGCAAACCTCATAAACTCATATTTTATTCACAATAGAAAAAGATCAAATGTTTACACTGAGAATATATACCATTTAAGGAAACAAAATAAGGTCATTTTGAAAATGATGGCAGCAACACGTCTCAAAGTTGGGACAGGGAAGCAAAAAGCTGGCAAAGTAAGTGGTGCTAACTTTTTGCACTTATTTAGTTTAATTGGCAACCGGTCTGTGTCTCAGAAGTAAAGATGGGCATAGGTTCCCCAATCTGTGAAAAGCTGCATCTACAAATGGTCAAGCAATTTCAGAACAATGTAAAATTGCAAGTACTTTGAATATATCATTATCTACAGTACATAATATCAAAAGATTCCAAAAATCTGAAGAAATCTAAGTGCATAAGGAACAAGGCCAAAACATGATATTGGCCCATGATCTTTGAGCCCTCAGATGGCACTGCATTAAAAACAGGTATGATTTTGCGATGGGCATTACTGCATGGTGAAAAATCGCTGTCTGTGAACACAGTTCATCATGCAAGTTAAATCTCATGCAAAGAAGAAGCCATATATCTATCTGAACATAATCCAGAAACGCTGCCATCTTCTCTAGGCCAAAGCTTATTTGAAATGTTCTGTTGCGAAGTGGAAAACTGCTCTGTAGTCAGACGAATCGGAATTTAACATTCTTTTTGGGTGCGACAAACTCCGGACTAAAGAGGAGAAGGACCTTCCAGCTTGTTAAAAGCACTCAGTTCAAAAGTCTGCATCTCTGATAGTATGCAATTGCATTAATGTGTATGGAATGGGCAGCTTGCACATCTGGAAAAGCAGCATCAATTCTGAAAGATATCTATCCAGGTTTTGGAGCAGCATACTCTATGCTGCCATCCAGACGTTTTTTTCAGGGAAGTCAATGGAGAACATTCAGAACAAGGTCATGTTACCAGTGGGGTACCTCAGGGATCTGTACTGGGACCAATTTTGTTTATTATCTTCATAAGTGATATTGCAAAAGGCCTCGATGGTAAGGTTTGTCTTTTTGCGGATGACACAAAGATATGTAACAGGGTTGATGTTCCTGGAGGGAAACGCCAAATGGAAAAGGATTTAGGAAAACTAGAAGAATGGTCAGAACTCTGGCAACTGAAATTTAATGTGGATAAGTGCAAGATAATGCACCTGGGGCGTAAAAACCCAAGGGCAGAATATAGAATATTTGACACAGTCCTGACCTCAGTATCTGAGGAAAGGGATTTAGGAGTAATTATTTCAGAAGACTTAAAGGTGGGAAGACAATGTAATAGAGCAGCACGAAATGCCAGCAGAATGCTTGGATGTATAGGGAGAGGTATAAGCAGTAGAAAGAGAGAAGTGCTTATGCCGCTGTACAGAACACTGGTGAGACCTCACTTGGAGTATTGTGCGCAGTACTGGAGGCCATATCTCCAGAAGGATATAGATACTCTAGAGAGAGTTCAGAGAAGAGCTACTAAACTAGTACATGGATTGCAGGAAAAAACTTACCAGGAAAGGTTAAAGGACCTTAACATGTATAGCTTGGAAGAAAGAAGAGACAGAGGGGATATGATAGAAACTTTTAAATACATAAAGGGAATCAACTCGGTAAAGGAGGAGAGCATATTTAAAAGAAGAAAAACTACCACAAGAGGACACAGTTTTAAATTAGAGGGGCAAAGGTTTAAAAGTAATATGAGGAAGTATTACTTTACTGAGAGAGTAGTGGATGCATGGAATAACCTTCCTGCAGAAGTGGTAGCTGCAAATACAGTGAAGGAGTTTAAGCATGCATGGGATAGGCATAAGGCTATCCTTCATATAAGATAAGGCCAGGGACTATTCATAGGATTCAGATATATTGGGCAGACTAGATGGGCCAAATGGTTCTTATCTGCCGACACATTCTATGTTTCTATGACTTTGCATATTTCTTCATAGTAGAAGAGTCCAGGTGCTTACAGAGACCTTTCACCAATTGAAAATATTTGGCACATCCTAAAAAAAAAAAAAAAAATATATATATATATATATATATATATATATATATAACAAAGAAGACCCAGGACTGTTGAGCATTTAGAATTCTATATTATTCAAGAATGGGGCAACATTCCTCTCCTAAAACTCAAGAAACTGGTCTCCTCAGTTCCCAGACATTTACAGTGTTATTAAAGGAAGAGGAGATGCTATAAACACTGGTAAACATGACCCAGTCCCAACTTTTTTGAGACATGTTGCTGCCATAAATTTCAAAATTACTCTATTTTAATCCTAAATTTAAAATTGAACAGTTTTAAACATTTGATACATTTTCTATTGTGAATAAAATATGGGTTGATGAGATTTGCAAATCATTGTATTACGCAATTATGCAGATTTTACACAGCTTCCCAATTTGTTTGGAATTGGGGCTGTATACTAAACTTGCTAAATATGCCCCTAAAATGCACCCTTTTAAATAAAGGAAAAGAGTATTTTTTACAGCAAATTAAGAGTTTGATTTTTTTTTTGGCATTAAATTTATGCTTAGGCTACATTTTGTTAATCTGAAGTGAAAGTTGGGTTGAGTGTAACTCAAGAAATACATTTTTGAGAAGTGAAACAATGTTTTAGGTATGAAGTTTTTGGTGCCAAAACTATATGGCACCAGAACAATACTTACAATTTTATCATGGCAAAAGATAATGAACTGGTGGAGGCACGCCTAGACAACAGAAGCACATACAGTACTTTGTAAAAGCGTGGCAGAAAAAAGGTTGCAGGGTTTAAAGAATGGGGGTATTTATTAACTCTGGTGCAGCTTTGCATAGTAACTAATCCGCTTTTAACATCAGCTTGCTGAGCTAAGCTTTGCAAATAAAACCTAGAAGCATATTGGTTACGGCGCACAGCTTCTTCAGATTCCATGTGCACCAGTTGTAGTAAATCCCCCCCCCCATATGTCCATATACCTTCATTAACATGGATTCTAACACTCATGATGGAACATTTGTGGGAACATTGATACCATTTTGAGGGCAAGCCTTTCTAAGATGTTCCTTGAAGTGTAGCAATTTTGTTCTTGTATACATGAGCCATGTTTTCAAAACACAAGCAATTGCAAACATATCTGGAATTTCTCAAAAAGGTTTTACATAAATGGCATTTTTGTCACAGAAATTTGCTACACCAACTAATAAAAATGCCTTGAAAAAGATAGCAGCTGTGAAAAAAATGCTGCAGAGCAAACCACCTGGTTCAGTTTGCTGACTTTCAATTATATTGCAGTGTGTATACTAAGACACAAGAAAGGGCGATCGATCAAAGTGCCTGACCTACATGTTTACATATATACATATAACAATTGGTATTTTTGCTAGCAAATGTCTTAGAACCCTTAGACATTATATATTTTTTAAAGCAGAGGCCCTAGAGAATACATTGGTGTGTTTTGCAATTTTTTGTTACAGTGCACAGTGGTTTTTAACCGCTTGCCGACCGCTGCAAGTACATTTACTGCTGTAGTCAGCCCCTCCTGGGCAAAGCGACGTTATACTACGTCGCTCGCCCAGGAGCCTGTAGGGGGTGAGAGCGCGCCGCCGGAGGTGTGCTCCCGCCCCCGCTCGTTCACGGCCCATCTCCCGCTGGAGAGGGAGAAAGGCAGGCGGCTAATGTAAACAAAGCCGTCTGTCATTCTCCCTGGTGTAATAGCAGAGACTATACAATCCTGCTATGTAGGATAGTATGTCTCTGTGGTTACATCAAAAGCCACGCCCCTAGGGACACACTTAACCCCTAGATCTCTAATAAAGTTAGCCCTTCCCTGCCAGTGTCATTTTTACAGTAACAGTGCATATGTATAGCACTGATTACTGTAGTAATGTCACAGGTACCCCCAAAAGTGTCAAAAATATTAGTCAGGGGTCCGATCTGTCTGCCACAATGTCGCAGTCCCGCAAAAAAAATCGCAGATCGCCGACATTACTAGTTTAAAAAAAAAAACAATAAAAATGACATAAATCTTTCCCGTAGTTAGTAAACGCAATAACTTTTGCGCAAACCAATCAAAATACGCTTATTGCAATTTTTTTTTTACCAAAAATATGTAGCAGAAAACAAATTGGCCTAAAATGTTAAAAAATTTTGATTTTTACATTTTTTTGGGGGAATTTCATATAAAAAAATTTGAAAAATATTGTTATTTTTAAAATTGATGCTCTTTTTGTGTTTATAGCGCAAAAAATAAAAATCGCACAGGTGATCAAATACCACCAAAAGAAAGCTCTGTTTGTGGGAAAAAAAGGATGTCAATTTCATTTGGGTACAGCATTGCATAAATTTTTAGATTTACAGAGGGGGTAAAATTCTAGAATGATCTGTTTGCACACTTGTGGGACTGATGCCTGCGTTCGCTTTTGCGCAGGGGGACAGGGGCATTTAAATGTTTTTTTTTAAATATTAATTTATTTCATTTCATATTTTTTCAACTGATGCTTTACATTTTTAACCACTTAAGCCCCGGAAGATTTTACCCCCTTTCTGACCAGGCCCTATTTTGCGATTCGGCACTGCGTGACTTTAACGGACAATTGCGCCGTCCTGCGACGCTGTACCTAAACTAATTTGACGTCCTTTTTTTTCCACAAACAAAGCTTTCCTTTGGTGGTATTTGATCACCTGTGCGATTTTTTGATCATGCGCTATAAACAAAAAAAGAGCGTAAATTTTAAAAATAACAATATTTTTCACATTTTTTTATATGAAATTCCCAAAAAAATTTAAAAATCAAAATTTTTTAACATTTTTGGCCAATTTGTTTTCTGCTACATATGTTTTGTATAAAACAATCGCAATAAGCGTATTTTCATTGGTTTGCGCAAAATCTATTGCGTTTACTAACTACGGGAAAGATTTTTTTTGTCATTTTTGTTGTTTTTTTTTCTAACGAGTAATGACGGCGATCTTTTTTTTTTTTTTTGTAGGACTGCGACATTGCGGCGGACAGATCGGACCCTTGACTGACATTTTTGACACTTTTGGGGGTTCCAGTGACATTACTACAGTAATCAGTGCTATACATATGCACTGTTACTGTAAAAATGACAGGGAATGGGTTAACTTTATTGGAGAGGGAGGGGTTAAGTGTGTCCCTAGGGGCGTGTTTCTAACTGTGCAGGGATGTGGCTGTGTGTGTAACAGCAAAGATCAACGGTCCTACATAGCAGGACCGTTTGATCTCTGCTGTTATACAAGGGAGAATGACAGGCGGCTGTGTTTACATTAGCCGCCTGCTTTTCTCCCTCTGTAACCGACGATCGCGAGTGACCGGCGGACATCGGGTCCGCCGGTCACTCGCACGGAGGTGTCCGTGAATGAGCGGGGGCGGAAGCGTGCCTCCGGCGGCGCGCGCTCGCCCCCTATTGGCTCACAGGCTAGTGACGTACCGGTACGTCACTTTGCCTGTACGTGGCTGACCGCCGCAGTATATGTACTTGCGGCGGTCGGCAAGTGGTTAACATTTTTTTTTTTTCCCAAACTTTTTTTTCTCCAAATTTTATTTTTATTTTATAAACCAGCAGGTTCCCATTATGTAGAACTTTACAGTCAACAAATACAATAATGGCAGAATATCAACCACACAATGAACCCACCTGGCAGTCAGACCGTATTTTTGATCACTTATATTGCTACCACAAGGAATGTACACATCAATTGTAACAGCAATAGGCACATGACAGGTTCTATTGATGAAAGGGTCTGGGGTTTAAAAATACCCCAAATCCCTCCTCTGCACTTAAAAGCATTTAAAACATTTTTGAATACTTTTATTTTATTTTTTTAAATGGCGCTGATGATATCCAGGTAAACCGGAAGGGATATCAGTTCATTGCTTCTGGGTTACCACTATGGAGACGGGCCAGCCGGTTGCTTGTGAAATATAAAGTTGTAAAAAATAAAATGAATGCAGCTACCACATATAAGGACTGGTAAACTGCAATATATCACACTTTTGTTCTTGGGTTTAGACACACTTTTTAGTTTAACCAAATCCCACAAAATCACGTACCTGTATGTCATTTTGAGGAAGTGGTTGTACCGGAGTGATTCCTGCTGCTAGAGGCATCACCCCGGGATCGTTTTTTTAGAGCAGACGTTCGGCTGTTATGTGATTACAACCAATGTGACTAAGCAGCTGCTTGGCCGTTATCACAAGCAAAGGGAGGGGACGTCCCCTCCAGCCGCTCCACCAGGATCTCCCACCCCACTGGAAGACCGGATTTGGCTTTGATCGGGTCTTTGATGTCAAAAACCAGAAGCGACATCACAACAGGCAGCCAACGGCGTAGATTTTAAAAAATCCAAAGTATTCAAGAATGCCGATCTTGGCATTTTGAATAATTTCAAGTGCAGTGGAGGGGTTTGGACCCCAGATCCCTCCATAAAGAGTACCGGTCACTGCCTATTACTGTCACAGGGAATGTTTACATTCCTTGTAACAGCAATAAAAGCGATCAGAATTTTTTTTTTCAAGAAAAAAAGTAAAAAAAATAAAATAAAAGAAACCACAAAAAAAAAAAAAAATTTAAGCGCCCCCGTTCCCTGACATGTCAAAGAAAACACATACATAAGTCACAAATGTAAAAGTGTTCAAATCACAAACAGTGGGGAATAACCTCTCCAGGTGTCAGTCCTTCAAATCACACCTCCACCCTTCAAACAGGTGCCGGCCCTGCAGTTCAGGCACCATAGCTGGCTGCCAGCTATGATTAAGCACCAGTGAAAGGTGTAAAACGTGTCAGCTGCTGCTGTACCCAAGTTCACTATATGGATTTTATTATATTCAATAAAGGTGTTTGCATTTGGAGTGCGGCCATCCAGAACTTCATAACTTCTTTTGGGTGTTCAAATCAAACATGTGAGGTATCGCTGCGATCGTTAGAGCGAGAGCAATAAATCTTGCAAAAAGACCTCTTCTGCAACTCTAAACTGGTAACGGTTAAAATTTTTTAAAGTGCCGCCTATGGAGATTTTTAAGTATCGTAGATTTTTGCCATTCTACAAGTGTGTGCAGTTTTAAAGGGTAACATATTAGGTATTTATTTACTCAGTGTAATCTTTCACAGTATACAAAAAAATCGGACTAACTTCATTTTTTTAAAATTCAGTGAAGTGTATTTTTTACAAAAAAATTTGCATTTGAAAGACCGCTGCGCAAATACCGTGTGATATAAAATATTTCAATGACCGCCACTGCTAAAAAAAATATATATATAATGTTTAGGGTAAAAGTAAAAAATAAAATAAAATTAAAAACAATACTGATTTTAACGTAAGCAACAAATGTCAGAAATAGGCCTGTTCTTTAATTGGTAAAACATTAATTATTTTTGGTGTGGTCCTAATCTAAAACTCTAGAAATGTTTTATTGCCGGCATCTCCTGATATTCTTGTTCTCATTTCCCTCTCTTTCTCCAGTCAAAGAAAGGCTACCAGAAAACCATCCTAGAACTCAACACCCCCAAGGTGGAGCAAGCTCCTATAGTGGATCTTATGTTTAATGACTTTGGAGACCCAACACAAAAATTTGGCTTTGAAGTGGGACCAGTGTGTTTCCTAGGCTAAAATGACTTTCCAAAAATGTAAAATTACATAAATACACATTTTTTAAGAAAAGAGGCCAATAGCATACCAGAATGCCAATTCTCCAAATGAACAACCTTGAAACCTCATCACCATTTTATCAAGTCTTCACTTGCACATTCTCAACTGCAAAGGTGAAGAGTTGAACCCCAAAATTTGCCAGAGGCAAAGAGTTATGCCTGGACCACAGATCAAGTAGGGAGAAAATTTTAAACAAAAATCACTCGTTGCCTACTGCCTTGGTATCACATGACCTAAACAGCATCACGTGACAGTCATCAGAAGCACATGACTCTTGACAGGAAAATATGTCCTCTCCCCATGCACAAACCTCTTGAATGGTCTCTAAGACGCATGTAAAAAGAAGAAGAATATCACTACAAGTGACAGGGATGCTTAAAAAAAGATAATCCCACCAGTTACCAGTTTGAATGGACTGAATTTTTTTTTTTTTCTTACACCACTCTAAAATTTATAAAGTTGGTCTTTCACATGGAAGAAAAAGTCACTGTGCCTGCCTTGTCCCTTTTTATTAAAGGTGCTTATATTTTTGTATGTAATTATTTGTATTGTATATTAATATTATTATTTTGTTTGTTTTTACGGTTAAAATAAATTACATTTTCATTACCCTAGCTTTAAATCATGCATGTGGCCTGGTTTTGTAAACCAGGTTTATAACAGGCAAAAACTGGCAAACTCATGGCAACCTGTACATTTTTTATGAATACAGATTTTAATCTACCTGCATGTGGTATGGTCCTATGTTTTTTTCCCAAGTTTTTAATAATTGCAATCCAGGAATCTTAAGAAATTAGTTTGTCAGCAATTTACCTTCTATGCCAAATTATTTTTTGTCTTGTTAAATATCAGAATGGTGACTTTTAATGTGCAATGTTGTCATTCTAAGGAAAAAGAAATCCCCAAAACACACAACTTACAAATAAATAACACAAACCACTATGTCATTGTGCTATTTTGTCTGTTTTCTTTTTGGCAAGAAAAGCTGTAAAAAATGTTTGATCGAGTAGAGATTTGTATTTTAATTTTTTTTTTAAACTAAGCAACTGTATGCCTTTTGTTAAAAATTGGTACATACAGTTGGCTCATATACTGGCAACACTCTTGCTGATCAAAGAGCCTAAATAATACTTCTTGGTTGGGCTCCTTTCCACATGCATTAGTGCAATGAAATTTACTTGTGACAAGGTCCAAAACAGCCTATTAAGTTGCTATCTATTGTACAGTGTTATAACCTCTTTATATTTTTTGTACCTCCTACCTTGTCACAAAGTGGGAGGTTGCTTGTAGTGGGTTGAATCTTGTCAGACATAGGTGCTATGTTCATTTTCCTGTGGTGCTAATTTTTTTTTTTCCTCCATACATTTGTCCATCAGTGGCAGTGCTCCACTGTGGACAAACCACCACCATTTACTGTCAGACATATCCCACACAAACTGCTAGCTATGAGAGATATAATGCATGCTTATTTTGTATCCATGAACTGTGTAGATATGCCAAAAAAAAAAAAAAAAAAAAAACTAAAGGAAACAAATGAACTGTAATGTGGTAGCTTTCCCATTTCAAGTGTTTAAAACGTATCACTCCATCTATGTATTTGTAATTATTCCAAAATTGTTATCAGATGCTGATTATGGTGCTAACTTATGTTGTTTGTTTAAAAAGTGTTGAAGAAGAAATGTTTTATTTTTGATTTTTCCTCTCATGCTTTCTTGTGCCTGGAGTTGAAACCAAGGTTGGCGAATGTGCATACCAAACAGGTTCCCAGTATGATGAGAGTTTACATAACCAGCACTGTACTGGAACTTTGGAACTTCAGTGCGACTCACTGAACAAATAAAAATAAAAGGGACACAAATTGTTTGAATTTGACTCTTTTCTGAATACATAACTGACAATGTATGCAAATTAGGTCAGGATATTGAATAAGGCGCTAGAGATCAAGTAGCACATGAGTAGGCAGTTACCAGATATAAACATTTTGTAACTACAATTGTTTGTTTGTTTGTTTGTTTTTTTAACTATAGCTTTACTTGGAAAAACCTACTTTACAGAGTTTGCCTTCTTTTATAGATTTGTCATTGCCCTTGACATTTCATAAGAAGTTACTTATTGCTACATACATATTTTACTGGTTTGGTGGCTGTATTATCAAATTGAAAGATTGACCAATACTTGTTCTTGCAATCAGTATTTTACTCAAAAAACACTACTGGATATATTCTAGAGTACTGGGGTAATATCCCAATAATTTCCTGTTTTTATTTTTCCTAAAAGCCACCATAGCATTTTGCCTTATCCATATTTTTAAAGTTACATTTAAAAAACTCATATATGCACATTTAGCAGTATTTTCTCACAATCAGGTAAAAAAAATTGGCACTGGTTCAACTGAAATGATCAGTATTAGCGTGAATAAAAATGATTATAGGGATGTTCAAGCATATAAGTTTGCTCATCGTTTAACTGCCACACTCCTCAGCAACACATCCTCATATTCTCTTTGCTCCATCCTTGCTGTATTTGGCTGCTGGGAGTGAAAAGAAATACCTCGTACTTGCTGTAGCAGCATTGGTGCTTGGTGATTATCTTACCCAGGCACCTACTCACATGGGGGAGCCCTCATCCCTATACAGCTTAAAGAGGGCATACTCTGCATTCCCTTGGTGTCTAAAAAGAGCGTCAGGATAGTAAAACAATGGTAAATGTGCAGCACGAGAATAAACATTAGGCAAACCTTCTGCGTTGTTCTGGATAGGCAAAGCAGCACAGACACACTTTATGGGGTAGGTTTACACGCCAAGGATTATGTTAGTCTGTTTTTTATGTTTGGTAAATTTTCTTTCAGGATTAATAAATTTTTTTTTTGGCATTATAAAATATTTTTTTTTACAGTGATAAATGTAATCCCCAGAAACTGTTATATCCAAAACTAACACAAGAGTATAACCAAATCGGGGACCAGTATTGATTGAAAACAAAATTCTACAAAGTTCCAGAAGAGTAAGTTAGATCAAGGGTTAATAAAAAGATTGAGTGTAGAAACAGATTAAGGGTTTAGGACCAGGTTAGGAATTAGGTCAAGAGTTTACAAAGTATTAATCCTTTTTGATTTCTGTGGGGTACATTTTATTGCCCAAAACATTGCACCCTAAATCAATATGCCAAATTTACATTGCCAAAAATTGATTAATTAACTTAATAATTAAAAATGGTAGCGGTACTGATAAAAATAAAACTACATATTTGCAGGGAAGCAACCCCCCCCCCCCCAAAAAAAAAAAAAAAAACCTGGAAGGGACATGCAGAGTGTGATATCACTATGATGTAATTACATTGGTGTCAAAGTTCTGACTATTTCTTTTGACCATACATAAATAAGTAAACCTTTGATTTGTGAAACTATATCTGCTGCAGATGTGTGTCAAATTATTTTTTGCTGACTGACCATTTAGAAGTATTGTGGTATGTTAGAGTGATCACACATGTCTACTATGTATTATTTGAAAAAAAAAATATGTTGGTTGGCAAAACATCTAACACAACAGTTATGCAAATTAACAAAATGTCACCTGCTAAGGGGGGTGCATGAGTTTTAGAATATCCCAACAAGAATAGTGTGTATATTGATTTCAGGTTTTCTGTCTGTTGGCTCATATGGGTTCATGACAAATTAGGTTCTTTACAAAAAAAGCAAACAGTTATTTTCTTAACCACTCCTAAATCTCTGCTGTATAAATATTGCACACTATAGGAAACAATGGGGAAATAAAATGTTATTGCTTCTACAAATTGTTTATTTGGCTGTATGATTTCATAAGATTATGAAAACATGACTAAAATAAAAGATTTAAAGATTTAATAATTTTGCAATGCCCCAAACCCAACTAACCTTTGAGCCTTCTCCATTGCTGTTTCACTTAATTGATATCTTGAAATAGAATATTCAAGTTATATTAAATGGGATGAAGCAATTTTTTTCCTTGCTAGAATAGTTTGCTCATGCATAACTAACCAGCTGAAAATGAATAAAAAATTTCACAAATCAGTTGTATTAAATTTAGTATTCATTATTGTATTCAAACGTCTTGCTGAAAATGTGAAAGAAAATATAATTATAATTTTTTTCCCCCTTTTTGGTACCACTGGGATGATACAGAGATGGTCGTACTAAGCAGATGAAAAACTTTTGTCATAAATGAAAAACCCATTTCTCTTCTAAAATGAGAGAAGGCCTGGAGCTTTTCTGACTTTCTAAGTGTTTGAAAGCTTGCAGAAAAAGTTATGCATGCAAGGTCGTTATCAAAACATTTTACTCCATACCTTTGTCTTTTAATACATTTTGGATTTATTGTAGATTTCACCACATTGCAAGCTTAATAAAAAAGTAGTATCTTGATATGCAATATAACCACGATGTTGCTTAAATAATTATCCCTTTGTCCAATTATTAATCATAGAACCAAAATTGGTTTGCACATTTCGCTCCAAACAATACTAAAATTTTTTTAAACTAATTGATGTGGTCATGTTTAGGTCATGTGATCTTGTTGTAATGGATTCAATCACATATTTTATAAATTTAAAAGTGTTTGTAACTTGTTTCAATAGTACCAACATTTTCCATAAATATAAATTGAGAAAAATACAAAAGGTATTATGAAATAAACATTCCCTGTACCTGTAGAAAAATACAATATTTCTGGTGTAATTTTGTGTTTTTTTTTCTTGTTGCCCCCTTAAAATATATAAAAAATATGACTTGAAGATAAATTAAGAAATCATGGTGTTATAAAGGTCAGATACTGTGCAGTTCCTTAAGACATGCAAATTCAGTTTAGTATGCTACAATCTAAATTGAGATGCCCTCAAAGGGTTTTTATATTTTAAACCTGTGTAAAAAATGTACTAGTTTATTTTTTTGCAATAAATCAAGTTTACTGTTCTATCTCATTTGTTTACTTGATGTGAATGTTTTTATTAAGTATAATAAAGATTTTTTATTTATTTTTGTGCTCTGTTCTATGTGAAATGTTAAGAACAGTGCCCTGCACCAAGGAACTTTTTAGAGATAGTTTAAGCTGAACTCTAGGCAGATACAAAAGGCACAGATTAAAGCAGCTCTGTGATTATTAATACATTGTTAAATGTATTTTTTAAATGTAAGCAGCGTAAATACTAAATTTGATCTTGCCTACAGTCCTTCTAAGCTGGGCTGGAGTGTCAGAGGAAGAAGTACAAGGAACAAATCAGTTCATGTGCTGGCAAGAAGCATGCTTATAGGTAGAGAAAGCAGAGAGATAAGGTCATTACTGTACTGCTTCTCCTTTAACCACTTAAGCCCCGGAAGATTTTACCCCCTTCCTGACCAGGGCCTATTTTGCGATTCGGCACTGTGTGACTTTAACGGACAATTGCGCGGTTGTGCGATGCTGTACCCAAATAAAATTGATGTCCTTTTTTTCCCACAAACAGAGCTTTCTTTTGGTGGTATTTGATCACCTGTGCGATTTTTTTGATCATGCGCTATAAACAAAAATAGCAACAATTTTGCAAAAATAACAATATTTTTCACATTTTTTTATATGAAATTCCCCAAAAAAAATGTAAAAATCCAAATTTTTTAACATTTTGGGCCAATTTGTTTTGTGCTACATATGTTTGGTAAAAAAATCGCAATAAGCGTATTTTGATTGGTTTGCGCAAAAGTTATTGCGTTTACTAACTAAGGGAAAGATTTATGTCATTTCTATTGGGTTTTTTTAACGAGTAATGGCGGCGATCTGCGATTATTTTTTTTTGCTGGACTGCGACATTGCGGCGGACAGATCGAGCCCTTCACTGACATTTTTTACACTTTTGGGGGTACCAGTGAAATTACTACAGTAATCAGTGCTATACATATGCACTGTTACTGTGACACTGGCAGGGAAGGGGTTAACTTTATTGGAGAAGGAGGGGTTAAGTGTGTCCCTAGGGGTGTGCTTCTAACTGTGATTGGATGTGGCTTTTTATGTAACAGCAGAGATCTACGGTCCTACATAGCAGGACCGTATGATCTCTGCTGTTACACAGGGGAGAAAGACACGCGCGGGGGGGGGGGGTCCGTGAGCTAGCTGGAGCGCGCCTCTGGTGCCGCTCGCTTCCTGGAGCCTCACAGGCTAGTGATGTATCCCTACGTCACTTTGCCTGTGAGGGGCTGACTGCCGCCGTATGTAGTCGTGCGGCAGTCGGTAAGTGGTTAACTGTCCAGTCACAGGCTGGGGGCAGCCCAGAATGCTGGCCATTGACAAAAGTGCTGCAGAGAAATCTCTGGATTGGAGAAAAGACAGGTTTCTTTATTTTATTTTTGTATTTTAAATAGGCTATACATTTTATCTTGTTTTTGTCTGAAGTTCCACTCCATATTTTTAAATATTCTTTACATCAGTAATAGAAATAGGATTGTTGTTCAAAAACAAATGACCATCATATAAGTATAATACCTTCCACTCCCAGCATTCCTCAGTTTTTTAACAACACAGAGGAGTGGGACCTGTTTCCCACATTGAACTCCAAGAAATTGATTTTATGGTTAGTACAAGAAATTCCATTCTCATTCATTGAGATACACAGAGTTCTGAGACATTTGGGACATCCAGAAGCAGTCCAACTGAGGGGAGGGCAACACAGCAAGTAATACTTTAAAAGACCCACTAAAAAAACAACAGAAACAGATGAGGACCGGCTACAGCCCAAAGCGCTGCCTAAAGAACCAAGAGCCCAAAGCTGGCACTAGAGGAGGCCTGTAGATCCACCTGGTAAAACCAATCAGGCAACTGAAAAACAGTTGCCCGATGCCAAAAATCCCAAGAAGCAATTGCAGATCTAGTAGAGCATGCTTTACCAGTAAAGTGTGGAACTTGATCCATGAAACCATAGGCTTTACAAATAATCTTCCTAAACCAGGGAGAAACAGTAAAGCAGGAGGCAGGTTCCCCTTTGTAAGGACCATATGGGATGGAAGTAGTGGGTGCAAGGTAGACTCATAGCACAAATTACATCCAGACAATGAGGTTTGTAAAGTACAATGTCCTGGTTAAGGAAAAAGCTGGAACCACTTTAGGAAAAAAAAAGAGATTATACATCTCAGCATTACCTTGTCTCAATGCAAGACTAGAAAAGGGTCATTACAAAGTTGCTTTCATCATTTTTATCATGGCTCGAGGTGTGTGCCTGAAATAGCGGCCTTGGTTTGTGAGTGTGTATTAAAGGTCAAATATTCCTAATAAATTCTAAAGTTTTTGAAATGTCAAAAGTCAGACCCAAGCAGGGACAAGTGAACATAGACTGATTAGAGACACCTTGTAAAAGGCTTAATGAAAGAATGGCAGACTAGCAGTCTCTGGAACAAGATCACAAGCTCTGACATTTGACCCTTGATGGTACTATAGTCAGTATATTGTATAGTATATTACAGTAAAGTATAGTCAAGATATGTTCCACAGAATATTTTATGGAGTTCAATGACTATGCCGTTAAAGCCAGTTACTATGAAGCAGGATTGTAAACTTGACCTTGGGATAAATGAGCCTGATGATCTGGAAATGCCCACTAAGCATCTGCCAGGAATCTGATCAAGTCAGAGTCTATGAGCTATGAGGATCCCCTGAATTCCCGCTATCTTGAAACTGCAGAGAAGACAAGGATGGTGTTTCAGGGGATAAAAAGCATAGACCAGGCCGTACTGATCCTGTGGGCCGACCAGAGAATCTACTGGGGAAGACTGGCTGCCAATTGTCCATGCCCAGAATGTAAATTGCAGACAGGGCTGGATTATTAAGTTCTGACCAGGTTAAAATCATTTTTACCTCTCTTGTTGAGACTTCTGGTTCCACCCAGATGCCACTGCTGTTGCATTGTTTGACTAGATCGTGATTGGATGACTTACCTGTCAGGATGTCTGTCATTGTAGGGATAACCAAATCACCCAGAGCTCCATAATGGTGATCTGGAGAAGGGATTCCACTGTTGTCCATGTTTCCTGCACTGATAAGGTATTTAGGAATCCTCACTAGCCTCACAAAGTGGCATCCATTATAAGAATCCTCTAAAAATTAGGAGAGAGACTGAACTGATTTGTCCCACAATGACAGGATTTTGAGTTGTAGGTGTCTGGAATGGAACTGGGTAAATGGAACTGCCTTGAAGTAGGCTGCGATCAGCCTCATGACTCTCATGCAAAAGGGAACAGTTGTCCAGCTTTGTTTAGAAGAGTCTGTGAGTGGAGGGCTTGAAGCTTCTTTTAAGGAATAAAAAAAAAAAACAATTGCATGAGTTGTCTAGGATAAGGACCTGTCAGGGTACCAGGAAACCAGGCCACACGGGGATGCAGGTAAAATAAAGCAGTTTATTGGAGCAAACTACAATAAATGCACAGCAAGAGAGCAAGAGTAAGGAAGTGGGAGCAGGAACAAGACGGGTCAAGTCCAGAAGCGGGTAGTCATCCAAGCTAGGGTTGAGTCCAGAAGCGGATAGCCTGCCAATGCCGGGTCGAGAGCCAGAACAGTAATCAGCCAAGCCAGGTTATACACAGAGGAATACAGGGAACAGAAGACTGCTAGCAAAAATGCACCTTGGAGCACAAACAGGGCAAGGACTGCAAACCATCAGATGATAGATATAGTCAGGTGTGCAGCATCATCACTGTGCGACGCCCAGGCAGCAGGCAAGTGATGATGCAATCAGAGTATATAAGAGGCAGCAGTCTGCACATGTCCAAGATGGCTGCCAACATGAGGGCAAGGTAAGACCTTACAGGACCAGATTCCATATATTGAGTCCACTCCAGTGCAGTCTTCTGGAGGTTCAGGATCTAAGCAAACCTTTTAGGGTTTGAACTGTCCACTTCACATTGTCAAAACGAATGCCAACTGCACCTTCCGCAGAAAGTTGTTTAGCTATCCCACAATGGGATGTCCTTGGAACATAACAAGGCAAGCACAAGAACCTTGGTGAACACATGGGTGAAGAAAAGGCTGAATAGTAGGGACACAAACTTATAGTGCTGGGGACTCACAGCAAAGCAAAGAAATCACTGATATGCTGAAACATGGGATATGCAAGTACACATCCTTGAATACTACAGAGGCCAGAAAATCTCCCTGATGGAGGGATACTATGGCAGACCTGGTTTATTCCATGCAGAATAATTGGGTCTGAATTAAGAAATTTAGAGCCTTAAGATTCACGATAGGATGAATTCCCCTTTAGGTTTCAGGACTAAGAAAAGGTTGGAATAAAATCCATAACTTTTCCACCCCAGGAACTTGGGCAATAATACCTTGATCCATGAAGACCTGCAAGGGCTGCATTGATGTCTGCTTATCTGTGCAGTAACGCAGAAAGGTTGGAAGACATGATCCAGAGGGAGGCTGGGAGCAGAACTTTAGCTCATAGCCCCTGGAAACCATCACTTGTACCATTTGAAATGCCCTCTATACAGATGTCCGTAAAGGCTAACAGGCATATTCTTACCATAGAAAGTGTGGTCTTCCTTAATGCCAAAAGAGAATTGTCTGCAGGTTTTGGGGATTCAGCCCCCTGTTTGTGTTTGAACTGACTTTCTGGCTTGAATTTGGTCTTAAGCTGGCCAGAGATGGATCAAAATTTGTCCAATTCAGCAGGAACTGTCCGAATTTCGGTCCATCGGTGGCCTGTTCGTAAATTTTGGTGCGGCTGCACCGCAGAGTCTCCACTGTCAGAATACATAGGTACAGCAAGGAAGATTTCCCTATCCAATTTGCTTTTCTGGATGGGGGAATCTGTTACATTTTTTTCAATGAGCCCACTGGCTAAGAAAGCTTTGGCAAGCTTAAGAGGTTGAAGGCTAGAAGTCATGAAGGGAATTCTTCTTCACCTCAGGTTGGGGGGCCGGGGAGGATGGTCAGTCCTCTAAGCTTGAGGCCTTGCCTTCTGCTGGAGTAGATGCGTAAACTTACCCTTAGTTACATCCTTCTTTAGGGTGTCCAATTCAGCTCCAAAAAGAGTTTTGCTCTCGAAGGGCATACACGGAAGATTCTTTTTTTTTCTTTTTTTTTTTTTTGCCTGCTCTTTAGACAATCATTGCAATCCAGGAGTTGTCTGCATGTTCAGGGATAGGTGATTTATTCAGGGGATAAGACAGGAGACATCCACTAACCAATTATGCAGTTGTTTAGGCAGCCGGCATGTGTATTAATCCAATCTAAATATAGATCAGTGTGAATGGAAATAAATTTCCTTTTATTTGATAATAATCCAAATAATTGACAGACTAGTATCACAACCACGGCAGGGTGCAATACAGGGCCTGTAAGAGAAAATCTCTTAAACACTGGTACACCCTCTACAGCAGGGGTAGGCAAACTTTCTGAGGTTGAGATCTACTTGGACAACATGGAGAAAATTAAGCATCCCCAGAGGGCTGGCACCCTTAAAAAAAAAACTCAAGTCACCAATAAAAAGATGGCATGAAGAACATAGTGTGTCACAAACATGTCCTCTGCCCCCTTCACATCATTACCCCCACAGTAATGTCCTTGACCCCCCCCCCCACAGTACTGTCCTCTGCCTCCCCCAAAGCAGTGTCCTCCCCCCCACAGTAGTATTTTCTGCCCCCCCCCCCAAAGCAGTGTTCTTTGCTTCCTTCACATCATTCCCCTTATACAATCTAGGTAGCACTGTCCTACCTTACAAGAGCTGTACAGAAGAGGAGAGAGTGATAGGCAGCACAGTAGTTAAGGAGGGTGAGAGCTGCCAAAGTTAAAGTGATTTTAAAGACATTTTTTTTTTTAAATAAACATGTCAAACTTACCGCTGCACAGAGCACCCCCGATCCTCTTCTTCTAGGGTCCCCTGCCGGTGCTTCAGGCCCCTCCCTCCTGTCGAGTGCCCCCAGAGCAAGTGGTTTGCAATGGGGGCACCCAAGCAGGCGAGCTCCTGAGCCGCTGCTCTGCGTGTCTATTCAGACACGGAGCCACGGTTTGGCCCTACCTTCTCTCTCTCCTCATTGGCTCACTGACTGTGATTGACAGCAGCGGAAGCAAATGGCTCCATTTACTCCTTTAGGTTGAGGTCAGGAATGTGCAGGTTAGTCAAGTTCCTCCATCCCAAATTAGCTCATCCATGTCTTTATGGCCCTTGCTTTGTGCACTGGTCCAAATCATTTAGTGTGGGGGGGGGGTTAAAGTGTGGGGTCTTTTTTCAGGGGTGGGGCTTGGCCCCTTAGTTCCAGTGAAGGGAACTCTTAAAGTGTAATACCAAGACATTTTGGACAAGTTCAGGGTCTCCCAACTTTGTGCGAACACTTTGGGGATGGTCCCTTCCTGTTCCAACATGACAACCCACCAGTGCACAAAGCAAGGACCATAAAGACATGACTGAGCGAGTTAGGGGTGGAGGAACTTGACCTAAACTCAATCCGATAGAACATCTTTGAGATAAATTAGAACGCAAACTGCAAGCCTGGCCTTCTCTCCATTAGTGCCTGACCTCACAAATAGGCTTTTGGAGGAAGGGTCAAACATTCCCAAAGACATACTCCTAAACCTTGTAGACAGCCTTCCCAGAAAAGTTGAAACTGTTGTAGCTGCAAAGGGTGGGCCAACTCAATATTGAACCCTATGCACTAAGACTGTGATGCCCTTAAATTTCAAATGCGTGTTAAGGCAGGCGTCCCAATACTTTTGGTGAAATAGTGCATTTTTCCAGTGTCCGCTATCTGCTATTTCCCTGTATGAACTAGACTGTTTATCCACATAGCCTCTGCTTGCCACCTGAAGGGACCCTGAACTGTTTATTAATGATGCCTCTGTCTGTCACTTGAACTATTAACCACATTTCTGCCTTCCATGCGAATTGACCTCAGTCAATGCTTGTTGCCTGCCTCCTGAACTAATATTTTTCCCTGCCACTGTATTAGCGGGATTCAAGACAACACAGGGGTCTCTTGTGCCTTGCAAATGTATTCACCCCACTTGACTTTTTTACCTATTTTGTTACATTACAGCCTTAAGTTCAATGTTTTGTTAACCACCCAAGCCCCGGAGGATTTGGCTGCTCAATGACCAGGCCGTAATTTGAAATTCGGCACTGTGTGACTTTAACGGCCAATTGCGCAGTCGTGCAACGCTGTACCCAAATGAGATTGACGTCTTTTTTTCCCCACAAACAGAGCTTTCTTTTGGTGGTATTTGATCACCTGTGCGATTTTTATTTTTTGCGCTATAAACATAAAAAGAGCGTCAATTTTGAAAAAATAACAATATTTTTCAAATTTTTTATATGAAACTCAAAAAAAATTTAAAAATCAAAATTTCTCTTACGTCCTCCGACAGTCGCCGCCTCCTCTAAGTCATCACTATTGGGTATTGACTTCCGCTCCGCAGGAGTAGCTAGACTTAGTCAAAAGAACAAAAGCATTTAGCATAGACACAACCATGGGGGCTGTCCCATTGGTCAATACCCCCCTGCAGTGATCCCTCCCAACTCAGTTTGTTTCTGCCTAGCGTCAGGAGTAGTTAGGCTTCCCTGTGCTGGGGCTACAGTCTCAGCCTTTCTAATCTTTTTTCTTTGATTTTCTTTGAAAATGTCAGTTTTTTCTTTGCTTTACTAGCTGTTTATTTTGTCAGCTTTAGTTTTAGTCGGATCTTCGGATGAAGATGGATTCTTGCGGAGATGGGAATCGGACTGACCGCCCTGGTTCTCCAGGGCAGAGGGTCAGAGGGACCCCCAGCCCGCCATCTAGCGTTCAGCCATGTGTTCGTCCTGGCATTATGAACGACCCATCCCTGCTCGCAGCAGGGATGCAGCCTGTGAGGTGGCTACCTCACTGGACACATCTGCGGTGCTGCAGTGTCCTATCCTTGGCTAACGGTGTTCCCTGTCAGATGAGGATATCGGCTTTCCGTTCATAGAGGCACCCCATGCCATCCGGTACAGGTAAGTACTTTCTGTGTGGGACCTCTGTCTGGGGTGGCAGTCCTGTGTTGCTGTGTTTTCCCCATGTCTGTGCCTGTGTGGGGCTCCCTGATGCGATCCCTGAGGAGGTCTCCTTTTACATTCGCTGCGGTGCTGTGTGGTTTTGGGGGCCCCTTCCCCTGTGTCACTGCAGTGTTTTGGGGGTGCAGACTGTGTGTGCGGCGGCCGCAGCGGGTAAAAACCGGCGCTGTCCGCCATTTTAAGTATGGGCAAGCATGTCTGGCTTCACTGTTGGCTTAACTGAATGCTGTTTTGGTGCCATCCGGCGCCATCTTGTGTGTGGCAGAACGATCGTCCCGAGCCCATGTTCGGCGGCCATCTTGCCGAAGCCTCCCATTCAGTTCTATGGGCAGCCATTTTCCCTGGGTCTTACAGCTTATAGTTCAGCCTCTGATGACCTCACTTCCTTTTCCTCTGAAGCAACGATCAGTGTGGTAACACTCTGTGGGGGCTCTGCAGACTGTCTCTTCCATAACTCTCTGTTTTGTCCTTCCTGGCTCAGTTTTGTCTCCTTTTGGGGGTCTGTGTTCACTGTGCATATAGCTGTGGGCTGCGCAATCCGCAGTGATCTTAAAGGGCCAGTACCTTTTATTGCACTTTTTTATGTAACTTGGGCAATGGAGTCTCAGGACAGCAAATTCCCTCCAGCCCTGGTGGGGGACCCCAGTCCTACTGTACCCCCTGTTATACCTGATTTGGCCGCCGTAGTGGTGTCTTTAGTGTCCAAAATGGAGGTGCTGATGGCTGAATGAGTTGCTAGGAAAAGGCCTAGATTATCTATCTCCTCTGATTCAGATGGTGATGTGGCTGCTGTGGTGGGCGTGCCCTTTTCAGGGTCTCGCTCATCCCTGGACCCACTGGGGTCTGAGGGGGAGGCGGAGGTGGAGGGGGTTGATGATTCTCCCCCGGGGTCCCCTGAAGAATGCGCAACTATGGATGATTTGATTTCTTCTGTGAAAGAAACACTACATTTGGAGGATGAGCCCACTGCTCCGGGCATTGTGTCTTCTTTTGGTACACACAGGACCCGCAAGTCGGCGCAGGTTTTTCCCTGCCCCGCTGAATTTCATTACACTGTGAATGACCTGTGGCGCAATTTAAAACGTCCATTCACGGTACCTAGTCGGTTTAAACTGCTTTACCCCTTTGCGCCAGCTACGGACTTGTGCTGGTGTGTGCCTCCACAGGTGGATCACACTGTGGCCGTCTTGAACAAGGCTACCTTGATTCCCACTGAGGACACCCCGGTGTTCCGGGATCCCACGGACAGGAGGTTGGAGTCTCTTGCCCGCCATTCCTACACGGTAGCGGGTTCTTGCTCAAACCTATTTTTGCGTCCGTTCTGGTGGCTCAGGCGGTGGCGGATTGGACTAAGGTGCTTAGACGCAACCTCGCGTCTGATTCTGCCCCACCTGCCACGCTGGCTATGATCAAATTCACCAAGGAGTCATGTATTTGTGCGATGCGGCCTTGAATGAGGCCCCTTTGGCTGCACGCCTGTCGAGTGTCGCGGTGCTTAACCGTCGACTGGTCTGGCTGAAGAGCTGGTCGGCTGACCAGACATCACGGAAAACAGTGGCTGATTTTCCCTATGCAGGCTCTCGCCTTTTTGGCGAGGCGTTGGATACCTTGGTGAAAGGCGTCTCGGGGGGCAAGAGCACGCTGCTGCCCCAGAACCCGAAGAACAAGTCCTTTTCTCGACCCAATCAAGGGTCCTTTCGTGCCTTTAGGAATCAAACCAAGGGCAAGCCTTTCAAGGGCCAAGGTAGCGAGAAGAAGCCCTGGGCGGGTAAGCAGAAGTCCGGCAATGCCGGTGCGGCGGGTCAATCTGCCTCTGCCTGAAGGGGCGCCCTCACCCATTTCAAGGGTGGGGGGACGTTTGCGCGGTTTCCTCCAACCTTGGCTGCTCCGAATTTCGGACAGGTGGGTTCAGGAAATCATTCGATCAGGGAACAAGTTCAAATTCCTTTCCCGGCCGGCGAACAGATTAGTTCCCTCAAATCTTCATTTGACCCCAGGGTGCCTACAGGACCTGCATCAAGCGGTGCAGGACCTCCTTGCCCAGGGAGTGATTGTCCCGGTGCCTCATTGGGATAGGTTTCGGGGGTTTTATTCCAATCTGTTCACTGTGCCCAGAAAGGAGGGCAAGGTACATCCTATTCTGGACCTGAAAGCGATGAACCGCTTCGTGCACGTTCGGAAGTTCCAGATGGAATCTCTCCGCTCGGTGGTGGCCTCCCTGAGCCCAGGGGAAGTCCTGGCCTCTATAGACCTGAAGGATGCGTACCTACACATCCCCATTTTTGAGGGTCACCAGAGGTACCTTCGGTTCGCAATAGCGGAGGACCACTATCAGTTTGTGGCGTTACCTTTCGGTCTCGCTTCGGCTCCAAGGGTCTTTACCAAAGTGCTGGTGCCTGTTCTGGGCCTGCTAAGGGCACAGGGCATTGCAGTCTTGGGATATCTGGACGATCTCCTCTTAAGATCGAGTGCCAGCTAGAACCTACTACGCGATCTGTCCACCACGGTACAGACGCTCGAGGAGTTCGGATGGACCATCAACGTACAGAAGTCGAACTTTTCTCCTTCGGTTCGTCTTCCCTATCTGGGAATGATCCTGGACTCTGCTCAGGCAAAAGTGTTCCTGCCGGAGGACAAGCTCCGGACCTTACAGGAAGAGATCAGGTCCTTCAGGGACAAGCCATCCTCGTCACTCAGGACCTGCATGCGGTCCCTAGGGTTGATGGTATCGGCTTTCGAGGCGATACCCTTTGCTCAGTTTCACACATGGTCTCTTCAAGCGGAGATCCTGGCCAGGTGGGACAGACTACCTCAGTCCTTGGATCTGAGTGTCTCATTGAGTCACCAGACCAGAATGGGTCTTCTGTGGTGGCTCCAGTCCCCGGCTGTGTCAGAAGGACGATCCTTCCGTCCGTTACTGTGGACGGTGATTACCACGGATGCCAGCCTGTCAGGCTGGGGTGGAGTCCTGGGCAACCTGTCTGCCCAGGGCACTTGGTGGGGGGTGGAATCCTCCCTTCCGATCAATATATTGGAATTGAGAGCGATCAAGCTCTGTCTCTTCCAGTGGTCGGATCGACTTCGGGGCCGTCCTGTTCGGGTACAGACGGACAATGCTACCGCGGTGGCTTACAGTACATCAACCACCAAGGGGGCACCAGGAGGCCCGGGAGGTGACCGACATTCTGTCTTGGGCCGAGACTCATGTCCCGGCAATTTCAGCAGTTCACATTCCGGGTGTGGAGAATTAGCAGGCCGACTATCTGAGCCGCCAGACCCTGGACCAGGGGGAATGGTCCCTGCACCCGGAGGTCTTCCAAATGCTGTGTGCGAAGTGGGGATCCCCGGACGTGGATCTGTTTGCGTCTCGGCTAAATCGCAAGGTGGAAAGATTCGTGACAAGAACGCGCGATCCTCTGGCAGACGCCTCAGATGCGTTGGTGGCCCCTTGGCATCAGTATCGTCTGATGTATGCCTTTCCTCCGATTCAGTTGTTGTCCAGGTTCCTTCGCAAGTTAGCCTCGGAACCGCACTTGGTGATTCTGGTAGCGCCGGACTGGCCACGCCGGTCCTGGTAAGCCAACGTTGTTCACCTGGCAGTGGCGCCTCCTTGGCGGCTGCCAATGTGGGAAGAGCTACTGTCTCAGGGACCGATCTTTCATCCTGCTTTACAGTTGCTGGCTTTAATGGCCTGGCTGTTGAAAACCAGGTCCTGAGAGACAGGGGTCTCCCCCCAGAGGTCATTCCTACTCTAATCAAGGCTAGGAAAGCCTCATCTGGTAAAATCTATTACCTTACCTGGAAAGTTTATTTCGCCTTGTGTGAGTCCAGGGGGTTCTCCCCTCGCTCGTACTCGGTGTCGAGAGTGTTGGCTTTTCTCCAGACTGGTGTGGACCAGCGCCTGGCGCTGGCCACGATAAAGGGCCAGGTATCTGCACTGTCTATTCTTTTCCAATGCCCTGTGGCGTCTCATTCCTTGATTCGCACCTTTATTCAAGGTGTGCGGCATTTGGCCCCTCCCCGGAGGGCGCCTTTACCTCCATGGGACTTGAACTTAGTTCTGTCCATGTTACAGCATTCTCCCTTTGAAAACATCCGGGAGATATCGTTGCCTCTGCTGTCTAAGAAGGTTGCTTTTTTAGTGGCAATCACTTCGGCTCGCAGGGTGTCGGAGTTGGCGGCGTTGTCTTGCCGCTCTCCTTACTTGGTGGTTCATAAGGATAAGGTGGTCTTGCGACCTAACTCTTCCTTTCTTCCTAAAGTGGTGTCTGATTTTCACCTGAATGAGGACATTGTGTTGCCTTCGCTCTGTGCGAAGCCCAAACATCCCAAGGAGGTTGCATTGCATTCCTTGAATGTTGTCAGGGCGATCAGGGTTTACCTGTCGTCCACTGAATCCTTTCAGAAATCGGATTCCCTCTTTGTCCTTCCTGAGGGACCTCGGAAGGGCATGGCTGCGTCTGCAGCGACCATTGCCAAATGGATCAGACAGACGATTGTACAGGCCTATGCTTTGAAGGAACGGGTTCCACCCTTCCCTGTTAAGGTGCACTCTACCAGATCGATGAGTACGTCCTGGGCCTACCGGCATCAGGCTTCGGTGGCCCAGGTGTGCAAGGCTGTGACTTGGTCGTCGGTGCACACCTTTTCCAAATTCTATAAGATTGATGTTCTGGCATCAGCTGATGCCTCCTTTGGCCGCAAAGTTCTCAGTGCGGCAGTGCCATAGGGGACCCTTGTGTTTTTGTGGGTCCCTGGCTGTTGGGGTGTTTACCCCTGGATATTTGTTTTCCTGGGTTGTTGCTCCTGTTGAGCCTTTTCTATTGCCCAGAAGGTTCTCTTACTGTGCATGTAAGGTTCCTTTCTCTGATGTGGGTACTGCGTTGCCTTTTCTACGGTTGCGTCTCCCACCCCTCATGTCTACACTGCTTTGAGACATCCCATTAGTGATGACTTAGAGGAGGCGGCGACTGTCGGAGGACGTAAGAGAAAACTGAATTTTTCTAAAATCTTACCGTAAAATTCCTTTCTCTGAGTCCTCCGACAGTCGCCGCCCCCACCCCTATTTTGGGGTTTTTTCTTGTACACCTACTGCTATTCTACCAAACTGAGTTGGGAGGGATCACTGCAGGGGGGTATTGACCAGTGGGACAGCTCCCATGGGTGTGTCTTGTGCCTAGCTACTCCTGCGGAGCGGAAGTCAATACCCAATAGTGATGACTTAGAGTAGGCGGTGACTGTCGGAGGACTCAGAGAAAGGAATTTTATGGTAAGATTTTACAAAAATTCAGTTTTTTTTTAACATTTTAGGCCAATTTGTTTTCTGCTACATATTTTTGGTAAAAAAAATCGCAATAAGTGTATTTTGATTGGTTTGCGCAAAAGTTATTACATTTACTAACTACGGGAAAGATTTATGTCATTTTTATTGTTTTTTTTTAAACTAGTAATGGCGGGGATCTGTGATTTTTTTTTGCGGGACTGGGAACTTTGCGACAGACAGATCGGACCCCTGACTGACATTTTTGACACTTTTGGGGGTACCAGTGACATTACTACAGTAATCAGTGCTATAAATATGCACTGTTACTGTAAAAAATACACTGGCAGGGAAGGGGTTAACTTTATTGGTGATCAAGGGGTTAAGTGTGTCCCTAAGGACGTGATTCTAACTGTTAGGCGGCGTGGCTAGTGAAGTAACCACAGAGACATGCAATCCTATATAGCAGGATCGCATAGCCTCTGTGCCTACTTCAGTGAGAATGACAGACGGCTGTGTTCACATCAGTCGTCTGTCTTTCTCCCTCTCCTGCGGTAGATTGCGAGTGGCCGGCGGCTACTGGAGCCGCCGATCACACGCAATGGCTCAGCAGGGAAGGAGTGGGGGCAGGAGCGCGGCGTGCTGGCTCCCTACAGGCTTGTGGGCGAGCGACGTAGGTATACGTTGCTTTGTCTGTAGGGGCTGACTGCCGCAGTTGTGCACCAGTCGGCAAGTGGTTAATCTGAATTTTATGTGATGGATCAGAGCACAATAGTGAAATGAGAAAAATATATACATAAAACTATTTGTTAGAAATAGAAAACAGAAACCAAACACTAACCAAACACTGCCATGAAGACCAAGGAACTCTCCAAACAAGTAAGGGACAATGTTGTTGAGAAGTACAAGTCAGGATTAGGTTATAAAAAAATATCCAAATCTTTGATGAGCCCAGGAGCACCATCAAATCTATCATAACCAAATGGAAAGAACATGGCACAACAGCAAACCTGCCAAGAGACGGCCGCCCACCAAAAATCACGGACCGGGCAAGGAGGGCATTAATCACTTGACGTCGCTACACTGTCTATTTACGTCAGCAGTGTGGCAGCTCCAGACAAAATCACGCGAATAGGCGTCACTGGCTTCCCGGGGTTGTGGGGCACGCTCCCCCGGCACTACCGATGTTCTGATTCGGTACAGAACCGATCAGTCATCAGGTCCAGGTCAATGATTTTTGGCCTGGACCGGTTGATCGGTCCTGACCTATCCCAGACCTAGCTGTGCCTGTGAAATGTAAACACTGGCGCAGAAAAGTTCCTCTCTCTCCTCCCAAAATCCTTTTTGCATTTCATTGTGAGAGAGGATCAAAACATGAGTACTGCACCAAGCACACTTCCACACACCTAGCTAGGTACATTTAACCCCCAATCACCCTCCAATTAACCCCTACACCCCTGTCACATTGCACACTATACATAGTATATAGCAGTTTTCTATATTTCTGTATTAGTGTGCCTTGTGACATCATTTAGCGCTAGTGACTGTTACTTTTAAGCTTAGGGTACCCGCCCCCCAAAAAAGATTCAACCCCTTGATCCCCCCCGATCACTCCCAGTTAACCCCTTCACCCCCTGTCACATTGCACACTATATACAGTATACAGTGGTTTTCTGTGTATCTGTAATAGTGTGCCTTTTGACTTCAGTTAGCGCTAGCGAGTACGTTTATGTCCTAATTAGGTTTAGGGTACCCGCAACCCCCCAATAAAGATTTAACCCCCCGATCACCCCCAGTTAACCCCTACACCCCCTGTCACATTACACACTATAGACAGTAATATAGAAGTTTCTATATTTCTGGAATAGTGGGACTTGTGACTTGGTTTAGCGCTTGTGACCGTTACTTTTAGGCTTAGGATACCTGCCAACCCCCCAATAAAGATCCCCCCTGATCACCCCCAGTTAACCCCTTCACCCCCTGTCACATTGCACACTATATACAGGTAAATAGCGGTATTATTTATTTCTATAGTAGTGTGATTGTGACTTTAACTCGCTAGCGCTAACTGGTTTCTGTCCCAAGTAGGCTTAGGATACCCACCACCCCCCCAATAAAGATTTAACCCCCTGATCACCCCAGTTAACCCCTTCATTACCCTGTCACAGTGTCACTTTTATAGTGTATAGTTTTTTTTCTGATCACTATTATTAGTGTCACAGGTGACATTAGTTAGCGTTAACGCTAGTTAGCGTCAGTCTAGGGACAGCGAAGATCCCCGGCGCATAGTTAGAAAGATCGTTTTTGATTACCACTAACACACACATACACACACACACACACACACACACACACACACACATACATCTCCATTACTAGTATAGTATCTGAACGGATCAATATCTTTGATCTGATCAGAACTATACGAGCGTCCCCAATAGTTTAGGGTTCCCAAAACACAGTGTTAGCAGGATTGGTCACGACACCTGCCAGAACCTGCTTTCAGCCCCTCTGCCCAGCCCACCCCACCCCAGCAAGTGCAGTAATCAATAGATTACTGTCACTTTCAAAAACACAACACACTAAACCGCTGCGTTAGCAGAGTCAGGCCTGATCCCTGCTAGCATTAGCAGTTTTTTTTGGTAGCGTTTAAAATAGTCCTCGACAACCAGGTGCTTTTTTACCTGTGAGTCACACTAGTGTACCTGTAAATTTAGTGGCTAAAATGACCAAACGGAGGTACACTAGTGAAGAGGCCTACAGGATGCTGACCATGTCAGATGAGAGCGATGGGGAAGCCTCACTGGCAGAATCAGGGTCAGTATATGAGCGTGTAAACAGCAGTGGCTCCCTGACAGATAGCTCTGATGTCGAAGGGGTCCCTGCTAAGGTCAGGCGTACCCGACCCCGTTCTGGAGTTGCTGAGGTGCAGAGATCGCAGGGTGCTCGTATGCAGCAGAGTGTCAGTACTAGTGCCGCTCAAACTTCTGGTGAACTGGCAAGCATCAGCGGCCTAGTACATCCTGGTCCTAGACATACCAGCACTGCAGTAACACTTGGTGACGTGGTGAGTCCCATAAGTGCAGTTCAAGCTGGTGCGGTGGCTAGCACGAGTAGTGGCCCGCAGAATTCGAAGACAGGCCCGTAGAGCCCATAGTGTCCTCCCTGATGCGCTGGCATATCCTAGTTTGGCAGCCCACAGATTCTACAGTGCCCGTACTTCCCCCATTCACTGCCCAACCGGGAATTCAGGTGGAAACAGCAAATTTTAATTCCCTTGACTTTTACGAGCTGTTTTTCACAGAAGATATAGACCTGCTCACGGATATAGAAATACGGGGCAACTTAGGAAACAGTGACTATAGGTCAATTAGTTTCAGTATTAATCATAGTAATAGGAAACACAAGGGTAATATAAGGACACTGAATTTCAAAAGAGCCAATTTCCCCAAACTGCGCTTTTTGCTGGAAAATATCAAATGGGATAGAACCCTGGGAACACGGGGGAAAAATGGGAGTGCTTCAAGAGCATACTAAACAAAGGGATTGGCCAGTGCATTCCAAAGGGGAATACATTTAAAAGAGCAAAAGTAAACCCTGGGTGGCTAAACTCCAACATAAAAATGCATATTATTAATACTAAATAAAAGGCCTTCAAAAAATACAAGGCTGAGGGGTCATTGGCAGCATTCAAGCATTACAAAGAGTGCAATAAGAGATGTAAAGGTGAAATCAAGGTGGCTAAAATTGAAAACGAGAGACATATAGCAGAAGAGAGTAAAAAAAAACCCCAAGAAATTCTTTAAGTATATAAATAGTAAGAAAGCGAGGCCAGAACACATTGGCCCTATAAAAGATGACGAAGGGAAGCTGGCCACTGAGGACAGAGAGAAGGCGAAAGTGTTAAATAATTTCTTCTCTTCAGTCTTCACAAAAGAATCGGGAGGCTACACTAACCCAGCTTGTAACGCTAAACTAAATAATACACCTCAGGAAGTACCCCCATGGTTAACAGAAGATAGACTTAGAACTAAACTAGAAAAACTTAACATAAATAAATCACCGGGACCGGATGGCTTGCACCCGAGGGTACTTAAGGAACTCAGCCAGGTGATAGCCAGACCATTATTCTTCATCTTTAAGGATAGTCTACAGACGGGTATGGTGCCAGCTGATTGGAAAAAAGCCAAAGTGGTACCAATATTTAAAAAAGGGCCAAGATATATCCGGGGTAACTATAGACCGGTCAGCCTAACATCTGTAGTCTGCAAGATTTTGGAGGGATGTTAAGGGACTATATACAAGACTTTAGTAATGAAAATGGTATTATTAGTAGTAACCAGCATGGATTAATGAAAAATCGTTCTTGCCAGACCAATCTATTAACCTTCTACAATGAAGTGAGTTGCCATCTAGACAAGAAGGAAGGCCTGTAGATGTGGTGTATCTGGACTTTGCAAAGGCATTTGACACAGTCCCCCACAAACGCTTACTGTACAAACTAAGATACATAAGTATGGACCATAGGGTGAGTACCTGGAAAGAGAACTGTCTCCAGGGGAGAGTCCAGAGGGTGGTGATAAATGGTGAGTACTCAGATTGGGCGGGTGTGGAAAGTGGGGTCCCCCAAGGTTCTGTCCTGTGGCCAATCCTGTTTAATTTATTCATAAACGACCTAGAGGAGGGGATATCCAGCACAATCTCGGTATTTGCGGATGATACTAACTAAGCAGGGCAATACCTTCTATGCATTATGTGGAAACCTTACAAGCGGACCTGAACAAAATAATGGGGTGGGCAACTAAATGGCAGATGAGGTTTAATGTTGAAAAATGTAAAGTAATGCACTTGGGCGTCAGAAACAAGAAAGCAAGCTACTCACTAGGGGGGAAACCTCTGGGTGAATCTAAGATGGAAAAGGACCTTGGGGTACTAGTGGACAACAGGCTTGGCAGTGGCATGCAATGCCAAGCCGCTGCAAGCAAAGCCAACAAAATACTGGCATTTATAAAAAAGGGGATTCACTCCAGAAATAAAGAGATTATTCTCCCACTCTACAAGATTCTGGTCCAGCCACATCTGTAGTATTCCGTCCAGTTCTGGGCACCGGTCCTCTGAAAGGATGTGCTGGAACTGGAGAGAGTCCAGAGAAGAGCAACAAAAATAATTAGGGGAATGGAGGACATCAGCTATGAGGAAAGACTACAGGCATTGAACTTATTCTCTCTGGAGAAGAGACGCTTGAGAGGGGATATGATATCAATGTACAAATACTGTACTGGTGAGGACCCGAGCATAAGGAACAAACTTTTTAGGGAAAGGAAATATAATAAGACACGTGGCCACTCACTAAAACTAGAGGAAAAACGGTTCTTTATTGTCAGAGCAGTAAGGATGAGGAATTCTCTTCCACAAGCAGTGGTATCAGCAGGGAGCATAGATAGTTTAAAAAAACTATTAGATGGGCACCTTAACCGCTTGCCGACTGCTCACAGTATATTTACTGTGGCAGTCAGCCCCTCACAGGCAGAGCGACGTAGGTCTACGTCGCTAGCCTGTGAGGCTCTGGGGAGCAAGCGCGCGCCGCCGGAGGCGCACTCCCGCGCGGTCATGGACCCCCCCGCACGTGTGACCGGCGGACCCGATGTCCGCCTGTCACTCGGCGATCGTCGGTGGAGAGGTAGAAAGGCAGGCGGCTGATGTAAACAAGCCGCCTGTCATTCTCCCCGGTGTAGGAATAGTGATTATACGGTTCTACTATGTAGGACCGTTGATCACTGTTCCTACCCCTGAAGCCACAGCCAATCACAGTTAGAATCACGCCCCTAGGGACACACACCACCCCTCCCTCTCAAAAAAAGTTAACCCCTTCACTGCCAGTGTATTTTTACAGTAACAGTGCATATGTATAGCACTGATTACTGTAGAAATGTCACTGGTAACCCCAAAAGTGTCAAAAATGTCAGTCAAGGGTCCGATCTGTCCGCCGCAATGTCGCAGTACCGCAAAAAAATCACAGATCGCCGCCATTTCGCGTTAAAAAAAACAACAAAAATTACAAATATCTTTCCCTTTGTTAGTAAACGCGATAACTTTTGCGCAAACCAATCAAAATATGCTTTTTGCAATTTTTTTTTACCAAACATATGTAGCATAAAACAAATTGGCTGAAAATGTTAAAAAATTTTGATTTTTACATTTTTTTGGGGGAATTTCATATAAAAAAATGTGAAAAATATTGTTATTTTTGCAAAATTGTCGCTCTTTTTTAAATTATAGCGCATGATCAAAAAATCGCACAGGTGATTAAATACCGCCAAAAGAAATCTCTGTTTGTGGGAAAAAAAGGACGTCAAATTCGTTTAGGTACAGCGTCGTACAACCGCGCAATGGTCCGTTAAAGTCACGCAGTGCCGAATCGCAAAATAGGCCCTGGTCGGAATGGGGGTAAAATCTTCCGGGGCTTAAGTGGTTAAAGACCACAACATAAAGGGGTATACAATGTACGGTTAACAGCAAACACACACACACATCATAGGTTGAACAGATCTATTGTGGACCAAAGCAATTTATATGCTGGTCAATTCATCGCCGCCAACCCAAATTCGTCCCCCTTGCCAGAGAATTCGGCTGAAAACCTATAACGGTTTCCAAGTTTAAAACTTTTCTGGGTCTTTCCCTCAACATGGGCATAACTAAAAGGAGTGAACTGCGGTCATATTGGTCCACTGACCCAGTCCTCCATATGTGCGTGTTGACCAGGATGAGATATGAGCAAATTCTGCGGTTCTTGCACTTCAGTGACAATGAACTCTGTCGTCCTCGGGGAGACCCTGGATATGACCGGCCCCGCAAAAGTCGGCCCCTCGTAAACAACTTCAATTAGCAGTTTGCAGCCTTGTTTACCCCCCAACAAGTTGTCTGCATTGATGAGTCCCTGATTAAGTTTTCTGGCCGCCTTGCTTTCAAGCAGTTTATCCCCAGCAAGCGTGCCAGGTATTGGGTCAAGCTGTATAAGCTGTGTGACAGGGCCACAGGCTATACAGTTTGTTTTCCTGTTTACGAGGATAAAGATAGCACTGTGGAGCACCCCAACTGCCCAGACTACATAGGGAGCAGAGGCAAGATACTTTGGGACTTGGTGTCACCCTTCTTCGGACAGGGGTGCCATTTGTACGTGGACAATTTTGATTCAAGCGTGCTGCTTTTTAGTCACCTGCTTGAATTTCAAATTGGCGCATGTGGCCTAATTGCCGGGGCTTCCCCCAACGGCTTGTAGATTCTTGTAGACATCTTAGTCGGGGGACGAGAGCCTGCTTGAAAACTGACAAATTGCTTGCGGTCAAGTGGAGGGATACATGTTTTCGTTCTGTTTTCCCTTCATGCAGACACGACGGTCCAAATTCATACGGCATCTGGTGTTTTGGAGAAGCCCCTCTGTGTCCATGACTACAACATTAATATTGGAGGGGTGGACCTCAACGACCAGCTTTTGGCGCCGAACTTAGTTGCCCGTAAGGCCAGACACTTGTACAAAAAAGTGCCTGTTTATTTATTCCAATTGGCTTTGCTGAACACTTTTGTGCTATACAAAGCGTGAGGACGAACCGGATCCTTCCTACAATTCCAGGTTGAGATCATCAGGAACTATCTGTATCCAGGATGTGCCCCTGCCCAACTTCCCCTACCAGATGCAGTGAGCCGGCTACATGACAGGCATTTTCCAGATGCCATCCCGAGTACCCCTACCAAAAGATACCCCCAAAAAAGATGTTGAGTTTGTAGTAAGCACAGATTTAGGCGTGACACCCATTATTGCCAACCTGGTCTCTGCATCGGGAACTGTTTCCGTCGCTACCACACACTAGTGGAGTATTAGCGTAGGGTACAGCACAGCACAGTCTAGGGCACACTAACACAGGGTCTCGAAAGATGTTTGATGGTTATCGTCATTTTGAGAGACACTATGCTGGAATGTTGCAGTTGAAAACAAAAAAGTGTAAAAAAAAAAGTGTAAAAAAAAAAAAATTACAAAAAAAGTTACAAAAAAATTATAAAAAAAGAAAAATAAAATAAAAAAGCCAAAAATAGTTGTCGTTTGAGTTATTTTTCTGTTCTTACTCTGCTCTTCTACTTATACTCCTCCTACTTTTACTTTACTTTGTTACTGTTTTTCATTGGTAACCATTTTTTACTTTTCAGGTACCAATGTAATCTTTTATTTATATTCTATTGTTAACCAGTTTGCTTTGCAGGTACACTCATCAGCTGCCACGCTGATTTTATATATTCTGACACAAACAGCATTTGCGCTCAGCATATATGGAAATCTCTGATGGCACCGCTGTAGGAGGTGATTTCACCACCACAGTTAAAATAAAATAGGTATACATGGCGTTTGGTCACGTATATTCATCATTAGAAAGTGGGTTGGATGTTTTGGGCGGCTAATGATGGGTGTACTACACCTTTTCTGGCGGATATTTTTTCATCCACATCGATCGATGTGGATGAAGGAATCTGTTAGGTTCTCTTTTTTTCCTCAGCCCACAGGCTGCTTGAAAAAAAAAAAAAAAACTACAGTATATGCCAAACAAGGACCAGCTATATGTACAAAAGACTACCAAGAGATCCAAAAAGTAAATTTGAAAAAACTCTAAGGAATTTTATTAAAAAGGGAAAGGAATTAGGCATTTTAAACAAAAAAGAGGCAAGTTATTTACAATTGGAAGCAGCCAGAACCCCTATAATTTATTACCTACCGAAAATACATAAGGATGAGAAAAAAACACCAGGCCGCCCGATAGTTAGCGGAATTAATTCCGTCCACTCCCGTTTGGGGGAATATTTGGACAAATTCTTGCAGCCCCTTGTGCCCAAAGGGAGATCCTATCTTAGAGACAGCAAACAGTTATTGACAGATATCCAAAACTTGGTAGTCACAGAGGAGGACATTTTAGTGACTATTGATGTCAACTCTTTATATACTAACATCGTGCAGAGAGATGGACTAGATAGCGCAGAGTGGGCATTATGTAAATATACTGATTTGAAGCAAGCACAAGTGCACTTTTTTCTGGAAGGCCCTAAAATGGCCATGAATTATTTTTGGCACAAAGGACAGTATTATGCACAAACTAAAGGGGTAGCTATGGGGGCAAAATATGCCCCCAGTGTTGCAAATATATTTATGCAAAAATGGGAAGAGGAGCAAGTTTTTAGTGTTGAAAGACCTAACTTAAAATACTATAAAAGATATATAGATGACATCATCCTAATATGGAGAGGAAACACAGAAACATTACAGACCTTTTTTGATGAAATCAGCAGCAACGAGTATGGGATTACCTTTACAGGAAATTGGGATAGCCATAAAGTGGCATATTTAGACTTGGAATTATTCAAAGAAGATGGTAGATTATCTAGTAAAACATTCTTTAAGAAAACTGATAAAAACAGTTATATACCGATTAGAAGCTGCCATCACCCACAATGGTTGGGCAATATCCCCAAAGGCCAGTTCTTGTGAATAAGGAGGAATTGTAGCAATATCCGGGACTTTGACATACAAGCAGAAATGCTTGTTCAAAGGTTCATTGAAAAAGGTTATAAAAAGAAAGACCTGGAACATCTCAAACAATTAGTAAGAAATACTGAAAAAGCTGATCTTATCAAAGAAAATAAAAAGAAAAGACTGAATAATAGACAAAAGTTTGCCTTTATCACAGGTTTCAATAGGCAACATAAAGATATAGAAAAAATAATAGGAAAGCATTGGCCTATACTGACCAGTATCAATGGCTTTTTTAGGTTCCAAAAATGCCTAGCTTGCAAAACTAACAAAAACCAGCAAAGAAAAATTAAAAACTTTAAATCTAATTCCACTGGTAAAGAATACAGAATAAAGGACACCATTAGCTGTACTAGCTCATATGTAACATATGTTATTGAATGCCCGTGCCGGCTTCAGTATATAGGCAGAACTACCCGTCCCTTATATGTAAGAATAAGGGAACACATCAAGAACATTAAGAAAGGTTTCGACAAGCACAACCTCTCCAGACACTTTAAAGAAGTACATTCCCAAGACCCCTCAGGACTAATCTTCTATGGAATAGATAAAATTAAGGGAGATTGGAGAGGAAGCAACAAGAAAAGGATGGTCTCACATAACGAAACGAAATGGATAAATTTGATGAAATCTCTTTGCCCGGATGGGTTGAATGTGGACATAGACCTAAATTGTTTCATTACATATTTATAACACATCCCATGAACACCTTTCTTATTCTTGAGCCTATTTTTTACATTTTACAATTTTATATTGTCAATATACATTATGATTTTAATAAGGGCAGACCCTACTTGTCCTTCATAGTCTTATTGTTACCTTCTACAGTTTTATATTTTTTATATTTTATACTTATTTGAAAACATGTTGATCCTTTTACAACACATGAGTTTGGTGCATCTTTATACACCTTTTATCTTTTTCTGGCCTGTCCCCATAAATTTTAATATCCACTTTCAGTCCGTAGTCCTTCTCATTTAATATGGTCCTTCTCATCCAGCATCCCTATCCTCCTCATGTTTTTATGAATTGAATTTTTTACCCTCCTCTTACCCATCCAATTTTATATAAAATCATCTTTGTCATTTTAATTTTTAATTTTTAACTATTATTTTATAACCTTTTGGAACTAAAACCACAGTTTGATCCCTGAGATATTTCGGAATCAATGAACAATCTTCTCCTCGTTACCTTGTTTTTACCCTTCTCTATTGATTTAAAATTTTATCTGTTAAAATTTTATCTGTTTTTATCCAATCCAATATATTTTTCAACAATCTTTCTCATCCAGCATCACTTTCACATTTACTTTGTTTTTATTGGGTCATATTTATATTTTTTATATATATATGACATCCAAATATTGGATTTAAAATGTTATCTGCTTTTACCCAATCTAATATATTTTTTCAACAATCCTTCTCATCCAGCATCACTTTCACATTCACTCTGTTTTTATTGGGTCATATTTATATTTTTATACACATGACATCCAAATATTAGATATCAAAGGTTATGAGTAATTTGGACTCAATACTACTGTCTTTGGTTTTAATTTATTCTTATAACCTATATTTCACTGATGATTTGTTCATCAGGGCTGTGTTTTTTTCTTTTTTTCCTTTTTTCCATTTTAAAAGTATATGTAAAATACATATACTTTGTACTGACATTGCGCTGCGTGGTTGATATAGATAATTTTTTAAAACCAAGTCTTTATGTGACCCCTTTTTTTGGGATTCTTTTTGCACATTTCTGCAATCCCAGCCTTGATTTTATATGACACCATGCTGTTCCCCGTTTTTATTTTTTTGTTTTTTCTTTTTATTTTTACTCTAATTTTTTGAATAATAAAGATATTTTTATTTTTTTATTTTTATTTTTCTGCTTGTGGATGTAGGCTGATCGGAAATGATGAAGTATAGCTGGCCTTTTCATGTCCTCATGTGAACTGACATTGCAAAGAGAGGAGTAATATTGCCTCTGTCCAGCTTCGTATGAGCACCAAGATGGCGCTGGGTGAAGCTTCTTGGTTGCTAGGACACGGGCTGACTATTTAATAGCCGGGAGTACGCTTAGTTGATGCCGCTCCAGCAGACGTCCTATGACGAAACACGTAGGATGGAGTCTAACGTCATACATAATTTCCGGTTTCAGAGCCTGAGCCGTGGAAAGCGGAAGCTTCCCGGCGTCTTACTGATCCTGATCAGCCTACTGAGTGAGTGAGTATATACTACTCTTTGCTTTACCGCCTTGCACATTTTCTCATGGGGTTCTCTTTCTGCTTGAGCATTCAGATCGATCCTTCTGCCTAAAGCATCTGCTCATCAGAAGCGGAGGGGACCCCCGGATTTGCCAGCCTGTCTCCAACATGCAGGTTGTATTGGTAGTGTGACACCTAGTGGTTGACACAGGTGTAAACACTCTTGTGGAACAATTTTGGTTTCATCCTGGAAACTGCTTTTAACACTTTTTAGGAAAGAACCTCTTGCTTTCCTTTATTCACCTTTGCTCACTATATTTCGTATCAAATCAAGAAAAATTTATATACACAATATTTATTCTTTGCAGTATTTCATACGGTTTCTATAAGATTTTTGCACTATATATTTTATTTATCACCTGCGCTATATATAAAATGTAACCTACAATATACAATAAATGTTTATCACATCTTGCACACTTTTGTTATTATTGCCTATTGCACACTTCCGTTACACTGAGCACTTTTTGGGGAGTTTGTGGTAATTACACCCCTGATTATTTCTGGCACTTTCGCACTTTATATCAATATTGAATTTAATTTGTGTATGCATTCAGTGATTTTACACACACAGTATTTATTTTAGTTATTTCCTACAGGTAGCGCCTTTACCAACCTATGTTAATTTTATCTCACATTTTAACTCTTGCACGTACCCTTGTACCCCAGGGGTTGGTTGGTGGCAGCTTACCTATTTATTTCCATTATTTATCTTACATAATCCATAGCGCTGGTCATCTCTGTTTTAATAATGTACTGGTACGTTGCTGGACTTTGAGTGGTTATACCAGGATGATGCCTGCAGATTTAGGCATCATCTTGGTATCGTTTACAGCCAGCAGTCAGCTTACATGTAAAAGCGATCCTAGTAGATAATTGGCCACTAGACTGCTTTTACAAGCAGTGGGGGGGGGGGGGACTCCCCCCCCCCCTTCCCACCGCCTTTCGTGGTTTTTCTTGGGCTCTCCTGTCCCACCAAGAGTGCAGCCGGTGGTTCCATTATCTGACCATAGAGCTGATTGGAAGCGAGAATGGCTCCAATCGTCTCTATGGCCTAAGATACCGGACGCTATGAGCATTTCACCAGAAATAAACAGCACCATTGGGAAATTGGGAAAGCATCTTATCACACCAATCTTGGTGTGGTCAGATGCGTTAAGGTCAGAGGAGAGATCTAGCATCTAAAAGACCCCAATTTAAAAAAAAAAAAAAAATACCTGTCACTACAGATTGCTATCATAGAGGATATGAAAATTCACTGTGATAACAATAAAAATGATTAAAAAAAAAAAAAAAAAAATTAAAGGGAAAAATGTGTCAAAATAACATAACAAAGCTAAATAAATAATAAAAAAAATTCAAGCACCCCTGTCCCCCCGTGCTTGCGCACAAAGGTGCACGCAAGCGTCGGTCTAGTGTCATATGTAAACAGCAATTGCAGCATGCATGTGAGGTATCACCGTGAACGCCAGGTTGAGGGCAGTAATTCTTGCAGTAGACCTCCTCTGTCAGTCCAAAGTGGTAACCCGTAAAGACTTTTAAAGGCTTTTAAAAATGTTTGTATTTTTTTGCCGCTGCATGGGCATGTGCAATTTTAAAGCATGTCATGTTTGGTCTCTATGTACTTGGCATAAGATAATCTTTTAAATCTTACCAATTAGGAATTATATAGTGTATTTGTGCATTAAATTTAAAAAAGTGTTTTTTCCGCAAAAAATTGCGTTTGGAAAATCTGTGCGCAAATACCGTGCGATGAAAAAAATTGCAACATCCACTATTTTGTTCTGTAGGGCCTCTGCTTTAAAAAAAATATATATGTTTGGGGGTTCAAAGAAATTTTCTAGTAAAAAAAAAATGTTTTTCATGTAAACAAAAAGTCACAGAAAAGGCTTGGTCTTCAAGTGGTTAGAAGAGTGGGTGATGTGTGGCTAAGATTGAGCATAAAATGCCAGGATAGTTCAAACATCCCCCAAATGACCCCTTTTTGGAAAGAAGACACCCAAAGCTATTTGCTGAGAGGCATATTGAGTCCATGGAGTATTTTATATTTTGCCCTAATTTTCAGGAAAACAACAATATTTTTATTTATTTTTTTTTGTTTACACAAAGTTGTCACTGAGGCTCGGGTCACACTATTGCGATGCGGGAAGGCTGCGAATTCGCAGCCTGTTCCCGCATCGCACACGCACCCCCGGCAGTTCACACTGCCATATGCGATCCGCTGGGGGTGTCAATGTAATCTTAACGACACCCCCAGTTTGATCGCATATCGCAGTGCGATCGTGCAGTTCGCACAGGATGGGATCGCACAAGTGTGAACCGCTGTGCGATACGATCCTGATGCGGCTGCAAAAATGCCTCCTGTGCGTGTTTGCACCGGGTGCGATGCGAATTTAGCCATACAAACTGTATGGCTAAACTCGCACCGCACAGCTGATCGCATGTAATGTCGGAGCAATGCGCTCCGACATTACATGCGAACCCGGCACTCGCATCAGTGTGAACCGGGTCTTAATGATATAGTGCTCACGCATGCCATGGGTATATGTGAAATGACACCCCAAAATACATTCTGCTGCTTCTCCTGAGTACAGGGATACCACATACAGTGCCTTGCAAAAGTATTTGGTCCCCTTGAACTTTGCAAACTTTTGCCACATTTCAGGCTTCAAACATAAAGATATAAATCTGTAATTTTTTGTGAAGAATCAACAACAACTGGGACACAATCATGAAGTGGAACGAAATTTATTGGATATTTCAAACTTTGTTAACAAATAAAAAACTGAAAAATTGGGCGTGCAAAATTATTCAGCCCCCTTAAGTTAATACTTTGTAGCGCCACCTTTTGCTGCGATTACAACTGTAAGTCGCTTGGGGTATGTCTCTATCAGTATTGCACATTGAGAGAGTGAAATTTTTGCCCATTCCTCCTTGCAAAACAGCTCGAGCTCAGTGAGGTTGGATGGAGAGCGTTTGTGAACAGCAGTTTTCAGTTCTTTCCACAGATTCTGGATTGGATTCAAGTCTGGACTTTGACTTGGCCATTCTAACACCTGGATATGTTTATTCGTGAACCATTCCATTGTAGATTTTGCTTTATGTTTTGGATCATTGTCTTGTTGGAAGACAAATCTCCGTGCCAGTCTCAGGTCTTTTGCAGACTCCATCAGGTTTTCTTCCAGAATGGTCCTGTATTTGGCTCCCTCGATCTTCCCAACAATTTTAACCATCTTCCCTGTCCCTGCTGAAGAAAAGCAGACCCAAACCATGATGCTGCCACCACCATGTTTGACAGTGGGGATGGTGTGTTCAGGGTGATGAGCTGTGTTGCTTTTACGCCAAACATAACGTTTTGCATTGTTGCCAAAAAGTTTGATTTTGGTTTCATCTGACCAGAGCACCTTCTTCCACATGTTTGGTGTGTCTCCCAGGTGGCTTGTGGCAAACTTTAAACGACACTTTTTATGGATATCTTTAAGAAATGGCTTTCTTCTTGCCACTCTTCCATAAAGGCCAGATTTGTGCAGTATACGACTGATTGTTGTCCTATGGACATAGTCTCCCACCTCAGCTGCAGATCTCTGCAGTTCATCCAGAGTGATCATGGGCCTCTTGGTTGCATCTCTGATCAGTCTTCTCCTTGTATGAGCTGAAAGTTTAGAGGGACGGCCAGGTCTTCGTAGATTTGCAGTGGTCTGATACTCCTTCCATTTCAATATTATCGCTTGCACAGTGCTCCTTGGGATGTTTAAAGCTTGAGAAATCTTTTTGTATCCAAATCCGGCTTTAAACTTCTCCACAACAGTATCTCGGACCTGCCTGGTGTGTTCCTTGTTCTTCATGATGCTCTCTGCACTGCAAATGGACCTCTGAGACTATCACAGTGCAGGTGCATTTATACAGAGACTTGATTACACACAGGTGGATTAAATTTATCATCATTAGTCATTTAGGTCAACATTGGATCATTCAGAGATCCTAACTGAACTTCTGAAGAGGGTTTGCTGCACTGAAAGTAAAGGGGCTGAATAATTTTGCACGCCCAATTTTTCAGTTTTTTATTTGTTAACAAAGTTTGAAATATCCAATAAATTTCGTTCCACTTCATGATTGTGTCTCAGTTGTTGTTGATTCTTCACAAAAAATTACAGATTTATATCTTTATGTTTGAAGCCTGAAATGTGGCAAAAGGTCGCAAAGTTCAAGGGGGCTGAATACTTTCGCAAGGCACTGTATGTGAGACTTTTTGGGAGCCTAGCTGTGTACGGGGACCCCAAAACCAATCACCACCTTCAGGTTTTCTAATGGCATAATTTGCTTATTTTACTTCCTCACTACCTGTCACAGTTTCGGAAGCCCTGAAATGTCAAAATAGAACAAAACCCCCCCAAATGACCCCATTTTGCAAAGTAGACACTTCAAGCTATTTGGTGAGAGGCATGGTGAATCCATGGAATATTGTATATTTTGCCACAAGTTTCGGGAAAATTATTATTATTATTATTATTTTTTTTACACAAAGTTGTCACTAAATGATATATTGCTCACACATGTCATGGGTATATGTGAAATGACACCCCAAAATACATTCTGCTGCTTCTCCTGAGTATGGGGATACTCCACGTATGAGACTTTTTGGCAGTCTAGCCGCGTACAGGACCCCAAAAACCAATCACCACCTTCAGGCTTTCTAAGGGTGTAAATTGTTGATTTCACTCCTCACTACCTATCACAGTTTTGAAGGCCATGAAATGCCAAGATAGCAACCCCCCCCCCAAATGACCCCTTTTCGAAAAGTAGACACCCCAGGGTATTTGCTAAGATGCATGGTGAATATTTTGCAGCTCTCATGTATTTTGGAAAATGAAGAAAAAAAGGAAAATGCTTTTTTTTTCCTCTTTTTTTCAAATTTCAAAATTTTGTGACAAAAAGTGAGATCTGCAAAACACTCAACATGCCTCTTTGCAAATAGCTTAGGGTGTCTACTTTCCGAAAAGGGGTCATTTGGGGGGGGGGGGGGGGTTGTGCTTTCTTGGCATTTCATGGCCTCTGAAACTGTGATAGGTAGTGAGGAGTGAAATCAACAATTTACGCCCTTATATATTTTGGGGTGTAATTACACATATACCCATGGCATGCATGAGCAATATATCATTTCAATGACAACTTTGTTTAAAAAAAAAATATTTTTTTTTTGTCATTTTTCAAACACTTGTGACAAAAAAAAATCAATATTCAATGAGCTCAACATGCCTCTCAGGACATTCCTTAGGATGTCTACTTTTAAAAAAGTGGTAATTTGGGGGGGTTTGTACTGCCCTGCTATTTTAGCACTTCATGAAATGAGATAGGCAGTCAGAAAGTAAAAGATGCTTCAATTCCAGTATTTAAAGTATTTCGTTTGTAGACGCTTTAACTTTTGCGCAAACCAATAAAAATACGCTTATTGAGATTTTTTTTGTCAAAGACATATAGCTAAATACATTTTGGCCAAAATATGTGAAAAACATTGAGTATATTGGATATTAGTAGTTAATATAAGTAGAAAATGTCATTTTTTTTCTCAAAATTTTTGCTCTTTTTTTTATTAATATATTAATATCACAAAAAATAAAAAGGGCAGAGGGGATCCAATACCACCAAAAGAAAGCTCTGTTTGTGGGAAAAAAAGGACGTAAATTTAGTTTCGGTACAGCTTTGCATGACTGCGCAATTGTCAGTTAAAGTCACGCAGTGCCAAGTTGAAAAAAGTGGCCTGGTCATTAAGCAGCGAAATCTTCGGATCCAGAAGTGGTTAAAGGAGGATAAAGTACTAGGGTCTCCCCTTCCGGACAAACCTCATATTATAGTTAGAAGAGATAATACTTTGAAAGAACACTTAGCCCCCACCTCAATTGAAGCACCTCCTAAACTTAGTATGTTTGGTAACCTCAAGGTTTTTTTTCCATGCAAGCATTGTAATGTATGCAGACATTCCAATACAGTTTGCACGGCCTCCTTTGTTTCCAATACCACCTCCCACCAATACTGTTTTAAGGAATTTATTACATGCAAAACCAAAGGGGTAATTTACCTCGTTGAGTGCTCGTGTGGTCTTCAATATGTGGAAAGAACCACACCGGCACTCAATGTAAAAATAGGGGAACATTTGACCAATATCTGTAAAGGGTTTTTCGGGCACAGGGATCCATCCCATCTTCAGGTCATAGGGATAGAGAAGTATGTTCCCCTTCGGAGGGTAGGCAATACGAAAAGAAAAATATCATGCCAGGAGACTCACTGGATATATGACCTCTAGTCTTATATTTCATTGGGTATTAATGTAGAACAGGATTTCAATTGTTACATTGATAACAGCTGATTTTATTTTATTCTATGTTCGCTATTTTTTAAAAAAAATTTTTATTGGGCTCTTTCTTTTCTCTGTAGCTTAATGAGCATTAGATTGATAGGTGAGACAAACGCTTTAAATATTTCATATGAATTTAGATTAAATAAATAATCTATTTTGTAGTATATATTTTTTAGAAATATTTTCTAATATAGAACCTTAATTCTCTGTCTGAACATGTCTGGACAGTGCTGACTGGCCCTGTGCTGATCACATGTACCCTCCCTAGAACAAAAAAAATCATCAATCAATTAAGAAGTGACATCCATCCCACCCACTGTATTCTTTTTTAGTTACTGGGCATGGAGGAGGAGGGGGAGACTGGGCTGTCATTTAGGATCTGTGTACACGCCCACTTGTGTGATGTTAAAATCATCTGACCTGAATAGCTCAGCTAAAACCAGGAAGTGTTCTGTGAGCAATAGAGACCAAACTGAGCATGTGCAACTGAACTACACTTACTGTGCTTATCTTGCCCAGAGTGAACGTGCAGGAGGGTGGGGGGATGTGTGCTTACAGGATCACACAGCCTTTTTACACAATGCAGAGGATTAATCACTTGAGTTACACAGTGAGTATAACAAGCATGCTATTTTGCATCTATAGACAGATTTTACTGTTGTGGGTTTAGTACCAGTTTAACCCTCTTGGGCATGACATTCACCAGAACTTTACAGGTTGCCACTGGAGTCTTCTTCCACTCCTCCATGACTACATCACGGAGCTGGTGGATGTTAGAGACCTTGCGCTCCTCCACCTTCCATTTGAGGATGCCCCACAGATGCTCAATAGGGTTTAGGTCTGGAGACATGCTTGGCCAGTCCATCACCTTTACCCTCAGCTTCTTTAGCAAGGCAGTGGTCATCTTGGAGGTAGGTTTGGGGTAGTTATCATGCTGAAATACTGCCCAGCAGCCCAGTCTCTGGAGGGAGGGGATCATGTTCTGCCTCAGAATGTCACAGTACATGTTGGCATTCATGGTTCTGTCATTGAACTGTAGCTCCCCAGTGCTGGCAGCACTCATGCAGCCCCAGACAACGACACTCCCACCACCATGCTTGACTGTAGGCAAGACACACTTGTCTTTGTACTCCTCACCTGGTTGCCGCCACACGCTTGATACCATCTGAACCAAATAAGCTTATCTCTGTCTCATCAGACCACAGGACATGGTTCCAGTCCTTAGTCTGCTTGTCTTCAGCAAACTGTTTGCGGGCTTTCTTGTGCATCAGTTTTAGAAGAGACTTCCTTCTGGGACAACAGCCATGCAGACCAATTTGATGTAGTGTGCATCATATGGTCTGAGCACTGACAGGCCGACCCTCCTCCCCTTCAACCTCTGCCGCAATACTGCTATTTCCTAAAAACAACCTCTGGGTATGATGCTGAGCACGTGCACTCAACTTCTTTGGTCGACCATGGCGAGGCCTGTTGTGAGTGGAACCTGTCATGGTAAACCACTGTATGATCTTGGCCACCGTGCTGCAGCTCAGTTTTAGGGTCTTTTTTCAGATACTCAGAGAGTTCTTTGCCATGAGGTGCCATGTTAAACTTCCAGTGACCAATATGAGTATAAGAGAGAGAGAGCCTTCACACCAAATTTGACACACCTGCTCCCTCTTCACACCTGATACCTTGTAACACTAATGAGTCACATGGCACCGGGGAAGGAATATGGCTAATTGGTCCCAATCTGGACATTTTCAATTAGGGGTGTACTCACTTTTGTTGCCAGTGGTTTAAACATTAATGGCTGTGTTGAGTTATTTTAAGGGGACAGCAAATTTACACTGTTATACAAGCTGTGCACTCACTATGTTACATTGTAGCAAAGTCATTTCTTCAGTGTTGTCACATGAAAGAATATAATAAAATATTTACAAAAATGAGAGGGGTGTACTCACTTTTGTCAGATACTGTATCTAACTTCCGGTGCCACTCTTTGTTCGTCCTGAATATAAAATCGATCTAGTGATGTCCCAGGCGATCCTCCTTTCCCAGTTGATGCCTGTTACAGAGAAACGCATTGGATAGAGCCGCATCTGTGACGTCATCATGCACGAACAGGCGGGTGAAGACCGCAGTAAACGGTGTGTATAACTCCTCCTGTAGAAATTCAAACACACAAGCAGTGCTCAGATGATATATGTCCCACAAGGGGGTATATATAGAAGTGAGTTCACATTCTTATCCGCCCAATCCAAAGGGTGAGATGGCCAATCACCGCAAGTGTAGTAGAAAACGCCTATATGCCTCCACCGCACCACGTGACCCCACCTTAGGCAATGCTCACTCACCAGAAATATCATATACTGTGCCTTTTAAATATCCTCCAATGCCAGATTAAAATTGCCACCAACACCAATGACGAACCTCCGGGCGCCTTCTAATGATATACGGCAGTTCCTCCACAACCGAGTCAACACAGATGTTAACTCCACACACTCAAGTGTCTCAAACTCAGGTGATATACGGAACAGGCATATGCAGGGAAAAGGAAGTCTCATAGGTTAATAGTTTAATCGACCTTTGTTGAAATACCCCCCCAATCCCATACTTAATGCACTCACAAAATTTAAAAGCATATAGCACAGTGAATCAAATCCAAAGCACAGACATACACGGTCACCGGCCGTCATACTGGGGTCTCACCGTCCTACGCTCATCAGCGTTCCAGAAGATCCTGAAGTTACTCGTATCAAATGCTCTGCGTCCGGTTGCCGGGGGGTGACCGCCTGCTCATGCCCTGACGCGTTTCGTCATCAACAGACTTCTACTGAGGGCGTGGGCACGCAGCACGGACACCTCCATTTATCTCCCTCCTCTCCTGAATGCTTAACCCCTTATGCCGACTGCTCGTCACGCTCTGCCAATCAACGAGGGAAGCACTCTGGCTCACAGGAGATCATTGACTTGGATAATGAGATAAGTATACTAATAACACTAGAGTGACTCACACAAAACCGATCTCCCCTTAACCGACAATGGTGATAATTGCGATATTAGGGAGACCAGACAAATACCGTGTGGTACAACTAGGTGCTCACAACTCCAATGCTATGATATCTGTCAACTTACACTTTTTCAATACCGATTCAACAGTACATAATAACATTCAAAATAATTGTTTACATTAAATGCAGAAAGCTAACATCATCTTACACATAATATGCATTCATGAAATCATATACATTCTATATAAAATCACTGCAATTCAGTCTCATAGGACTGCAACTTATAATGACATAGGAGTGGTTTCCACAATACCCCAAAATAACACTTCTCACTGAAAGATAAAGAGTCACCATTCACATGGCAATGAAGCATTATAGATTATAATATAATTGATTAGATTCTTCCCAAATATAGGAATTACAAACTCAATCCTAGGGAAAGAGACCACTCCTGTGTATAGTTCACATATATACTCATAAAAATAAAATAATATGGTAAAAAATTTAAATAAAAGTTAATTAATTAAACAAGACGCACCTTCCTTAGCTAACCACCTCTATAACTATATATGACGGGAACATCAAACCAATACTAGTCAGTAGTAGTTGCTAATATAGCAATTGACATCCAGCTCAATATTAACCACTTAAGCCCGGGAAGATTTTACCCCCTTCCTGACCAGGGGTTTTTTTGCGATTTTTTACTGCGTGACTTTAACGGACAATTGCGCGGTCGTGCAACGCTGTACCTAAACGAATTTGATGTCCTTTTTTTCCCACAAACAGAGCTTTCTTTTGGTGGTATTTGATCACCTGTGCGATTTTTTGATCATGCGCTATAAACAAAAAAAGAGCGTAAATTTTGCAAAAATAACAATATTTTTCACTTTTTTTTATATGAAATTCCCCCCAAAAAAATGTAAAAATCAAATTTTTTTAACATTTTCGGCCAATTTGTTTTATGCTACATATGTTTGGTAAAAAAAATCGCAAAAAGCGTATTTTGATTGGTTTGCGCAAAAGTTATCGCGTTTACTAACAAAGGGAAAGATTTTTGTCATTTTTGGTGTTTTTTTTTAACGAGTAATGGCGGCGATCTGAGATTTTTTTTGCGGTACTGCAACATTGCGGCAGACAGATTGGACCCTTGACTGACATTTTTGACACTTTTGGGGGTACCGGTGACATTACTGCAGTAATCAGTGCTATATATATGCACTGTTACTGCAAAAATGACACTGGTAGGGAAGGGGTTAACTGTATTGGAGAGGGAGGGGTTAAGTGTGTCCTAGGGGCGTGATTCTAACTGTGATGAGATAGGTCTCCTAGTGTAAAAACAGAGATCAACGGTTCTACATAGTAGAACCGTCTGATCTGCATTTTTACACAGGGACGAATGACAGGCGGCTTGTTTAGATAAGCCGCTCTGCCTTTCTCCCGCTCTACCGACGATCGTAGTGTGACCGGTGGACATCGGGTCCGCCGGTCACACGCCCGCACTCCTCCGTGAACGAGTCGAGGCGGGCGCGCGCCCCAGCGGGCGCGCGTTCGCCCGATATTGGCTCAAAACCCAGTGACAGGTGAGCGACGTAGATCTACGTCACTCTGCCTGGCCGGGGCTGACTGCCGCAGTAAATATACTGTGTGCAGTCGGCAACCGGTTAAGGCCATTGGGATACAAAGAATTGGTTAAGTAGATCCAGTGTGTTTCGCGTTTAGATAGTTCCCTAACCATATTAGAACTACGCCACACTGGATCTAATTTTCCACACCCCAAAATTTAAGGCCAGAGGAATCTCTATTATGTTTACGTCGCAAATGAAGCGACACACTATGGTCCTTAAAGCCCTTAATGATGTTGGCTATATGTTCAGACACCCTTTTAGACAATGTCCTTTTCGTGCGCGCAATATAAATTAGGCCACAAGGGCACTCCAAACAATACACCACATGTGTGGAGTTGCATGAAATAAAGTCCTTATTTGCAAAACTCCTCCCATTACTACTGGAAACAAAAGAGGTTTTTCCTCTCAACTTCACACTTACCTGTCTGCAGGATATACACCTGCGACAGGAGGAGAAACCTGCTCTGTCCCAAAAAAGTTTGGGCCTACTTAGAGGATCCAACACTTTCTGCACCACACGATCTCCGAAGGACGGGGCTTTTCTATATATGAACAAAGGATCTTGGGGCAAAACTTTGCACAGAACACCCCAATGTCTAGGGAAGATCTCTTCAACCTCTTTGTGCTGCTCGACTCGTTATAGTTGGTGATAAACCCCCCTTCATGCTTAGAATCTATGTTTCTATCTTTACTGCTAAGGGTCTCTTCTTGCGATATCAAATTAACCTCATGGATGGTTCTATCCAAAATAGAGCTGTCATAACCTTTTTTTACAAAGCGTTTCTTAATAGTTTGTGCTTGCATCAAATAATCTGAATTTTGTGAGTGCATTAAGTATCGCATTGGGGGGTATTTCAATAAAGGTTATTTAAACTATTACCCTATGAGACTTCCTTTTCCCTGCATATGCCTGTTCCCTATATCACCTGAGTTTGAGACACTGGAGTGTGTGAAGTTTACATCTGTGTTCACTCGGTTGTGGAGGAACTGCCGTATATCATTAGAAGGCGCCCGGAGGATCGTCATTGGTGTTGGTGGCAATTTTAATCAGGCATTGGAGGATATTTAAAAGGCACAGTATATAATATTTCTGGTGAGTGAGCATTGCCTAAGGGGGGGTCACGTGGTGCGGTGGAGGCATATAGGCGTTTTCTATTACACTTTGCGGTGATTGGCCATCTCACCCTTTGGATTGGGCGGATAAGACTGTGAACTCACTTCTATATATACCCCCTTGTGTGACATATATCATCTGAGCGCTGCTTGTGTGTTTGAATTTCTACAGGAGGAGTTATACACACCATTTACTGATTGACTTAATATATGGTAGCAGCTACATTGTTTATGGTTATGCATTGATTGTGAACAATATTTATTATTTAATTATTTTAATTATCTATTTTATTTTCCAAAAGCGCAGGGTGATTGGGATATATTGGTGGTACACTTCTAAATCTCAATCCTTTTTTTGGGTGAAGACCGCAGCTGTGTTTGTACTGAAATCGCTAGTGTTTTATCTTCTAAGTGTAAGTGTATTTTTTACCACAATAAACACATGGTTTAAAGATACTGCACTATAAAGTGTCCTCCTCTTTCCATTTCTACATCAGAACTACAGTGAGCTGGTATATCTATAACCTGTATTTTGGACTAAACGGGAGAGGAGATTCGCTTTGGGTTGATCTGGGTTCCATTAGTTGGATGTATATAATAGCGTGTTTGATCTTTATAACCTGAGATCCACATTGTCTGGTAAGAGGCGTGAATGTGGTGAAGGCGATTGTTTGGAGCACCTTTACACACTGATTTATGTTGGTAATACAGCACAAGAATCTTTCACTGGGAGATCTAACTCACTGGACTGTGTTATAATACAATACGGTTATATGAATTCATACACTGGATTCATTCATATGAATTCATACACATTCATATATTCTGGTTTGTTTAAATGTAGTTTTTGTTATCACTCAGAAGAGTTATTGTGATGTTTTGAGAAGCACACTGGTTTCTTTCATATAGTCTCCTTCTTGGCCCATATAGCCGGGTCAAGCAAAGTAGAAAACGGAGGTAAGCGGGAATTCAGCCATCGTGAAGAGGAGGGTGAGTTGCAAGTCTGTTTTGGATATAGAATGTTTTGCACTTGTTCCTACACCTTTATAGTGTTCTTTATAGAACAAGTGAGAGGAAAGAAGGAGTGAGACTAGAAATGTGCGTGATTGAAAAATTCCTTTTGTTTAATTTTATTTCGATAAGTAAATAATTTATTTTCGTCACAATCGCTATGTTAGAATAATTCATTTTCAAAACGATTTGTTATATCGGGGAGAAAATATATTTTTTGTTCGGAATCGATTCATATTGTCGGAAGTTAATTTATTCTTCTGTTATATCAGAAGATTGGCTATATTTGTTTTAACTTGTTTAGATGATATCAACTGGAGTTGCGTGCATCGAAAAGTAACGAATGGAACAAAATTATTTTGGATTTATTTGTTGTGCTATGATTCAGAGATTCTGATGGATCTATCTTCATCCATCCAACCCAAACAAAATGAGCAGGAATCATATTATATACCTAAGTAAATGTATTGCAATATGTTTCCATTTCATATGTAGAGCATTTTTTTAGAATAAAAAATGTTAATGTAAAAAGAATCTGCTGTTTATCCAAGAGTCAAAGACTACATCGCCACTCTCATCTGAATAATCCAAATCAACCAAATTAGGATGTATTAATTTGTTATTTTATTAAGTTCAGTTAATTTCCCCATTCCTAACTAACTTTGTTTGTTGGGCCTTGCTCATACAAGTTAAATGAATGGTCTGTCAACCTTAATACAGAAGAATCTTCTTAACCACATAAGGACCAGGCCTATTTCTGACATTTGTTGTTTACAAGTTAAAATCAGTATTTTTTGCTAGAAAATTACTTAGAACCCCCAAACTTTATATACTTTTTTTTATCAGAGACCTTAGAGAATAAAATAGAGATTGTTGCAATACATTTTGTCACACCGTATTTGTGCAGCGGTCTTACAAACGCAATTTTGTTTTCGAAAAAAATATACTTTTTTGAATTAAAAAATAAGAGAACAGCAAAGTTAGCCCACTTTTTTACTATAATTTCAAAGATAATGTTACCCCTAGTAAATAGATACCCAACATGTCATGCTTCAAAATTGCGCGTTGGTAGCTAAAAATCTTCATAGTCGACGCTTTAAAAAATTTCTACAGGTTTCCAGTTTAGAGCTAGAGAGGAGGTCTAGGACTAGAATTATTGCTCCCGCTCTAATGATCGCAGAGATACTGCACATGTGTGGTTTGAACAAAAATCATTTACATATGTGGGCGTGATTTGCGTATGCGTTTGCTTCTGCGTGCAAGCTCGGAAAAACGGGGCGCTTTAAATTTTTTTTTCTTATTTATTTTACCTTTTATTTTTTGGTTTTACACTGTCCCTTTAAAAAAAAGTTTTGATCACTTTTTTCCTATTGCAAGGAATGTAAACAACCCTTGTAATAGAAATAAGCAGGACAGGTCCTCTTTAATGTGAGATTTGGGGTCAAAAAGACCTCAGATCTCACATCAAAAATTGAAAGCAAATTAAAGGCTGAAAAAAAATGGGCCCTTTAAGGTCGTTGGGAGGAACTGACGTATGACGTTGTTCCAGTCCTCCAAGGCCATAGAATTGAGTGGGGGCCATCTTGCCCTCACTCAACTTCCTGCCTAGGACATGGACAGACCGGATCATTTTCCCCGCTATCAATGGCTCCGGTAAGCGGGGAGAACGACCGGGAAGTGGCCGGAGGGGGGGGGGGGCACCTCTCCCGCCACACATAAAAGTGATCCCACATTGAATCCGCCACTGGGAACAATTTTATGTGTAAGAGGACTGCCTGCCATGTAAGAAAATACCATGGTTATGGTAGCTATCTGCTGCCATAACACCGGTATTCAACGTCAAATTACCAACGTAAAACTGCGGCGGGCGGTTCGGAAGTGGTTAAAATATGCACTCTACGCTCACTAGAATAAAAACAAATGGATCCAATTCAATTTGGATCATTTGTTATGTTGTTATTTTGGATGCTTCAAACACTAACAAAAGGCCCAAACTATCATATCATGTCATCTGAATGAAATTAATGAATTTGTTGTTTTCATTAGAATTTATTTTACATTTATTGAAATTCGTTTGTCACGATTTATCACTATTGTGATTCGGAAATTCGGATACATCGGAATCCTGAAATCAGGCAAAGGTCGTTTAAATTTTGATTTGTAACTAAACAAATTGCACATTTCTAAGGGAGAACCCTTCATTTTGTATTCCTTAACCTACTATTAAGAAAATAGGATTTTGGCTTACTGTAATTTTTTTTCTTGGAATTAAATTAAAGGACACAAGTCCCTCCCATCTGGTATTATCATGCACCCTTATATTCCCTTCTGCAAAACTGGATCATGATGGGAGTAGGAGTTGGGACTAGGCTGTCCTTAGAGCTTTGCTTTGCCAGTATCCAAAATAATGAAGACAGCAGTCAAAAATCCTATTTTCCCTTCCTTGCTAAGTGGCCATTGTATTCACATTTTTTACATATGGATCATATATGTTGCCTCGCTAATATAGTGAAAATAAATTGCTTAAAACAAAAGTCCATATTAAATGGAATCTACCAAAGGTTAATAGAGTGTATGAAATAGTCTGAATCCGATGTATTCCTTGAGGAAAACATCACTGATATTGTGCAGAGATTGTGCTACTCCATTAATATATTCACCACATGAGCCATCACCATTGTAAGAAATGCACTCTTACGGACTGATATGACCCCACACTACAGAGTCTGATTCGCCTGTTGTAAATACTTCCACCGAGAGCACATTTTTTACATACCTTTCAAGAATCCCTTTCTTTTTGCTCATCTTCATTGGTTCACTTCCTCTGCCTGTAGAGATGTGGCATGTGATGAGATGTGGGATGTGTGTGTGATAAATGCAGTAAGCTGCATTGAATATGGCATTCCCAGCAATGCTCATGGTTTTTCTTCCTTTTTTTGTAATTACACATTTTTACTTTCTTTTCTTTCACATGTGAAAGATTGGATGTTGAGCAAAGCTCCATACTACAACACTTGGAGGGTGCACGTAATAATAGCCGGCCATTTAAGATCGCAGTCATTTTGAAAGAGTTTAACAAATGCACTAAGATGGTCTACCTCAATATCTACAGAACAGAAACAGGTAAAGATTGGACAGTGCCCAGTACTGTAGTGGTTAAAGGATTACATAGTCCAGTCTTTGGTAAATACAATGTGAGACTGTATATTTGTGGTGGATAGATACTCCTTGGGGTCAGTGTTAATTTAATTGTCGAAAATATTTGTCGACTAAATTAACACTATTTTGGTTGAAAAAAAACTACTACTAAAACTAAAACAATTCAGATGACTAAAATACACTAAAACGGCACTTTAGTCAAAAGACTTTGAATAAAACTAAATCAAAATTGGACGTCAAAATTAAAACTGTACTATCACATAAGAATAAGTAGGGGGCATCTACTATGCTGCTGAAAGAGAAAAAAAAATCAAGAAAAGGGCTTTTCCTAATATTTAACCACTTTACCACCGGAGGATTTTGCTGTCTTATGTCCAGGCCACTTTTTGCGATTCAGCACTGTGCGAATTTAACTGACAATTGCGCGGTCATGCAATGCCGTACCCAAACGAAATCTACATTCTTTTTTTTCCCACAAACAGAGCTTTCTTTTGGTGGTATTTGATCACCTGTGCTATTTTCATTTTTTGCGATATTAATTAAAAAAAGCAACAATTTTGAAAAAACAACAATATTTTTCTACTTTGACAGTTAAAAAATATCCAATATATTCAATTTTTGTCATATATTTAGGCCAAAATGTATTTAGCTATATGTCTTTGACAAAAAAATTCTCAATGAGCGTATTTTTAATTGCTTTATGACCGGAAGGTTTTACCCCATTCTTGACCAGGCCATATTTTGCGATTCGGCAATGCTTTAATGGACAATTGCGCGGTCGTGCAACACTGTACCCAAATTAAATTTATGTTATTTTCCCCACAAATAGAGCTTTCTTTTGGTGGTATTTGATCACCTGTGCAATTTTTAGTTTTTGCGCTATAAACAAAAAAAGAGCGACAATTTTGAAAAAATAAGAATACTTTTCACATTTTTTTATATGAAATTCCCCCCCAAAAAAATGTAAAAATCAAAATTTTTTATCATTTTAGGCCAATTTGTTTTCTGCTACATATTTTTGGTGGTTTTTTTTTTAACGAGTAATGGCGGCGATCTGCGATTTTTTTTGCGGGACTGCAACATTGCGGCGGACAGATAGGACCGTTGACTGACATTTTTGACACTTTGGGGGGTACCAGTGACATTACTGCAGTAATCGGTGCTATAAATATGCACTGTTACTGTAAAAATGACATTGGCAGGGAAGGGGTTAATTTTTATTGGAGAGGGAGGGGTTAACGTATGCCTGGTGCTTACTGACGTGTGTGGGGGGAGGTGACTGAGTGACACAGGGATAGATAGCAGGTTCAGTTATGCTGAACCCTGCAATCTGACCCTGCCTGTCACTTAGGAGATCTGCCTGCTTTGTTTACACAAGCGGGCGGATTTCCACACAAGATCCCCGACGATCGGTGAAGAGCAGCGGTGATCACCGCCGCTCCTCCCCTGGCCCGACTCCCGCTGTAACTGAATACAGCGGGAGCGCGCCGCCGAGAGAGGGGAATGTCTGGTGACGTAGGTCTACGTCACCAGACGATAACGAGCCACTTTGCCGTAGTACAGTCAACGTGACTGGTCGGCAAGTGGTTAATGTTGGTAAGTAGGGTTGAGCGGACACCTAGATGTCCGTGTTCGACGGGTTCGGCCGAACTTTAAAAAAAAGTCCGGGTCCGTGTCCCGGACTTTTACCGAACTTTTCCCGGACACCGAACCCCATTGAAGTCAATGGGGACCCGAACTTTAAGGCACTAAAATGGCTCTAAAACACCAATGGAAAGGGCTAGAGTGCTGCATATGGCAGCAAAACGTAGTTAAGAGCATGGCAAGTGCTCTGCAAACAAATGTGGATAGGGAAATAACTTAAAACAACAAAAAAAAAACAGAAAAATAAAACAATGTTCTTCATCTCTGAAGGACGAGGCCCATAAGGAGTAGGAGGGAGGTTGAGGTGGTGGTGGATGTGGCGGTGTCATAGGCGTGCGCACAGGGTGTGCCTGGTGTACCTGGGCACACCCTAATCACCTAGGGCACATAGCATTATCGCTCTGTTTGCCAGTGAGGAGATGGGAAAGATCTCCCTCGCACCTGCTCTGCTCTATTTCTCTTTGCCAGCAGGGAGAGTAATGTATCGGGGCCATGTACATGTAGGCAAACACATGCATGTGTATTTCAACTTTGGGGTGCACACCCTAATGCAATAGGCTGCGCACACCTATGGGCGGTGTAGGTGGAAGCAGCGGTGGAGGAGGACCAGGGCCGGATTAAGAGCATCATGGTCTTGGTGCTGAGGATTTTGAAGGGCCTTAAGGGCCGTGCCTTGGCATGCACCCAGAGGAGGAAGGGTGCAGCCATGCATGCCTAATTCAACATGGGATGCTGTCTCTGAAGCCCATAAACACATCCATGCATCGGCAACTGTCCCTCCTTGTCCGGCCTTCGCGCTGTGTGGGGAGGTTCTGAGGGTGCTGCCTGGGGAAGCGAGCATAGAAGCCAGACTTCTGTGTTTACAAGTGACAGAAGAGCGGTCACAGTGAATATGGCCAACCCGGGGCCTATATAAAAGGTAGGGGCCTGCATGGAGCTGCAGCTCCAATAGCCCCTACGTTAATCTGGCCCTGAGGAGGAGGAGGACGAGGTAGCCAACACTGCTTCTTTTCACAAATTTTAAATGAGGGTACACCCCAAAAGAGTGAGAAAGAGCAAAAATGGAACAATCAGATAATACACTGGCTGCAGGGCACGCCAGCACCTCCAAGGCATAAAGGGCAAGCTCAGGCCATGTGCCCAATTTGGAGACCCAGAAGTTGAAGGGGGCAGACCCCTCATTCACTACATGTAGGCGTGTGCACACATACTGCTCCACCATGTTGGTAAAATGCTGCCTCCTGCTAAGACGTTCCATCTGAGCTGCTGGTGCTGCTGTTTGTTGTGGCGTGCTGACAAAGCTTTTCCACATTTCGGCCATGCTAACCCTGCCTTCTGAGGTGCTGGCGGTGCCCTGGTTGAGTTGGCGACCTCCTCCTCCTCCTCCTCTGCCTTGTGCTTCCACTGTGGCCCCGCTGTCAGATGGGAATGCCAGCAGCATCGCGTCTACCAGCGTGCGCTTGTACTCGCGCATCTTGCGATCGCGCTCCAGTGAGTGAATTAAGGACGGTACGTTGTCCTTGTAACGGGGATCCAGCAGCGTGGCCACCCAGTAATCAGCACAAGTTAGAATGTGGGCAACTCGGCGGTCGTTGTGGAGACACTGCAGCATGTAATCGCTCATGTGTGCCAGGCTGCCCAGAGGCGACGAAAGGCTGTCCTCTGTGGGAGGTGTATCGTCCGTGTCCTCTGTATCCCCCCAGCCACGCACCAGTGATGGCCATGAGCTGGCCTGGGTGCCACCCTGCTGTGAACATGGTTCCATCTCCTCCTCCAGCTCCTCCTCCTCCTCATCCTCCAGAACTGTGCCCCTGCTGGACAATTGTGTCCCTGGCGTTTGTGTGTGCAGGAACCCACCCTCGGAGCCCCTTGCGAATGACTGCCCTAAAAGCCTTTGAAATGTTACCTCTTCATCCTCCTCCTCCTCCTCCTCATCCTGTGCCACATCCTCTTCCATCATCGCCCGAATTGTTTTTTCAAGGAGGCATAGAAGTGGGATAGTTAAGCTGAGAACGGCGTCATTGCCACTGGCCATGTTGGTGGAGTACTCAAAACAGCGCAACAAGGCACACAGGTCTCGCATGGAGGCCCAGTTATTGGTGGTGAAGTGGTGCTGTTCCGCAGAGCGACTCACGCGTGCGTGCTGCAGCTGAAACTCCACTATGGCCTGCTGCTGCTCGCACAGTCTTTCCAGCATGTGCAAGGTGGAGTTCCACCTTGTGGGCACGTCACATATGAGGCGGTGAGCGGGAAGGCCGAAGTTACGCTGCAGCGCTGCCAGGCGAGCAGCAGCAGGGTGAGAACGCCGAAAGTGCGCACAAACGGCCCGCACTTTCTGCAGCAGCTCTGACATATCGGGGTAGTTTTTAAGGAACCTCTGCACCACCAAATTCAGCACATGCGCCAGGCAAGGGATGTGCGTCAAACTGGCTAGGCCCAGAGCTGCTATGAGATTTCTCCCGTTATCGCACACCACCAGGCCGGGCTTGAGGCTCGCTGGCAGCAACCACTCATTTGTTTGCTGTTCCATGCTCCTCCACAACTCCTGCGCGGTGTGTGGTTTGTCCCCCAAACAGGCAAGTTGTAAAACTGCCTGCTGTCGTTTACCCCTGGCCGTGCTGAAGTTGGTGGTGAAGGTGTTACGCTGTCCGGATGAGGAGGCGGTAGAGGATGAGGAAGCGGAGTAGTAGGAGTTAGGAACAGGAGGCAAACTGAAGCGCCCTGCAATCCTCGGTGGTGGAAGGACATGCGCCAAATTGCTATCCGCCTCAGGCCCATCCGCCACTGCATTTACCCAGTGTGCCGTTAGGGAGATATAACGCCCCTGACCGTGCTTACTGGTCCACGTATCGGTAGTTAGGTGGACCTTGGCACAGATGGCGTTGCGCAGTGCACACCTGATTTTTTCCCCCACTTGGTTGTGTAGGGAAGGGATGGCTTGCCTGGAAAAGTAGTGGCGGCTGGGCACGACGTACTGTGGGACAGCCACCGACATAAGGTTTTTAAAACTGTGCGTCTCCACCAGACGGAATGACAGCATTTCAAAGGCCAATAATTTTGAAATGCTGGCATTCAGGGCCAGGGAACGCGGGTGGGTAGGGGGGTACTTCCTCTTCCTCTCAAGTGTTTGGGAGATGGAAATCTGAACGCTTCCACGGGACATTGTGGAGATGGTTGCTGGTGACCCAGGTGGTGGTGTTGCTGACAGATCGTCTGTTTGCGGGGTGGCAGGTGCCGGTATCACTACAGATGTGGCTGGAGCGGCCGAGACTGCAGCAGAAGAGGAAGCAGGATGAGCCAGAGACGTTTCTTGGTTTTGAAGGTGTGTACTCCACTGCAGCTCGTGCTTTGCACTTAGATGCCTGATCATGCAGGTTGTGCTCAGGTTGAGAAGGTTTATGCCTCGCTTCAAGCTCTGATTGCACAGGGTGAAAACCACTCGTGTCCTGTCATCAGCACATTTTCTAAAGAACTTCCACGCTAGAGAACTCCTTTGAGCTGACTTTGGTGCGCTCGTTCCCTTGCTGCGTTGGGCAGTAGCGGGCGTAGTGTCTAGGGCACGGCCGCTCCGCTTCTGCACCCTGCTCCCTCTTCTGCTGTGCTGGTGGCTCTGTGCGACCACCGCCTCTTCCTCCAAACTACTCAGGTCACCTGCATGACGTTCATTCCATGTGGGGTCGAGGACCTCATCGTCCTCCACATCATCTTCCACCCAGTCTTCACCCCTGCCCTCCTTGTCGGTCTCCACAATGCTGAACGCCGCAGCAGTTGGCACCTGCGTTTCGTCATCATCGGAGACGTGCTGCGATGATCCTTGCATGTACTCATCTTGAGAAATAAGTGGTTGGGCATCGCTGCACTCAATCTCTTCCACTTCTGGGGCAGGGCTAGGTGGATGGCCCTGGGAAACCCTGCTGACAGAGTCATCAAAAAGAAGAAGAGACTGCTGTATGGCTTGGGGCTCAGACTGCTTGCCTGATTTGCAAGGGGGTGAGGTGAAAGACGGTTGGACATCGGCTGCAGGTGCCAACTGTGACCTTTCTGCAGTAGACTGGGTGGGAGACAATGTGAAGGAACTGGAGGCACTGTCAGCAGCAAACCAATCTACTATCGCCTCCACTTGTTCTGGCCTCATCACTTCTAGGGGCGTATGATGCCCTACCAAATACTGATGCAGGTTCTGTCGCCTACTCACACTTGAGGAAGGTGTTTCACTTGTGTGTGTAGCTGGCACAGATCGACCACGTCCTCTCCTTGCAACAGGAGCTCTAGCAGCAGCACCACCACGACCCAGGCCACGGCCCCTATTTGACGCTCTCCTCATATTTCTGAAATTTAAGATCTTGCCCTAGAAAGGTCTTTATTGAATAGCGTAACAAAAGAACAACAGTATCGCACGGGTGTATCTCACAGTCAAATATGCAAACTATGCCGCAATTTAATGTTTTTTACACCAAAAGGGTGTGTATTGAATAGCGGAATAGGATAAAAACCTGTGTATCTCACACGTACAAACACAGACTAGGCCCGATTAAATTTTTTCCTACCCTAAAGGGAGGATGAGGAAGAGGAGTATGGAACAGGCAGCACCCTCAAATCTTCAGAAGTATGAGATGAACCCCAAAAACTTTGAAAGGTGGATCTCACACGTACCGACACAGACTATTCCGCAATTTAATTGAGCCCCAAAGGTTTTTATTGAATAGCGGAATAGGAAATATGATCAAAAAAAAGTGTATGTTTTTCACACGTACAGAAGCACACTAGGCCCCAATTACTATTGTTTGTACACCTAAAAGGATGGATGAGGGAGAGGAGGAGGAGGAGTATAGAACAGGCAGCACCCTCAAAGCTTCAGAAGTATGAGATGAACCCCAAAAACTTGGAAAGGTGGATCTCACACGTACCGACACAGACTATTCCGCAATTTAATTGAGCCCCAAAGGTTTTTATTGAATAGCGGAATAGGAAATATGATCAAAAAAAAGTGTATGTTTTTCACACGTACAGAAGCACACTAGGCCCCAATTACTATTGTTTGTACACCTAAAAGGATGGATGAGGAAGAGGAGGAGGAGGAGTATAGAACAGGCAGCACCCTCAAAGCTTCAGAAGTATGAGATGAACCCCAAAAACTTGGAAAGGTGGATCTCACACGTACCGACACAGACTATTCCACAATTTAATTGAGCCCCAAAGGTTTTTATTGAATAGCGGAATAGGAAATATGATCAAAAAAAAGTGTATGTTTTTCACACGTACAGAAGCACACTAGGCCCCAATTACTATTGTTTGTACACCTAAAAGGATGGATGAGGAGGAGGAGGAGGAGGAGGAGTATAGAACAGGCAGCACCCTCAAAGCTTCAGAAGTATGAGATGAACCCCGAAAACTTGGAAAGGTGGATCTCACACGTACCGACACAGACTATTCCGCAATTTAATTGAGCCCCAAAGGTTTTTATTGAATAGCGGAATAGGAAATATGATCAAAAAAAAGTGTATGTTTTTCACACGTACAGAAGCACACTAGGCCCCAATTACTATTGTTTGTACACCTAAAAGGATGGATGAGGAGGAGGAGGAGGAGGAGTATAGAACAGGCAGCACCCTCAAAGCTTCAGAAGTATGAGATGAACCCCAAAAACTTGGAAAGGTGGATCTCACACGTACCGACACAGACTATTCCGCAATTTAATTGAGCCCCAAAGGTTTTTATTGAATAGCGGAATAGGAAATATGATCAAAAAAAAGTGTATGTTTTTCACACGTACAGAAGCACACTAGGCCCCAATTACTATTGTTTGTACACCTAAAAGGATGGATGAGGAGGAGGAGGAGGAGGAGGAGTATAGAACAGGCAGCACCCTCAAAGCTTCAGAAGTATGAGATGAACCCCAAAAACTTGGAAAGGTGGATCTCACACGTACCGACACAGACTATTCCGCAATTTAATTGAGCCCCAAAGGTTTTTATAGAATAGCGGAATAGGAAATATGATCAAAAAAAAGTGTATGTTTTTCACACGTACAGAAGCACACTAGGCCCCAATTACTATTGTTTGTACACCTAAAAGGATGGATGAGGAAGAGGAGGAGGAGGAGTATAGAACAGGCAGCACCCTCAAAGCTTCAGAAGTATGAGATGAACCCCAAAAACTTGGAAAGGTGGATCTCACACGTACCGACACAGACTATTCCGCAATTTAATTGAGCCCCAAAGGTTTTTATTGAATAGCGGAATAGGAAATATGATCAAAAAAAAAGTGTATGTTTTTCACACGTACAGAAGCACACTAGGCCCCAATTACTATTGTTTGTACACCTAAAAGGATGGATGAGGAGGAGGAGGAGGAGGAGTATAGAACAGGCAGCACCCTCAAAGCTTCAGAAGTATGAGATGAACCCCAAAAACTTGGAAAGGTGGATCTCACACGTACCGACACAGACTATTCCGCAATTTAATTGAGCCCCAAAGGTTTTTATTGAATAGCGGAATAGGAAATGTAGCGGGGTTAAACATGCCTAAAGACACTGTTTGATATGTGGGAAGGAACTAGGCTCCCTCTAGTGGTAGCTGCATGGAATTTCCCGGGCTGTGACTTCCTTTTCACAAGATGAAGAAACTACATCTCCCAGGCTGCTTTGCAAGATCCAGGAACTAGGCTCCCTCTAGTGGTAGCTGCATGGAATTTCCCGGGCTGTGACTTCCTTTTCACAAGATGAAGAAACTACATCTCCCAGGCTGCTTTGCAAGATCCAGGGTGCACGGCTGCACCGCACGGCACTATGGGGGAGGTTATTTAAAGGAAGAGAGAAGCGCGCGAAGGGGGGGGGGCCTTTCTGCGCTGGACTCTGAGGAACCAGCGAGCGAGAGTGAAGGACTGACACTGGATATTGGGCCAGAGCCTTTTAGCCTGGAGGGACGACGTGGAACCGTCCCATCTCAAGCACGAGGCACATTCCTGGAGGTCATACTGCTGTTTGCCGAGACCGGAAGTCATCCGCCAGAAGGACCCCGCGCGGCTGGCATATAGCCAAAGGACTGAGACCGCAGTGGAAGCGCGCGAAGGAGAAACTTCTGTTGGTGAGAGGGCACATGCCCAATAACTGACTTTATCTGCTGAAGAGACAGTTTTATCTATAGATAGCGGTAGCGCAGCAGGAGGTGATAAAACCCCGGGGTTTATCACCATACTCTCTCAGGAGACTCATAGACAAACAATAAGGTCTGTAAAGGAGTCGCCAGAGGCTTATCTCTCTCGCAGAAGTTATTGCTCAGTTACGCAGACACCCTGCGGTGACAACTAACAGCTCGTTGTTTTTTTCTCTCTTGATCTTTATTCCTAATCTGGATTACAAATGAGCTCTATTCAATAACCTTGCTAGCGAAGATCAACAAGAAAGAAGAGAACTCTGGGGGAGGGACTCAGATAGGCCCACCTACCTGGTACTGTGTCTAGCCTTAATGCAGGAGGAGTGTGGGGGTATTCTTTTACCTTTTTAAAGCTGTTTTAAATAACCTTTTATGGACTTGTATTGTATTGTATTGTATCTCCCCTATTCAATTTGATACATAGTAAACTAAGTTTGGTTAATTACAATCTTGTGCGTTGTTCCATTGTGTCACCCAGAAGGACTACTATTCAAGAAGGTAACAAGGTATTGTTGCATAGTGAAGTATTGTATTCCAACCTGTGTATCTATTTGATAGTCCAGTCCTATTCTGGGTCAGTTGCGCCTGAGGAGGGATCGAGCCAATTTGATTGGGTTGTTAGGCAGGGTGTAGACCCAATAATATAATCAGCAGCTCCTGCGGGGGTGGTGCTACACGTGGGGGCTCGTCCGGGATTTCTACAGTCCTGCAATACAACCCTCTCAGCCATAGAATTCCCTCCCACGCAGAAATGGATCCTGTCGCTGCTGCTGAGTGGTGCAAGGAAGAGAATGTCATAGTGGAAAATGGCCTGGTGGTTGAAATCAAGGGAGAAGCCTGGACTGAAGAAAAGCTCCTCCCTGTTTTGAGGGCACTATCCACAGACAGGAAATTTTGGGTGATTGACATGAAAACTGACACCACTGTCCCACACACGTATGCACTGTGTGAGTGGAGGAAGGGGGTCCCTGATTATTTCAACGGAAACAGTGTAAAAACTACTGACCAAATAGAACTTTTCCTGATACATCCAGGAGTTCCTATTGCGGGTCCCTCATCCACCACCCCTGGGGTATCCAGCCAAGAAAAAGGTGTCCAAGAAGGGCATCCTGAGTCATCACCTTTGTCGACTTTTAGCTCAGAACTGTGTGCTGTTCTTGGGGAGATTGTGGCAAAATGTAGTAGGGACTCCTCGAGCTATTTGATGACTGGATATAGGAAGCTCCGGACATTCTCTGGGAAACAGCCTGTGCCTTCAGCAGAAGATGGGTTCGAAGAGTGGTTAGATACCGCCACTCAGGCTTTGGAGGAATGGGAGGTACCAGAACAGCACAAGAAGCAGAGAATCACAGAGAGTTTAAGGGGACCTGCATTAGAGGCTGTACGTAATCTAAAGCTTAGCAAGAAGAACTGCACTGCACAGGATTATTTGGACATTCTGCAAGATGTGTTTGGTCGGACGGAGAACGCGGCTGAACTTCTCTACCAGTTGGACCACTGTTATCAAGAAGAGGGGGAGAAGTTGTCCGAATTCATTAAACGTCTGGATAGGATTATCCACCAGATTCTGTTAAAGAAAGGAATAGACCACCGGAAAATAGATGAGACTCGTGCACGACAGGTTCTGAAAGGGGCTCAACCTTTAGATCCCATTGCCATACTGTTACGAACTCGTCGAGATGGCGGCATTCTAGAATACCCCGATCTGATTCGAATGGTCAGAGAGGAAGAGGTTATGTTGGACAACAAGAAGAAAAGTCGGCAGTTTGACTCAACTGCCCGGGTTGGAGTGATAAGTGTGGAAGAGGGTGACTCTCAAGTTGAACTCCTAAAGACCCAAGTGTCTCAGTTGATAGAAATGGTGTCCATCCTGACTGGTCAGGTATCCACTCTACCCAAGGGGAGTATATCGGAGAGGCCAGATGAACCTGTTAGTCTCAGCACAGATCCAGAGCCACGGCCTGCAAGATTGTTAACTTGTTTCAACTGCGGGGGAGTTGGGCATGTTAGAAGGGTATGTCCCAGCTCAGGAAATGCTGCCGCGAAACCTCGCGAGCCAGCGGGAAACTTCAGAGGACACCGGTGAAGGAGTCAACCGGGTGTCCGCCAGTCTTAAGGGACTCCAGAAGTGGTGCAGGATCAGGGAAACTGAGTCAGGGGGTCAGACCCAAATATAATACCCCCAGTTCTAGACTCCGGGTTACTGAGGGAAGGAAAGTCAATGCACACCGGGTTCAGCGGGGGCCCAGATCAAGGAAGAAAAAGGAGAAGAGGGCCAGGGTACAGAGAACTGAATCAGACAACCAGGCTACATCAAGAGAATTCCCAACTAACTTGGTCGGGCCCTCCCCAGTGGTCTCGGTTCAGGTGGAAGGAATTTACACAAGAGCCCTCCTTGACACAGGGGCCCAGGTGACTCTTTTGTATAGAGACTTCTATGATAAATATCTTACCCATCTACCTTTGCAGAAGTTGGAAGATCTGGAGATATGGGGTATTGGGACCCAAAAGTTTCCCTATGACGGGTATCTGCCAATCAAGTTGACCTTTGATCCATCAGTGGCTGGTGAAGCGGAAACCTTCGACACCTTAGCGGTGGTCTGTCCTCGTCCACCAGGGGCCAACAAAAGCTCTCTCATCGTAGGAACAAACACTGACCTGGTAAGGCGCCTTCTGATACAACTGGTCCAGGGACAAGATGCTCAGGCGCCAAGGATCCATCCCATGCTACGGCAGGCCTACCAACGATTAGTGTTGGAGCAAGAGACCCCCGCAGAAGGAGTTGGACGACTCTGGAAGCTGGATAGAGCAGAAAAGGTCTTACAGCCAGGAGAGGTGGCCTGTTTTAAGGCTTCTGTTAAACTCACATGGCAACAGCCGGGTCCCTTCATTATCTTTGAATCAGGTCAAAAGGAGAGACAGAGAGGGATAGAAGTGATCCCTGAGGTGATCCCTTTGAAGGTGTTACAGGAAAACCGTGGAAGGGTTTTAGTGAGTGTCAGAAACACCTCTATTACACCAGTGAAGGTACCGGCTAGAGTGCTCCTGGGCCAAGTCAACCCGGCTACCCCAGTTGCCCCCATTGATTTCAAAGAAAAGGAACAGGGTGAAGCGGTTATAGAGGAGCTTTGCTCTGGAAACGCTGCCCTCCCGCCGGAATGGGTGAAGAGGGCCAAGGCACAACTTGCTCGATGTAGGGAAATATTCTCTAAGGACGAGTTTGACGTGGGATGTGCCAGGAGCGCCACTCATAAGATCCGCCTGAGTGAGGACAAGCCTTTCAGGGAGAGAGTCCGGCGAGTCCCCTTAGGTGACTTAGAAGATCTACGTCAACAGCTGGCAGAGCTCAAAAAAAATCGGGATTATCCGAGAATCCAGGAGCCCGTATGCTTCCCCGATAGTGGTAGTCCGGAAGAAAAATGGATCTTTGAGGCTTTGTATCGACTACCGAACGCTGAACAGAAGAACCATCCCAGACCAGTATACCACTCCTCGAATCGAAGATGCCCTACAGAGTCTGTCAGGGGCGAAGTGGTTCAGTGTGATGGACTTAAAGAGTGGGTATTATCAGATCCCCATGCACCCTGAAGATCGGGAGAAAACAGCCTTCATCACCCCTGTGGGGTTCTTTGAGTTCAATCGCATGCCTCAGGTGTTGTCCGGGGCCCCTGCTACCTTCCAAAGGCTGATGGAGAGGACCGTTGGAGATATGAATTTGATAGAGGTACTGGTATACTTGGATGATGTTATCGTGTTTGGCAGAACTTTAGAAGAACATGAGGAGAGGTTGGAAAAGGTCTTGAAGAGGCTACATGAAGAAGGTCTGAAACTTTCTCCTGAGAAGTGCCAATTCTATCAGTCCTCGGTCCATTACCTGGGCCATATCGTGTCTGAAGAAGGGGTGGCCACTGACCCGGACAAGCTGGATGCTGTTGCTTCCTGGCCGAGACCCACAAATGTGACCGAACTCCGGTCATTCTTGGGCTTTTGCTCCTATTACAGGAGGTTTGTGGAGGGGTTCGCCCAGATTGCCCGACCCCTAAATGAGCTCCTGAAGAATGAAGAAGATGATGTCCCTGAGTTGGTAAAGCCGGCGAAGTCCACCATAGGCCCCCGGAAGGCTAAGGAATCCATCCAGGATCAGTGGACCCCGGAATGCGAAGGGGCCTTTGTCCAGCTGAAGGAAACCCTAACCACTGCCCCTGTGTTGGCCTATGCGGACCCCACAAAACCATATGAACTGCATGTTGATGCCAGCCGAGATGGGCTGGGGGGGGTACTTTATCAGGAGCATGAGGGTCATCTGCGACCTGTTGCCTATGTGAGCAGAAGCCTATTGCCTGCTGAAAGGAATTATCCTACTCACAAACTTGAATTCTTGGCCTTGAAGTGGGCAGTGGTTGACAAATTGAAAGACTACCTGTACGGAGCTGAATTCATTGTCAAGACAGATAATAATCCCCTCACCTATCTGTTGACTACGGCCAAGCTGGATGCAACAGGACATCGATGGTTGGCTGCCCTCTCTAGCTTCAATTTTAGCCTGAAGTATCGGCCAGGAATCGGAAATAGGGATGCAGATGCCCTATCCAGAAGGTTGCATGTTCCACAGGAACCTGCGGAAGAATGGACTCATTTGGCTCCAGAAGGGGTGCGTGCCCTATATCAGGGAACTGAATTTCGATCCCGAGGAGGGTCAAGAGCAGAAGAGATTGGGGTTTCGGCTATCGGAGTACCCAAATGCTACTGCCAGGTGACCCAAGTTGAAGGGGAGGGTTTGCCCCGGCTGTCCAAAAGGGACTTGCGGAAGGAGCAGTTGGAAGACCCTTTGGGAAAACTTCTCTTGGAAGCCCTGGAGATCCAGAGCCCTGAGTTGCTTCTAACTGACTCCCCTCAGGGGGCCCGTCTGTTGCATAGAGAGTGGACCCGGTTACAGATCAGAGAAGGAGTGGCCTACCGGAGAGGTCCATCTGAAGATCTGGAGGAGAAGTGGCAACTGTTCTTACCAGCTAAATACAGAGAGGGAGTTCTGGCCGCTCTTCATGATAATCATGGCCATCTGGGGCCCGAAAGAACCTTTCAGCTTGTCAGGGACAGGTTCTACTGGCCTTGTATGAGGGCCGAAGTTGAAGGATACTGTCATTCTTGTGTCCGGTGTATACAGAGGAAGACTCTGCCACGTCAAGCAGCCCCAATGGGCCATCTACAAAGTCAGGGACCCATGGAGCTGGTGTGCATTGATTTCCTTTGCTTAGAGCCTGATCTGAGTGGCCAGGGGAATGTCCTTGTGGTAACAGACCATTTTACCAGATATGCTCAAGCATTCCCAACAAGGGATCAGAAGGCCTCAACGGTAGCCAAAGTTCTTGTAGAGAAGTTCTTTGTACATTATGGGTTACCACAGCGCCTCCATTCTGATCAGGGAAGGGACTTTGAAAGCAGACTGATCAAGAGACTGTTAGATATGTTAGGCATTCAAAAGACTAGAACCACTCCCTACCATCCACAGGGGGATGCCCAGCCTGAACGATTTAACAGGACTCTTTTGGATATGTTGGGGACTTTGAGCTCAGAGAAGAAACAGCATTGGGGCAGGCACGTAGCTGCCATTGTGCATGCCTACAACAGCACTGTCAGTGATGCTACTGGATATTCCCCTTATCGGCTGATGTTTGGAAGGGAGGCTCGGTTGCCAGTGGATTTGGCCTTTGGCATTTCGCCTGATCATACCTCTTCAGCATCGCATAGAGGATATGTGGACCGACTGCGGAAGAGTCTGAAAGCGGCCTATGACAAGGCTCAGGCCACATCTGATCAACGTGGACTGCGGAATAAAAAAAATTTCGACCTAAAAGTTCGGATCCATGACCTGCAACCAGGGGACAGGGTTTTGTTGAGAAACTTGGGTGTCCCGGGAAAACACAAGTTGGCAGACCGCTGGAAGTCCCAACCTTATGTTATCTGTAAGCAACTGCCAAACCTTCCTGTGTACCAAATTCGGCCTGAGGGAAGTGTGGGTCCATTGAAGGCTTGGCATCGGAACCATTTGCTGCCTCTCTCTGAAGCGGTTCGTATGCCCCCTGTGGAAGACTTGTCAGCGGCCCCTTCGACTTCTCGCCGGTCCAGACCAGTTACCAGATCTCAGACGATGCTCCCAGATGAGGGAGAGGGAAGTTCTCCATCTGAAGATTTGGAAGATGAAGAGGAGGTACCCGACTGGTTGTGGTCATCTCAGTTGCCAGAACCCACACCTGCCTCCCTGTCTTCGTCTGACTTGGCTGATAGAGGAGCCTTTCGGGCAGAAGCCCCTGAATTCATACCCTTTCATATGCTTCCAGAAGAAGCAGCTGAGGATGAAGATCCTGAGGAGGAGGTTGCACCCTTCTCTGAAGAAGAACTGACCTCTCTTGAACCATCAGGTTCGTATGTGTTGGAACATGAGGAGGGGGACATTGAAGAATCCTCAGAAGTGCCTGATCCTAGCACCTCTGAGAGCATGCCTCCACGGGAACAGAGGGAAAGGAGAGTCATTCACCCACCTAAGAGACTGACCTATGATCAATTGGGTGAATGTTCGGAAGAAGCTGTTTTTACCTCCAAAAGATCTCCTGACCAGCCTAGTTCCTCCACTGTAGATTTGGTGGGGGACAACCCTAGCTCACCCCCAGGCACAACTGTACAAGCCACCCAAGTTTTGGGGGGTCTGTGAGAGATCATGAGAACAAAGTATTGAAGTAGAAAACGTTTGCATTTAAGTTTGTACATAAGGATATTGGGTTTGGCCATTATAATAAGCACAGTTTTTGATGTTCACAATTTGGTTTACTTTGTGAGTTAATGTTTGCGCACATTTTGTTGCTCTGACCTCACTATATGTTTTTTTTCTCTTTCTCACCTTTTGATGTTTTTTTTTCAACACAAACTTTAAGATGTAAGTGTTTAAGAAATTGCAAAGGCACATGTGCTTTTTAAAGGAGCACTATATAAAAGCACTAGAAATCAGCACTATATTAACACTGTAGAAATCACTTATTTGTTTATTAATTGCACTTTATCGTTTTACTGTTGCACTGCTATTAGAATACAAAATTGGATGTATTCAGATTGACTTATTTCAGCAAAATGTTAATGTTTTTGTTGTATAATGCCAACCTATGCACTAGGGTACATACTGTTGACCTCTTTGGGGACCAAAGTTTCTCAAGTGGGGGGAGTGTGTAGCGGGGTTAAACATGCCTAAAGACACTGTTTGATATGTGGGAAGGAACTAGGCTCCCTCTAGTGGTAGCTGCATGGAATTTCCCGGGCTGTGACTTCCTTTTCACAAGATGAAGAAACTACATCTCCCAGGCTGCTTTGCAAGATCCAGGAACTAGGCTCCCTCTAGTGGTAGCTGCATGGAATTTCCCGGGCTGTGACTTCCTTTTCACAAGATGAAGAAACTACATCTCCCAGGCTGCTTTGCAAGATCCAGGGTGCACGGCTGCACCGCACGGCACTATGGGGGAGGTTATTTAAAGGAAGAGAGAAGCGCGCGAAGGGGGGGGGGCCTTTCTGCGCTGGACTCTGAGGAACCAGCGAGCGAGAGTGAAGGACTGACACTGGATATTGGGCCAGAGCCTTTTAGCCTGGAGGGACGACGTGGAACCGTCCCATCTCAAGCACGAGGCACATTCCTGGAGGTCATACTGCTGTTTGCCGAGACCGGAAGTCATCCGCCAGAAGGACCCCGCGCGGCTGGCATATAGCCAAAGGACTGAGACCGCAGTGGAAGCGCGCGAAGGAGAAACTTCTGTTGGTGAGAGGGCACATGCCCAATAACTGACTTTATCTGCTGAAGAGACAGTTTTATCTATAGATAGCGGTAGCGCAGCAGGAGGTGATAAAACCCCGGGGTTTATCACCATACTCTCTCAGGAGACTCATAGACAAACAATAAGGTCTGTAAAGGAGTCGCCAGAGGCTTATCTCTCTCGCAGAAGTTATTGCTCAGTTACGCAGACACCCTGCGGTGACAACTAACAGCTCGTTGTTTTTTTCTCTCTTGATCTTTATTCCTAATCTGGATTACAAATGAGCTCTATTCAATAACCTTGCTAGCGAAGATCAACAAGAAAGAAGAGAACTCTGGGGGAGGGACTCAGATAGGCCCACCTACCTGGTACTGTGTCTAGCCTTAATGCAGGAGGAGTGTGGGGGTATTCTTTTACCTTTTTAAAGCTGTTTTAAATAACCTTTTATGGACTTGTATTGTATTGTATTGTATCTCCCCTATTCAATTTGATACATAGTAAACTAAGTTTGGTTAATTACAATCTTGTGCGTTGTTCCATTGTGTCACCCAGAAGGACTACTATTCAAGAAGGTAACAAGGTATTGTTGCATAGTGAAGTATTGTATTCCAACCTGTGTATCTATTTGATAGTCCAGTCCTATTCTGGGTCAGTTGCGCCTGAGGAGGGATCGAGCCAATTTGATTGGGTTGTTAGGCAGGGTGTAGACCCAATAATATAATCAGCAGCTCCTGCGGGGGTGGTGCTACAGAAATATGATCAAAAAAAAGTGTATGTTTTTCACACGTACAGAAGCACACTAGGCCCCAATCACTATTGTTTGTACACCTAAAAGGATGGATGAGGAGGAGGAGGAGGAGGAGTATAGAACAGGCAGCACCCTCAAAGCTTCAGAAGTATGAGATGAACCCCAAAAACTTGGAAAGGTGGATCTCACACGTACCGACACAGACTATTCCGCAATTTAATTGAGCCCCAAAGGTTTTTATTGAATAGCGGAATAGGAAATATGATAAAAAAAAAGTGTATGTTTTTCACACGTACAGAAGCACACTAGGCCCCAATTACTATTGTTTGTACACCTAAAAGGATGGATGAGGAAGAGGAGGAGTATAGAACAGGCAGCACCCTCAAAGCTTCAGAAGTATGAGATGAACCCCAAAAACTTGGAAAGGTGGATCTCACACGTACCGACACAGACTATTCCGCAATTTAATTGAGCCCCAAAGGTTTTTATTGAATAGCGGAATAGGAAATATGATCAAAAAAAAGTGTATGTTTTTCACACGTACAGAAGCACACTAGGCCCCAATTACTATTGTTTGTACACCTAAAAGGATGGATGAGGAGGAGGAGGAGGAGGAGTATAGAACAGGCAGCACCCTCAAAGCTTCAGAAGTATGAGATGAACCCCAAAAACTTGGAAAGGTGGATCTCACACGTACCGACACAGACTATTCCGCAATTTAATTGAGCCCCAAAGGTTTTTATTGAATAGCGGAATAGGAAATATGATCAAAAAAAAGTGTATGTTTTTCACACGTACAGAAGCACACTAGGCCCCAATTACTATTGTTTGTACACCTAAAAGGATGGATGAGGAGGAGGAGGAGTATAGAACAGGCAGCACCCTCAAAGCTTCAGAAGTATGAGATGAACCCCAAAAACTTGGAAAGGTGGATCTCACACGTACCGACACAGACTATTCCGCAATTTAATTGAGCCCCAAAGGTTTTTATAGAATAGCGGAATAGGAAATATGATAAAAAAAAAGTGTATGTTTTTCACACGTACAGAAGCACACTAGGCCCCAATTACTATTGTTTGTACACCTAAAAGGATGGATGAGGAGGAGGAGGAGGAGGAGGAGGAGGAGTATAGAACAGGCAGCACCCTCAAAGCTTCAGAAGTATGAGATTGTATTCACTGTACCCCACAAAGATTGTGTTCACTGTACCCCACAAAGATTGTGTTCACTGTACCCCACAAAGGTTTTGTTCACTGCACCCCACAAAGATTGTGTTCACTGCACTCCAAAAGGATTGTCTTCACTGCACCCCACAAAGATTGTGTTCACTGTACCCCACAAAGGTTTTGTTCACTGCACCCCACAAAGATTGTGTTCACTGTACCCCACAAAGGTTTTGTTCACTGCACCCCACAAAGATTGTGTTCACTGTACCCCCCAAAGATTTTGTTCACTGCACCCCACAACGATTGTCTTCACTGCACCCCACAAGGATTGTCTTCACTGCACCCCACAAGGATTGTCTTCACTGCACCCCACAAAGATTGTGTTCACTGTACCCCACAAAGATTTTGTTCACTGCACTCCAAAAGGATTGTCTTCACTGCACCCCACAAAGATTGTGTTCACTGTACCCCACAAAGGTTTTGTTCACTGCACCCCACAAAGATTGTGTTCACTGTACCCCACAAAGGTTTTGTTCACTGCACCCCACAAAAATTGTGTTCACTGTACCCCCCAAAGATTTTGTTCACTGCACCCCACAAGGATTGTCTTCACTGCACCCCACAAGGATTGTCTTCACTGCACCTCACAAAGATTGTATTCACTGTACCCCACAAAGGTTGTGTTCACTGCACCCCACAAAGGTTTTGTTCACTGCACCCCACAAAGATTGTGTTCACTGCACCCCACAAAGGTTTTGTTCACTGCACCCCACAAAGATTGTGTTCACTGTACCCCACAAAGATTGTGTTCACTGTACCCCACAAAGGTTTTGTTCACTGCACCCCACAAAGATTGTGTTCACTGTACCCCACAAAGGTTGTGTTCACTGCACCCCACAAAGGTTTTGTTCACTGCACCCCACAAAGATTGTGTTCACTGCACCCCACAAAGATTGTGTTCACTGTACCCCACAAAGGTTTTGTTCACTGCACCCCACAAAGATTGTGTTCACTGTACCCCACAAAGATTGTGTTCACTGCACTCCAAAAGGATTGTCTTCACTGCACCCCACAAAGATTGTGTTCACTGTACCCCACAAAGATTTTGTTCACTGCAACCCACAAAGATTGTGTTCACTGTACCCCACAAAGATTTTGTTCACTGCACTCCAAAAGGATTGTCTTCACTGCACCCCACAAAGATTGTGTTCACTGTACCCCCCAAAGATTTTGTTCACTGTACCCCACAAGGATTGTCTTCACTGCACCCCACAAGGATTGTCTTTACTGCACCCCACAAGGATTGTCTTCACTGCACCCCACAAAGATTGTGTTCACTGTACCCCACAAAGATTTTGTTCACTGCACTCCAAAAGGATTGTCTTCACTGCACCCCACAAAGATTGTGTTCACTGTACCCCACAAAGGTTTTGTTCACTGCACCCCACAAAGATTGTGTTCACTGTACCCCACAAAGGTTTTGTTCACTGCACCCCACAAAGGTTTTGTTCACTGCACCCCACAAAGATTGTGTTCACTGTACCCCCCAAAGATTTTGTTCACTGCACCCCACAAGGATTGTCTTCACTGCACCCCACAAGGATTGTCTTCACTGCACCTCACAAAGATTGTGTTCACTGTACCCCACAAAGGTTGTGTTCACTGCACCCCACAAAGGTTTTGTTCACTGCACCCCACAAAGATTGTGTTCACTGCACCCCACAAAGGTTTTGTTCACTGCACCCCACAAAGATTGTGTTCACTGTACCCCACAAAGATTGTGTTCACTGTACCCCACAAAGGTTTTGTTCACTGCACCCCACAAAGATTGTGTTCACTGTACCCCACAAAGGTTGTGTTCACTGCACCCCACAAAGGTTTTGTTCACTGCACCCCACAAAGATTGTGTTCACTGCACCCCACAAAGATTGTGTTCACTGTACCCCACAAAGGTTTTGTTCACTGCACCCCACAAAGATTGTGTTCACTGTACCCCACAAAGATTGTGTTCACTGCACTCCAAAAGGATTGTCTTCACTGCACCCCACAAAGATTGTGTTCACTGTACCCCACAAAGATTTTGTTCACTGCAACCCACAAAGATTGTGTTCACTGTACCCCACAAAGATTTTGTTCACTGCACTCCAAAAGGATTGTCTTCACTGCACCCCACAAAGATTGTGTTCACTGTACCCCACAAAGGTTTTGTTCACTGCACCCCACAAAGATTGTGTTCACTGTACCCCACAAAGGTTTTGTTCACTGCACCCCACAAAAATTGTGTTCACTGTACCCCCCAAAGATTTTGTTCACTGCACCCCACAAGGATTGTTTTCACTGCACCCCACAAGGATTGTCTTCACTGCACCTCACAAAGATTGTGTTCACTGTACCCCACAAAGGTTGTGTTCACTGCACCCCACAAAGATTGTGTTCACTGCACCCCACAAAGGTTTTGTTCACTGCACCCCACAAAGATTGTGTTCACTGTACCCCACAAAGATTGTGTTCACTGTACCCCACAAAGGTTTTGTTCACTGCACCCCACAAAGATTGTGTTTACTGTACCCCACAAAGATTGTGTTCACTGTACCCCACAAAGGTTTTGTTCACTGCACCCCACAAAGATTGTGTTCACTGTACCCCACAAAGTTTGTGTTCACTGCACCCCACAAAGGTTTTGTTCACTGCACCCCACAAAGGTTTTGTTCACTGTACCCCACAAAGGTTTTGTTCACTGCACCCCACAAAGAGTGTGTTCACTGTACCCCACAAAGGTTTTGTTCACTGCACCCCACAAAGATTGTGTTCACTCTATCCCCCAAAGATTTTGTTCACTGCACCCCACAAGGATTGTCTTCACTGCACCCCACAAGGATTGTCTTCACTGCACCCCACAAAGATTGTGTTCACTGTACCCCACAAAGATTTTGTTCACTGCACCCCACAAAGATTGTGTTCACTGTACCCCACAAAGATTTTGTTCACTGCACTCCAAAAGGATTGTCTTCACTGCACCCCACAAAGATTGTCTTCACTGTACCCCATAAAGGTTTTGTTCACTGCACCCCACAAAGATTGTGTTCACTGTACCCCACAAAGGTTTTGTTCACTGCACCCCACAAAGATTGTGTTCACTGTACCCCACAAAGATTGTGTTCACTGTACCCCACAAAGATTTTGTTCACTGCACCCCACAAAGATTGTGTTCACTGTACCCCACAAAGATTTTGTTCACTGCACTCCAAAAGGATTGTCTTCACTGCACCCCACAAGGATTGTCTTCACTGCACCCCACAAAGATTGTGTTCACTGTACCCCACAAAGATTTTGTTCACTGCACCCCACAAAGATTGTGTTCACTGTACCCCACAAAGATTTTGTTCACTGCACTCCAAAAGGATTGTCTTCACTGCACCCCACAAAGATTGTCTTCACTGTACCCCATAAAGGTTTTGTTCACTGCACCCCACAAAGATTGTGTTCACTGTACCCCACAAAGGTTTTGTTCACTGCACCCCACAAAGATTGTGTTCACTGTACCCCACAAAGATTGTGTTCACTGTACCCCACAAAGGTTGTGTTCACTGCACCCCACAAAGGTTTTGTTCACTGCACCCCACAAAGGTTTTGTTTACTGTACCCCACAAAGGTTTTGTTCACTGCACCCCACAAAGATTGTGTTCACTGTACCCCACAAAGGTTTTGTTCACTGCACCCCACAAAGATTGTGTTCACTCTATCCCCCAAAGATTTTGTTCACTGCACCCCACAAGGATTGTCTTCACTGCACCCCACAAGGATTGTCTTCACAGCACCCCACAAAGATTGTGTTTACTGTACCCCACAAAGATTTTGTTCACTGCACCCCACAAAGATTGTGTTCACTGTACCCCACAAAGATTTTGTTCACTGCACTCCAAAAGGATTGTCTTCACTGCACCCCACAAAGATTGTCTTCACTGTACCCCATAAAGGTTTTGTTCACTGCACCCCACAAAGATTGTGTTCACTGTACCCCACAAAGGTTTTGTTCACTGCACCCCACAAAGATTGTGTTCACTGTACCCCACAAAGATTGTGTTCACTGTACCCCACAAAGATTTTGTTCACTGCACCCCACAAAGATTGTGTTCACTGTACCCCACAAAGATTTTGTTCACTGCACTCCAAAAGGATTGTCTTCACTGCACCCCACAAAGATTGTGTTCACTGTACCCCACAAAGGTTTTGTTCACTGCACCCCACAAAGATTGTGTTCACTGTACCCCACAAAGGTTTTGTTCACTGCACCCCACAAAGATTGTGTTCACTGTACCCCACAAAGATTGTGTTCACTGTACCCCACAAAGGTTTTGTTCACTGCACCCCACAAAGATTGTGTTCACTGTACCCCACAAAGGTTGTGTTCACTGCACCCCACAAAGGATTGTCTTCACTGCACCCCACAAAGATTGTGTTCACTGTACCCCACAAAGATTTTGTTCACTGCACTCCAAAAGGATTGTCTTCACTGCACCCCACAAAGATTGTGTTCACTGTACCCCACAAAGGTTTTGTTCACTGCACCCCACAAAGATTGCGTTCACTGTACCCCACAAAGGTTTTGTTCACTGCACCCCACAAAAATTGTGTTCACTGTACCCCCCAAAGATTTTGTTCACTGCACCCCACAAGGATTGTCTTCACTGCACCCCACAAGGATTGTCTTCACTGCACCTCACAAAGATTGTATTCACTGTACCCCACAAAGGTTGTGTTCACTGCACCCCACAAAGGTTTTGTTCACTGCACCCCACAAAGATTGTGTTCACTGCACCCCACAAAGGTTTTGTTCACTGCACCCCACAAAGATTGTGTTCACTGTACCCCACAAAGATTGTGTTCACTGTACCCCACAAAGGTTTTGTTCACTGCACCCCACAAAGATTGTGTTCACTGTACCCCACAAAGGTTGTGTTCACTGCACCCCACAAAGGTTTTGTTCACTGCACCCCACAAAGATTGTGTTCACTGCACCCCACAAAGATTGTGTTCACTGTACCCCACAAAGGTTTTGTTCACTGCACCCCACAAAGATTGTGTTCACTGTACCCCACAAAGATTGTGTTCACTGCACTCCAAAAGGATTGTCTTCACTGCACCCCACAAAGATTGTGTTCACTGTACCCCACAAAGATTTTGTTCACTGCAACCCACAAAGATTGTGTTCACTGTACCCCACAAAGATTTTGTTCACTGCACTCCAAAAGGATTGTCTTCACTGCACCCCACAAAGATTGTGTTCACTGTACCCCCCAAAGATTTTGTTCACTGTACCCCACAAGGATTGTCTTCACTGCACCCCACAAGGATTGTCTTTACTGCACCCCACAAGGATTGTCTTCACTGCACCCCACAAAGATTGTGTTCACTGTACCCCACAAAGATTTTGTTCACTGCACTCCAAAAGGATTGTCTTCACTGCACCCCACAAAGATTGTGTTCACTGTACCCCACAAAGGTTTTGTTCACTGCACCCCACAAAGGTTTTGTTCACTGTACCCCACAAAGGTTTTGTTCACTGCACCCCACAAAGAGTGTGTTCACTGTACCCCACAAAGGTTTTGTTCACTGCACCCCACAAAGATTGTGTTCACTCTATCCCCCAAAGATTTTGTTCACTGCACCCCACAAGGATTGTCTTCACTGCACCCCACAAGGATTGTCTTCACTGCACCCCACAAAGATTGTGTTCACTGTACCCCACAAAGATTTTGTTCACTGCACCCCACAAAGATTGTGTTCACTGTACCCCACAAAGATTTTGTTCACTGCACTCCAAAAGGATTGTCTTCACTGCACCCCACAAAGATTGTCTTCACTGTACCCCATAAAGGTTTTGTTCACTGCACCCCACAAAGATTGTGTTCACTGTACCCCACAAAGGTTTTGTTCACTGCACCCCACAAAGATTGTGTTCACTGTACCCCACAAAGATTGTGTTCACTGTACCCCACAAAGATTTTGTTCACTGCACCCCACAAAGATTGTGTTCACTGTACCCCACAAAGATTTTGTTCACTGCACTCCAAAAGGATTGTCTTCACTGCACCCCACAAGGATTGTCTTCACTGCACCCCACAAAGATTGTGTTCACTGTACCCCACAAAGATTTTGTTCACTGCACCCCACAAAGATTGTGTTCACTGTACCCCACAAAGATTTTGTTCACTGCACTCCAAAAGGATTGTCTTCACTGCACCCCACAAAGATTGTCTTCACTGTACCCCATAAAGGTTTTGTTCACTGCACCCCACAAAGATTGTGTTCACTGTACCCCACAAAGGTTTTGTTCACTGCACCCCACAAAGATTGTGTTCACTGTACCCCACAAAGATTGTGTTCACTGTACCCCACAAAGGTTGTGTTCACTGCACCCCACAAAGGTTTTGTTCACTGCACCCCACAAAGGTTTTGTTTACTGTACCCCACAAAGGTTTTGTTCACTGCACCCCACAAAGATTGTGTTCACTGTACCCCACAAAGGTTTTGTTCACTGCACCCCACAAAGATTGTGTTCACTCTATCCCCCAAAGATTTTGTTCACTGCACCCCACAAGGATTGTCTTCACTGCACCCCACAAGGATTGTCTTCACAGCACCCCACAAAGATTGTGTTTACTGTACCCCACAAAGATTTTGTTCACTGCACCCCACAAAGATTGTGTTCACTGTACCCCACAAAGATTTTGTTCACTGCACTCCAAAAGGATTGTCTTCACTGCACCCCACAAAGATTGTCTTCACTGTACCCCATAAAGGTTTTGTTCACTGCACCCCACAAAGATTGTGTTCACTGTACCCCACAAAGGTTTTGTTCACTGCACCCCACAAAGATTGTGTTCACTGTACCCCACAAAGATTGTGTTCACTGTACCCCACAAAGATTTTGTTCACTGCACCCCACAAAGATTGTGTTCACTGTACCCCACAAAGATTTTGTTCACTGCACTCCAAAAGGATTGTCTTCACTGCACCCCACAAAGATTGTGTTCACTGTACCCCACAAAGGTTTTGTTCACTGCACCCCACAAAGATTGTGTTCACTGTACCCCACAAAGGTTTTGTTCACTGCACCCCACAAAGATTGTGTTCACTGTACCCCACAAAGATTGTGTTCACTGTACCCCACAAAGGTTTTGTTCACTGCACCCCACAAAGATTGTGTTCACTGTACCCCACAAAGGTTGTGTTCACTGCACCCCACAAAGGATTGTCTTCACTGCACCCCACAAAGATTGTGTTCACTGTACCCCACAAAGATTTTGTTCACTGCACTCCAAAAGGATTGTCTTCACTGCACCCCACAAAGATTGTGTTCACTGTACCCCACAAAGGTTTTGTTCACTGCACCCCACAAAGATTGTGTTCACTGTACCCCACAAAGGTTTTGTTCACTGCACCCCACAAAAATTGTGTTCACTGTACCCCCCAAAGATTTTGTTCACTGCACCCCACAAGGATTGTCTTCACTGCACCCCACAAGGATTGTCTTCACTGCACCTCACAAAGATTGTATTCACTGTACCCCACAAAGGTTGTGTTCACTGCACCCCACAAAGGTTTTGTTCACTGCACCCCACAAAGATTGTGTTCACTGCACCCCACAAAGGTTTTGTTCACTGCACCCCACAAAGATTGTGTTCACTGTACCCCACAAAGATTGTGTTCACTGTACCCCACAAAGGTTTTGTTCACTGCACCCCACAAAGATTGTGTTCACTGTACCCCACAAAGGTTGTGTTCACTGCACCCCACAAAGGTTTTGTTCACTGCACCCCACAAAGATTGTGTTCACTGCACCCCACAAAGATTGTGTTCACTGTACCCCACAAAGGTTTTGTTCACTGCACCCCACAAAGATTGTGTTCACTGTACCCCACAAAGATTGTGTTCACTGCACTCCAAAAGGATTGTCTTCACTGCACCCCACAAAGATTGTGTTCACTGTACCCCACAAAGATTTTGTTCACTGCAACCCACAAAGATTGTGTTCACTGTACCCCACAAAGATTTTGTTCACTGCACTCCAAAAGGATTGTCTTCACTGCACCCCACAAAGATTGTGTTCACTGTACCCCCCAAAGATTTTGTTCACTGTACCCCACAAGGATTGTCTTCACTGCACCCCACAAGGATTGTCTTTACTGCACCCCACAAGGATTGTCTTCACTGCACCCCACAAAGATTGTGTTCACTGTACCCCACAAAGATTTTGTTCACTGCACTCCAAAAGGATTGTCTTCACTGCACCCCACAAAGATTGTGTTCACTGTACCCCACAAAGGTTTTGTTCACTGCACCCCACAAAGATTGTGTTCACTGTACCCCACAAAGGTTTTGTTCACTGCACCCCACAAAGGTTTTGTTCACTGCACCCCACAAAGATTGTGTTCACTGTACCCCCCAAAGATTTTGTTCACTGCACCCCACAAGGATTGTCTTCACTGCACCCCACAAGGATTGTCTTCACTGCACCTCACAAAGATTGTGTTCACTGTACCCCACAAAGGTTGTGTTCACTGCACCCCACAAAGGTTTTGTTCACTGCACCCCACAAAGATTGTGTTCACTGCACCCCACAAAGGTTTTGTTCACTGCACCCCACAAAGATTGTGTTCACTGTACCCCACAAAGATTGTGTTCACTGTACCCCACAAAGGTTTTGTTCACTGCACCCCACAAAGATTGTGTTCACTGTACCCCACAAAGGTTGTGTTCACTGCACCCCACAAAGGTTTTGTTCACTGCACCCCACAAAGATTGTGTTCACTGCACCCCACAAAGATTGTGTTCACTGTACCCCACAAAGGTTTTGTTCACTGCACCCCACAAAGATTGTGTTCACTGTACCCCACAAAGATTGTGTTCACTGCACTCCAAAAGGATTGTCTTCACTGCACCCCACAAAGATTGTGTTCACTGTACCCCACAAAGATTTTGTTCACTGCAACCCACAAAGATTGTGTTCACTGTACCCCACAAAGATTTTGTTCACTGCACTCCAAAAGGATTGTCTTCACTGCACCCCACAAAGATTGTGTTCACTGTACCCCACAAAGGTTTTGTTCACTGCACCCCACAAAGATTGTGTTCACTGTACCCCACAAAGGTTTTGTTCACTGCACCCCACAAAAATTGTGTTCACTGTACCCCCCAAAGATTTTGTTCACTGCACCCCTCAAGGATTGTTTTCACTGCACCCCACAAGGATTGTCTTCACTGCACCTCACAAAGATTGTGTTCACTGTACCCCACAAAGGTTGTGTTCACTGCACCCCACAAAGATTGTGTTCACTGCACCCCACAAAGGTTTTGTTCACTGCACCCCACAAAGATTGTGTTCACTGTACCCCACAAAGATTGTGTTCACTGTACCCCACAAAGGTTTTGTTCACTGCACCCCACAAAGATTGTGTTTACTGTACCCCACAAAGATTGTGTTCACTGTACCCCACAAAGGTTTTGTTCACTGCACCCCACAAAGATTGTGTTCACTGTACCCCACAAAGTTTGTGTTCACTGCACCCCACAAAGGTTTTGTTCACTGCACCCCACAAAGGTTTTGTTCACTGTACCCCACAAAGGTTTTGTTCACTGCACCCCACAAAGAGTGTGTTCACTGTACCCCACAAAGGTTTTGTTCACTGCACCCCACAAAGATTGTGTTCACTCTATCCCCCAAAGATTTTGTTCACTGCACCCCACAAGGATTGTCTTCACTGCACCCCACAAGGATTGTCTTCACTGCACCCCACAAAGATTGTGTTCACTGTACCCCACAAAGATTTTGTTCACTGCACCCCACAAAGATTGTGTTCACTGTACCCCACAAAGATTTTGTTCACTGCACTCCAAAAGGATTGTCTTCACTGCACCCCACAAAGATTGTCTTCACTGTACCCCATAAAGGTTTTGTTCACTGCACCCCACAAAGATTGTGTTCACTGTACCCCACAAAGGTTTTGTTCACTGCACCCCACAAAGATTGTGTTCACTGTACCCCACAAAGATTGTGTTCACTGTACCCCACAAAGATTTTGTTCACTGCACCCCACAAAGATTGTGTTCACTGTACCCCACAAAGATTTTGTTCACTGCACTCCAAAAGGATTGTCTTCACTGCACCCCACAAGGATTGTCTTCACTGCACCCCACAAAGATTGTGTTCACTGTACCCCACAAAGATTTTGTTCACTGCACCCCACAAAGATTGTGTTCACTGTACCCCACAAAGATTTTGTTCACTGCACTCCAAAAGGATTGTCTTCACTGCACCCCACAAAGATTGTCTTCACTGTACCCCATAAAGGTTTTGTTCACTGCACCCCACAAAGATTGTGTTCACTGTACCCCACAAAGGTTTTGTTCACTGCACCCCACAAAGATTGTGTTCACTGTACCCCACAAAGATTGTGTTCACTGTACCCCACAAAGGTTGTGTTCACTGCACCCCACAAAGGTTTTGTTCACTGCACCCCACAAAGGTTTTGTTTACTGTACCCCACAAAGGTTTTGTTCACTGCACCCCACAAAGATTGTGTTCACTGTACCCCACAAAGGTTTTGTTCACTGCACCCCACAAAGATTGTGTTCACTCTATCCCCCAAAGATTTTGTTCACTGCACCCCACAAGGATTGTCTTCACTGCACCCCACAAGGATTGTCTTCACAGCACCCCACAAAGATTGTGTTTACTGTACCCCACAAAGATTTTGTTCACTGCACCCCACAAAGATTGTGTTCACTGTACCCCACAAAGATTTTGTTCACTGCACTCCAAAAGGATTGTCTTCACTGCACCCCACAAAGATTGTCTTCACTGTACCCCATAAAGGTTTTGTTCACTGCACCCCACAAAGATTGTGTTCACTGTACCCCACAAAGGTTTTGTTCACTGCACCCCACAAAGATTGTGTTCACTGTACCCCACAAAGATTGTGTTCACTGTACCCCACAAAGATTTTGTTCACTGCACCCCACAAAGATTGTGTTCACTGTACCCCACAAAGATTTTGTTCACTGCACTCCAAAAGGATTGTCTTCACTGCACCCCACAAAGATTGTGTTCACTGTACCCCACAAAGGTTTTGTTCACTGCACCCCACAAAGATTGTGTTCACTGTACCCCACAAAGGTTTTGTTCACTGCACCCCACAAAGATTGTGTTCACTGTACCCCACAAAGATTGTGTTCACTGTACCCCACAAAGGTTTTGTTCACTGCACCCCACAAAGATTGTGTTCACTGTACCCCACAAAGGTTGTGTTCACTGCACCCCACAAAGGATTGTCTTCACTGCACCCCACAAAGATTGTGTTCACTGTACCCCACAAAGATTTTGTTCACTGCACTCCAAAAGGATTGTCTTCACTGCACCCCACAAAGATTGTGTTCACTGTACCCCACAAAGGTTTTGTTCACTGCACCCCACAAAGATTGTGTTCACTGTACCCCACAAAGGTTTTGTTCACTGCACCCCACAAAAATTGTGTTCACTGTACCCCCCAAAGATTTTGTTCACTGCACCCCACAAGGATTGTCTTCACTGCACCCCACAAGGATTGTCTTCACTGCACCTCACAAAGATTGTATTCACTGTACCCCACAAAGGTTGTGTTCACTGCACCCCACAAAGGTTTTGTTCACTGCACCCCACAAAGATTGTGTTCACTGCACCCCACAAAGGTTTTGTTCACTGCACCCCACAAAGATTGTGTTCACTGTACCCCACAAAGATTGTGTTCACTGTACCCCACAAAGGTTTTGTTCACTGCACCCCACAAAGATTGTGTTCACTGTACCCCACAAAGGTTGTGTTCACTGCACCCCACAAAGGTTTTGTTCACTGCACCCCACAAAGATTGTGTTCACTGCACCCCACAAAGATTGTGTTCACTGTACCCCACAAAGGTTTTGTTCACTGCACCCCACAAAGATTGTGTTCACTGTACCCCACAAAGATTGTGTTCACTGCACTCCAAAAGGATTGTCTTCACTGCACCCCACAAAGATTGTGTTCACTGTACCCCACAAAGATTTTGTTCACTGCAACCCACAAAGATTGTGTTCACTGTACCCCACAAAGATTTTGTTCACTGCACTCCAAAAGGATTGTCTTCACTGCACCCCACAAAGATTGTGTTCACTGTACCCCCCAAAGATTTTGTTCACTGTACCCCACAAGGATTGTCTTCACTGCACCCCACAAGGATTGTCTTTACTGCACCCCACAAGGATTGTCTTCACTGCACCCCACAAAGATTGTGTTCACTGTACCCCACAAAGATTTTGTTCACTGCACTCCAAAAGGATTGTCTTCACTGCACCCCACAAAGATTGTGTTCACTGTACCCCACAAAGGTTTTGTTCACTGCACCCCACAAAGATTGTGTTCACTGTACCCCACAAAGGTTTTGTTCACTGCACCCCACAAAGGTTTTGTTCACTGCACCCCACAAAGATTGTGTTCACTGTACCCCCCAAAGATTTTGTTCACTGCACCCCACAAGGATTGTCTTCACTGCACCCCACAAGGATTGTCTTCACTGCACCTCACAAAGATTGTGTTCACTGTACCCCACAAAGGTTGTGTTCACTGCACCCCACAAAGGTTTTGTTCACTGCACCCCACAAAGATTGTGTTCACTGCACCCCACAAAGGTTTTGTTCACTGCACCCCACAAAGATTGTGTTCACTGTACCCCACAAAGATTGTGTTCACTGTACCCCACAAAGGTTTTGTTCACTGCACCCCACAAAGATTGTGTTCACTGTACCCCACAAAGATTGTGTTCACTGCACTCCAAAAGGATTGTCTTCACTGCACCCCACAAAGATTGTGTTCACTGTACCCCACAAAGATTTTGTTCACTGCAACCCACAAAGATTGTGTTCACTGTACCCCACAAAGATTTTGTTCACTGCACTCCAAAAGGATTGTCTTCACTGCACCCCACAAAGATTGTGTTCACTGTACCCCCCAAAGATTTTGTTCACTGTACCCCACAAGGATTGTCTTCACTGCACCCCACAAGGATTGTCTTTACTGCACCCCACAAGGATTGTCTTCACTGCACCCCACAAAGATTGTGTTCACTGTACCCCACAAAGATTTTGTTCACTGCACTCCAAAAGGATTGTCTTCACTGCACCCCACAAAGATTGTGTTCACTGTACCCCACAAAGGTTTTGTTCACTGCACCCCACAAAGATTGTGTTCACTGTACCCCACAAAGGTTTTGTTCACTGCACCCCACAAAGGTTTTGTTCACTGCACCCCACAAAGATTGTGTTCACTGTACCCCCCAAAGATTTTGTTCACTGCACCCCACAAGGATTGTCTTCACTGCACCCCACAAGGATTGTCTTCACTGCACCTCACAAAGATTGTGTTCACTGTACCCCACAAAGGTTGTGTTCACTGCACCCCACAAAGGTTTTGTTCACTGCACCCCACAAAGATTGTGTTCACTGCACCCCACAAAGGTTTTGTTCACTGCACCCCACAAAGATTGTGTTCACTGTACCCCACAAAGATTGTGTTCACTGTACCCCACAAAGGTTTTGTTCACTGCACCCCACAAAGATTGTGTTCACTGTACCCCACAAAGGTTGTGTTCACTGCACCCCACAAAGGTTTTGTTCACTGCACCCCACAAAGATTGTGTTCACTGCACCCCACAAAGATTGTGTTCACTGTACCCCACAAAGGTTTTGTTCACTGCACCCCACAAAGATTGTGTTCACTGTACCCCACAAAGATTGTGTTCACTGCACTCCAAAAGGATTGTCTTCACTGCACCCCACAAAGATTGTGTTCACTGTACCCCACAAAGATTTTGTTCACTGCAACCCACAAAGATTGTGTTCACTGTACCCCACAAAGATTTTGTTCACTGCACTCCAAAAGGATTGTCTTCACTGCACCCCACAAAGATTGTGTTCACTGTACCCCACAAAGGTTTTGTTCACTGCACCCCACAAAGATTGTGTTCACTGTACCCCACAAAGGTTTTGTTCACTGCACCCCACAAAAATTGTGTTCACTGTACCCCCCAAAGATTTTGTTCACTGCACCCCACAAGGATTGTTTTCACTGCACCCCACAAGGATTGTCTTCACTGCACCTCACAAAGATTGTGTTCACTGTACCCCACAAAGGTTGTGTTCACTGCACCCCACAAAGATTGTGTTCACTGCACCCCACAAAGGTTTTGTTCACTGCACCCCACAAAGATTGTGTTCACTGTACCCCACAAAGATTGTGTTCACTGTACCCCACAAAGGTTTTGTTCACTGCACCCCACAAAGATTGTGTTTACTGTACCCCACAAAGATTGTGTTCACTGTACCCCACAAAGGTTTTGTTCACTGCACCCCACAAAGATTGTGTTCACTGTACCCCACAAAGGTTGTGTTCACTGCACCCCACAAAGGTTTTGTTCACTGCACCCCACAAAGGTTTTGTTCACTGTACCCCACAAAGGTTTTGTTCACTGCACCCCACAAAGAGTGTGTTCACTGTACCCCACAAAGGTTTTGTTCACTGCACCCCACAAAGATTGTGTTCACTCTATCCCCCAAAGATTTTGTTCACTGCACCCCACAAGGATTGTCTTCACTGCACCCCACAAGGATTGTCTTCACTGCACCCCACAAAGATTGTGTTCACTGTACCCCACAAAGATTTTGTTCACTGCACCCCACAAAGATTGTGTTCACTGTACCCCACAAAGATTTTGTTCACTGCACTCCAAAAGGATTGTCTTCACTGCACCCCACAAAGATTGTCTTCACTGTACCCCATAAAGGTTTTGTTCACTGCACCCCACAAAGATTGTGTTCACTGTACCCCACAAAGGTTTTGTTCACTGCACCCCACAAAGATTGTGTTCACTGTACCCCACAAAGATTGTGTTCACTGTACCCCACAAAGATTTTGTTCACTGCACCCCACAAAGATTGTGTTCACTGTACCCCACAAAGATTTTGTTCACTGCACTCCAAAAGGATTGTCTTCACTGCACCCCACAAGGATTGTCTTCACTGCACCCCACAAAGATTGTGTTCACTGTACCCCACAAAGATTTTGTTCACTGCACCCCACAAAGATTGTGTTCACTGTACCCCACAAAGATTTTGTTCACTGCACTCCAAAAGGATTGTCTTCACTGCACCCCACAAAGATTGTCTTCACTGTACCCCATAAAGGTTTTGTTCACTGCACCCCACAAAGATTGTGTTCACTGTACCCCACAAAGGTTTTGTTCACTGCACCCCACAAAGATTGTGTTCACTGTACCCCACAAAGATTGTGTTCACTGTACCCCACAAAGGTTGTGTTCACTGCACCCCACAAAGGTTTTGTTCACTGCACCCCACAAAGGTTTTGTTTACTGTACCCCACAAAGGTTTTGTTCACTGCACCCCACAAAGATTGTGTTCACTGTACCCCACAAAGGTTTTGTTCACTGCACCCCACAAAGATTGTGTTCACTCTATCCCCCAAAGATTTTGTTCACTGCACCCCACAAGGATTGTCTTCACTGCACCCCACAAGGATTGTCTTCACTGCACCCCACAAAGATTGTGTTCACTGTACCCCACAAAGATTTTGTTCACTGCACCCCACAAAGATTGTGTTCACTGTACCCCACAAAGATTTTGTTCACTGCACTCCAAAAGGATTGTCTTCACTGCACCCCACAAAGATTGTCTTCACTGTACCCCATAAAGGTTTTGTTCACTGCACCCCACAAAGATTGTGTTCACTGTACCCCACAAAGGTTTTGTTCACTGCACCCCACAAAGATTGTGTTCACTGTACCCCACAAAGATTGTGTTCACTGTACCCCACAAAGATTTTGTTCACTGCACCCCACAAAGATTGTGTTCACTGTACCCCACAAAGATTTTGTTCACTGCACTCCAAAAGGATTGTCTTCACTGCACCCCACAAAGATTGTGTTCACTGTACCCCACAAAGGTTTTGTTCACTGCACCCCACAAAGATTGTGTTCACTGTACCCCACAAAGATTTTGTTCACTGCACTCCAAAAGGATTGTCTTCACTGCACCCCACAAAGATTGTGTTCACTGTACCCCACAAAGATTTTGTTCACTGCACCCCACAAAGATTGTGTTCACTGTACCCCACAAAGATTTTGTTCACTGCACTCCAAAAGGATTGTCTTCACTGCACCCCACAAAGATTGTGTTCACTGTACCCCACAAAGATTTTGTTCACTGCACCCCACAAAGATTGTGTTCACTGTACCCCACAAAGATTTTGTTCACTGCACTCCAAAAGGATTGTCTTCACTGCACCCCACAAGGATTGTCTTCACTGCACCCCACAAAGATTGTGTTCACTGTACCCCACAAAGATTTTGTTCACTGCACCCCACAAAGATTGTGTTCACTGTACCCCACAAAGATTTTGTTCACTGCACTCCAAAAGGATTGTCTTCACTGCACCCCACAAAGATTGTCTTCACTGTACCCCATAAAGGTTTTGTTCACTGCACCCCACAAAGATTGTGTTCACTGTACCCCACAAAGGTTTTGTTCACTGCACCCCACAAAGATTGTGTTCACTGTACCCCACAAAGATTGTGTTCACTGTACCCCACAAAGGTTGTGTTCACTGCACCCCACAAAGGTTTTGTTCACTGCACCCCACAAAGGTTTTGTTTACTGTACCCCACAAAGGTTTTGTTCACTGCACCCCACAAAGATTGTGTTCACTGTACCCCACAAAGGTTTTGTTCACTGCACCCCACAAAGATTGTGTTCACTCTATCCCCCAAAGATTTTGTTCACTGCACCCCACAAGGATTGTCTTCACTGCACCCCACAAGGATTGTCTTCACTGCACCCCACAAAGATTGTGTTCACTGTACCCCACAAAGATTTTGTTCACTGCACCCCACAAAGATTGTGTTCACTGTACCCCACAAAGATTTTGTTCACTGCACTCCAAAAGGATTGTCTTCACTGCACCCCACAAAGATTGTCTTCACTGTACCCCATAAAGGTTTTGTTCACTGCACCCCACAAAGATTGTGTTCACTGTACCCCACAAAGGTTTTGTTCACTGCACCCCACAAAGATTGTGTTCACTGTACCCCACAAAGATTGTGTTCACTGTACCCCACAAAGATTTTGTTCACTGCACCCCACAAAGATTGTGTTCACTGTACCCCACAAAGATTTTGTTCACTGCACTCCAAAAGGATTGTCTTCACTGCACCCCACAAAGATTGTGTTCACTGTACCCCACAAAGGTTTTGTTCACTGCACCCCACAAAGATTGTGTTCACTGTACCCCACAAAGGTTTTGTTCACTGCACCCCACAAAGATTGTGTTCACTGTACCCCACAAAGATTGTGTTCACTGTACCCCACAAAGGTTTTGTTCACTGCACCCCACAAAGATTGTGTTCACTGTACCCCACAAAGGTTGTGTTCACTGCACCCCACAAAGGATTGTCTTCACTGCACCCCACAAAGATTGTGTTCACTGTACCCCACAAAGATTTTGTTCACTGCACTCCAAAAGGATTGTCTTCACTGCACCCCACAAAGATTGTGTTCACTGTACCCCACAAAGGTTTTGTTCACTGCACCCCACAAAGATTGCGTTCACTGTACCCCACAAAGGTTTTGTTCACTGCACCCCACAAAAATTGTGTTCACTGTACCCCCCAAAGATTTTGTTCACTGCACCCCACAAGGATTGTCTTCACTGCACCCCACAAGGATTGTCTTCACTGCACCTCACAAAGATTGTATTCACTGTACCCCACAAAGGTTGTGTTCACTGCACCCCACAAAGGTTTTGTTCACTGCACCCCACAAAGATTGTGTTCACTGCACCCCACAAAGGTTTTGTTCACTGCACCCCACAAAGATTGTGTTCACTGTACCCCACAAAGATTGTGTTCACTGTACCCCACAAAGGTTTTGTTCACTGCACCCCACAAAGATTGTGTTCACTGTACCCCACAAAGGTTGTGTTCACTGCACCCCACAAAGGTTTTGTTCACTGCACCCCACAAAGATTGTGTTCACTGCACCCCACAAAGATTGTGTTCACTGTACCCCACAAAGGTTTTGTTCACTGCACCCCACAAAGATTGTGTTCACTGTACCCCACAAAGATTGTGTTCACTGCACTCCAAAAGGATTGTCTTCACTGCACCCCACAAAGATTGTGTTCACTGTACCCCACAAAGATTTTGTTCACTGCAACCCACAAAGATTGTGTTCACTGTACCCCACAAAGATTTTGTTCACTGCACTCCAAAAGGATTGTCTTCACTGCACCCCACAAAGATTGTGTTCACTGTACCCCCCAAAGATTTTGTTCACTGTACCCCACAAGGATTGTCTTCACTGCACCCCACAAGGATTGTCTTTACTGCACCCCACAAGGATTGTCTTCACTGCACCCCACAAAGATTGTGTTCACTGTACCCCACAAAGATTTTGTTCACTGCACTCCAAAAGGATTGTCTTCACTGCACCCCACAAAGATTGTGTTCACTGTACCCCACAAAGGTTTTGTTCACTGCACCCCACAAAGGTTTTGTTCACTGTACCCCACAAAGGTTTTGTTCACTGCACCCCACAAAGAGTGTGTTCACTGTACCCCACAAAGGTTTTGTTCACTGCACCCCACAAAGATTGTGTTCACTCTATCCCCCAAAGATTTTGTTCACTGCACCCCACAAGGATTGTCTTCACTGCACCCCACAAGGATTGTCTTCACTGCACCCCACAAAGATTGTGTTCACTGTACCCCACAAAGATTTTGTTCACTGCACCCCACAAAGATTGTGTTCACTGTACCCCACAAAGATTTTGTTCACTGCACTCCAAAAGGATTGTCTTCACTGCACCCCACAAAGATTGTCTTCACTGTACCCCATAAAGGTTTTGTTCACTGCACCCCACAAAGATTGTGTTCACTGTACCCCACAAAGGTTTTGTTCACTGCACCCCACAAAGATTGTGTTCACTGTACCCCACAAAGATTGTGTTCACTGTACCCCACAAAGATTTTGTTCACTGCACCCCACAAAGATTGTGTTCACTGTACCCCACAAAGATTTTGTTCACTGCACTCCAAAAGGATTGTCTTCACTGCACCCCACAAGGATTGTCTTCACTGCACCCCACAAAGATTGTGTTCACTGTACCCCACAAAGATTTTGTTCACTGCACCCCACAAAGATTGTGTTCACTGTACCCCACAAAGATTTTGTTCACTGCACTCCAAAAGGATTGTCTTCACTGCACCCCACAAAGATTGTCTTCACTGTACCCCATAAAGGTTTTGTTCACTGCACCCCACAAAGATTGTGTTCACTGTACCCCACAAAGGTTTTGTTCACTGCACCCCACAAAGATTGTGTTCACTGTACCCCACAAAGATTGTGTTCACTGTACCCCACAAAGGTTGTGTTCACTGCACCCCACAAAGGTTTTGTTCACTGCACCCCACAAAGGTTTTGTTTACTGTACCCCACAAAGGTTTTGTTCACTGCACCCCACAAAGATTGTGTTCACTGTACCCCACAAAGGTTTTGTTCACTGCACCCCACAAAGATTGTGTTCACTCTATCCCCCAAAGATTTTGTTCACTGCACCCCACAAGGATTGTCTTCACTGCACCCCACAAGGATTGTCTTCACAGCACCCCACAAAGATTGTGTTTACTGTACCCCACAAAGATTTTGTTCACTGCACCCCACAAAGATTGTGTTCACTGTACCCCACAAAGATTTTGTTCACTGCACTCCAAAAGGATTGTCTTCACTGCACCCCACAAAGATTGTCTTCACTGTACCCCATAAAGGTTTTGTTCACTGCACCCCACAAAGATTGTGTTCACTGTACCCCACAAAGGTTTTGTTCACTGCACCCCACAAAGATTGTGTTCACTGTACCCCACAAAGATTGTGTTCACTGTACCCCACAAAGATTTTGTTCACTGCACCCCACAAAGATTGTGTTCACTGTACCCCACAAAGATTTTGTTCACTGCACTCCAAAAGGATTGTCTTCACTGCACCCCACAAAGATTGTGTTCACTGTACCCCACAAAGGTTTTGTTCACTGCACCCCACAAAGATTGTGTTCACTGTACCCCACAAAGGTTTTGTTCACTGCACCCCACAAAGATTGTGTTCACTGTACCCCACAAAGATTGTGTTCACTGTACCCCACAAAGGTTTTGTTCACTGCACCCCACAAAGATTGTGTTCACTGTACCCCACAAAGGTTGTGTTCACTGCACCCCACAAAGGATTGTCTTCACTGCACCCCACAAAGATTGTGTTCACTGTACCCCACAAAGATTTTGTTCACTGCACTCCAAAAGGATTGTCTTCACTGCACCCCACAAAGATTGTGTTCACTGTACCCCACAAAGGTTTTGTTCACTGCACCCCACAAAGATTGTGTTCACTGTACCCCACAAAGGTTTTGTTCACTGCACCCCACAAAAATTGTGTTCACTGTACCCCCCAAAGATTTTGTTCACTGCACCCCACAAGGATTGTCTTCACTGCACCCCACAAGGATTGTCTTCACTGCACCTCACAAAGATTGTATTCACTGTACCCCACAAAGGTTGTGTTCACTGCACCCCACAAAGGTTTTGTTCACTGCACCCCACAAAGATTGTGTTCACTGCACCCCACAAAGGTTTTGTTCACTGCACCCCACAAAGATTGTGTTCACTGTACCCCACAAAGATTGTGTTCACTGTACCCCACAAAGGTTTTGTTCACTGCACCCCACAAAGATTGTGTTCACTGTACCCCACAAAGGTTGTGTTCACTGCACCCCACAAAGGTTTTGTTCACTGCACCCCACAAAGATTGTGTTCACTGCACCCCACAAAGATTGTGTTCACTGTACCCCACAAAGGTTTTGTTCACTGCACCCCACAAAGATTGTGTTCACTGTACCCCACAAAGATTGTGTTCACTGCACTCCAAAAGGATTGTCTTCACTGCACCCCACAAAGATTGTGTTCACTGTACCCCACAAAGATTTTGTTCACTGCAACCCACAAAGATTGTGTTCACTGTACCCCACAAAGATTTTGTTCACTGCACTCCAAAAGGATTGTCTTCACTGCACCCCACAAAGATTGTGTTCACTGTACCCCCCAAAGATTTTGTTCACTGTACCCCACAAGGATTGTCTTCACTGCACCCCACAAGGATTGTCTTTACTGCACCCCACAAGGATTGTCTTCACTGCACCCCACAAAGATTGTGTTCACTGTACCCCACAAAGATTTTGTTCACTGCACTCCAAAAGGATTGTCTTCACTGCACCCCACAAAGATTGTGTTCACTGTACCCCACAAAGGTTTTGTTCACTGCACCCCACAAAGATTGTGTTCACTGTACCCCACAAAGGTTTTGTTCACTGCACCCCACAAAGGTTTTGTTCACTGCACCCCACAAAGATTGTGTTCACTGTACCCCCCAAAGATTTTGTTCACTGCACCCCACAAGGATTGTCTTCACTGCACCCCACAAGGATTGTCTTCACTGCACCTCACAAAGATTGTGTTCACTGTACCCCACAAAGGTTGTGTTCACTGCACCCCACAAAGGTTTTGTTCACTGCACCCCACAAAGATTGTGTTCACTGCACCCCACAAAGGTTTTGTTCACTGCACCCCACAAAGATTGTGTTCACTGTACCCCACAAAGATTGTGTTCACTGTACCCCACAAAGGTTTTGTTCACTGCACCCCACAAAGATTGTGTTCACTGTACCCCACAAAGGTTGTGTTCACTGCACCCCACAAAGGTTTTGTTCACTGCACCCCACAAAGATTGTGTTCACTGCACCCCACAAAGATTGTGTTCACTGTACCCCACAAAGGTTTTGTTCACTGCACCCCACAAAGATTGTGTTCACTGTACCCCACAAAGATTGTGTTCACTGCACTCCAAAAGGATTGTCTTCACTGCACCCCACAAAGATTGTGTTCACTGTACCCCACAAAGATTTTGTTCACTGCAACCCACAAAGATTGTGTTCACTGTACCCCACAAAGATTTTGTTCACTGCACTCCAAAAGGATTGTCTTCACTGCACCCCACAAAGATTGTGTTCACTGTACCCCACAAAGGTTTTGTTCACTGCACCCCACAAAGATTGTGTTCACTGTACCCCACAAAGGTTTTGTTCACTGCACCCCACAAAAATTGTGTTCACTGTACCCCCCAAAGATTTTGTTCACTGCACCCCTCAAGGATTGTTTTCACTGCACCCCACAAGGATTGTCTTCACTGCACCTCACAAAGATTGTGTTCACTGTACCCCACAAAGGTTGTGTTCACTGCACCCCACAAAGATTGTGTTCACTGCACCCCACAAAGGTTTTGTTCACTGCACCCCACAAAGATTGTGTTCACTGTACCCCACAAAGATTGTGTTCACTGCACCCCACAAAGGTTTTGTTCACTGCACCCCACAAAGATTGTGTTTACTGTACCCCACAAAGATTGTGTTCACTGTACCCCACAAAGGTTTTGTTCACTGCACCCCACAAAGATTGTGTTCACTGTACCCCACAAAGTTTGTGTTCACTGCACCCCACAAAGGTTTTGTTCACTGCACCCCACAAAGGTTTTGTTCACTGTACCCCACAAAGGTTTTGTTCACTGCACCCCACAAAGAGTGTGTTCACTGTACCCCACAAAGGTTTTGTTCACTGCACCCCACAAAGATTGTGTTCACTCTATCCCCCAAAGATTTTGTTCACTGCACCCCACAAGGATTGTCTTCACTGCACCCCACAAGGATTGTCTTCACTGCACCCCACAAAGATTGTGTTCACTGTACCCCACAAAGATTTTGTTCACTGCACCCCACAAAGATTGTGTTCACTGTACCCCACAAAGATTTTGTTCACTGCACTCCAAAAGGATTGTCTTCACTGCACCCCACAAAGATTGTCTTCACTGTACCCCATAAAGGTTTTGTTCACTGCACCCCACAAAGATTGTGTTCACTGTACCCCACAAAGGTTTTGTTCACTGCACCCCACAAAGATTGTGTTCACTGTACCCCACAAAGATTGTGTTCACTGTACCCCACAAAGATTTTGTTCACTGCACCCCACAAAGATTGTGTTCACTGTACCCCACAAAGATTTTGTTCACTGCACTCCAAAAGGATTGTCTTCACTGCACCCCACAAGGATTGTCTTCACTGCACCCCACAAAGATTGTGTTCACTGTACCCCACAAAGATTTTGTTCACTGCACCCCACAAAGATTGTGTTCACTGTACCCCACAAAGATTTTGTTCACTGCACTCCAAAAGGATTGTCTTCACTGCACCCCACAAAGATTGTCTTCACTGTACCCCATAAAGGTTTTGTTCACTGCACCCCACAAAGATTGTGTTCACTGTACCCCACAAAGGTTTTGTTCACTGCACCCCACAAAGATTGTGTTCACTGTACCCCACAAAGATTGTGTTCACTGTACCCCACAAAGGTTGTGTTCACTGCACCCCACAAAGGTTTTGTTCACTGCACCCCACAAAGGTTTTGTTTACTGTACCCCACAAAGGTTTTGTTCACTGCACCCCACAAAGATTGTGTTCACTGTACCCCACAAAGGTTTTGTTCACTGCACCCCACAAAGATTGTGTTCACTCTATCCCCCAAAGATTTTGTTCACTGCACCCCACAAGGATTGTCTTCACTGCACCCCACAAGGATTGTCTTCACAGCACCCCACAAAGATTGTGTTTACTGTACCCCACAAAGATTTTGTTCACTGCACCCCACAAAGATTGTGTTCACTGTACCCCACAAAGATTTTGTTCACTGCACTCCAAAAGGATTGTCTTCACTGCACCCCACAAAGATTGTCTTCACTGTACCCCATAAAGGTTTTGTTCACTGCACCCCACAAAGATTGTGTTCACTGTACCCCACAAAGGTTTTGTTCACTGCACCCCACAAAGATTGTGTTCACTGTACCCCACAAAGATTGTGTTCACTGTACCCCACAAAGATTTTGTTCACTGCACCCCACAAAGATTGTGTTCACTGTACCCCACAAAGATTTTGTTCACTGCACTCCAAAAGGATTGTCTTCACTGCACCCCACAAAGATTGTGTTCACTGTACCCCACAAAGGTTTTGTTCACTGCACCCCACAAAGATTGTGTTCACTGTACCCCACAAAGGTTTTGTTCACTGCACCCCACAAAGATTGTGTTCACTGTACCCCACAAAGATTGTGTTCACTGTACCCCACAAAGGTTTTGTTCACTGCACCCCACAAAGATTGTGTTCACTGTACCCCACAAAGGTTGTGTTCACTGCACCCCACAAAGGATTGTCTTCACTGCACCCCACAAAGATTGTGTTCACTGTACCCCACAAAGATTTTGTTCACTGCACTCCAAAAGGATTGTCTTCACTGCACCCCACAAAGATTGTGTTCACTGTACCCCACAAAGGTTTTGTTCACTGCACCCCACAAAGATTGTGTTCACTGTACCCCACAAAGGTTTTGTTCACTGCACCCCACAAAAATTGTGTTCACTGTACCCCCCAAAGATTTTGTTCACTGCACCCCACAAGGATTGTCTTCACTGCACCCCACAAGGATTGTCTTCACTGCACCTCACAAAGATTGTATTCACTGTACCCCACAAAGGTTGTGTTCACTGCACCCCACAAAGGTTTTGTTCACTGCACCCCACAAAGATTGTGTTCACTGCACCCCACAAAGGTTTTGTTCACTGCACCCCACAAAGATTGTGTTCACTGTACCCCACAAAGATTGTGTTCACTGTACCCCACAAAGGTTTTGTTCACTGCACCCCACAAAGATTGTGTTCACTGTACCCCACAAAGGTTGTGTTCACTGCACCCCACAAAGGTTTTGTTCACTGCACCCCACAAAGATTGTGTTCACTGCACCCCACAAAGATTGTGTTCACTGTACCCCACAAAGGTTTTGTTCACTGCACCCCACAAAGATTGTGTTCACTGTACCCCACAAAGATTGTGTTCACTGCACTCCAAAAGGATTGTCTTCACTGCACCCCACAAAGATTGTGTTCACTGTACCCCACAAAGATTTTGTTCACTGCAACCCACAAAGATTGTGTTCACTGTACCCCACAAAGATTTTGTTCACTGCACTCCAAAAGGATTGTCTTCACTGCACCCCACAAAGATTGTGTTCACTGTACCCCCCAAAGATTTTGTTCACTGTACCCCACAAGGATTGTCTTCACTGCACCCCACAAGGATTGTCTTTACTGCACCCCACAAGGATTGTCTTCACTGCACCCCACAAAGATTGTGTTCACTGTACCCCACAAAGATTTTGTTCACTGCACTCCAAAAGGATTGTCTTCACTGCACCCCACAAAGATTGTGTTCACTGTACCCCACAAAGGTTTTGTTCACTGCACCCCACAAAGATTGTGTTCACTGTACCCCACAAAGGTTTTGTTCACTGCACCCCACAAAGGTTTTGTTCACTGCACCCCACAAAGATTGTGTTCACTGTACCCCCCAAAGATTTTGTTCACTGCACCCCACAAGGATTGTCTTCACTGCACCCCACAAGGATTGTCTTCACTGCACCTCACAAAGATTGTGTTCACTGTACCCCACAAAGGTTGTGTTCACTGCACCCCACAAAGGTTTTGTTCACTGCACCCCACAAAGATTGTGTTCACTGCACCCCACAAAGGTTTTGTTCACTGCACCCCACAAAGATTGTGTTCACTGTACCCCACAAAGATTGTGTTCACTGTACCCCACAAAGGTTTTGTTCACTGCACCCCACAAAGATTGTGTTCACTGTACCCCACAAAGATTGTGTTCACTGCACTCCAAAAGGATTGTCTTCACTGCACCCCACAAAGATTGTGTTCACTGTACCCCACAAAGATTTTGTTCACTGCAACCCACAAAGATTGTGTTCACTGTACCCCACAAAGATTTTGTTCACTGCACTCCAAAAGGATTGTCTTCACTGCACCCCACAAAGATTGTGTTCACTGTACCCCCCAAAGATTTTGTTCACTGTACCCCACAAGGATTGTCTTCACTGCACCCCACAAGGATTGTCTTTACTGCACCCCACAAGGATTGTCTTCACTGCACCCCACAAAGATTGTGTTCACTGTACCCCACAAAGATTTTGTTCACTGCACTCCAAAAGGATTGTCTTCACTGCACCCCACAAAGATTGTGTTCACTGTACCCCACAAAGGTTTTGTTCACTGCACCCCACAAAGATTGTGTTCACTGTACCCCACAAAGGTTTTGTTCACTGCACCCCACAAAGGTTTTGTTCACTGCACCCCACAAAGATTGTGTTCACTGTACCCCCCAAAGATTTTGTTCACTGCACCCCACAAGGATTGTCTTCACTGCACCCCACAAGGATTGTCTTCACTGCACCTCACAAAGATTGTGTTCACTGTACCCCACAAAGGTTGTGTTCACTGCACCCCACAAAGGTTTTGTTCACTGCACCCCACAAAGATTGTGTTCACTGCACCCCACAAAGGTTTTGTTCACTGCACCCCACAAAGATTGTGTTCACTGTACCCCACAAAGATTGTGTTCACTGTACCCCACAAAGGTTTTGTTCACTGCACCCCACAAAGATTGTGTTCACTGTACCCCACAAAGGTTGTGTTCACTGCACCCCACAAAGGTTTTGTTCACTGCACCCCACAAAGATTGTGTTCACTGCACCCCACAAAGATTGTGTTCACTGTACCCCACAAAGGTTTTGTTCACTGCACCCCACAAAGATTGTGTTCACTGTACCCCACAAAGATTGTGTTCACTGCACTCCAAAAGGATTGTCTTCACTGCACCCCACAAAGATTGTGTTCACTGTACCCCACAAAGATTTTGTTCACTGCAACCCACAAAGATTGTGTTCACTGTACCCCACAAAGATTTTGTTCACTGCACTCCAAAAGGATTGTCTTCACTGCACCCCACAAAGATTGTGTTCACTGTACCCCACAAAGGTTTTGTTCACTGCACCCCACAAAGATTGTGTTCACTGTACCCCACAAAGGTTTTGTTCACTGCACCCCACAAAAATTGTGTTCACTGTACCCCCCAAAGATTTTGTTCACTGCACCCCACAAGGATTGTTTTCACTGCACCCCACAAGGATTGTCTTCACTGCACCTCACAAAGATTGTGTTCACTGTACCCCACAAAGGTTGTGTTCACTGCACCCCACAAAGATTGTGTTCACTGCACCCCACAAAGGTTTTGTTCACTGCACCCCACAAAGATTGTGTTCACTGTACCCCACAAAGATTGTGTTCACTGTACCCCACAAAGGTTTTGTTCACTGCACCCCACAAAGATTGTGTTTACTGTACCCCACAAAGATTGTGTTCACTGTACCCCACAAAGGTTTTGTTCACTGCACCCCACAAAGATTGTGTTCACTGTACCCCACAAAGGTTGTGTTCACTGCACCCCACAAAGGTTTTGTTCACTGCACCCCACAAAGGTTTTGTTCACTGTACCCCACAAAGGTTTTGTTCACTGCACCCCACAAAGAGTGTGTTCACTGTACCCCACAAAGGTTTTGTTCACTGCACCCCACAAAGATTGTGTTCACTCTATCCCCCAAAGATTTTGTTCACTGCACCCCACAAGGATTGTCTTCACTGCACCCCACAAGGATTGTCTTCACTGCACCCCACAAAGATTGTGTTCACTGTACCCCACAAAGATTTTGTTCACTGCACCCCACAAAGATTGTGTTCACTGTACCCCACAAAGATTTTGTTCACTGCACTCCAAAAGGATTGTCTTCACTGCACCCCACAAAGATTGTCTTCACTGTACCCCATAAAGGTTTTGTTCACTGCACCCCACAAAGATTGTGTTCACTGTACCCCACAAAGGTTTTGTTCACTGCACCCCACAAAGATTGTGTTCACTGTACCCCACAAAGATTGTGTTCACTGTACCCCACAAAGATTTTGTTCACTGCACCCCACAAAGATTGTGTTCACTGTACCCCACAAAGATTTTGTTCACTGCACTCCAAAAGGATTGTCTTCACTGCACCCCACAAGGATTGTCTTCACTGCACCCCACAAAGATTGTGTTCACTGTACCCCATAAAGATTTTGTTCACTGCACCCCACAAAGATTGTGTTCACTGTACCCCACAAAGATTTTGTTCACTGCACTCCAAAAGGATTGTCTTCACTGCACCCCACAAAGATTGTCTTCACTGTACCCCATAAAGGTTTTGTTCACTGCACCCCACAAAGATTGTGTTCACTGTACCCCACAAAGGTTTTGTTCACTGCACCCCACAAAGATTGTGTTCACTGTACCCCACAAAGATTGTGTTCACTGTACCCCACAAAGGTTGTGTTCACTGCACCCCACAAAGGTTTTGTTCACTGCACCCCACAAAGGTTTTGTTTACTGTACCCCACAAAGGTTTTGTTCACTGCACCCCACAAAGATTGTGTTCACTGTACCCCACAAAGGTTTTGTTCACTGCACCCCACAAAGATTGTGTTCACTCTATCCCCCAAAGATTTTGTTCACTGCACCCCACAAGGATTGTCTTCACTGCACCCCACAAGGATTGTCTTCACTGCACCCCACAAAGATTGTGTTCACTGTACCCCACAAAGATTTTGTTCACTGCACCCCACAAAGATTGTGTTCACTGTACCCCACAAAGATTTTGTTCACTGCACTCCAAAAGGATTGTCTTCACTGCACCCCACAAAGATTGTCTTCACTGTACCCCATAAAGGTTTTGTTCACTGCACCCCACAAAGATTGTGTTCACTGTACCCCACAAAGGTTTTGTTCACTGCACCCCACAAAGATTGTGTTCACTGTACCCCACAAAGATTGTGTTCACTGTACCCCACAAAGATTTTGTTCACTGCACCCCACAAAGATTGTGTTCACTGTACCCCACAAAGATTTTGTTCACTGCACTCCAAAAGGATTGTCTTCACTGCACCCCACAAAGATTGTGTTCACTGTACCCCACAAAGGTTTTGTTCACTGCACCCCACAAAGATTGTGTTCACTGTACCCCACAAAGATTGTGTTCACTGTACCCCACAAAGGTTTTGTTCACTGCACCCCACAAAGATTGTGTTCACTGTACCCCACAAAGGTTGTGTTCACTGCACCCCACAAAGGTTTTGTTCACTGCACCCCACAAAGATTGTGTTCACTGCACCCCACAAAGATTGTGTTCACTGTACCCCACAAAGGTTTTGTTCACTGCACCCCACAAAGATTGTGTTCACTGTACCCCACAAAGATTGTGTTCACTGTACCCCACAAAGGTTTTGTTCACTGCACCCCACAAAGATTGTGTTCACTGTACCCCACAAAGGTTGTGTTCACTGCACCCCACAAAGGTTTTGTTCACTGCACCCCACAAAGATTGTGTTCACTGTAGTTTGTAGAACACAGTTTCCCTAAAATTCAGCAGACTCTGTCCCTAACAGGATTGAGAAGAGATCGTAGATCAGGAGAACTAAGTGCAGACCCCACCCCACACAGCAATATCGATTGTAGTTTGTAGAACACTCTGACCCTAAAATTCAGCAGCAGCCTCTCCCTAACAGGATTGAGAAGAGATCGTAGATCAGGATTGAGTGCAGACCCCACACAGCAATATCGATTGTAGTTTGCAGAAGACACTGACCCTATAATTCAGCAGACTCTATCCCTAAAATGCCTACAACTCGCCCTGCCTAAACACTCCGACCTGTCCCTCAATTCTATCCGGACACAAATGTTTTTTTCCTGCCTATCTTTCCCTAATCAGCAGCCAGCACGTTGATGTGTGCTCTGTCCCTGATCTAAGCAGCATAATGACGCCGCTGCGGCTGCCTCGAACTTATAAAGACTTGGTCACATGCTTCAGACGGCCAATCACAGCTACTGAGACATTTGCAGGCATGGCTGGGATGGCTTAAGGCACACCAGTTAAACGATTGTTGATTGGCTGTTGAAAGCCCGCCATGAAAAGAGCGCCAAAGCATGCAAAACCCGGAAATAAAACGACCGAACACGGATTTTTACCCGAATATACAGTAAAGTGTCCGTGTTCGTGTTCGGGTAACAAAAATCCAATTATTCGGTACGAACACGAATAATACAGTCCGTGTTCGCTCAACACTATTGGTAATACGTGCAATGGCATTACAGCCAATAGAGGTTACAGTTTTTTTTTTACATGTAGTTTAAAATTGCACTTCTGTTTGTCAAAAATAAATATTTTTGTTTGTTTGTAAAACTTAGTTTTATTTATGAAGACATTATATATCACAACGACTGAATCTGTGTCTGTAGTGCATGTTCAAACCTTAATACCATAAAAAATACCATGTAATTAGATTTTTACTCCAGGAGTATATAATGAGTTTGGCAATTCTAGAGAAATGCTTAACCACTTTACCACTAGAGCATTTTGCTGTCTTACGTCTGGGCCACTTTTTGCGATTCGGCGCTGTGCGACAATAACTGACAATTGCGTGGTCGTGCGATGCCGTACCCAAACGAAATTGATGTCCTTTTTTTCCCACAAACAGAGCTTTCTTTTGGTGGTATTTGATCACCTGTGCGATTTTTACTTTTTGCGCTATAAACAAAAAAAGAGCGTTTATTTTGAGAAAATAAAAATATTTTTCACATTTTTTTTATATGAAATTCCCCCCAAAAAAGAAGTAAAAACCAATTTTTTTAAAATTTTTGGCCAATTTGTTTTCTGCTACCCATGTTTGGTAAAAAAAATCGCAATAAGCGTATTTTGATTGGTTTGCGCAAAAGTTATTGCGTTTACTAACAAAGGGAAAGATTTTTGGTGGGTTTTTTTTTAACGAGTAATGGCGGCGATCTGCGATTTTTTTTGCGGGACTGCGACATTGCGGCGGACAGATCGGACCCTTGACTGACATTTTTGACACTTTTGGGGGTACCAGTGACATTACTGCAGTAATCAGTGCTATAAATATGCACTGTTACTGTAAAAATGACACTGGCAGGGAAGGGGTTAACTTTATTGGAGAGGGAGGGGTTAATGTATGCCTGGTGCTTACTGACGTGTAGGGGGGGGAGGTGACTGTGTGAGACAGGGACAGATCGGAAGTCCAGCTATGCTGAACACTCCGATCTGTCACTCCCTGTCACTGAGGAGATCCGCCCGCTTGTGTTTACACAGGCGGGCGGATCTCCACACTAGATCCCCGACGATCAGGGCAGAGCAGCGGCGATCGCCGCTGCTCCTCCCCTGGCCTGACTCCCGCTGTGAATGAAAACAGCGGGAGCGCGCCTCCGGCGGCGCGCGATCGCCGCCTACAGGGGAGGAGTCTGGCGACGTAGGTCTACGTCGTCAGACCTACAAGAGCCACTTTGCCGCAGTACTATTACAGTACTTAGTGGTAAAGTGGTAAATAATGCATTACAATTTACCTAAACCCATTAGATTTTGAAAAAAATGTACTAGAGATTTTAATAGACTAAAATAGAACTAAAACAATTCAGATGACTAAAATATGACTCAAACCAAAATGGCATTTTAGTCAAAAGATGACTAAAGCTAAATTGAAATTTGAGGTCAGAATTAAAACTGCTTGGGGTACATAATATTTACAAAGGTTTCTGCACCAGATCTTGGAAATATCTGGTAGGCACCAGAATAATGTATGTCTCAGCTTATGAGCTGCTAAATAACACATTTGTTATTTTTTGGATTGGAAAAAACAGCAGATTTATGTGAACACCTTCTGTTTTAAACAGCAGTTATTTGCAGCAGATGGCTGTTGTGCTCCATTTAACTGACCTCACCACAGTTTTAATGGGTTTTCTGGATAGGTGAAAAAATATAATTGATAGTAAATTTCTGCTACTAATGCACCAATGTTGGCACTTGTAACAACAATGGCAGGGGATGATGGGGAGAAAGAAGATGGAAAACAAAATGAAGTTCCATCTACGCTGCAAATATCTATTTTATTATAGATGTAGGGTTCATTTTGTAAATATACTGCAAGGTGGAATTCCTCATTACTTTAGTTTTATTTTGTTAATTAACCACTTCCGGACCGGAAGGATTTACCCCCTTAATGACCAGGCAATTTTTTGCAATTTGGCACTGCGTGAATTTACCTGACAATTGTGTTCCTAATGTGTGTTCCTAATTGTGTTTTTCCTAATAGAGCTTTCTTTTGGTGGTATTTGAACACATCTGCGGTTTTTATTTTTTGCAATATAAACAAAAAAAAAAGCGAAAATTTTGAGAAAAAAAATGAAATTTTCTACCTTTTCTTATAAAAAAATATCCAATAAACCCAATTTTTGTCATACATTTAAGGCCAAAATGTATTTAGCTACATGTCTTTGATACTTTACAAAAAGGGGTCATTTGGGGGGGGGGGGGGGTGAGGAGGTGTTTGCTTCAATTGATTTTTATTTGGTTTTCACAGAAAGGAAACAAACACATGGGAAACACAATAGGTTAACGCAAGATAATAATAAGAAAAAAGGGAGAAGAGAAAAAAAGAAAAAAAAAGGAGAAAAAGGAAAAGAGAAACTATTGATGTAATATGTTGATCACAATACATTATGACATTTTATATAGCAAGAACAGGAGACAAAGAAGTCCAATACTGTATACATTCAGGACCCAGGAGACTACCTAGGAAGTATATAGGAAATACATAGGAGATACCCCCAAAAAAAAAAAAAAAAAATGCCAAGAAAGATACCGGAGGAAGCACCATCATGCTCTGAGTCACACCATCCACCAGCCTCAATTCTTCCGTTAGACACTGTGAAAGTAGGGGCTTTGTTGCCAGAGAAGCCAAGCTGTATGAAATTTATTACCGCGAAACACTGAATAGGCATATGCCTTTTCCAAAGAATAGTGCTGGTTAACTAAACCTATTACCTCTATATGGGAAGGGGCTATAGGTTGTTTCCAACATCTAGCAATTACCGTTTTAGCTGCTATCAGTATATGTATAAATACTGTTCTGATATCAAATGGTATATTTTCAATACCCAAAAATAGTAGCGCTATTGCGGGTTCAGGTTTGATCAGTATGCCCGAAACTTCAGAAAGTACTTCAAAAATTTTCCTCCAAAAACTAATAAGACCTTTACAGGACCAGAATATATGAAAAATTGTGCCAGTTTGGTCGCACTCACGCCAGCACAATGGATCATATTTAGGGTATATTAAGGACAGGCGGTAGGGGGACAGGTACCATCTAGTAACTATTTTTTGGAATTGTTCCCAATGTGTTACACATTGTGTTGCTTTATAAGACATTCGTATCGCCCTTCTCCATTGCTCATTGGAGAAGGACAAACCGAGGTCTCTTTCCCATTTCATCATGTAGGATGATTTAAAAAAGGTGAGTTTCTGCTGTAGTTGATTATAAAACACTGATATCCCTTTAAGCTTGGAATTTGGGTCTGTAAGATATTTCCAAAGTGGTTGAGGAATTTCAAGTTTAGGGAGTGGGTGTTTAGATATGAAGCTCACTATACTAATGTAAGCAAAAACAGCCTGGGGGGTGAGTGAAAATTCTCGTTGAAGGGCTGCAAAGGACTTAATAGTATTATTTTGGTATAGTTGTGTCACTGTGTCAATACCTGCTGCCACCAATTTATTAATATGGACATTAGGGAGCAAAATGCACATTGTCGATAGGGGTATGGGAACTGATATGTTATTTGGCTGTGATTGTAACTGTAATTGAGCAATTAGATGACGCCAGGACTGTAAAGAAGCTCTTATTGTTAACGGAAGGGTCTAAATTGTTATAGGTTTCCACATATCTGCCAGAAGTAATGTATATAGATCCTGTGAGTTAGATAGTGCGGCTTTAATCGGAAGCCACGGAAGAGATATTTTATGGGTTCTATGGGTAAACCAATACTGTAAAGGAGCCAAACGAGATGCATGATAATAGTCCTCAAGGCTTGGTAGTCCCAATCCACCAACTGATTTGTGTCGTATCTTGCACGTTTCCCCTGCCAAACGAAGGTGCGCAGGAGTTTGTAGATATGCACACCTTGCACGTTTCCCCTGCCAAACGAAGGTGCGCAGGAGTTTGTTGAGCAAATTGATATAGTGTTTAGGAATATGGGTCGGAAGGGCACGAAAAATATACACTATCTTGGGGAGGCACGTCATTTTAAATGCAGCTATTCTTCCAGCCCATGATAGTTCCGTCTTCTTTAGTTTATTAGTATCATTGGAAATGGAAGTTATCAGTGATCGCAGGTTAAGTGTCTGTAGCCCTGAAGTTGGAAATGTCAAGGTTATACCCAAGTATTGCAAAACTTGGGGGGTCCATGTATAAGGTAAGTTTTGCTTAAGATGGCTAAGTGCGTGGCCCTGTATACCCATATTTAGGATGACTGATTTATCAAAATTAACCTTATAGTAGGAAATATTACTAAATGTCTGCAAAGTATCATGGACAGCAGGTAAGGACACGATGCGGTTCGTCAAGCTCAGAATTATGTCATCCGCTAAAAGCGTGATGGTATGTTGTAGGTGCTGAATTTTAAAGCCAGAGACCCTAGAATTTTGTCTTAACGTTTCCGCCAAGGGCTCGATCAGTAAGTTAAATATCAAAGGGGAAAGTGGGCACCCCTGGCGCGTGCCATTTAATATTGGAAAAGTTTTAGATAGGATGCCCGCAGAGAGCACTCGAGCGGTTGGAGATGTATATAAGCTCATAATAGCCGAAAGGATCGGTCCAATAAAACCAAACTTTCCCAATACTGCCCTCATATACCCCCAATTGACATGATCAAACGCCTTCTCTGCATCTATTGATAAGAGCAGAGAAGGCGTTTTGGTGCGCTCTGCCTGATGGAGCAGGTTAATAACTCGCCTTGTAGCGTCAGGGGCCTGTCTCCCCTTGACGAACCCCATCTGGTCCTCCTTTATCAAAGTAGGTAGAATTAATTCGATCCTATTGGCTATAAGTTTAGCGTATAACTTAATATCACTGTTCAAAAGAGATATCGGCCTATGGCCGGCAGGATCAGAAGGAGATTTACCAACTTTAGGGATTGTAATTATATTAGCTTGTAACATTTCAGTGGGTAATGTGCCCAACTTAACCGTGCTTGAAAAAAGATTCAACAAGTGGGGTGCTAGTTGATCTTGCAAGGACCTGAGATATTCATTTGTGAATCCATCAGGACCTGGAGACTTATTTAGGGGCATAGTTGCAAGTGTATCAGTCACTTCTTTGATAGTGAATGGTCTATTCAGTTGTGTTAATTTATCGGTCGGCAAACTCGGAAGATGAAGGTTATGTAAGAAATCGCAGATGGATGCGTCCGTCGGTTGAGGGGTATCTTTGTCTAGCTTAAGACTATATAGGGTGCTGTAGTAATCAGCGAACGCATCCGCTATCTCTTGTGGGTGTAAGTGTTTGTTGCCCGTATGTGGATGCACAATACCTTCGATCCTGGTTTTAACTCTCTTCGTCTTAATCCTAGATGACAGAAATTTGCCTGCTTTATTGTGTGCAGAGTAATACTGCATGTGAAGGTGTGCTAGCATGTTTTCATGACGTTCCAACAAGAGTCTTCTAAGGTCAACACGGAGGGAACTCAGTCTGGAAGCATTGGATAAAGAAGGGGTCTTTTTATTCGCAGTGTCCAAGACTTGGATATCGCGAATAAGATCTTCCATTTTGCTTAGCCCCTAGCTGAATGAGGAGTCCTCTCGCAAAGGCCTTATGTGTGATCCACAGCAATGCCGGATCTATATCCGGTGTATTGTTGATAGAAAAAAATTCCTCCATCTGGGCTTTCAAAGATTTGAGAGATTCAGGGTCTGATAAAATGGAATTGTTACATCGCCATATAAATGTAGTCGGGGAGACAGGGCGGTGGGACAATGACGTGTGAATTGCTGCATGGTCTGACCATGTTATCGGAGAAATAGATGTATGAGTGACATACGATAGTGTTTGTATGTCAACTAGAAACATGTCAATTCTACTGTAGGAATTATGGCTCACAGAAAAGTAGGAATAATCCCTCTCCTCTGCGTGCTGGTAACGCCACACATCATGGAGTCCCTCAGCATGGATGAATGTAGCCAAGGAAGGAGCCGAGGATCTTCCCTTGGATGAAGCATCCATACCGTGGTTTGCCACCATGTTAAAATCTCCACAAACAATTAATCTTCCTGATTTAAGTTTGTTAATTTTTACCCACAGTTTACGGAAGAACCTTAATTGGTGTGTGTTGGGGGCATACACATTTACTATGGTGTATAGGCAATTATCGATAGTGCAGTTAAGTATAATATAGCGACCTTCTGTGTCCAATACCACCCTATTGGAGGTGAAGGACACTGAATCTCTAATTGCCACCAATACTCCTCTTTTTTTTTCCCCTGCTGAGGATTGAAAAATGTGCGGGTAATCCTTGTGGGAGCATCTCGGGCTGTGGTCAAGCCGAAAATGTGTCTCTTGGATAGCAAGAATATCTGCCCTATGAGAGCATGCTTCCTTCCACATGGAGTACCTCTTAACAGGGTGATTCAACCCTCTAACATTCAAAGATAATAGTTGTAGAGACATAATAGTACATTCTGTTTTTGGAACATGGGTTGTAGATATATATTAAAAGAATAGTACCTTAGATGTGTATTAAATTTGATAGCCTCTGGACAGTGCCAAATTACAATTGAGGTGATTCGGTCCGCATAGGACAAAAGGTAAGAAAAAAGATACTGTTCGTCCGGTCTTAAGTGCCGGTCTGAAGGGTAGACCAGAGCACGATGGTGCCTCATATTGATCGTGGCATACAACTTCGCATAATCCTCGTAAACCTGTTCTGCAAAAGAAAGCAAAAGCAAAAAGGAGTAAGAGGAGAAAGGTAGAGGGGAAAGAAAGAAAAACCAGCATATAAGCATACAAACTATCATACAGGCAAACACTACATATATAATAAAAAAAAACAAGGCCCAAACAGACCAAGTGCGCAGCTGTAGCTGCATCTTCAACGGGAGAAAAAAATAAGCACGATGTAGAGTGCTATTCAAAAGGAAAAAGAAAAAAACACGATGTAGGGTGTTTATTCAAAGACAGGGGGTCTCCCTCCGTCCAGCTCAAAAAAAAAGAAAAAAGAGAATGGTAGTCCTCATTTATGACGTTGAGTAGATCTGGAAGAGCGATTGGCTACTTGCCAATCTGGTTGCAAATGTTGTGGTTTCTGATCGTCACTGTCTTCCGGCAGGTCGATTTTGTCCGGGAGGATGTTCCATTGGCAAAGGCTTCTTAGCCCTTGTTCCTTAGTAGTAATCTGAAAAGTTGATCCTAAATGGGTCACACATAGCTTAGCCGGGTATTTCCACTTGTACAATATTTTATTGTCACAAAGAGCTTTAGTAATTGTATTAAGATTGCGCCTCAGTTGGAGGGTGTGCTGGGAGTAATCCGGAAGGATCTGTAGTGACGCGGCCTGATCAGGAAGATGATCCTTTTTCCTAAAGGTATCCATGATTTTTTCTTTCACTACAAAAAAGTGAATTCTCACCAATACATCCCTGGGGATCTCTTGGGATAAAAAAGAGGGTTTCGGGATGCGATGTACCCTATCTATGGTAAGATCAGAGTCCGTGAGATCGGGCATGACTTTGGAGAAGAGATCGTGTACAAACCCTGATAGTTGAGACGTTTGTATAGATTCAGGGATTCCCCTTATCTTGAGATTATTACGCCTCGATCTATCCTCCAAGTCTGCTATTTTGGTTTGCAGGCGCAGTATGTCTTCTTGTTGTGAGAGGTGAGAGTCAATTAAAGCGTTGTGAGACTCGACAAACTCTCCCATTTTTGTCTCAACTACATCCACTCTATCTCCCATCTGGTGCAGTTCTTTATGGTAATACTGAATTGATGTTAAAATGTTGTTTTGCATAGATGTGTGAAATATTGATAACATTTCCTTCAGTGTCGTATCTGATACTGGTTGACCCATAGTTGGGAGATGTATGAAGGGATCTGGTTGTGGTGTAAAAGCCCAATCGCCCTGTGGTTTTATGACATTGCTGCGCATCTCCGTAGATGAGTTGCTATACTGCTGGGTACCTTTAGTAAGAAGCTGGGTGTCTTCTTGTTGCGCTTCCTCCTCCCTCCTTGGCTTAGATTTAGCAGGGCTCTGCATTGAAGGTGATGCGGGGGAAGAGTCTGTTGAGCGTGCTACTCTCATAGGTGAACTGTCTGCAGGCTGCTGGGCTGTTGTATGTCCTGCCTCTGGTGTCATCTCTAGAGGGCGAGATGGTTGTGAGCCGTGAACGCTCCTGCCGCCATTTTGGCGGAGTCCCGCCGCTGTTTGCGGTGCCTGCGGGTAAAACTCAGATAGTTTGCGTAGTTTCACGGCGGTTATTTTCCGTCTAGGCATGGCAAACAAGCCCAAGAGGCCTCCTCCGGTTTGTGGTCTCTGTATATGGTGGACGGCTGGCTACAGAGGAATAGGTAGATAGGTAGGTAAGTAGGTGGGTCAATTTCCTCAATGTCCAGCCACTCTATGCAGACCGGTATGCAGCAAAAGCGAATGTGTGGCCAAAGCGAATATCTCACGACAAGGCAGTGTATAGAGAAGACAAAGCTCCCTATGTGTCTTCTGATGACCCCCTAATATCCGTGAATAATATGCTGCCTTCAGTAGTGTAGCCGTAGCCTAAATATGTCTGTTACTGTGAAGCAGACTCAATATGTGTCCTTTGTACAAAGCTGCCGTTCACTGCGGGGGAGTGAGGTAGGTCAGAACTAACCCTGCCTGTCTGTCTCCGACTCCGGGATGTCCCCCGGGTGTCTCCCAATGCTAACCGCTCTGCGCTCCACACTCCACTCAGTAGGCTCGACAAGCAGACTGGAGCGCAGATGGGATGGGGCTGCAGCGAGCTGGAGCGTGACTGAAACGAGGCTCCCGCGGCGGGCTCCTGCGGCGGGCTCGTACGAGACGAGACGGCTACGAGGAGGTAACCAAGGCACCCAACTCACCCGATCCACCCTCCAATGTCCGAGGCGCCCAGGAGCAGAGGAAGCAGCGAGAGGCAGCCGGCGGCAACCAGCGGCGGGGCAGACGACCAGGCAATCGTCGGCAGACAACGGACAAACAGCCGGCGGCTAGGCAGGTGAGGCTGGGCACTTAGGCAGCATTTAGGCTGAGTTTAGGCCTTTAGGCTGAGTTCCATCTCGCCGTGTCGGGCTAGGCACTTAGGCAGCACTTAGTCTGGGCTCCGTCTCGCCGTGTCGGGCTGGGCTCTATCTCGCCTGTAGCTGTGGAAGAGCCGACGGAGTGAAGAGCTCCCTGTTCACGCGGCCATCTTGGACCGCCCCCTCCCTGTCTCCCCTAATAATAATAATAATAATAATATTTACAAAGTTTTCTGCACCAGATCTTGGAAATATCTGGTAGGCACCAGAATAATGTATGTCTCAGCTTATGAGCTGCTAAATAACACATTTGTTATTTTTTGGATTGGAAAAAACCGCAGATTTATGTGAACACCTTCTGTTTTAAACAGCAGTTATTTGCAGCAGATGGCTGTTGTGCTCCATTTAGCTGACCTCACCACAGTTTTAATGGGTTTTCTGGATAGGTGAAAAAATATAATTGATAGTAAATTTCTGCTACTAATGCACCAATGTTGGCACTTGTAACAACAATGGCAGGGAATGATGGGGAGAAAGAAGATGGAAAACAAAATGAAGTTCCATCTACGCTGCAAATATCTATTTTATTATAGATTACTTTAGTTTTATTTTGTTAATTAACCACTTCTGGACCGGAAGGATTTACCCCCTTAATGACCAGGCAATTTTTTGCAATTTGGCACTGCGTGAATTTACCTGACAATTGTGTTCCTAATGTGTGTTCCTAATTGTGTTTTTCCTAATAGAGCTTTCTTTTGGTGGTATTTGATCACATCTGCGGTTTTTATTTTTTGCAATATAAACAAAAAAAAAAAGCGAAAATTTTGAGAAAAAAAATGAAATTTTCTACCTTTTCTTATAAAAAAATATCCAATAAACCCAATTTTTGTCATACATTTAAGGCCAAAATGTATTTAGCTACATGTCTTTGATACTTTACAAAAAGGGGTCATTTGGGGGGGGGGGGGGGGTGAGGAGGTGTTTGAACTGTCCTGGCATTTTATGAGAATCCTACTAATGAGATCTTAAAATTGATCAAACCTACATGAAAGACTGTGAAGGTTCTAATTTATCTGAGCCATGGTATAGATATTAGTAGCTTATCACATTGAGCTGGACCTCCATTCATTTGTCCATCCGTCTTCCATTCATAGATTGCTTTTTATTAGGAGAAGCGATAATGTCGTTTTATGAATAGAGCAGGGGGGTGGAAATGGTAGGCATAGTCACCACTTTCGACAAGTGCCTGTGACAGGTCCAGTCTTTCATATTAACCCTCGCAGCACCAGATACTGCCATCAATGTTCAGGTAAGTGGCCATGGGGTGAAAGTGGGGGTGGGGTACAGAGATGTGCGGGAGGCTGAAGGTGCACAACAAGTGGGTACAGAGCAGAGATGGGTTAGGCCCCTTTCACACTTGCGGACCAATTGGGTCAGCCTGTCTGTTTTTCAGGCTGATTCGATTTATCCATAGCTCTATATGGAGCAGTGGATCTCAGCGGACAGGTGTCAGCAGATACCCGCCACCATCTGATCCAAGCCTTTCAGCTAAAAACAGACAGATGGGTATCTGTTCTCCATCCATCTGGCAGATCGGTTTGGATGACAGGTGGTTTGTTTCCATCCGTCAGTCCCATAGAGAGCATTGGGCTGTGTCCATTTCCACTCTGCATCAGCGGACCAGACATGGACTTGTCATAAGTTTTCTCAGTGGTCATCAGCAGAGAGAGCCTCCACTGAGAAAGCAGATCCTGCTGATGGGTCTGCACTGTGTGAAAGGGGCCTTAGGGGTATGCAGGGTGCCAAGTTCACTTGCTGCAGAGTACGATGGTGTGCTGGAGGGATACAGAGGATGTTGGGAAGAGCAGAGCTGTGTGTGTGGGGGGAAAGGGGTTCGGAGGTGTGCTGGAGGTTACAAAGGCTTGCTGGGCGTATGGAGGCTTACTGGAGAGGGGGTACAGAGGATGCTGGGAGGTGCAGAGGTGTGTGTAGGAGGTGCAGTGATGTGAAGGGGTACAGAAGTGTGCAAAGGGTTTTCTTTTAGAACCACGCCCATTTTAAATGGCCCACCGCTAATTAGCATAGTTCTCCGCTACAATGGCTGGCTGAACACAAAAAAAGGTATCCCTGAAATTATTTCGGAAAGATTGGCAACTATGCAGGAAGGGGTCACGCTGCAGAACACATAAAAGGATTGGGCTGTAGGACAGCAATAAAGGGCCCCACGATTGGGGTAAAGGGCCCTGGATCAGTGGGAAGGGCTCCCGAGATGGGGTCAGGGATCCTTGTGGTTTCCTTTACTGGGGCCCTAAAAGTTCTAGTTATGCCTCTGTGTATAACCTTCCTTTACTAAGGGGCCATATATTTGTAGCAACTGTACATTTGTGGAGCATATGGTGGAGCACTTTTTTAGTGATTAAAGAAGGAGGAGGAAGAAAGTTTAAACAGCACAAATATCACATGCACGGTGTAGGTCATACTATACTTACAGAGTTGGACTTTGTTTCCTTGTAAACTTAATATACAGTACATACACTGCTCAAAAAAATGAACAGAATACTTTTTATTTAGAATATAGCATTAAGTCAGTTAAACTCCTGGGATAGTGATCTGGTCAGTTAAGTAGCAGAGGGGGTTTTTAATCAATTTCAGCTGCTTTGGGGTTAATGACATTAACAACAGGTGCACTAGATTGGCAACATTAGGACAAACTTCAAAACAGGAATGGTTTGCAGGTGGAGGCCACTGACATTTTTTCCCCTTCTCATCTTTTCTTTTTTTTCACTACTTTTGCATTCAGCTAGGGTCAGTGTCACTACAGGTAGCATGCTACCTTGTTCCTATAAAGGTTGCACAGGTAGTCCAACTCCTCCGGGATGGCACATCAATACGTGCCATTGGCAGAAGTATTGCTGGGTCTCCCAGTACAGTCTGAAGAGCATGGAGGAGATTCCAAGAGACAGGCCTCTCAGCAAATAGCTTGGAGTGTCTACTTTTCCAAAATGGGTTTATTTGTGAAGGGGGGGGGGGGGGGGTTGTGCTGAGGAAGTAAAATAAACAATTTTTGCCCTTCGAAAACCTGAAGGCAGTGATTGGTTTTCGGGGTCCCGTACACAGTTAGGCTCCCAAAAATTCTCACATTTGGTATCCCTGTACTCAGGAGAAGCAGCAGAATGTATTTTGGGGTGTCATTCAACATATACCCATGCCATGTGTGAGAAATATATAATTTAGTGACAACTTTGTGTAAAAAAAAAAAAAAAATAATAATAAGTTCCCAAAACTTGTGGCAAAATATAAAATATTCCATAGACTCAACATGCCTCTCAGCAAATAGCTTGGGGTGTCTACTTTATAAAAAGGGGTCATTTGGGGGGTGTTTGAACTGTCCTGGCATTTTATGCCCAATATAAGAAGCATATAGCCACATATCACCCACTCTTCTAATCACTTAAAGACCAAGCCTTTTCTGACACTTTTTGTTTACACCAAAAAATTATAATTTTTTTACTAGAAAATTACTTTGAACCCCCAAAAATTATATATATTTTTTAGTTCAATCTGATTTTATTGAGAAAGAGGGGTTGTACAGAATACGGGTGAAAGCGAAGGAGCAAGGCACAAACAGACAGGAAAAAAAAAACATTTTTTCACAGTCATGTCACATAATGAACTTCAAGTAAGTGCCTACTGCATCAATATTAATTAGTGCTAGAAACATAAACTACCAAGTCCATTGGAGCACAATGGTGTCGCAACTTAAACAGCAGCTTGGTGTAACATGGGTCAACATAAGCAAGAGAGAAGACAAATAAAGGATAACACTGGTAGAGACGCCGCTACAGTTGGCGTCATATTAGAAAATGGTGTAAAGTGTGTAAGGCACTAGTAAATACTCAGGTCTTACGCTGAGAAGCACTCAAAAACAGCAAGGGAGCGCAAAAAGGATAGCCGTATGGCGCCAGTGGTATAACCAAAGAGATAGAGAGAAGGGAGGTGGGGTAAAGCAAGAGAGCGAAAACAGAGATAAGCCAAGAGGATGAGGAAGACAGAGAAGATCAAGAGGGGGCGCCCACGTCCTACTACAGGTCCCCATCACCCGGCAGTACAGGTGATTCGAGCCAGGACTTAAAATCATCCGAACACCGGAACATGTCCCAAGACATCCATGCAGCAGAGAACCGATCCTCTTTGCCCCCTTCTCGTGCCAGCAGGTTTTCCATATCCCTAAGTCTGTCTAGTTCCAAAGCCCACTCAAGTTTAGAAGGTATGTGCTCTGGTTCTCCAGTGTCTGGGTATTACCGTCCTAACAGCTGCCAAGAAAAAACGCAGAACGTCTCTCTTGATCGACCCGAAGGAACCGGGCAACAAGGACAACAAGGCCAATTGCGGTGTTGCGGAGACTGTAGTTGCCTGGAGCCTGCAGTAGAGAGCAATAATTCCAATCCACAATTCGTGAATCTGCGGACATTCCCACCAAATATGTAGGAGCGTCCCCCTAGATGACGTGCATCGCCAGCATTGGTCCGACTGATGTGGATCAATATAGGTAATCGAGGAAGGGCACCTGTACCATCTGCTCAAGAGTTTGAACCCCTTCTCCTGAACTTGTGTAGCCGGAGACAGCGAGTGAGTCAACGCGAAGCATTTGTACTAGTCGTTAGATGAAAGGGCTCGCCCCAGGTCCCTATCCCAGGCAGCAGTATAGGTCGGCAGGTCAGGGCGAAGGGCACGGAGGAGTAAGGAGTATAAGAGAGACACCGTGTGCGTGGGGGGATCATCCTGGAGTAGGATAGAGTCAAGCTCCGAAGGGTCACCCCCAACAGCAGTCAGTGAGGGCAGGGAGCGTAAATAGGAGAGAGCCTGGCCACGCTGCAGCCAGCTCACAAGAGCACCGTCGGATGTGGTGGAAGTAGGAGTCGTCAACAAGGACGGGTCAGTTCGGAGAATTTGGGAAACCCGTCGATGATCCGTCGCAGTCCAGGGTCCAAATCTAGAACACGAGGCTGCCAGGGGGAACGCTGGGGTGCCAAAGAAGGGCGTCATGGGTCCCTGAGGACCTGAGAGACGGCCCGATTTATTCAGGCAATCCCAAATCCGCAAGGTCTGGTGTGTTAAAGTGTTGAAAGAGGAAACGTGGCCACGAAGATGTACTGGAGTCCAGGGAAGTGCCCTGAGATCAAAGGGGGCAAGAAGACGTTCAAGTTGCCCCCATAGTTTAGTGGGAGCATTGTGAAACCAATCCACCAAGCGCGTCAAGGTCGCCGCACGGTGGTAGAGAGCGAAGTCCGGGATACCGGTGCCCCCTCTAGACTTTGAAAGGGTGAGATTCGCATACTTTAGGCGGGGTCGGCTATGAAGCCATACAAATCTCGAAAGAGCTCTACGCAGCTTGTCAAAGAAGGATGCAGGTATGTGAACAGGAAGCGCTTGGAAGAGGTATAAAAAACGAGGCAGAACGTCCATCTTCAGAACATTGATCCTCCCAAACCAAGACAAGCGTTTCGTGGAGTACGTAGACAGGTCAGATAGGGTTTTAGTGAAGAGTGGAACAAAATTGTCAGTAAAGAGGTGTGTCGGATCAGAAGGCAGATTGACGCCCAAGTAGCGAACGGAGGAGGATCCCGTCTTAAAGGGATATGTGTCCGAGATACACTTAATAGTCGATTTAGGCATGGAGATATTTAATATCTCCGATTTAGAATGGTTAACTTTAAAGTTGCTCATAAGGCCAAAGTCGCGGAACTCGGCCAAGATCGCAGGGAGGGACTTTTGAGGAGAAGTAACGTAGAGCAGTAAATCATCTGCGAATAGCGCTAGTTTATAATGTATGGGGCCAATGGTCAGTCCGCAAACATTGGGGTTATTACGAAGAGCAACAGCCAGATGTTCCATTACTAGTACATAGAGAATCTCTTATAGACCATGTGCCTTCAGACAGCAGCTATCTGGGCCATGAAGTGTACCACTAGGGTGTGCCCCTATCCTTAAATAGTTTATTAATTGGAAGGATTGGGAAACAAGGATTTCGGGCACAAAGATTATATAAAATCACTTTTATTTGAAAAATCATTTAAAATCATAGAGACATACAGGCAGATAATTATGTATTGAGGACCAAACAAACAAATGGTCTGTGCTGTAGTATATCCTAATACATGAGATATTGAACAATGGTTTACATACAATTCAAGGTACAAGACAGTTAGTAGTCATATAATTCTCAGAGCTATATACTTAATATCAGAAGATTCCTGCCGGCGGATACCTGAAAAATGAGGTGCCGGTCAACAGGGTCAACTGAGAGCATAAACTAGCTTTCACCATACAATATTTGACCTTTGCTCAACATGTTTCGCTTTCTTAGGAAAAAGCTTAGTCTGGAGCATATCATTTGACTTGTCTGCATAAAAGATATAACAGTATTTAGACAAATTGCATATACATTACACTGTTTATATACAATTATACATCAGTTTTTCTCACTTATTTAATATAAATACACTGCATGTATACATAAGTCCTTATATTTTGTATCAACACAATATATCATTGAGTATTGAGTTACATCTGGAGTCCGAGGGGGTTTTTTGGGGGGAGCCAGGGGCTACCAGTAGTGAGCATATGTGGGGACCCATACCGTATCTTCATTTTCACCACAATATATCTATATTACAGGTTTAATAAAGAGGAGAAAAGACATACATACCTGTACATTATGTAGTAAGGCACATATCTCAATTCCGTAAAAGATTTTTTAACGAAGAGGACTGTTATGCGTTTTAGAGAGCTCATATGTTGGCACCTAGGTAGTTTAGATTTTTTAACGAAGAGGACTGTTATGCGTTTTAGAGAGCTCATATGTTGGCACCTAGGTAGTTACATAGCAGTGAGGATAATCACTCTATGTTCAATATCTGGATAGATGGAAAGGGAAGGGGGGGTATTTTTCAGAACAAATTGTATATATATTTTATGATGTCTTTTGAGGTAAGAATTATAGGTGTGCAGACCCCACGTGCTGAAGCATTATAGAATGACACGTGTGCTGCATGCATATTAAGTGAGGTAAAGAGCACAGAGAGGGCCGTTTATATACCCAGATTGGATAGAACTCAACATAGATACTTAGTTCAGATGAACGGAAACAGAAATTTATCTTACAAGAAGAGCCACATACATACAAGTATATGGGACTCCCTTATGCACCAAAAGGTCACTCACAATACATCATGCATGTTTCGTTAATTTATATTTGATCAGTCATTGGAGGGGATATGGGTAAAATTCCTTCCCCCTTAGAGCTCATAGATAGAGTCCCTTGTTGATATCCCATTTAGTACATGCATGTTTGTAGAGGAGTGGCCTGAGGTGTATGTGAACAGAGTAGATGCCTCATAAAGCCCAATATAAATGCACATGCCGCAGGTATCCCAGAGAGGGAAGAAGGAATAAAGTGCCCCCGAGTATAATAAGTGCACATAGGGTAGGAAAGCCAGAGATAAATTATTTAAATAGCTCACCAGACACTGTATAGGAGAGAGCCTATTGTGTAGAGCATATCTCCTATGGTCATTTACAAGCTGTGGAACGAGGTAGAATTAGGATGTATAAATAGCTCATGAGCAGTATAGTAAGCGGTGCCAGAAGGCACATGCTGGTAATTGGCAAACTTACCCCGTGCCGAGCTTCTCCACAGTCACATACAGTCCTCGCCGGATGGGGAACCGCCGCCATACAAGGGCGCGTATCCGGCGCCCTTAAATGGCGTGGATCCCGGGCGGTTCGTCAGATGACGTCACCGCCCCGGCCACTCCCACCAGACATTGCGATCAAGCCAGTGCGGGGACACCCCGCCGAAGCTCACCACTATGTCACGGGGGTGATTGGACCACGGAGAAGCAGGATCTGCCTCCGTAGTCCGCTCAGGTGCCACAGGAAGTTCCGCCCTGGTGGGTGGAGCCGCACTGCGGCCTATCTGGCCGCACATATCTCACTAATAGAGGCAGAACTCTCTCGCTACCCCACAGTGCCCTCTCAGGCTCGATCAGTAATTGCACGAAAATTACATGCCTGCAATGAGAAACATACACACATTACAATCAAATTAACATTTTAAAAACAACATTTTAATTCCAGTTACAAACTTTTCCTGGTGAACCAGGAGATATACACCAATAGCATGTTTGTTTTTTCAAAGATAATTCATCCCTATTTCCTTTGTATTGTAGATGAATTGATAAGGGTATTCTATCACTTATTATAGTAGTGATTGCCCTAATGGAAGAATTGGGGCTTACTGCCCATTGTTTGAAACTTTCTTCTATTTTCATTCCCCCAATATAGGGAAAAGCGGGAAAAACATCCTAAATTATTTAGTGGAGATTGAGTTTTATGGAAACATTCCATTTTCAAGAATTCATACAAATTTATTATTTGAGGGGAGGGGTTTTTTCCAAACTCACAGTTATACCCAGAGGGGAAGGGAGATGAAAACTAGAAATGAGTATAGATGTAGTTGAATATCCGAGATGAGTTGCCGGGGAGAAGGAAGATCACACCAAACCGATCATCCACCCAGACCTATATACCACATATGCGGGTCAATCCCGTATCCAGAACCTAGGATTTGGATCCATAGATTTGATTCCATAAAGTAAGTGGATATTAGTTGTTACCAGCTTTTATAAAAAGGGTCTGTATGATTGGGTTTCATTCAGACCCGGCCTACATGTGGCACTGAGACGTTCTATCCAGAGGGTCTCCCTCTGGAGAATTTTCTTGTCCCAGTTGCCTCCTCGAGGATCCTGGGGGATAACCTCAAGTACATAAAATCTTGCTTTTTTGGGATTGAACCTGTGGTATAGGTCTAGGTGTCTGCTCACGGGTGTGATCATCCTCCCCCCTGCTGATACGTATACATGATCATTTATCCTCTGGCGTAGTTCTCTTATAGTTTTACCTATGTAGAACACACCACAGGTACAATGCATGATGTATACTACTCCACGAGTGCTTTAATCAGCCCGAAACTTTGGAAAAAATGTTTCACCATTAGGTAAGACATATTGAGTCCTCTCCTCTATCCAGGGGCAGAGGGCACACTCACGGCATTTATAGGTGCCCCTAAGGGTTGTTTTGTTGTTCCTAATGGGTTGATAGTGGCTTGCTGTTAGCTGATCTCTCAAAGACCTCTTTCTCCTAAATACGATTTGGTGTTCATCTACGTATTTACTAATAACTGGATCATCACGTAAAAGATGCCAGTTGCGCTCGAGAATGCCTCTCAAAATGTTTTCATGAGTAGAGTACTTGGTTATGAGTTTAACCGTCGGTTGTGTGCTTGGAGGTTTGGTTCTGAAGATAAGGCTGTTCCTATTTTGGGAGGAAGCTTTATTGAAAGCTGCTCGTAACAAACGTTTACTATATCCCCGAGCTGTTAAACGTTCTCGCAAAAGGTTGGCCTGTATTTTAAAGTCATTGTCAGATGTACAGTTTCGCCGTAGGCGTATATATTGGGCATATGGAATACTACGTATAAGTGCCCCTGGGTGGGCACTCGACGCATGTAATATTACATTTCCTGACGTCTCTTTGCGATACAGGTTAGTGGTCAGGTGTCCATCTGCATGTTTGACTACTGTCAAGTAAAGAAAGTTTACACTCGAGTCATTGATCGTAGATGTTAACTTTAAATTGAAACTGTTTACATTTAACAGAGCAATGAATTCGTCCAACAATGGTCTTGGACCTGTCCAGACAACAAAAATGTCGTCTATAAATCGAAACCATATTGCTACATGTAGAAAAAAATGAGATAAATTTTCGTCAGATGTGATTTGTCGCTCCCACCCCCCCAGGTACAAATTGGCGTAGGCCGGGGCACAACAAGTGCCCATGGCCTTGCACCTGGAGGTAGTGGGACTCATTAAACGTAAACCAATTGTGTTTCAAAATAAAAAGTAGCAATTCTAATACAAAATCGCAGAATGGCCAGGTGTGGTGATCTTGTTTGTATAAGAAGGTGCGTATCGTCCCGACGCCCTGCTCGTGAGGGATACTGGAGTACAAAGCCTCCACATCCAGAGTCACGAGCAGGGCGTCGGGAGGAACCACCATATCTTCGATCATTTTCAAGAACTCGAGTGTATCCTTGACATATGACGGTAGCCGAACTACATGCGGTAGTAAGTAGAAATCGACCAGACGACTGGCATTTTCAGTTAAATTTCCAATGCCCGATACAATAGGCCTCCCGGGTGGAGTGATCAAATTTTTATGGGTTTTTGGAAGTGAGTAAAACGTCGCTTGTCTTGGGAATTTGTTATTAAGATAATTGTAACAGTCCTTATCTATGAGAGCCATTTGGTATGCACGTCCGATTATATCCAAGCCTGAAATTTTGTTGTGGCCGATAGAGGGATTTTTTTGTACCATGTTCGGTTTGAAAGAATGTCCAAGCACATTTTTTCATATCCTTCCCGGGTCATCAATACTAGGTTTCCACCCTTATCTGAGGGTTTTATGACTAAATCTGTATGATTTGTTAGCCTATTTATTGTTTGCAGTTGTTGCTTTGATAGATTATTTTGTGTAGGTCTTAGTTCACAATTTTTAATCTCACCCACCACTGTGTTCAGGAATGCCCATAGATTAGAATTCGTGGTCAAGTCAGGGAAATGATTTGATTTTGGTTTAAAGGAAGCCTGTCTTGGGCTTGGAGTGCTTGTTTGTGTATATTGACTGGGGGATTGGGAATCCGAAGGATCTCCCTCCTCTAATAGTAGAATTAGATCCCGTAAGGCTCGAAACTCTTGCATTGTGAAGTGTTTTATTTTCTCCGAAATTTCTTTATCTTGTGCATTGCGTCGTCTTTCTGGATCGTAGATATACTTGTATGTCAAATTCCTTACAAACATGTAGATGTCTTTTATGGTCTCATATCTGTCCATGGGAACCGATGGACAGAATGTAAGACCAAGTTCAAGGACTTCTTGTTCTTGGGGGGAAAGTTGGTAAGGAGTTAAATTGATGATAGATAATTTTAGGTGGGAAGGTTTAGTGATGTGCTCAGGGGAAAATTTGAGGCCTGTGCCTGTGAGGCCGCAAAATGGCCATCAATGGTGGTTTGTCTAAGAGTGGTAGTGCTAGATGTGCTTGAAGGTAATGTGTTAGATAAAGCAAGTGGGTTAACCCCTAGGGGTTGTGTATGAGAATTAGGAGTGAGTCCATGTGCCACTGAAGTGATTGGATTAGTGTTAGTGGATAACGGTTGCAACATTTGTATCGCTTGGAGGGCAAGGCCCCCCAAATAGGGGTCCTGTGCCTCCAAAGTTTCTTGTGTCATTGTTTTAGCAGACCTGGATGTCTGTCCGATCTGAGTCCCCCCAGCTGCTAGAGGTTGGAACTTACATGTTTCATCAGGTCGCTTTTTAGAGCATGGTGTGTAGTTAGCTCCTTCCTGTTGTCCTCGTTTACGTGTTCCCAGGTCTGTTTTTGGTCTAGTGTCTTGATTCGATCTTATCGACGCTTTGGATCTATTAGATGGTGCAGAGATCGAGGAAGAATATGTCTTACCTAATGGTGAAACATTTTTTCCAAAGTTTCGGGCTGATTGCAGAACTCGTGGAGTAGTAGATATCATGCATTGTACCTGTGGTGTGTTCTACATAGGCAAAACTATAAGAGAACTACGCCAGAGGATAAATGATCATGTATACGTATCAGCAGGGGGGAGGATGATCACACCCGTGAGCAGACACCTAGACCTATACCACAGGTTCAATCCCAAAAAAGCAAGATTTTATGTACTTGAGGTTATCCCCCAGGATCCTCAAGGAGGCAACTGGGACAAGAAAATTCTCCAGAGGGAGACCCTCTGGATAGAACGTCTCAGTGCCACATGTAGGCCGGATCTGAATGAAACCCAATCATACAGACCCTTTTTATAAAAACTGATAACATCTAATATCCACTTACTTTATGGAATCAAATCTATGGATCCAAATCCTAGGTTCTGGATACGGGATTGACCCGCATATGTGGTATATAGGTCTGGGTGGATGATCGGTTTGGTGTGGTCTTCCTTCTCCCCGGCAACTCATCTCGGATATTCAACTACATCTATACTCATTTCTAGTTTTCATCTCCCTTCCCCTCTGGGTATAACTGTGAGTTTGGAAAAAACCCCTCCCCTCAAATAATAAATTTGTATGAATTCTTGAAAATGGAATGTTTCCATAAAACTCAATCTCCACTAAATAATTTAGGATGTTTTTCCCGCTTTTCCCTATATTGGGGGAATGGAAATAGAAGAAAGTTTCAAACAATGGGCAGTAAGCCCCAATTCTTCCATTAGGGCAATCACTACTATAATAAGTGATAGAATACCCTTATCAATTCATCTACAATACAAAGGAAATAGGGATGAATTATCTTTGAAAAAACAAACATGCTATTGGTGTATATCTCCTGGTTCACCAGGAAAAGTTTGTAACTGGAATTAAAATGTTGTTTTTAAAATGTTAATTTGATTGTAATGTGTGTATGTTTCTCATTGCAGGCATGTAATTTTCGTGCAATTACTGATCGAGCCTGAGGGGGCACTGTGGGGTAGCGAGAGAGTTCTGCCTCTATTAGTGAGATATGTGCAGCCAGATAGGCCGCAGTGCGGCTCCACCCACCAGGGTGGAACTTCCTGTGGCACCTGAGCGGACTACGGAGGCAGATCCTGCTTCTCCGTGGTCCAATCACCCCCGTGACATAGCGGTGAGCTTCGGCGGGGTGTCCCCGCACTGGCTTGATCGCAATGTCTGGTGGGAGTGGCCGGGGCGGTGACGTCATCTGACGAACCGCCCGGGATCCACGCCATTTAAGGGCGCCGGATACGCGCCCTTGTATGGCGGTGGTTCCCCATCCGGCGAGGACTGTATGTGACTGTGGAGAAGCTCGGCACGGGGTAAGTTTGCCAATTACCAGCATGTGCATTCTGGCACTGCTTACTATACTGCTCATGAGCTATTTATACATCCTAATTCTACCTCGTTCCACAGCTTGTAAATGACCATAGGAGATATGCTCTACACAATAGGCTCTCTCCTATACAGTGTCTGGTGAGCTATTTAAATAATTTATCTCTGGCTTTCCTACCCTATGTGCACTTATTATACTGGGGGGCACTTTATTCCTTTTTCCCTCTCTGGGATACCTGCGGCATGTGCATTTATATTGGGCTTTATGAGGCATCTATTCTGTTCACATACACCTCAGGCCACTCCTCTACAAACATGCATGTACTGAATGGGATATCAACAAGGGACTCTATCTATGAGCTCTAAGGGGGAAGGAATTTTACCCATATCCCCTCCAATGACTGATCAAATATAAATTAACGAAACATGCATGATGTATTGTGAGTGACCTTTTGGTGCATAAGGGAGTCCCATATACTTGTATGTATGTGGCTCTTCTTGTAAGATAAATTTCTGTTTCCGTTCATCTGAACTAAGTATCTATGTTGAGTTCTATCCAATCTGGGTATATTAACGGCCCTCTCTGTGCTCTTTACCTCACTTAATATGCATGCAGCACATGTGTCATTCTATAATGCTTCAGCACGTGGGGTCTGCACACCTATAATTCTTACCTCAAAAGACATCATAAAATATATATACAATTTGTTCTGAAAAATACCCCCCCTTCCCTTTCCATCTATCCAGATATTGAACATAGAGTGATTATCCTCACTGCTATGTAACTACCTAGGTGCCAACATATGAGCTCTCTAAAACACATAACAGTCCTCTTCGTTAAAAAATCTTTTACGGAATTGAGATATGTGCCTTACTACATAATGTACAGGTATGTATGTCTTTTCTCCTCTTTATTAAACCTGTAATATAGATATATTGTGGTGAAAATGAAGATACGGTATGGGTCCCCACATATGCTCACTACTGGTAGCCCCTGGCTCCCCCCAAAAAACCCCCTCGGACTCCAGATGTAACTCAATACTCAATGATATATTGTGTTGATACAAAATATAAGGACTTATGTATACATGCAGTGTATCTATATGAAATAAGTGAGAAAAACTGATGTATAATTGTATATAAACAGTGTAATGTATATGCAATTTGTCTAAATACTGTTATATCTTTTATGCAGACAAGTCAAATGATATGCTCCAGACGAAGCTTTTTCATAAGAAAGCGAAACATGTTGAGCAAAGGTCAAATATTGTATGGTGAAAGCTAGTTTACGCTCTCAGTTGACCCTGTTGACTGGCACCTCATTTTTCGGGTATCCGCCGGCAGGAATCTTCTGATATTAAGTATATAGCTCTGAGAATTATATGACTACTAACTGTCTTGTACCTTGAATTGTATGTAAACCATTGTTCAATATCTCATGTATTAGGATATACTACAGCACAGACCATTTGTTGGTTTGGTTTGGTCCTCAATACATAATTATCTGCCTGTATGTCTCTATGATTTTAAATGATTTTTCAAATAAAAGTGATTTTATATAATCTTTGTGCCCGAAATCCTTGTTTCCCAATCCTTCCAATTGGTACATAGAGAAGCGGAGATAGGGGGCAACCCTGACGTGTACCGTTGTGTATACTGAAGGTAGGAGACAAGGAGCCGTTAATCCGAAGCCTAGCGGAAGGTGACTTGTAGAGGGCCATAATTTTAGCCAGCATCAGCGATTTGTTCCAGGGTAAGATGCAGAAAATGCCAGTCAACACGGTCAAAGGCCTTCTCTGCGTCCACCGTCAGCAGGCACAGAGGTATATCTCGGGAGCGGGCATAATCAGTAAGCAGGAGGGTTTTTAGGGTATTGCCCCTAGCTTCTCAGCCTTGGACAAAGCCCACTTGGTCCATATGAATAAGGTCCGGCAATAATGGTTTCAGTCGGGTCGCTAGGATCTTAGCATAAAGTTTAAGGTTGATTCCAATCAAAGAGATAGGTCTGTAATTGGCACACGATGTGGGGTCTTTCCCCGGTTTTGTAATTAGAGATATGTGGGCCTCCAATGTCTGAGGGGGAAAATCCGAGCCGTCAGGAATTGAGTTAAAGACCCGAGCCAGAAAAGGGGCTAGCAGGGTGCTGAACACCTTATAAAATTTGGCAGTAAAGCCGTCGGGGCCAGGACTTTTGCTGGAAGGGGTAGATGCAATAGCCGCCACAACCTCGTCAACTGAGATCGGCGCTTCCAGGTCCGAGACGGTCTCATCAGGCAGGCAGGGGAGGGCAGTCGTCGACACACACGCAGCTTTGTCATCGAGGGAGATCCCAGGGGCTCCCTGGGGCAGGGACGCAGACAAATGGTAAAGCGACTGATAGTAAGTCGCAAAGGATTGACCAATTCGCTTTGGGGTCGTCACTAGGGATCCTGTGGTGTCACGAATCCGGTCAATAAATGTAGAGGCAGTGCGTGGCTGGAGAGCGCCAGCTAATGGCCGACCACATTTGTCTTGAAACTTGTATCTGTGTAGAGCCAACTTCTGGTTATACGTGTGGACGGAGGCCACATATAGGTCCCTAAGTTGAGATCGAGCCGCAGAGAAGTCAGCTAAAGTTGCATCAGAGGGGGTCCAGCTATGCTTTGTTTCTAGATTGCGCAGCTTTTGAGTCGCGGTCGCAATAGAGGCCGACCTGTCTTTTTTAAGACGGGAACCCATCTGAATAAAGGAACCCCGTAGCACCGATTTGAGCGTTTCCCATTGTAGGGGGAGGGACGTAGTGTCGTCAGTGTGGTCTAAAAAGAAATTGTTAATGACAGCGGAAATCGTGTCCACGCAGCCCGGAGTCACCAGTATAGAGTCGTTAAGCCTCCAGGTCCATTCCCTCAGCGGAGTATCTGGGGGGGAAAGCGTGAGAAAAATCGGGGAGTGGTCGGACCAGACCGACGTCCCAATGTCAACCTCGGGGGACCAGTCAAGACAAGCATGGTCCACGAAGAAATAGTCTATCCGGCTGTACGACTGATGGGCAGACGAAAAGTGAATGTAGGTCCTAGAGGTCGGGTGGAGGATTCGCCATACATCAACTAGGTGCAAGTCATGAAGGACACGCTTCAGGGCGCGCAACTTCGTATAGGAAAGAGCTGAGCGAGAGGAAGAGGTATCTAGTGTCGGGTCTAAGGGAAGGTTGAAGTCACCACCCAGGAGGACCTTCCCCTCTGCGAACCCCGCGAGTAGCTCAAGGTACCGCAAGGCCCAGGCAACCTGATTAGTGTTAGGTAAGTAAAAGTTGGCAACTGTGTACGTCACCCCCCAGAGAGCAAACTTAACCAGCACGTACCTTCCCTGCGGGTCTGCAACATGGTCAATCATGATGACAGGCAGGGACTTATGAAAAGCCACAGACACCCCTTTGGACTTCTGAAGCGGGTTAGAACTGTGTATCCAGCAGTTGTAGTACCTGTTGGAAAAAGCAGGGACAGAATCGGAGCAGAAATGAGTCTCTTGGAGCAGCAAGATATTGACATGGTTCTTATGCATATGGTATAGGATTTGTCCCCTCTTAGAAGCAACATTGAGGCCCTGTACATTATAGGAGCCCAGGGTCAATCGGGGGCGAGTACTTACTGTGTGGGCCATAGTAGGACGTGAGCGGGCAGGCAGAGGAAAGCAGGCCGCCAGGGGAATGGAAACTGCGACCAGAAAAGAGAGACCGTAGAAGAAGAAAAAAAAGGGGGGGTAAAATACGGGAACAAAGAATACAGAAAAAGAATGGGAGAGGAAAGAAGAAAAGGGAAAAAAAAAAGGAAAGGGGGAAGACTAAGTGGTCCACTGAGTAGTAGACAGGGGGGTCTCCCGGAGAGGAGCCAAGGAGGCTATGGTGCCTGAGTACAGGACACCACACGTAAAACACGATGCGGGCACAGAACCGTGCTCAACCTATGGGGGGGGTGGAAGTGTGAAGAGGGAGATAGAGACACATGAGCGGGTCCGGCAACCCAGCAGATCTAAACAAAAAACAGTTAGGAGTACACCAAAGAAGAACAATAGCATTAGAGCTCAATACAGGGATAATGGTAGGGACGCAGAATTGCGACCGTCAGAGGAGAAAGCAACATCATAAAGCATGGAAAACAACAATATAAAAGCAATTGAAACATTAAGCGGTGGGCCAGGAGTTATCAGAATCATGTAGCGTCAGGCGACCCCCCCCAAACCCCGGCTGGACTGAACAACAGCAAGGGGCAGGGGTAAGATCACACTGAAGCCGTGAGGTAGCGAGCATTAAAAAGGGAAAAAGGAGAAATTGTCACCAATTAGAAGAAGCATCAACATTGCATAGTAATACCAGCAACATGAAACATAAAAGACAACTCAAGAGCTGGTGGATCATAAATCTGCGGCGGTAACGGTCACTTTGCGACACCCTCAAACCCCAGCTAATCATAGCCATAGCAAAGGGCAGAAGCAAGGTCAGACCAAGAGGAATGAGGCCGGTATCTGTGGAGAGAAGCACGTTATAGCAGGAGAGGGTAAATAGGGGGTCAACAAATAGGGTCCTGTCACACCAGTACAGTCAACGTGGAATGCGGTATATGCAGTCATCAAGCTTCCTGAGACTGAGGGCGGCTAGGCCCGCGCCTGGGTAAGGCAGATCTTGAGCGGGAGCGCCGACTTCTCTGAGGAAGAGGACCAGACGCCTGTGGTCGGAATGTCCACCGGAGCATGACCCAGAAAGGAAAAGAAGTCGGGTAGTTGATCAGGATCCGCCAGCACGAACTTCCGGGAGTTGAAAGTTACTTTGATGCTGAAGGGGTGCCCCCATGTGTATGTGGCCCCAATCTGACGTAACAAGTCCAGTAAGGGACGAACCACTCTCCGCATATGTAGTGTATTGCGGGATAAATCGGGGTAGAGGTGAATGGAGGAGCCATCAAAGTCAAGAGGTCCCAGTTGCCAAGCCTTCCTCATAATTTCTTCCTTTAGGGTATAGTAGTGAACCTTACACAACACATCACGGGGACGGCCATCTCTCCCACCTCCCGGGCCCCCCACCTTGTGTACCCTGTCCAGTTCGATGGCCGTGGTCGAAGCTCTACCGAGAACCTGATTGAGAATGGCAGTCATAGTGGGTTTAAGATCCGTACCAGAGGTAGCCTCAGGGAGGCCCTGAATCCTTATGTTGTTCCTGCGACTCCTGTTTTCGCCGTCATCTATGCGGAGTTGTTGCTGGCGCAGGCGGTGGAGGTGGTCCCGGGAAGCAGTCTCCAATGCTGTTAAGCGGGACTCATGGGCTTCCTGAGTAGCGGTGACGGCAGCAACAGTGGAGTCCGTAGCGGAAACTTGCTGACGGATCGCATTCAAGTCAGCATGCAGTGAGAGTTCAATTTTAGAGGCCCAGGATTTGAAGTCCAACCTGAAGGCCGAGAGAAGGGAGGCCGCCTCCGACCTGAGGGTTCCCCCGCAATCCCGGGAGTCAGGGCCCCCAGGCATCGTAGAAGAGCTGGGAAGGGGAGGTGAGGAAGAGGGCGCCGCCGGAGAAGGAGGCCTCTCTGCGCATCCCGTGGCACCATCAGGAGGGGTAGGCAGAGATGGCGGCAGGGTAGGTTTGGTTTTACCTACTGTGCGACTGGGCGCCATCTTATCCGGTCTGGGGGGGAGCGGGGTTCCGGTGGCGCAGTGCACAGCAGGTAACGTTATATGGAGCACTGTTGAAGGTCTGCAGGGTCAGCGAGGTGGGAATTGCCCGCAGACATGCGTATAGTAGGTGTAGCTTGGCTGAAAGGTAACTGCCGAAGCCGGACGGTCCCGTGGCTCAGCACCGCATGACAAGCATCTTCAAATCAGTTGCAATAAGGTTCACACGGGCAGAAGGTCACGGGCATAGAGTGCAAGTTTGTTAATGCAGGAAAAAATTGATCAGAGCAATACACAGCAAAAAGGGATCAAAAAAGACAGGTGAACTGGTATAGGGATTTGCAATATAGTCAGTGAGGGCTTGGTGAAATACTCTGCAGCTATGATTATGTAGCTGGAAAACCTCACAGCAGCAGACAGGCACTTGGCAGGCTGGTGGATATTCTGCAGGGGTTGTGAGTGACACTCAGCAGGGCTGTGGGATGGCAGGCATGCAATGGTGGCAATGGAATGAGTCAGTCCACAGACCGCAGAACCCCCCAACTCACAAAGTCCGCAGGGAGCAAAATCCAGAGCCCAGGCTGTAGCTCCCCTCAGCATTGGAGGCCCAGAACAGCAGAGTATGATCCTGGGCTGCAGCTTCCCAGAGAAGATGAGGATGGGACCCCAGATATCCCCTCGTGGCAGGGGGGTACCCCAGGACTCCTGGGCGCTGATGGTGGATGCAGGGGGGGGGCGGCAAGATGGCGGGCGGCGGCGGCCAGAAGCCCTGGTAAAGCGGATGGCGGGGGTCCCCAGATGTAGGACAGGCCAGGCAGACAATGATGGGTGTCCCGGGGGGAGACTGCTGGGTGGATGGAGAGGGCTGCACCGCTTACCGTCCCGGGCGAGGAGTCCAGCTAGGCCACAATGTCGCGAGTAGGCCGCAGGCGCCAGTCCGGCGCGATCCCCTGGAGGAGCTGCAAGATACAGGCACTGACGGCTCCCCGATCCCCAGCGGCAGTCAGAGAAGGGATGGATGAGGCGATCAGGTGGTCAGGTATGTGGATGCTTGCAGATTCGGCTGTGTCCCGCACGGAGCTCCCTCTTCATGCGGCCAGTGCCCGGACACGCCCCCCTAAATTATATATATTTTTTAAAGCAGAGGCCCTACAGAACAAAATGGTGGGTGTTGCAAGTTTTTTTTTTTGTCACACAGTATTGCGCAGAGATTTTCCAAATGCAATTTTTTGGGGAAAAAAAAACACTTTTTTACTGCCCTTGATCTGACGTTCGTGGCGATACCTCACATGCATGGCACAATTGCTGTTTACATGACACCAGACTGATGCTTGCATTCGCCTTTGCGCGCAAATGCGGGGGGACAGGGGTGTTTGAATTTTTTTTATTATTTATTTTGCTTTTTTATTTTATTTTGACACTTTCCCTTTCATTTTATTTTATTTTATATCATTTTTATTATTATCACAGGGAATTTAAATATCCCCTATGATAGCAATAAGTAGTGACAGGTACTCTTTTTTCAAAAAATTGGGATCTATTGGACCTTAAAGCATCTGACCACACCAAGAATGGTGTGATAAGATGCTTTCCCAATTTCCCAATGGCGTGGTCTATATCTGGCGAAAACAAAGTCATGAAATGCTGGTAGCTTCCGGTATCTTAGGCCATAGAGATGATTGGAGCCATTCTGGTCTCCGATCAGGTCTGTGGTCAACTGAGGGAACCACAGACTGCAGTCTCGGGTTACCCGGTGGGACAGGAACGCCTGAGAAAACCATGGAAGGTGGTGGTGGGGGGGAGGGGGGACCGCTCCCACTGCTTGTAAAAGCAGTCTAGCGGCTTATTATCTGCTAGGATTGCTTTTACGTGAAAGCTGACTGCTGGTTGTAACACAGGATACCAGAAAGTGTTTGGTATGCCCACCATTAGACCTCCCAGCATCCACCCACTTCTAATAATGGGCATAGATGCAATGTTGTTTTTTTGGGCTGAAGGAAAAAAAAAGAACATAACAGATTCCTCCATTTGCATCAATCGATGTGGATGAAGAAATCTCTGCCATGAAAAGCGTTAAAACAAATATGGTAAAGCATAGGGGAGATCCTCCCTCTGTGTCCACCCCATCCCCTATGCTTCACCATATATGCTCTTTTTACCTGTGGTAGTGAAATCACCTCCTACAGTGCTAAAATAATTGATTACGTATATGGTGAGAGCAAACACTGTTGCTGTCAGAAAAACAAATCAGTGCGCCAGCTGATGGGCGTACCTGCAAAGCAAACAATGGTTAACAATAAAACATAACAGTATAACAGTATATTATAAAGTACAGTAAAAGTAGAAAGAGTAGAAAAGTAGAGTAAGAACAGAAAATGAACTCAATAAAACGACAACTGTTTTAGACTTTTTTATTTTTGAATTTAACATTTTTTTATTTATTTTTTTTTACACTTTTTTTGTAACTGTAAAAAAACTGTTCCAGGCTAGGGTCTCTTAAAACGCGATAGCAAACATATTTCCAGACCCTGTGTGAAAAAGTGTGCCCTAGACTGTGCTGTGCTGTACCCTATACTAATAATCTACTAGTGTGTGGTAGCGATGGAAACAGTCCCCGATGCACTATGACTATGTTGGCCAGGACAGGAGGGACAAAAAGCACGCCTAAATCCGCATTTCCTACAGACACGACATCTTCTTTGGGGTGCTCTTTGGGTAGGGGTACTTGGAAGGACATCTGGAAAATGCCTCTCATGCAGCCAGCTCACTGAATCGAAATAGGGAAATTTGGGCCACAGCACCTTCTGGATACTAGGTCAAGCAGGGGCGCCGACTTCCCTGCAGTGTATCGGCGCCCTTGACCTGCCAGCTGCTTGGGGATGGCTGGCTAGTTTCGGGTCAACATGAGGATGATGCGAGGATGTAGATGGGACATGTTTACATGTTTCAGGGCTCCGCCCTTTTATCAAACTAATAGCATGTTGCCACCCTCTCCCTCCATTTGGACTTACAGAATCTCACAAAAGTGAGTACGCCCCTCACATTTTTGTAAATATTTTATTATATCGTTTCACTTGACAACACTGAAGAAATTACATTTCGCTACAATATAAAGTAGTGAGTGTACAGCTTGTATAACAGTGTCAATTTGCTGTCCCCTCAAAATAACTCAACACAAAGCCAATAAATGTCTAAACCGCTGGCAACAAAAGTGAGCACACCCCTAAGTGGAAATGTCCAAATTGGGCCCAAAGTGTCAATATTTGGTGTGGTCACCATCATTTTCCAGCACTGCCTTAAGCCTCTTGGGCATGGAGTTCACCAGAGCTTCACAGGTTGCCACTGCAGTCCTCTTCCACTCCTCCATGACAACATCACGGAGCTGGTGGATGTTTGAGACCTTGCGCTCCTCCACCTTCCATATGAGGATGCCCCACAAATGCTCAATAGGGTTTAGGTCTGGAGACATGCTTTACCAGTCCATCACGTTTACCCTCTGCTTCTTTAGCAAGGCAGTGGTCGTCTTGGAGGTGTGTTTGGTTTCGTTATCAAGTTGGAATACTGCCCTGCAGCCCAGTCTCTGAAGGTTGGGGATCATGCTCTGCTTCAGAATGTCACAGTATATGTTGGCATTCATGGTTCCCTCAATGAACTGTAGCTCCCCAGTGCCGGCAGCACTCATGCAGCCCCAGACCATTACACTCCCACCACCGTACTTGACTGTAGGCAAGACACACTTGTCTTTGTACTCCTCACCTGGTTGCCGCCATACACGCTTGACACCACTTGAACCAAATAAAGGTATCTTGGTCTCATCAGACCACAGAACATGGTTCCAGTAATCCATGTCCTTAGTCTGCTTGTCTTCAGCAAACTGTTTGTGGGCTTTCTTGTGCATCATCTTTAGAAAAGGCTTCCTTCTGGAGTTCTGCAGCAATGCTAGCAGCACTCATACGTCTGTTTCCCAAAGACAACCTCTGGATAGGACACTGAGCACATGCACTCAACTTCTTTGGTCGACAATGGCGAGGCCTGTTCTGAGTCGATCTATAGACTGCAAAATCACCTATACATCCTCAATATGAGGGGGTACCTCCACAACTGGGGCAGACCCTCTGAACAAAGAGCAGACCCCCAAAAATGGGCCAGAAGGGGGTACTAAGGGGAAGAAGTTGTAAAGGAGGACCCACCACGGTGTAAATTTCAAATCACAAGTTTTTAATAAAAAAGGTGAATACACATAATTGGATAAATACCCAGACACCTTTGGAATGAATGAGGGCGCATATGTATGCTTTGTATGTGTTAATATTGTCAGTGTGGTTTTATAGGTGTGTGGGTATTTATCCAATTATGTGTATTAACCTTTTTCATTAAAGATTAGTGATTTGCAATTTACATCATGTTGGGTCCTCCTTTACAATTTCTTCCGCTTAGTACCCCCTTCTCGGGCACTTTTGGGGGCGTCTCTTTGTTCAGACTGTTCAGAGTCAAACCTGTCCTGTTAAAACGCTGTATGGTCTTGGCCACTGCGCTACAGCTCAGTTTCAGGGTCTTGGCAATCTTGTTATAGCCTAGGCCATCTTTATGTAGAGCAACATTTTTTTTTTTCAGATCTTCATAGAGTTCTTTGCCATGAGGTGCCATGCTGAACTTCCAGTGACCAGTATGAGAGAGTGAGAGCGATTACACCAAATTTAATACACCTGCTCCCTTGTAACATTAATGAGTCACATGACACCAGGGAGGGAAAATGGCTACTTGGGCCCAATTTGGACATTTTCACATAGGGGTGTACTCACTTTTGTTGCCAGCAGTTTAGACATTAATGGCTGTGTGTTGAGTTATTTTGAGGGGACCGGTTATACAAGCTGTACACTCACTATTTTACATTGTAGCAAAGCGCCATTTCTTCAGTGTTGTCACATGAAAAGGTATAATAAAATATTTACAAAAAATGTGAGGGGTGTACTCACTTTTGTGAGATACTGTATGTGGACAACTTTACCCCAGATGCCTGCATACTTAGATTTGGCTGTTTAAATCATCAACCATGTGAGTTGCTAAATGTTGTACCTTCATTAAATGTAACCATATTGCTACACTTAGAGGCGCCTCTCTTCTCTTTTATACTCAGTTGTGACGTAACGCTACTTCTATATCAAGACGTAGCTCATTTATCTAGTCAACATTTATAAAGAAATTTTGCTGGTCTTGCATAACATTCTAAGACCAAATTACTTTCAATCTAAGGTTTTACTGTATATTGCATGAATTTATGTTACTTTGTATACAGTATGTGTGTGACATGGTAAACGGGTTTTGATTTTCACATTTGTATATTCATTTTATTTAAATATAAATCTATAGTTTATTCTAATGATCGACCAATATCTTTTTTTCGTTGCCGATACCGATACCAAAATTTTTCCAATCGCATATCGGTATATATTTTTACACATGTAAAAATTACCCAAAAAACACAAATTTCGACACAAATCTCTTAACAAACATGTTAATCTTTATTTATTAACAATTTTAACATTAAGTGCTCGTTCTTCACACCTTAACTGCATAAAAACTGATAGGAAAACTTCAATTGCAACAAGGAGTTGGACCAGAGGCGGCTCTCTAATTAGGAGGGTAAGACGGCCGCCGAAGGCCTCGCATCCTTCCCAAACATTTTTTTTTTTATGAATAGATCATCATGATTTTTTACAGTAACCTGTCCTTCACCTTGCGACACGCCAGGTCGACGGGGGCCGCGGCGGCCGCATCCGCACTCCACAATTCCACAACATTGCCGGCCGGGCGTCGGCACAGCGGCGCTACGCGCTAGACTAGTAGACTGTCTCTGTCTGTATAGCATTACTCCAGCCAGGCCCCGCACTCACTCACATCGGTTTCTTCTGGCTGGGCTGCTGGCTGCTGCTGCACTGAGTCTCCGCCTCTTGCTTCTGCATTAGAAGAATCATGATCCTGGATAGCGATGACGTCACGACGCGATGTCACGTAACCCCTCCCCTGCATTCTCCCGGCTTTGGTACCATGAGGAGAACTTGAAGAGAAGAGCAGACGAGAAGAAGAAGACGAAAAGGTAAGGACTGGAGCTGGAGGAGAGCGAGTGACTGACTGCAAAAACAAGGCCTGTCCTGTCCAAGAAACAGCCAGCCCGCCGCCTGCAGTGATGACTGTGACCTGTCATCCTGAATATTTAAGTAATACCGTTCCAGGCTGGCTTGAAATTAAAAGTCTATTAATTAACATGGGAAACGTCCTATGCAATTGAAAAAATGAGATGAAAAAAAAAATAATAAAGTGCTCAGTGCTTCTGCTTCATGAATCATGCTTCTTATCTTATGACAACCAAATGGTATGTTTTTTTCTTTATATAAGTGCTCTGTGCTCAGATAGATTCCTCACAATTTATTTTATATCCAGTGCATCCACTCAGTGCTCCCCTCTCAATCCCCCCCAACTCACCGGACAATTCAAGGGAATAACGCCTGTCACAGTGTCACAGCTTTAATAAGGTGCCAGATCCCAGATGAATGGTGTGTAGACTGCCTGCACTTCTGCATAAAGGGGGTAACATGTTCTGGAGCTGAAGTGGTTAAAAGAGTTAGTGAATTGTGAATTTTTTTAAAAATCAATAAAAAAGGCTGCAGAGACGTTATTAATCCAGTTTGGTGTGTCCAGTATTCTTTGTATATTTGGAGTATAAGCCAGCTACCGTCCCCTGTTACATCACTTTGACACCTGCGATTCATGAAGTGTACCATATTTTTGACCAAATTGTGTGTGTGTAAATATATATATAAAAATAAAGTATATCAGACGGGGTTTCTCTTTTCCCCCCTATCTTTTAGCACTTGCTGACCAGCCACCAAAACATATACTGCAGATTCCAGCAAAATGCTGTGCCCATATGTCGCTTTGCAGGAGCGCACGCACCCATTTGCTAGGGCAGAGGGGAAGCTGATCTTTGAATAAAATAACTGGAAGGTACCTCACTATGGAGATCTCCTTTTTTATACCCATGGGGGGAGCTATGCAAGAGGCACCGTGACCCAAGGACTTGACTGTGAGAGCCATGTTTATGCCACGGTCTTATCTTCAGCAGAACATCTGCTGAAGATAAGACCGTGGCATAAACATGGCTCTCGAGTCCTTGGGTCACAGTGCCTCTTACATAGCTCCCCCCATGGGTATAAAAAAGGAGTTCTTCATAGTGAGGTACCTTCCAGTTATTTTATTCAAAAAATGTGTGTGTATATATACCCCTACACAGAAGTTCAGATGTTATGCCTGCCTCCAAAGATGCCCAAAAAATGCCCAAAAAAAAACACCTGCAACAACACGCCTGGGCGTTTTTGTTGCAGGCGTTTTTTTGGGCATTTTTTTGGTGTCTTTGGAGGCAGGCATAACATCTGAACTTCTGTATAGGGGTATATACACACACACACACATATATGTATTTATACACATACACACATATAGGTGTGATAGGAGCGAAGCCCTATGCCTGCAAATAATTTCATTAGCGCAGGCATAGGGTTCTGCTACTGTCACACCTATATACGTGTATGTGTATAAATACATATATGTGTGTGTGTGTGTGTATACCCCTATACAGAAGTTCAGATGTTATGCCTGCCTCCAAAGACGCCCAAAAAATGCTCAAAAAAACGCCTGCAACAAAAACACCCAGGCGTGTTGTTGCAGGTGTTTTTTTGGGCATTTTTTGGGCGTCTTTGGAGGCAGGCATAACATCTGAACTTCTGTATAGGGGTATATACACACACACACACATATATGTATTTATACACATACACACATATAGGTGTGATAGGAGCGGAGCCCTATGCCTGCAAACTATTTCATTAGTGCAGGCATAGGGTTCTGTTACTTTCACACCTATATATGTGTATGTGTATATATACATACATGTGTGTGTGTATATATACCCCTACACAGAAGTTCAGATGTCATGCCTGCCTCCAAAGACGTCCACAAAAAAGACCAATTAACGCCTGCAACAAAAATGGCCAGGTGTGAAAGTAGCGAAGCCACTATCCTGCTCTATTGCAATTCTAATACAAACAATCTTTTTTCTATGTCAGTCACCCTGACATGGAAGGATTTGATCACCCTGCCATAACAGTCAGAGTCAGTTAACCCTACACTACAGTCACTCTGACACTTAACACTTTCCCTACAGAAACTAGATTATTAAATCTAATTATAGTGGAAAATAGTACCCTAACTACACTAGATATCCCTTTCCTCACACTAATAATTGCTAAATGACACTTTTGAAGCAGGAGTAACAGAACTGCTTCCACTCTCTTCCACATCCCTTTATTACAATGCTAGAGATTTTGCGGGGCTATCTTATATACTGGGGAGCGTATTCACTACTGATTGGCCTCTGGACCCGCCCCTAGTCACTCCAATCACATTCCTAGCATCCTCCTGCCCCCTCAATTGGCTTTTACTGATGGTTCTGGTCAAATCACGGGCTTTTAAAGCCCAGTTCCTGTTGCATTGCATTTTGGTTGGTTCTGGTTGCCGAATTCCGAACTTTTTCAGCAAAAAGTTCGGAATTTGGCCGAATTTCGAACAGTCAATGTTCGGGTCGAACCGATGGTCCACCGGAACCGTTCGATCATCCCTATTCTCTACATACAAAGTCAAATATTATAATAATACAGAAAAACAGTTTCCTGGCACACTTAGTAATCTGTTTTTGCTTATACCAGGGTCAGACAATATTCAAAACTACAGCAGTGCAGTGACTTAGCATGGAAACAATCTGACGAGTCTGGCCAATTGAGAGTCCAGTAGTAGAAACAACTTCAATCTGTCAGAACATCGGTTCCTGCATTGATACTTCAACATTGTTTATTTTGATGTTCTAAAAGTTAAAATCGAAAAGATAGCATTGTTTACTCATATTGTGTGTATTACTATACTGTGTGTAGTCGGTAACAAAAGAGTATAATAATTTATGTTAGTTTTGCTGTTACAACAAATATGCATAAAAGTAGCAGGGAACGTGACATGGGGCGAAAATTTGAATCTGGTCACCAGAAAAGAAAAAAGAATATTGCTTTTCAGGAATGCAAAGAAGAACTAAAAGGCTCTATGCAAAAATATTTGAAGACAGGGAAGATAACTGCAAGCGAAGAGGTACCGGATGATGAACCTGAGAAAGCAGAATCAGTTTGGACTAAAAGAGAGGAAGATTCACAGGCTCAACCAAGCACTTCAGATCAGTTTGAACAACGTAACATTTTGATTAGTACTGAAGAAGAAGAAGCTACAGAAGAACAACAGGAATTGGTTTCTTTCCATTCTAGTTATCAGCCTCTTACCCATGATCCTGCAGAATGGACTTTCCCAGTGGAAGATAAAGATAGAGTCTATTTTATTCAGAAAGGACCCATAAGAGAAAACATTTTAACTTTCCCATTAGACAGTGCTAAACGACATTTTTCTACCTTTCATTACACAAGGATTCTAAGCAACAAGGAGACATAAGACAGGCATTGGTTAGTTTATTCTAAACACAAGGACTGTGTTTTCTGTTTTGCCTGTCGTTTATTTTCATCATCACGGAAAGCTTTAGTGTCTGATGGCTGCAGTGACTGGAAGAACGTGAGCAATCGACTTCATCTTCACGAAAAAAGTTCTGACCATTTACAGAACATTATTACATGGATGGAAGCTGAGAAGAGATTCCTATGTGGGAAAACTATTGATTACAGTTGAGCGAACACGGACTGTATTATTCGTGTTCGTACCGAATAATTGGATTTTTGTTACCCGAACACGGACCCGAAAACTTTACTGTATGTTCGGGTAAAAATCTGTGTTCGGTCATTTTATTTCCGGGTTTTGTATGCATTGACACGCTTTTCATGGCGGGCTTTCAACAGCCAATCAACAAGCGTTTAACTGGTGTGCCTTAAGCCATCCCAGCCATGCCTACAAATGTATTAGTAGCTGTGATTGGCCATCTGAAGCATGTGACCAAGTCTTTATAAGTTCGAGACGGAGCGCCGCTGCGTCATTCTGCTGTGTTAGTTCAGGGACAGAGCACACATCATACGTGCTGGCTGCTGATTAGGGACAGACAGGCAAAAACCATTTGTGTCCGGATAGAATTGAGGGACAGGTCGGAGTGTGTTAGGCAGGGCGAGATAAAGGCATTTTAGGGCGAGGCTGCTGATTTTTAGGGTCAGTGTTCTACAATCGATATTGCTGTGTGGGGGGGGGGGGGTTTGCAGTGACTGATCTTATCAATCCTGTTAGGGAGAGGCTGGAGATAGGCAGGTGTCAGTGGTCCATATCGATTTTGCTGTGTGTGGGGTGCAGTGAACACAATCTTTTTTGCCCACTGAGGAGGAGGGAGAAAAGTATTTTTCTATCAGTCACTGTGTGCAGCGTTTTCCCTTCAGTGCTGTGCTGTGCTGACTGTGATCATACACTGCTGTGTTCAGTGTTCACATGTGCTATTATTGAGAGATTTCAAAAGTTATAAATTTTTTTCTATTCCACTATTCAATATACACCCTTGGGTTAAAAAAATTAAATTGTGGCATAGTCTGTACTAATCTAGTTAAAAATTTAAAAAGGGGAATTTTTTTTCCCTCCATAGCCTGCAGCAGAGCTGGTGCACATTGATTTTGCTGTGTGGGGTGCAGTGAAAACAATCTTTTTTGCCCACTGAGGAGGAGGGAGAAAAGTCTTTTTCTATCAGTCACTGTGTGCAGCATTTTTCCTTCAGTGCTGCTGTGCTGACTGTGATAATACACTGCTGTGTGTGTTCACATGTGCTATTATTGAGTGGTTTCAAAAATCATACACTTTTCTCTATTCCACTATTCAATATACAGCCTTGGGTTAAAAAAATTTAATTGTGGCATAGTCTGTACTAATCTAGTTAAAAATTACACTTAAAAGGGGAATTTTTTTTTTTCCCTCCATAGCCTGCAGCAGAGCTGAATGATATAAGACACTGCTGTTCACATGTGCTATTGATAAATCACACCAATTTTATATCATATTTTCTATTCCGCTATTCAATAAAAACCTTTGGGTATAAACAATTAAATTGCGGGATAGTCTGTGTTGGTACGTGAGAGATACACCTTTCCAATTTTTGGGGTGCATCTCATACTTCTGAAGATTTGAGGGTGCTGCCTGTTCCGTACTCCTCCTACTCCTCATTCAGCCTTCAGGGGTACAAAAAATAGTAATTGGGGCCTAGTCTGGTTGTGTACGTGTGAGATACATACACTTTTTTTGATAATATTTTCTATTCCGCTATTCAATAAAAACCTTTGGGTATAAACAATTAAATTGCGGGATAGTCTGTGTTGGTACGTGTGAGATACACCTTTCCAATTTTTGGGGTTCATCTCATACTTCTGAAGATTTGAGGATGCTGCCTGTTCCGTACTCCTCCCACTCCTCATCCTGCCTTTGGGGGTACAAAAAATAGTAATTGGGGCCTAGTGTGGTTGTGTACGTGTGAGATACATACACTTTTTTTGATAATATTTTCTATTCCGCTATTCAATAAAAACCTTTGGGTATAAACAATTAAATTGCGGGATAGTCTGTGTTGGTACGTGTGAGATACACCTTTCCAATTTTTGGGGTTCATCTCATACTTCTGAAGATTTGAGGGTGCTGACTGTTCCGTACTCCTCATCCTGCCTTTAGGGGTACAAAAAATAGTAATTGGGGCCTAGTCTGGTTGTGTACGTGTGAGATACATACACTTTTTTTGATAATATTTTCTATTCCGCTATTCAATAAAAACCTTTGGGTATAAACAATTAAATTGCGGGATAGTCTGTGTTGGTACGTGTGAGATACACCTTTCCAATTTTTGGGGTTCATCTCATACTTCTGAAGATTTGAGGGTGCTGCCTGTTCCGTACTCCTCCTACTCCTCATCCTGCCTTTAGGGGTACAAAAAAATAGTAATTGGGGCCTAGTGTGGTTGTGTACGTGTGAGATACATACACTTTTTTTGATAATATTTTATATTCCGCTATTCAATAACAACCTTTGGGTATAAACAATTAAATTGTGGGATAGTCTGTGTTGGTACGTGTGAGATACACCTTTCCAATTTTTGGGGTTCATCTCATACTTCTGAAGATTTGAGGGTGCTGCCTGTTCTGTACTCCTCATCCTGCCTTTAGGGGTACAAAAAATAGTAATTGGGGCCTAGTGTGTTTGTGTACGTGTGAGATACATACACTTTTTTTGATAATATTTTCTATTCCGCTATTCAATAAAAACCTTTGGGTATAAACAATTAAATTGCGGGATAGTCTGTATTGGTACGTGTGAGATACACCTTTCCAATTTTTGGGGTTCATCTCATACTTCTGAAGATTTGAGGGTGCTGCCTGTTCCGTACTCCTCATCCTGCCTTTAGGGGTACAAAAAATAGTAATTGGGGCCTAGTGTGGTTGTGTATGTGTGAGATACATACACTTTTTTTGATAATATTTTCTATTCCGCTATTCAATAAAAACCTTTGGGTATAAACAATTAAATTGCGGGATAGTCTGTGTTGGTACGTGTGAGATACACCTTTCCAATTTTTGGGGTTCATCTCATACTTCTGAAGATTTGATGGTGCTGCCTGTTCCGTAATCCTCCTACTCCTCATCCTGCCTTTAGGGGTACAAAAAATAGTAATTGGGGCCTAGTCTGGTTGTGTACGTGTGAGATACATACACTTTTTTTGATAATATTTTCTATTCCGCTATTCAATAAAAACCTTTGGGTATAAACAATTAAATTGCGGGATAGTCTGTGTTGGTACGTGTGAGATACACCTTTCCAATTTTTGGGGTTCATCTCATACTTCTGAAGATTTGAGGGTGCTGCCTGTTCCGTACTCCTCCCACTCCTCATCCTGCCTTTGGGGGTACAAAAAATAGTAATTGGGGCCTAGTGTGGTTGTGTACGTGTGAGATACATACACTTTTTTTGATAATATTTTCTTTTCCGCTATTCAATAAAAACCTTTGGGTATAAACAATTAAATTGTGGGATAGTCTGTGTTGGTACGTGTGAGATACACCTTTCCCATTTTTGGGGTTCATCTCATACTTCTGAAGATTTGAGGGTGCTGCCTGTTCCGTACTCCTCCTACTCCTCATCCTGCCTTTAGGGGTACAAAAAATAGTAATTGGGGCCTAGTCTGGTTGTGTACGTGTGAGATACATACACTTTTTTTGATAATATTTTCTATTCCGCTATTCAATAAAAACCTTTGGGTATAAACAATTAAATTGCGGGATAGTCTGTGTTGGTACGTGTGAGATACACCTTTCCAATTTTTGGGGTTCATCTCATACTTCTGAAGATTTGAGGGTGCTGCCTGTTCCGTACTCCTCCTACTCCTCATCCTGCCTTTAGGGGTACAAAAAATAGTAATTGGGGCCTAGTGTGGTTGTGTACGTGTGAGATACATACACTTTTTTTGATAATATTTTCTATTCCGCTATTCAATAAAAACCTTTGGGTATAAACAATTAAATTGCGGGATAGTCTGTGTTGGTACGTGTGAGATACACCTTTCCAATTTTTGGGGTTCATCTCATACTTCTGAAGATTTGAGGGTGCTGCCTGTTCCGTACTCCTCCCACTCCTCATCCTGCCTTTGGGGGTACAAAAAATAGTAATTGGGGCCTAGTCTGGTTGTGTACGTGTGAGATACATACACTTTTTTTGATAATATTTTCTATTCCGCTATTCAATAAAAACCTTTGGGTATAAACAATTAAATTGCGGGATAGTCTGTGTTGGTACGTGTGAGATACACCTTTCCAATTTTTGGGGTTCATCTCATACTTCTGAAGTTTTGATGGTGCTGCCTGTTCCGTACTCCTCCTACTCCTCATCCTGCCTTTAGGGGTACAAAAAATAGTAATTGGGGCCTAGTGTGGTTGTGTACGTGTGAGATACATACACTTTTTTTGATAATATTTTCTATTCCGCTATTCAATAAAAACCTTTGGGTATAAACAATTAAATTGCAGGATAGTCTGTGTTGGTACGTGTGAGATAAAACTTTCCAATTTTTGGGGGTCATCTCATACTTCTGAAGATTTGAGGGTGCTGCCTGTTCCGTACTCCTCCTACTCCTCATCCTGCCTTTAGGGGTACAAAAAATAGTAATTGGGGCCTAGTCTGGTTGTGTACGTGTGAGATACATACACTTTTTTTGATAATATTTTCTATTCCGCTATTCAATAAAAAACCTTTGGGTATAAACAATTAAATTGCGGGATAGTCTGTGTTGGTACGTGTGAGATACACCTTTCCAATTTTTGGGGTTCATCTCATACTTCTGAAGATTTGAGGGTGCTGCCTGTTCCGTACTCCTCCTACTCCTCATCCTGCCTTTAGGGGTACAAAAAATAGTAATTGGGGCCTAGTGTGGTTGTGTACGTGTGGAATACATACACTTTTTTTGATAATATTTTCTATTCCGCTATTCAATAAAAACCTTTGGGTATAAACAATTAAATTGCGGGATAGTCTGTATTGGTACGTGTGAGATACACCTTTCCAATTTTTGGGGTTCATCTCATACTTCTGAAGATTTGAGGGTGCTGCCTGTTCCGTACTCCTCCCACGCCTCATCCTACCTTTAGGGGTACAAAAAATAGTAATTGGGGCCTAGTGTGGTTGTGTACGTGTGAGATACATACACTTTTTTTGATAATATTTTCTATTCCGCTATTCAATAAAAACCTTTGGGTATAAACAATTAAATTGTGGGATAGTATGTGTTGGTACGTGTGAGATACACCTTTCCAATTTTTGGGGTTCATCTCATACTTCTGAAGATTTGAGGGTGCTGCCTGTTCCGTACTCCTCCTACTCCTCATCCTGCCTTTAGGGGTACAAAAAATAGTAATTGGGGCCTAGTGTGGTTGTGTACGTGTGAGATACATACACTTTTTTTGATAATATTTTCTATTCCGCTATTCAATAAAAACCTTTGGGTATAAACAATTAAATTGCGGGATAGTCTGTGTTGGTATGTGTGAGATACACCTTTCCAATTTTTGGGGTTCATCTCATACTTCTGAAGATTTGAGGGTGCTGCCTGTTCCGTACTCCTCCCACTCCTCATCCTGCCTTTGGGGGTACAAAAAATAGTAATTGGGGCCTAGTCTGGTTGTGTACGTGTGAGATACATACACTTTTTTTGATAATATTTTCTATTCCGCTATTCAATAAAAACCTTTGGGTATAAACAATTAAATTGCGGGATAGTCTGTATTGGTACGTGTGAGATACACCTTTCCAATTTTTGGGGTTCATCTCATACTTCTGAAGATTTGAGGGTGCTGCCTGTTCCGTACTCCTCATCCTGCCTTTAGGGGTACAAAAAATAGTAATTGGGGCCTAGTGTGGTTGTGTATGTGTGAGATACATACACTTTTTTTGATAATATTTTCTATTCCGCTATTCAATAAAAACCTTTGGGTATAAACAATTAAATTGCGGGATAGTCTGTGTTGGTACGTGTGAGATACACCTTTCCAATTTTTGGGGTTCATCTCATACTTCTGAAGATTTGATGGTGCTGCCTGTTCCGTAATCCTCCTACTCCTCATCCTGCCTTTAGGGGTACAAAAAATAGTAATTGGGGCCTAGTCTGGTTGTGTACGTGTGAGATACATACACTTTTTTTGATAATATTTTCTATTCCGCTATTCAATAAAAACCTTTGGGTATAAACAATTAAATTGCGGGATAGTCTGTGTTGGTACGTGTGAGATACACCTTTCCAATTTTTGGGGTTCATCTCATACTTCTGAAGATTTGAGGGTGCTGCCTGTTCCGTACTCCTCCCACTCCTCATCCTGCCTTTGGGGGTACAAAAAATAGTAATTGGGGCCTAGTGTGGTTGTGTACGTGTGAGATACATACACTTTTTTTGATAATATTTTCTTTTCCGCTATTCAATAAAAACCTTTGGGTATAAACAATTAAATTGTGGGATAGTCTGTGTTGGTACGTGTGAGATACACCTTTCCCATTTTTGGGGTTCATCTCATACTTCTGAAGATTTGAGGGTGCTGCCTGTTCCGTACTCCTCCTACTCCTCATCCTGCCTTTAGGGGTACAAAAAATAGTAATTGGGGCCTAGTCTGGTTGTGTACGTGTGAGATACATACACTTTTTTTGATAATATTTTCTATTCCGCTATTCAATAAAAACCTTTGGGTATAAACAATTAAATTGCGGGATAGTCTGTGTTGGTACGTGTGAGATACACCTTTCCAATTTTTGGGGTTCATCTCATACTTCTGAAGATTTGAGGGTGCTGCCTGTTCCGTACTCCTCCTACTCCTCATCCTGCCTTTAGGGGTACAAAAAATAGTAATTGGGGCCTAGTGTGGTTGTGTACGTGTGAGATATACACTTTTTTTGATAATATTTTCTATTCCGCTATTCAATAAAAACCTTTGGGTATAAACAATTAAATTGCGGGATAGTCTGTGTTGGTACGTGTGAGATACACCTTTCCAATTTTTGGGGTTCATCTCATACTTCTGAAGATTTGAGGGTGCTGCCTGTTCCGTACTCCTCCCACTCCTCATCCTGCCTTTGGGGGTACAAAAAATAGTAATTGGGGCCTAGTCTGGTTGTGTACGTGTGAGATACATACACTTTTTTTGATAATATTTTCTATTCCGCTATTCAATAAAAACCTTTGGGTATAAACAATTAAATTGCGGGATAGTCTGTGTTGGTACGTGTGAGATACACCTTTCCAATTTTTGGGGTTCATCTCATACTTCTAAAAGATTTGATGGTGCTGCCTGTTCCGTACTCCTCCTACTCCTCATCCTGCCTTTAGGGGTACAAAAAATAGTAATTGGGGCCTAGTGTGGTTGTGTACGTGTGAGATACATACACTTTTTTTGATAATATTTTCTATTCCGCTATTCAATAAAAAACCTTTGGGTATAAACAATTAAATTGCAGGATAGTCTGTGTTGGTACGTGTGAGATACACCTTTCCAATTTTTGGGGTTCATCTCATACTTCTGAAGATTTGAGGGTGCTGCCTGTTCCGTACTCCTCCTACTCCTCATCCTGCCTTTAGGGGTACAAAAAATAGTAATTGGGGCCTAGTGTGGTTGTGTACGTGTGGAATACATACACTTTTTTTGATAATATTTTCTATTCCGCTATTCAATAAAAACCTTTGGGTATAAACAATTAAATTGTGGGATAGTATGTGTTGGTACGTGTGAGATACACCTTTCCAATTTTTGGGGTTCATCTCATACTTCTGAAGATTTGAGGGTGCTGCCTGTTCCGTACTCCTCCTACTCCTCATCCTGCCTTTAGGGGTACAAAAAATAGTAATTGGGGCCTAGTGTGGTTGTGTACGTGTGAGATACATACACTTTTTTTGATAATATTTTCTATTCCGCTATTCAATAAAAACCTTTGGGTATAAACAATTAAATTGCGGGATAGTCTGTGTTGGTACGTGTGAGGTACACCTTTCCAATTTTTGGGGTTCATCTCATACTTCTGAAGATTTGAGGGTGCTGCCTGTTCCGTACTCCTCCCACTCCTCATCCTGCCTTTGGGGGTACAAAAAATAGTAATTGGGGCCTAGTCTGGTTGTGTACGTGTGAGATACATACACTTTTTTTGATAATATTTTCTATTCCGCTATTCAATAAAAACCTTTGGGTATAAACAATTAAATTGCGGGATAGTCTGTATTGGTACGTGTGAGATACACCTTTCCAATTTTTGGGGTTCATCTCATACTTCTGAAGATTTGAGGGTGCTGCCTGTTCCGTACTCCTCATCCTGCCTTTAGGGGTACAAAAAATAGTAATTGGGGCCTAGTGTGGTTGTGTATGTGTGAGATACATACACTTTTTTTGATAATATTTTCTATTCCGCTATTCAATAAAAACCTTTGGGTATAAACAATTAAATTGCGGGATAGTCTGTGTTGGTACGTGTGAGATACACCTTTCCAATTTTTGGGGTTCATCTCATACTTCTGAAGATTTGATGGTGCTGCCTGTTCCGTAATCCTCCTACTCCTCATCCTGCCTTTAGGGGTACAAAAAATAGTAATTGGGGCCTAGTCTGGTTGTGTACGTGTGAGATACATACACTTTTTTTGATAATATTTTCTATTCCGCTATTCAATAAAAACCTTTGGGTATAAACAATTAAATTGCGGGATAGTCTGTGTTGGTACGTGTGAGATACACCTTTCCAATTTTTGGGGTTCATCTCATACTTCTGAAGATTTGAGGGTGCTGCCTGTTCCGTACTCCTCCCACTCCTCATCCTGCCTTTGGGGGTACAAAAAATAGTAATTGGGGCCTAGTGTGGTTGTGTACGTGTGAGATACATACACTTTTTTTGATAATATTTTCTATTCCGCTATTCAATAAAAACCTTTGGGTATAAACAATTAAATTGTGGGATAGTATGTGTTGGTACGTGTGAGATACACCTTTCCAATTTTTGGGGTTCATCTCATACTTCTGAAGATTTGAGGGTGCTGCCTGTTCCGTACTCCTCCTACTCCTCATCCTGCCTTTAGGGGTACAAAAAATAGTAATTGGGGCCTAGTGTGGTTGTGTACGTGTGAGATACATACACTTTTTTTGATAATATTTTCTATTCCGCTATTCAATAAAAACCTTTGGGTATAAACAATTAAATTGCGGGATAGTCTGTGTTGGTATGTGTGAGATACACCTTTCCAATTTTTGGGGTTCATCTCATACTTCTGAAGATTTGAGGGTGCTGCCTGTTCCGTACTCCTCCCACTCCTCATCCTGCCTTTGGGGGTACAAAAAATAGTAATTGGGGCCTAGTCTGGTTGTGTACGTGTGAGATACATACACTTTTTTTGATAATATTTTCTATTCCGCTATTCAATAAAAACCTTTGGGTATAAACAATTAAATTGCGGGATAGTCTGTATTGGTACGTGTGAGATACACCTTTCCAATTTTTGGGGTTCATCTCATACTTCTGAAGATTTGAGGGTGCTGCCTGTTCCGTACTCCTCATCCTGCCTTTAGGGGTACAAAAAATAGTAATTGGGGCCTAGTGTGGTTGTGTATGTGTGAGATACATACACTTTTTTTGATAATATTTTCTATTCCGCTATTCAATAAAAACCTTTGGGTATAAACAATTAAATTGCGGGATAGTCTGTGTTGGTACGTGTGAGATACACCTTTCCAATTTTTGGGGTTCATCTCATACTTCTGAAGATTTGATGGTGCTGCCTGTTCCGTAATCCTCCTACTCCTCATCCTGCCTTTAGGGGTACAAAAAATAGTAATTGGGGCCTAGTCTGGTTGTGTACGTGTGAGATACATACACTTTTTTTGATAATATTTTCTATTCCGCTATTCAATAAAAACCTTTGGGTATAAACAATTAAATTGCGGGATAGTCTGTGTTGGTACGTGTGAGATACACCTTTCCAATTTTTGGGGTTCATCTCATACTTCTGAAGATTTGAGGGTGCTGCCTGTTCCGTACTCCTCCCACTCCTCATCCTGCCTTTGGGGGTACAAAAAATAGTAATTGGGGCCTAGTGTGGTTGTGTACGTGTGAGATACATACACTTTTTTTGATAATATTTTCTTTTCCGCTATTCAATAAAAACCTTTGGGTATAAACAATTAAATTGTGGGATAGTCTGTGTTGGTACGTGTGAGATACACCTTTCCCATTTTTGGGGTTCATCTCATACTTCTGAAGATTTGAGGGTGCTGCCTGTTCCGTACTCCTCCTACTCCTCATCCTGCCTTTAGGGGTACAAAAAATAGTAATTGGGGCCTAGTCTGGTTGTGTACGTGTGAGATACATACACTTTTTTTGATAATATTTTCTATTCCGCTATTCAATAAAAACCTTTGGGTATAAACAATTAAATTGCGGGATAGTCTGTGTTGGTACGTGTGAGATACACCTTTACAATTTTTGGGGTTCATCTCATACTTCTGAAGATTTGAGGGTGCTGCCTGTTCCGTACTCCTCCTACTCCTCATCCTGCCTTTAGGGGTACAAAAAATAGTAATTGGGGCCTAGTGTGGTTGTGTACGTGTGAGATATACACTTTTTTTGATAATATTTTCTATTCCGCTATTCAATAAAAACCTTTGGGTATAAACAATTAAATTGCGGGATAGTCTGTGTTGGTACGTGTGAGATACACCTTTCCAATTTTTGGGGTTCATCTCATACTTCTGAAGATTTGAGGGTGCTGCCTGTTCCGTACTCCTCCCACTCCTCATCCTGCCTTTGGGGGTACAAAAAATAGTAATTGGGGCCTAGTCTGGTTGTGTACGTGTGAGATACATACACTTTTTTTGATAATATTTTCTATTCCGCTATTCAATAAAAACCTTTGGGTATAAACAATTAAATTGCGGGATAGTCTGTGTTGGTACGTGTGAGATACACCTTTCCAATTTTTGGGGTTCATCTCATACTTCTAAAAGATTTGATGGTGCTGCCTGTTCCGTACTCCTCCTACTCCTCATCCTGCCTTTAGGGGTACAAAAAATAGTAATTGGGGCCTAGTGTGGTTGTGTACGTGTGAGATACATACACTTTTTTTGATAATATTTTCTATTCCGCTATTCAATAAAAAACCTTTGGGTATAAACAATTAAATTGCAGGATAGTCTGTGTTGGTACGTGTGAGATACACCTTTCCAATTTTTGGGGTTCATCTCATACTTCTGAAGATTTGAGGGTGCTGCCTGTTCCGTACTCCTCCTACTCCTCATCCTGCCTTTAGGGGTACAAAAAATAGTAATTGGGGCCTAGTGTGGTTGTGTACGTGTGGAATACATACACTTTTTTTGATAATATTTTCTATTCCGCTATTCAATAAAAACCTTTGGGTATAAACAATTAAATTGTGGGATAGTATGTGTTGGTACGTGTGAGATACACCTTTCCAATTTTTGGGGTTCATCTCATACTTCTGAAGATTTGAGGGTGCTGCCTGTTCCGTACTCCTCCTACTCCTCATCCTGCCTTTAGGGGTACAAAAAATAGTAATTGGGGCCTAGTGTGGTTGTGTACGTGTGAGATACATACACTTTTTTTGATAATATTTTCTATTCCGCTATTCAATAAAAACCTTTGGGTATAAACAATTAAATTGCGGGATAGTCTGTGTTGGTACGTGTGAGGTACACCTTTCCAATTTTTGGGGTTCATCTCATACTTCTGAAGATTTGAGGGTGCTGCCTGTTCCGTACTCCTCCCACTCCTCATCCTGCCTTTGGGGGTACAAAAAATAGTAATTGGGGCCTAGTCTGGTTGTGTACGTGTGAGATACATACACTTTTTTTGATAATATTTTCTATTCCGCTATTCAATAAAAACCTTTGGGTATAAACAATTAAATTGCGGGATAGTCTGTATTGGTACGTGTGAGATACACCTTTCCAATTTTTGGGGTTCATCTCATACTTCTGAAGATTTGAGGGTGCTGCCTGTTCCGTACTCCTCATCCTGCCTTTAGGGGTACAAAAAATAGTAATTGGGGCCTAGTGTGGTTGTGTATGTGTGAGATACATACACTTTTTTTGATAATATTTTCTATTCCGCTATTCAATAAAAACCTTTGGGTATAAACAATTAAATTGCGGGATAGTCTGTGTTGGTACGTGTGAGATACACCTTTCCAATTTTTGGGGTTCATCTCATACTTCTGAAGATTTGATGGTGCTGCCTGTTCCGTAATCCTCCTACTCCTCATCCTGCCTTTAGGGGTACAAAAAATAGTAATTGGGGCCTAGTCTGGTTGTGTACGTGTGAGATACATACACTTTTTTTGATAATATTTTCTATTCCGCTATTCAATAAAAACCTTTGGGTATAAACAATTAAATTGCGGGATAGTCTGTGTTGGTACGTGTGAGATACACCTTTCCAATTTTTGGGGTTCATCTCATACTTCTGAAGATTTGAGGGTGCTGCCTGTTCCGTACTCCTCCCACTCCTCATCCTGCCTTTGGGGGTACAAAAAATAGTAATTGGGGCCTAGTGTGGTTGTGTACGTGTGAGATACATACACTTTTTTTGATAATATTTTCTTTTCCGCTATTCAATAAAAACCTTTGGGTATAAACAATTAAATTGTGGGATAGTCTGTGTTGGTACGTGTGAGATACACCTTTCCCATTTTTGGGGTTCATCTCATACTTCTGAAGATTTGAGGGTGCTGCCTGTTCCGTACTCCTCCTACTCCTCATCCTGCCTTTAGGGGTACAAAAAATAGTAATTGGGGCCTAGTCTGGTTGTGTACGTGTGAGATACATACACTTTTTTTGATAATATTTTCTATTCCGCTATTCAATAAAAACCTTTGGGTATAAACAATTAAATTGCGGGATAGTCTGTGTTGGTACGTGTGAGATACACCTTTCCAATTTTTGGGGTTCATCTCATACTTCTGAAGATTTGATGGTGCTGCCTGTTCCGTACTCCTCCTACTCCTCATCCTGCCTTTAGGGGTACAAAAAATAGTAATTGGGGCCTAGTGTGGTTGTGTACGTGTGAGATACATACACTTTTTTTGATAATATTTTCTATTCCGCTATTCAATAAAAACCTTTGGGTATAAACAATTAAATTGCAGGATAGTCTGTGTTGGTACGTGTGAGATAAACCTTTCCAATTTTTGGGGTTCATCTCATACTTCTGAAGATTTGAGGGTGCTGCCTGTTCCGTACTCCTCCTACTCCTCATCCTGCCTTTAGGGGTACAAAAAATAGTAATTGGGGCCTAGTCTGGTTGTGTACGTGTAAGATACATACACTTTTTTTGATAATATTTTCTATTCCGCTATTCAATAAAAAACCTTTGGGTATAAACAATTAAATTGCGGGATAGTCTGTGTTGGTACGTGTGAGATACACCTTTCCAATTTTTGGGGTTCATCTCATACTTCTGAAGATTTGAGGGTGCTGCCTGTTCCGTACTCCTCCTACTCCTCATCGTGCCTTTAGGGGTACAAAAAATAGTAATTGGGGCCTAGTGTGGTTGTGTACGTGTGGAATACATACACTTTTTTTGATAATATTTTCTATTCCGCTATTCAATAAAAACCTTTGGGTATAAACAATTAAATTGCGGGATAGTCTGTATTGGTACGTGTGAGATACACCTTTCCAATTTTTGGGGTTCATCTCATACTTCTGAAGATTTGAGGGTGCTGCCTGTTCCGTACTCCTCCCACTCCTCATCCTACCTTTAGGGGTACAAAAAATAGTAATTGGGGCCTAGTGTGGTTGTGTACGTGTGAGATACATACACTTTTTTTGATAATATTTTCTATTCCGCTATTCAATAAAAACCTTTGGGTATAAACAATTAAATTGTGGGATAGTATGTGTTGGTACGTGTGAGATACACCTTTCCAATTTTTGGGGTTCATCTCATACTTCTGAAGATTTGAGGGTGCTGCCTGTTCCGTACCCCTCCTACTCCTCATCCTGCCTTTAGGGGTACAAAAAATAGTAATTGGGGCCTAGTGTGGTTGTGTACGTGTGAGATACATACACTTTTTTTGATAATATTTTCTATTCCGCTATTCAATAAAAACCTTTGGGTATAAACAATTAAATTGCGGGATAGTCTGTGTTGGTACGTGTGAGATACACCTTTCCAATTTTTGGGGTTCATCTCATACTTCTGAAGATTTGAGGGTGCTGCCTGTTCCGTACTCCTCCCACTCCTCATCCTGCCTTTGGGGGTACAAAAAATAGTAATTGGGGCCTAGTCTGGTTGTGTACGTGTGAGATACATACACTTTTTTTGATAATATTTTCTATTCCGCTATTCAATAAAAACCTTTGGGTATAAACAATTAAATTGCGGGATAGTCTGTATTGGTACGTGTGAGATACACCTTTCCAATTTTTGGGGTTCATCTCATACTTCTGAAGATTTGAGGGTGCTGCCTGTTCCGTACTCCTCCCACTCCTCATCCTACCTTTAGGGGTACAAAAAATAGTAATTGGGGCCTAGTGTGGTTGTGTACGTGTGAGATACATACACTTTTTTTGATAATATTTTCTATTCCGCTATTCAATAAAAACCTTTGGGTATAAACAATTAAATTGTGGGATAGTCTGTGTTGGTACGTGTGAGATACACCTTTCCAATTTTTGGGGTTCATCTCATACTTCTGAAGATTTGAGGGTGCTGCCTGTTCCGTACTCCTCCTACTCCTCATCCTGCCTTTAGGGGTACAAAAAATAGTAATTGGGGCCTAGTGTGGTTGTGTACGTGTGAGATACATACACTTTTTTTTATAATATTTTCTATTCCGCTATTCAATAAAAACCTTTGGGTATAAACAATTAAATTGCGGGATAGTCTGTGTTGGTACATGTGAGATACACTTTCCAATTTTTGGGGTTCATCTCATACTTCTGAAGATTTGAGGGTGCTGCCTGTTCCGTACTCCTCCCACTCCTCATCCTGCCTTTGGGGGTACAAAATATAGTAATTGGGGCCTAGTCTGGTTGTGTACGTGTGAGATACATACACTTTTTTTGATAATATTTTCTATTCCGCTATTCAATAAAAAACCTTTGGGTATAAACAATTAAATTGCGGGATAGTCTGTGTTGGTACGTGTGAGATACACCTTTCCAATTTTTGGGGTTCATCTCATACTTCTGAAGATTTGAGGGTGCTGCCTGTTCCGTACTCCTCCTACTCCTCATCCTGCCTTTAGGGGTACAAAAAATAGTAATTGGGGCCTAGTGTGGTTGTGTACGTGTGGAATACATACACTTTTTTTGATAATATTTTCTATTCCGCTATTCAATAAAAACCTTTGGGTATAAACAATTAAATTGCGGGATAGTCTGTATCGGTACGTGTGAGATACACCTTTCCAATTTTTGGGGTTCATCTCATACTTCTGAAGATTTGAGGGTGCTGCCTGTTCCGTACTCCTCCCACTCCTCATCCTACCTTTAGGGGTACAAAAAATAGTAATTGGGGCCTAGTGTGGTTGTGTACGTGTGAGATACATACACTTTTTTTGATAATATTTTCTATTCCGCTATTCAATAAAAACCTTTGGGTATAAACAATTAAATTGTGGGATAGTATGTGTTGGTACGTGTGAGATACACCTTTCCAATATTTGGGGTTCATCTCATACTTCTGAAGATTTGAGGGTGCTGCCTGTTCCGTACTCCTCCTACTCCTCATCCTGCCTTTAGGGGTACAAAAAATAGTAATTGGGGCCTAGTGTGGTTGTGTACGTGTGAGATACATACACTTTTTTTGATAATATTTTCTATTCCGCTATTCAATAAAAACCTTTGGGTATAAACAATTAAATTGCGGGATAGTCTTTATTGGTACGTGTGAGATACACCTTTCCAATTTTTGGGGTTCATCTCATACTTCTGAAGATTTGAGGGTGCTGCCTGTTCCGTACTCCTCCCACTCCTCATCCTACCTTTAGGGGTACAAAAAATAGTAATTGGGGCCTAGTGTGGTTGTGTACGTGTGAGATACATACACTTTTTTTGATAATATTTTCTATTCCGCTATTCAATAAAAACCTTTGGGTATAAACAATTAAATTGTGGGATAGTCTGTGTTGGTACGTGTGAGATACACCTTTCCAATTTTTGGGGTTCATCTCATACTTCTGAAGATTTGAGGGTGCTGCCTGTTCCGTACTCCTCCTACTCCTCATCCTGCCTTTAGGGGTACAAAAAATAGTAATTGGGGCCTAGTGTGGTTGTGTACGTGTGAGATACATACACTTTTTTTGATAATATTTTCTATTCCGCTATTCAATAAAAACCTTTGGGTATAAACAATTAAATTGCGGGATAGTCTGTGTTGGTACATGTGAGATACACCTTTCCAATTTTTGGGGTTCATCTCATACTTCTGAAGATTTGAGGGTGCTGCCTGTTCCGTACTCCTCCCACTCCTCATCCTGCCTTTGGGGGTACAAAATATAGTAATTGGGGCCTAGTCTGGTTGTGTACGTGTGAGATACATACACTTTTTTTGATAATATTTTCTATTCCGCTATTCAATAAAAACCTTTGGGTATAAACAATTAAATTGCGGGATAGTCTTTATTGGTACGTGTGAGATACACCTTTCCAATTTTTGGGGTTCATCTCATACTTCTGAAGATTTGAGGGTGCTGCCTGTTCCGTACTCCTCCCACTCCTCATCCTACCTTTAGGGGTACAAAAAATAGTAATTGGGGCCTAGTGTGGTTGTGTACGTGTGAGATACATACACTTTTTTTGATAATATTTTCTATTCCGCTATTCAATAAAAACCTTTGGGTATAAACAATTAAATTGTGGGATAGTCTGTGTTGGTACGTGTGAGATACACCTTTCCAATTTTTGGGGTTCATCTCATACTTCTGAAGATTTGAGGGTGCTGCCTGTTCCGTACTCCTCCTACTCCTCATCCTGCCTTTAGGGGTACAAAAAATAGTAATTGGGGCCTAGTGTGGTTGTGTACGTGTGAGATACATACACTTTTTTTGATAATATTTTCTATTCCGCTATTCAATAAAAACCTTTGGGTATAAACAATTAAATTGCGGGATAGTCTGTGTTGGTACATGTGAGATACACCTTTCCAATTTTTGGGGTTCATCTCATACTTCTGAAGATTTGAGGGTGCTGCCTGTTCCGTACTCCTCCCACTCCTCATCCTGCCTTTGGGGGTACAAAATATAGTAATTGGGGCCTAGTCTGGTTGTGTACGTGTGAGATACATACACTTTTTTTGATAATATTTTCTATTCCGCTATTCAATAAAAACCTTTGGGTATAAACAATTAAATTGTGGGATAGTCTGTGTTGGTACGTGTGAGATACACCTTTCCAATTTTTGGGGTTCATCTCATACTTCTGAAGATTTGAGGGTGCTGCCTGTTCCGTACTCCTCCTACTCCTTATCCTGCCTTTAGGGGTACAAAAAATAGTAATTGGGGCCTAGTCTGGTTGTGTACGTGTGAGATACATACACTTTTTTTGATAATATTTTCTATTCCGCTATTCAATAAAAACCTTTGGGTATAAACAATTAAATTGCGGGATAGTCTGTGTTGGTACGTGTGAGATACGCCTTTCCAATTTTTGGGGGTCATCTCATACTTCTGAAGATTTGAGGGTGCTGCCTGTTCCGTACTCCTCCTACTCCTCATCCTGCCTTTAGGGGTACAAAAAATAGTAATTGGGGCCTAGTGTGGTTGTGTACGTGTGAGATACATACACTTTTTTTGATAATATTTTCTATTCCGCTATTCAATAAAAACCTTTGGGTATAAACAATTAAATTGCGGGATAGTCTGTGTTGGTACGTGTGAGATACACCTTTCCAATTTTTGGGGTTCATCTCATACTCCTGAAGATTTGAGGGTGCTGCCTGTTCCGTACTCCTCCCACTCCTCATCCTGCCTTTGGGGGTACAAAATATAGTAATTGGGGCCTAGTCTGGTTGTGTACGTGTGAGATACATACACTTTTTTTGATAATATTTTCTATTCCGCTATTCAATAAAAACCTTTGGGTATAAACAATTAAATTGCGGGATAGTCTGTATTGGTACGTGTGAGATACACCTTTCCAATTTTTGGGGTTCATCTCATACTTCTGAAGATTTGAGGGTGCTGCCTGTTCCGTACTCCTCCCACTCCTCATCCTACCTTTAGGGGTACAAAAAATAGTAATTGGGGCCTAGTGTGGTTGTGTACGTGTGAGATACATACACTTTTTTTGATAATATTTTCTATTCCGCTATTCAATAAAAACCTTTGGGTATAAACAATTAAATTGTGGGATAGTCTGTGTTGGTACGTGTGAGATACACCTTTCCAATTTTTGGGGTTCATCTCATACTTCTGAAGATTTGAGGGTGCTGCCTGTTCCGTACTCCTCCTACTCCTCATCCTGCCTTTAGGGGTACAAAAAATAGTAATTGGGGCCTAGTGTGGTTGTGTACGTGTGAGATACATACACTTTTTTTTATAATATTTTCTATTCCGCTATTCAATAAAAACCTTTGGGTATAAACAATTAAATTGCGGGATAGTCTGTGTTGGTACATGTGAGATACACTTTCCAATTTTTGGGGTTCATCTCATACTTCTGAAGATTTGAGGGTGCTGCCTGTTCCGTACTCCTCCCACTCCTCATCCTGCCTTTGGGGGTACAAAATATAGTAATTGGGGCCTAGTCTGGTTGTGTACGTGTGAGATACATACACTTTTTTTGATAATATTTTCTATTCCGCTATTCAATAAAAAACCTTTGGGTATAAACAATTAAATTGCGGGATAGTCTGTGTTGGTACGTGTGAGATACACCTTTCCAATTTTTGGGGTTCATCTCATACTTCTGAAGATTTGAGGGTGCTGCCTGTTCCGTACTCCTCCTACTCCTCATCCTGCCTTTAGGGGTACAAAAAATAGTAATTGGGGCCTAGTGTGGTTGTGTACGTGTGGAATACATACACTTTTTTTGATAATATTTTCTATTCCGCTATTCAATAAAAACCTTTGGGTATAAACAATTAAATTGCGGGATAGTCTGTATCGGTACGTGTGAGATACACCTTTCCAATTTTTGGGGTTCATCTCATACTTCTGAAGATTTGAGGGTGCTGCCTGTTCCGTACTCCTCCCACTCCTCATCCTACCTTTAGGGGTACAAAAAATAGTAATTGGGGCCTAGTGTGGTTGTGTACGTGTGAGATACATACACTTTTTTTGATAATATTTTCTATTCCGCTATTCAATAAAAACCTTTGGGTATAAACAATTAAATTGTGGGATAGTATGTGTTGGTACGTGTGAGATACACCTTTCCAATATTTGGGGTTCATCTCATACTTCTGAAGATTTGAGGGTGCTGCCTGTTCCGTACTCCTCCTACTCCTCATCCTGCCTTTAGGGGTACAAAAAATAGTAATTGGGGCCTAGTGTGGTTGTGTACGTGTGAGATACATACACTTTTTTTGATAATATTTTCTATTCCGCTATTCAATAAAAACCTTTGGGTATAAACAATTAAATTGCGGGATAGTCTTTATTGGTACGTGTGAGATACACCTTTCCAATTTTTGGGGTTCATCTCATACTTCTGAAGATTTGAGGGTGCTGCCTGTTCCGTACTCCTCCCACTCCTCATCCTACCTTTAGGGGTACAAAAAATAGTAATTGGGGCCTAGTGTGGTTGTGTACGTGTGAGATACATACACTTTTTTTGATAATATTTTCTATTCCGCTATTCAATAAAAACCTTTGGGTATAAACAATTAAATTGTGGGATAGTCTGTGTTGGTACGTGTGAGATACACCTTTCCAATTTTTGGGGTTCATCTCATACTTCTGAAGATTTGAGGGTGCTGCCTGTTCCGTACTCCTCCTACTCCTCATCCTGCCTTTAGGGGTACAAAAAATAGTAATTGGGGCCTAGTGTGGTTGTGTACGTGTGAGATACATACACTTTTTTTGATAATATTTTCTATTCCGCTATTCAATAAAAACCTTTGGGTATAAACAATTAAATTGCGGGATAGTCTGTGTTGGTACATGTGAGATACACCTTTCCAATTTTTGGGGTTCATCTCATACTTCTGAAGATTTGAGGGTGCTGCCTGTTCCGTACTCCTCCCACTCCTCATCCTGCCTTTGGGGGTACAAAATATAGTAATTGGGGCCTAGTCTGGTTGTGTACGTGTGAGATACATACACTTTTTTTGATAATATTTTCTATTCCGCTATTCAATAAAAACCTTTGGGTATAAACAATTAAATTGCGGGATAGTCTTTATTGGTACGTGTGAGATACACCTTTCCAATTTTTGGGGTTCATCTCATACTTCTGAAGATTTGAGGGTGCTGCCTGTTCCGTACTCCTCCCACTCCTCATCCTACCTTTAGGGGTACAAAAAATAGTAATTGGGGCCTAGTGTGGTTGTGTACGTGTGAGATACATACACTTTTTTTGATAATATTTTCTATTCCGCTATTCAATAAAAACCTTTGGGTATAAACAATTAAATTGTGGGATAGTCTGTGTTGGTACGTGTGAGATACACCTTTCCAATTTTTGGGGTTCATCTCATACTTCTGAAGATTTGAGGGTGCTGCCTGTTCCGTACTCCTCCTACTCCTCATCCTGCCTTTAGGGGTACAAAAAATAGTAATTGGGGCCTAGTGTGGTTGTGTACGTGTGAGATACATACACTTTTTTTGATAATATTTTCTATTCCGCTATTCAATAAAAACCTTTGGGTATAAACAATTAAATTGCGGGATAGTCTGTGTTGGTACGTGTGAGATACACCTTTCCAATTTTTGGGGTTCATCTCATACTCCTGAAGATTTGAGGGTGCTGCCTGTTCCGTACTCCTCCCACTCCTCATCCTGCCTTTGGGGGTACAAAATATAGTAATTGGGGCCTAGTCTGGTTGTGTACGTGTGAGATACATACACTTTTTTTGATAATATTTTCTATTCCGCTATTCAATAAAAACCTTTGGGTATAAACAATTAAATTGCGGGATAGTCTGTATTGGTACGTGTGAGATACACCTTTCCAATTTTTGGGGTTCATCTCATACTTCTGAAGATTTGAGGGTGCTGCCTGTTCCGTACTCCTCCCACTCCTCATCCTACCTTTAGGGGTACAAAAAATAGTAATTGGGGCCTAGTGTGGTTGTGTACGTGTGAGATACATACACTTTTTTTGATAATATTTTCTATTCCGCTATTCAATAAAAACCTTTGGGTATAAACAATTAAATTGTGGGATAGTCTGTGTTGGTACGTGTGAGATACACCTTTCCAATTTTTGGGGTTCATCTCATACTTCTGAAGATTTGAGGGTGCTGCCTGTTCCGTACTCCTCCTACTCCTCATCCTGCCTTTAGGGGTACAAAAAATAGTAATTGGGGCCTAGTGTGGTTGTGTACGTGTGAGATACATACACTTTTTTTTATAATATTTTCTATTCCGCTATTCAATAAAAACCTTTGGGTATAAACAATTAAATTGCGGGATAGTCTGTGTTGGTACATGTGAGATACACTTTCCAATTTTTGGGGTTCATCTCATACTTCTGAAGATTTGAGGGTGCTGCCTGTTCCGTACTCCTCCCACTCCTCATCCTGCCTTTGGGGGTACAAAATATAGTAATTGGGGCCTAGTCTGGTTGTGTACGTGTGAGATACATACACTTTTTTTGATAATATTTTCTATTCCGCTATTCAATAAAAAACCTTTGGGTATAAACAATTAAATTGCGGGATAGTCTGTGTTGGTACGTGTGAGATACACCTTTCCAATTTTTGGGGTTCATCTCATACTTCTGAAGATTTGAGGGTGCTGCCTGTTCCGTACTCCTCCTACTCCTCATCCTGCCTTTAGGGGTACAAAAAATAGTAATTGGGGCCTAGTGTGGTTGTGTACGTGTGGAATACATACACTTTTTTTGATAATATTTTCTATTCCGCTATTCAATAAAAACCTTTGGGTATAAACAATTAAATTGCGGGATAGTCTGTATCGGTACGTGTGAGATACACCTTTCCAATTTTTGGGGTTCATCTCATACTTCTGAAGATTTGAGGGTGCTGCCTGTTCCGTACTCCTCCCACTCCTCATCCTACCTTTAGGGGTACAAAAAATAGTAATTGGGGCCTAGTGTGGTTGTGTACGTGTGAGATACATACACTTTTTTTGATAATATTTTCTATTCCGCTATTCAATAAAAACCTTTGGGTATAAACAATTAAATTGTGGGATAGTATGTGTTGGTACGTGTGAGATACACCTTTCCAATATTTGGGGTTCATCTCATACTTCTGAAGATTTGAGGGTGCTGCCTGTTCCGTACTCCTCCTACTCCTCATCCTGCCTTTAGGGGTACAAAAAATAGTAATTGGGGCCTAGTGTGGTTGTGTACGTGTGAGATACATACACTTTTTTTGATAATATTTTCTATTCCGCTATTCAATAAAAACCTTTGGGTATAAACAATTAAATTGCGGGATAGTCTTTATTGGTACGTGTGAGATACACCTTTCCAATTTTTGGGGTTCATCTCATACTTCTGAAGATTTGAGGGTGCTGCCTGTTCCGTACTCCTCCCACTCCTCATCCTACCTTTAGGGGTACAAAAAATAGTAATTGGGGCCTAGTGTGGTTGTGTACGTGTGAGATACATACACTTTTTTTGATAATATTTTCTATTCCGCTATTCAATAAAAACCTTTGGGTATAAACAATTAAATTGTGGGATAGTCTGTGTTGGTACGTGTGAGATACACCTTTCCAATTTTTGGGGTTCATCTCATACTTCTGAAGATTTGAGGGTGCTGCCTGTTCCGTACTCCTCCTACTCCTCATCCTGCCTTTAGGGGTACAAAAAATAGTAATTGGGGCCTAGTGTGGTTGTGTACGTGTGAGATACATACACTTTTTTTGATAATATTTTCTATTCCGCTATTCAATAAAAACCTTTGGGTATAAACAATTAAATTGCGGGATAGTCTGTGTTGGTACATGTGAGATACACCTTTCCAATTTTTGGGGTTCATCTCATACTTCTGAAGATTTGAGGGTGCTGCCTGTTCCGTACTCCTCCCACTCCTCATCCTGCCTTTGGGGGTACAAAATATAGTAATTGGGGCCTAGTCTGGTTGTGTACGTGTGAGATACATACACTTTTTTTGATAATATTTTCTATTCCGCTATTCAATAAAAACCTTTGGGTATAAACAATTAAATTGCGGGATAGTCTTTATTGGTACGTGTGAGATACACCTTTCCAATTTTTGGGGTTCATCTCATACTTCTGAAGATTTGAGGGTGCTGCCTGTTCCGTACTCCTCCCACTCCTCATCCTACCTTTAGGGGTACAAAAAATAGTAATTGGGGCCTAGTGTGGTTGTGTACGTGTGAGATACATACACTTTTTTTGATAATATTTTCTATTCCGCTATTCAATAAAAACCTTTGGGTATAAACAATTAAATTGTGGGATAGTCTGTGTTGGTACGTGTGAGATACACCTTTCCAATTTTTGGGGTTCATCTCATACTTCTGAAGATTTGAGGGTGCTGCCTGTTCCGTACTCCTCCTACTCCTCATCCTGCCTTTAGGGGTACAAAAAATAGTAATTGGGGCCTAGTGTGGTTGTGTACGTGTGAGATACATACACTTTTTTTGATAATATTTTCTATTCCGCTATTCAATAAAAACCTTTGGGTATAAACAATTAAATTGCGGGATAGTCTGTGTTGGTACGTGTGAGATACACCTTTCCAATTTTTGGGGTTCATCTCATACTCCTGAAGATTTGAGGGTGCTGCCTGTTCCGTACTCCTCCCACTCCTCATCCTGCCTTTGGGGGTACAAAATATAGTAATTGGGGCCTAGTCTGGTTGTGTACGTGTGAGATACATACACTTTTTTTGATAATATTTTCTATTCCGCTATTCAATAAAAACCTTTGGGTATAAACAATTAAATTGCGGGATAGTCTGTATTGGTACGTGTGAGATACACCTTTCCAATTTTTGGGGTTCATCTCATACTTCTGAAGATTTGAGGGTGCTGCCTGTTCCGTACTCCTCCCACTCCTCATCCTACCTTTAGGGGTACAAAAAATAGTAATTGGGGCCTAGTGTGGTTGTGTACGTGTGAGATACATACACTTTTTTTGATAATATTTTCTATTCCGCTATTCAATAAAAACCTTTGGGTATAAACAATTAAATTGTGGGATAGTCTGTGTTGGTACGTGTGAGATACACCTTTCCAATTTTTGGGGTTCATCTCATACTTCTGAAGATTTGAGGGTGCTGCCTGTTCCGTACTCCTCCTACTCCTCATCCTGCCTTTAGGGGTACAAAAAATAGTAATTGGGGCCTAGTGTGGTTGTGTACGTGTGAGATACATACACTTTTTTTTATAATATTTTCTATTCCGCTATTCAATAAAAACCTTTGGGTATAAACAATTAAATTGCGGGATAGTCTGTGTTGGTACATGTGAGATACACTTTCCAATTTTTGGGGTTCATCTCATACTTCTGAAGATTTGAGGGTGCTGCCTGTTCCGTACTCCTCCCACTCCTCATCCTGCCTTTGGGGGTACAAAATATAGTAATTGGGGCCTAGTCTGGTTGTGTACGTGTGAGATACATACACTTTTTTTGATAATATTTTCTATTCCGCTATTCAATAAAAAACCTTTGGGTATAAACAATTAAATTGCGGGATAGTCTGTGTTGGTACGTGTGAGATACACCTTTCCAATTTTTGGGGTTCATCTCATACTTCTGAAGATTTGAGGGTGCTGCCTGTTCCGTACTCCTCCTACTCCTCATCCTGCCTTTAGGGGTACAAAAAATAGTAATTGGGGCCTAGTGTGGTTGTGTACGTGTGGAATACATACACTTTTTTTGATAATATTTTCTATTCCGCTATTCAATAAAAACCTTTGGGTATAAACAATTAAATTGCGGGATAGTCTGTATCGGTACGTGTGAGATACACCTTTCCAATTTTTGGGGTTCATCTCATACTTCTGAAGATTTGAGGGTGCTGCCTGTTCCGTACTCCTCCCACTCCTCATCCTACCTTTAGGGGTACAAAAAATAGTAATTGGGGCCTAGTGTGGTTGTGTACGTGTGAGATACATACACTTTTTTTGATAATATTTTCTATTCCGCTATTCAATAAAAACCTTTGGGTATAAACAATTAAATTGTGGGATAGTATGTGTTGGTACGTGTGAGATACACCTTTCCAATATTTGGGGTTCATCTCATACTTCTGAAGATTTGAGGGTGCTGCCTGTTCCGTACTCCTCCTACTCCTCATCCTGCCTTTAGGGGTACAAAAAATAGTAATTGGGGCCTAGTGTGGTTGTGTACGTGTGAGATACATACACTTTTTTTGATAATATTTTCTATTCCGCTATTCAATAAAAACCTTTGGGTATAAACAATTAAATTGCGGGATAGTCTTTATTGGTACGTGTGAGATACACCTTTCCAATTTTTGGGGTTCATCTCATACTTCTGAAGATTTGAGGGTGCTGCCTGTTCCGTACTCCTCCCACTCCTCATCCTACCTTTAGGGGTACAAAAAATAGTAATTGGGGCCTAGTGTGGTTGTGTACGTGTGAGATACATACACTTTTTTTGATAATATTTTCTATTCCGCTATTCAATAAAAACCTTTGGGTATAAACAATTAAATTGTGGGATAGTCTGTGTTGGTACGTGTGAGATACACCTTTCCAATTTTTGGGGTTCATCTCATACTTCTGAAGATTTGAGGGTGCTGCCTGTTCCGTACTCCTCCTACTCCTCATCCTGCCTTTAGGGGTACAAAAAATAGTAATTGGGGCCTAGTGTGGTTGTGTACGTGTGAGATACATACACTTTTTTTGATAATATTTTCTATTCCGCTATTCAATAAAAACCTTTGGGTATAAACAATTAAATTGCGGGATAGTCTGTGTTGGTACATGTGAGATACACCTTTCCAATTTTTGGGGTTCATCTCATACTTCTGAAGATTTGAGGGTGCTGCCTGTTCCGTACTCCTCCCACTCCTCATCCTGCCTTTGGGGGTACAAAATATAGTAATTGGGGCCTAGTCTGGTTGTGTACGTGTGAGATACATACACTTTTTTTGATAATATTTTCTATTCCGCTATTCAATAAAAACCTTTGGGTATAAACAATTAAATTGCGGGATAGTCTTTATTGGTACGTGTGAGATACACCTTTCCAATTTTTGGGGTTCATCTCATACTTCTGAAGATTTGAGGGTGCTGCCTGTTCCGTACTCCTCCCACTCCTCATCCTACCTTTAGGGGTACAAAAAATAGTAATTGGGGCCTAGTGTGGTTGTGTACGTGTGAGATACATACACTTTTTTTGATAATATTTTCTATTCCGCTATTCAATAAAAACCTTTGGGTATAAACAATTAAATTGTGGGATAGTCTGTGTTGGTACGTGTGAGATACACCTTTCCAATTTTTGGGGTTCATCTCATACTTCTGAAGATTTGAGGGTGCTGCCTGTTCCGTACTCCTCCTACTCCTCATCCTGCCTTTAGGGGTACAAAAAATAGTAATTGGGGCCTAGTGTGGTTGTGTACGTGTGAGATACATACACTTTTTTTGATAATATTTTCTATTCCGCTATTCAATAAAAACCTTTGGGTATAAACAATTAAATTGTGGGATAGTCTGTGTTGGTACGTGTGAGATACACCTTTCCAATTTTTGGGGTTCATCTCATACTTCTGAAGATTTGAGGGTGCTGCCTGTTCCGTACTCCTCCTACTCCTCATCCTGCCTTTAGGGGTACAAAAAATAGTAATTGGGGCCTAGTGTGGTTGTGTACGTGTGAGATACATACACTTTTTTTTATAATATTTTCTATTCCGCTATTCAATAAAAACCTTTGGGTATAAACAATTAAATTGCGGGATAGTCTGTGTTGGTACATGTGAGATACACTTTCCAATTTTTGGGGTTCATCTCATACTTCTGAAGATTTGAGGGTGCTGCCTGTTCCGTACTCCTCCCACTCCTCATCCTGCCTTTGGGGGTACAAAATATAGTAATTGGGGCCTAGTCTGGTTGTGTACGTGTGAGATACATACACTTTTTTTGATAATATTTTCTATTCCGCTATTCAATAAAAAACCTTTGGGTATAAACAATTAAATTGCGGGATAGTCTGTGTTGGTACGTGTGAGATACACCTTTCCAATTTTTGGGGTTCATCTCATACTTCTGAAGATTTGAGGGTGCTGCCTGTTCCGTACTCCTCCTACTCCTCATCCTGCCTTTAGGGGTACAAAAAATAGTAATTGGGGCCTAGTGTGGTTGTGTACGTGTGGAATACATACACTTTTTTTGATAATATTTTCTATTCCGCTATTCAATAAAAACCTTTGGGTATAAACAATTAAATTGCGGGATAGTCTGTATCGGTACGTGTGAGATACACCTTTCCAATTTTTGGGGTTCATCTCATACTTCTGAAGATTTGAGGGTGCTGCCTGTTCCGTACTCCTCCCACTCCTCATCCTACCTTTAGGGGTACAAAAAATAGTAATTGGGGCCTAGTGTGGTTGTGTACGTGTGAGATACATACACTTTTTTTGATAATATTTTCTATTCCGCTATTCAATAAAAACCTTTGGGTATAAACAATTAAATTGTGGGATAGTATGTGTTGGTACGTGTGAGATACACCTTTCCAATATTTGGGGTTCATCTCATACTTCTGAAGATTTGAGGGTGCTGCCTGTTCCGTACTCCTCCTACTCCTCATCCTGCCTTTAGGGGTACAAAAAATAGTAATTGGGGCCTAGTGTGGTTGTGTACGTGTGAGATACATACACTTTTTTTGATAATATTTTCTATTCCGCTATTCAATAAAAACCTTTGGGTATAAACAATTAAATTGCGGGATAGTCTTTATTGGTACGTGTGAGATACACCTTTCCAATTTTTGGGGTTCATCTCATACTTCTGAAGATTTGAGGGTGCTGCCTGTTCCGTACTCCTCCCACTCCTCATCCTACCTTTAGGGGTACAAAAAATAGTAATTGGGGCCTAGTGTGGTTGTGTACGTGTGAGATACATACACTTTTTTTGATAATATTTTCTATTCCGCTATTCAATAAAAACCTTTGGGTATAAACAATTAAATTGTGGGATAGTCTGTGTTGGTACGTGTGAGATACACCTTTCCAATTTTTGGGGTTCATCTCATACTTCTGAAGATTTGAGGGTGCTGCCTGTTCCGTACTCCTCCTACTCCTCATCCTGCCTTTAGGGGTACAAAAAATAGTAATTGGGGCCTAGTGTGGTTGTGTACGTGTGAGATACATACACTTTTTTTGATAATATTTTCTATTCCGCTATTCAATAAAAACCTTTGGGTATAAACAATTAAATTGCGGGATAGTCTGTGTTGGTACATGTGAGATACACCTTTCCAATTTTTGGGGTTCATCTCATACTTCTGAAGATTTGAGGGTGCTGCCTGTTCCGTACTCCTCCCACTCCTCATCCTGCCTTTGGGGGTACAAAATATAGTAATTGGGGCCTAGTCTGGTTGTGTACGTGTGAGATACATACACTTTTTTTGATAATATTTTCTATTCCGCTATTCAATAAAAACCTTTGGGTATAAACAATTAAATTGCGGGATAGTCTTTATTGGTACGTGTGAGATACACCTTTCCAATTTTTGGGGTTCATCTCATACTTCTGAAGATTTGAGGGTGCTGCCTGTTCCGTACTCCTCCCACTCCTCATCCTACCTTTAGGGGTACAAAAAATAGTAATTGGGGCCTAGTGTGGTTGTGTACGTGTGAGATACATACACTTTTTTTGATAATATTTTCTATTCCGCTATTCAATAAAAACCTTTGGGTATAAACAATTAAATTGTGGGATAGTCTGTGTTGGTACGTGTGAGATACACCTTTCCAATTTTTGGGGTTCATCTCATACTTCTGAAGATTTGAGGGTGCTGCCTGTTCCGTACTCCTCCTACTCCTCATCCTGCCTTTAGGGGTACAAAAAATAGTAATTGGGGCCTAGTGTGGTTGTGTACGTGTGAGATACATACACTTTTTTTGATAATATTTTCTATTCCGCTATTCAATAAAAACCTTTGGGTATAAACAATTAAATTGCGGGATAGTCTGTGTTGGTACATGTGAGATACACCTTTCCAATTTTTGGGGTTCATCTCATACTTCTGAAGATTTGAGGGTGCTGCCTGTTCCGTACTCCTCCCACTCCTCATCCTGCCTTTGGGGGTACAAAATATAGTAATTGGGGCCTAGTCTGGTTGTGTACGTGTGAGATACATACACTTTTTTTGATAATATTTTCTATTCCGCTATTCAATAAAAACCTTTGGGTATAAACAATTAAATTGTGGGATAGTCTGTGTTGGTACGTGTGAGATACACCTTTCCAATTTTTGGGGTTCATCTCATACTTCTGAAGATTTGAGGGTGCTGCCTGTTCCGTACTCCTCCTACTCCTTATCCTGCCTTTAGGGGTACAAAAAATAGTAATTGGGGCCTAGTCTGGTTGTGTACGTGTGAGATACATACACTTTTTTTGATAATATTTTCTATTCCGCTATTCAATAAAAACCTTTGGGTATAAACAATTAAATTGCGGGATAGTCTGTGTTGGTACGTGTGAGATACGCCTTTCCAATTTTTGGGGGTCATCTCATACTTCTGAAGATTTGAGGGTGCTGCCTGTTCCGTACTCCTCCTACTCCTCATCCTGCCTTTAGGGGTACAAAAAATAGTAATTGGGGCCTAGTGTGGTTGTGTACGTGTGAGATACATACACTTTTTTTGATAATATTTTCTATTCCGCTATTCAATAAAAACCTTTGGGTATAAACAATTAAATTGCGGGATAGTCTGTGTTGGTACGTGTGAGATACACCTTTCCAATTTTTGGGGTTCATCTCATACTCCTGAAGATTTGAGGGTGCTGCCTGTTCCGTACTCCTCCCACTCCTCATCCTGCCTTTGGGGGTACAAAATATAGTAATTGGGGCCTAGTCTGGTTGTGTACGTGTGAGATACATACACTTTTTTTGATAATATTTTCTATTCCGCTATTCAATAAAAACCTTTGGGTATAAACAATTAAATTGCGGGATAGTCTGTATTGGTACGTGTGAGATACACCTTTCCAATTTTTGGGGTTCATCTCATACTTCTGAAGATTTGAGGGTGCTGCCTGTTCCGTACTCCTCCCACTCCTCATCCTACCTTTAGGGGTACAAAAAATAGTAATTGGGGCCTAGTGTGGTTGTGTACGTGTGAGATACATACACTTTTTTTGATAATATTTTCTATTCCGCTATTCAATAAAAACCTTTGGGTATAAACAATTAAATTGTGGGATAGTCTGTGTTGGTACGTGTGAGATACACCTTTCCAATTTTTGGGGTTCATCTCATACTTCTGAAGATTTGAGGGTGCTGCCTGTTCCGTACTCCTCCTACTCCTCATCCTGCCTTTAGGGGTACAAAAAATAGTAATTGGGGCCTAGTGTGGTTGTGTACGTGTGAGATACATACACTTTTTTTTATAATATTTTCTATTCCGCTATTCAATAAAAACCTTTGGGTATAAACAATTAAATTGCGGGATAGTCTGTGTTGGTACATGTGAGATACACTTTCCAATTTTTGGGGTTCATCTCATACTTCTGAAGATTTGAGGGTGCTGCCTGTTCCGTACTCCTCCCACTCCTCATCCTGCCTTTGGGGGTACAAAATATAGTAATTGGGGCCTAGTCTGGTTGTGTACGTGTGAGATACATACACTTTTTTTGATAATATTTTCTATTCCGCTATTCAATAAAAAACCTTTGGGTATAAACAATTAAATTGCGGGATTGTCTGTGTTGGTACGTGTGAGATACACCTTTCCAATTTTTGGGGTTCATCTCATACTTCTGAAGATTTGAGGGTGCTGCCTGTTCCGTACTCCTCCTACTCCTCATCCTGCCTTTAGGGGTACAAAAAATAGTAATTGGGGCCTAGTGTGGTTGTGTACGTGTGGAATACATACACTTTTTTTGATAATATTTTCTATTCCGCTATTCAATAAAAACCTTTGGGTATAAACAATTAAATTGCGGGATAGTCTGTATCGGTACGTGTGAGATACACCTTTCCAATTTTTGGGGTTCATCTCATACTTCTGAAGATTTGAGGGTGCTGCCTGTTCCGTACTCCTCCCACTCCTCATCCTACCTTTAGGGGTACAAAAAATAGTAATTGGGGCCTAGTGTGGTTGTGTACGTGTGAGATACATACACTTTTTTTGATAATATTTTCTATTCCGCTATTCAATAAAAACCTTTGGGTATAAACAATTAAATTGTGGGATAGTATGTGTTGGTACGTGTGAGATACACCTTTCCAATATTTGGGGTTCATCTCATACTTCTGAAGATTTGAGGGTGCTGCCTGTTCCGTACTCCTCCTACTCCTCATCCTGCCTTTAGGGGTACAAAAAATAGTAATTGGGGCCTAGTGTGGTTGTGTACGTGTGAGATACATACACTTTTTTTGATAATATTTTCTATTCCGCTATTCAATAAAAACCTTTGGGTATAAACAATTAAATTGCGGGATAGTCTTTATTGGTACGTGTGAGATACACCTTTCCAATTTTTGGGGTTCATCTCATACTTCTGAAGATTTGAGGGTGCTGCCTGTTCCGTACTCCTCCCACTCCTCATCCTACCTTTAGGGGTACAAAAAATAGTAATTGGGGCCTAGTGTGGTTGTGTACGTGTGAGATACATACACTTTTTTTGATAATATTTTCTATTCCGCTATTCAATAAAAACCTTTGGGTATAAACAATTAAATTGTGGGATAGTCTGTGTTGGTACGTGTGAGATACACCTTTCCAATTTTTGGGGTTCATCTCATACTTCTGAAGATTTGAGGGTGCTGCCTGTTCCGTACTCCTCCTACTCCTCATCCTGCCTTTAGGGGTACAAAAAATAGTAATTGGGGCCTAGTGTGGTTGTGTACGTGTGAGATACATACACTTTTTTTGATAATATTTTCTATTCCGCTATTCAATAAAAACCTTTGGGTATAAACAATTAAATTGCGGGATAGTCTGTGTTGGTACATGTGAGATACACCTTTCCAATTTTTGGGGTTCATCTCATACTTCTGAAGATTTGAGGGTGCTGCCTGTTCCGTACTCCTCCCACTCCTCATCCTGCCTTTGGGGGTACAAAATATAGTAATTGGGGCCTAGTCTGGTTGTGTACGTGTGAGATACATACACTTTTTTTGATAATATTTTCTATTCCGCTATTCAATAAAAACCTTTGGGTATAAACAATTAAATTGCGGGATAGTCTTTATTGGTACGTGTGAGATACACCTTTCCAATTTTTGGGGTTCATCTCATACTTCTGAAGATTTGAGGGTGCTGCCTGTTCCGTACTCCTCCCACTCCTCATCCTACCTTTAGGGGTACAAAAAATAGTAATTGGGGCCTAGTGTGGTTGTGTACGTGTGAGATACATACACTTTTTTTGATAATATTTTCTATTCCGCTATTCAATAAAAACCTTTGGGTATAAACAATTAAATTGTGGGATAGTCTGTGTTGGTACGTGTGAGATACACCTTTCCAATTTTTGGGGTTCATCTCATACTTCTGAAGATTTGAGGGTGCTGCCTGTTCCGTACTCCTCCTACTCCTCATCCTGCCTTTAGGGGTACAAAAAATAGTAATTGGGGCCTAGTGTGGTTGTGTACGTGTGAGATACATACACTTTTTTTGATAATATTTTCTATTCCGCTATTCAATAAAAACCTTTGGGTATAAACAATTAAATTGCGGGATAGTCTGTGTTGGTACATGTGAGATACACCTTTCCAATTTTTGGGGTTCATCTCATACTTCTGAAGATTTGAGGGTGCTGCCTGTTCCGTACTCCTCCCACTCCTCATCCTGCCTTTGGGGGTACAAAATATAGTAATTGGGGCCTAGTCTGGTTGTGTACGTGTGAGATACATACACTTTTTTTGATAATATTTTCTATTCCGCTATTCAATAAAAACCTTTGGGTATAAACAATTAAATTGTGGGATAGTCTGTGTTGGTACGTGTGAGATACACCTTTCCAATTTTTGGGGTTCATCTCATACTTCTGAAGATTTGAGGGTGCTGCCTGTTCCGTACTCCTCCTACTCCTTATCCTGCCTTTAGGGGTACAAAAAATAGTAATTGGGGCCTAGTCTGGTTGTGTACGTGTGAGATACATACACTTTTTTTGATAATATTTTCTATTCCGCTATTCAATAAAAACCTTTGGGTATAAACAATTAAATTGCGGGATAGTCTGTGTTGGTACGTGTGAGATACGCCTTTCCAATTTTTGGGGGTCATCTCATACTTCTGAAGATTTGAGGGTGCTGCCTGTTCCGTACTCCTCCTACTCCTCATCCTGCCTTTAGGGGTACAAAAAATAGTAATTGGGGCCTAGTGTGGTTGTGTACGTGTGAGATACATACACTTTTTTTGATAATATTTTCTATTCCGCTATTCAATAAAAACCTTTGGGTATAAACAATTAAATTGCGGGATAGTCTGTGTTGGTACGTGTGAGATACACCTTTCCAATTTTTGGGGTTCATCTCATACTCCTGAAGATTTGAGGGTGCTGCCTGTTCCGTACTCCTCCCACTCCTCATCCTGCCTTTGGGGGTACAAAATATAGTAATTGGGGCCTAGTCTGGTTGTGTACGTGTGAGATACATACACTTTTTTTGATAATATTTTCTATTCCGCTATTCAATAAAAACCTTTGGGTATAAACAATTAAATTGCGGGATAGTCTGTATTGGTACGTGTGAGATACACCTTTCCAATTTTTGGGGTTCATCTCATACTTCTGAAGATTTGAGGGTGCTGCCTGTTCCGTACTCCTCCCACTCCTCATCCTACCTTTAGGGGTACAAAAAATAGTAATTGGGGCCTAGTGTGGTTGTGTACGTGTGAGATACATACACTTTTTTTGATAATATTTTCTATTCCGCTATTCAATAAAAACCTTTGGGTATAAACAATTAAATTGTGGGATAGTCTGTGTTGGTACGTGTGAGATACACCTTTCCAATTTTTGGGGTTCATCTCATACTTCTGAAGATTTGAGGGTGCTGCCTGTTCCGTACTCCTCCTACTCCTCATCCTGCCTTTAGGGGTACAAAAAATAGTAATTGGGGCCTAGTGTGGTTGTGTACGTGTGAGATACATACACTTTTTTTTATAATATTTTCTATTCCGCTATTCAATAAAAACCTTTGGGTATAAACAATTAAATTGCGGGATAGTCTGTGTTGGTACATGTGAGATACACTTTCCAATTTTTGGGGTTCATCTCATACTTCTGAAGATTTGAGGGTGCTGCCTGTTCCGTACTCCTCCCACTCCTCATCCTGCCTTTGGGGGTACAAAATATAGTAATTGGGGCCTAGTCTGGTTGTGTACGTGTGAGATACATACACTTTTTTTGATAATATTTTCTATTCCGCTATTCAATAAAAAACCTTTGGGTATAAACAATTAAATTGCGGGATTGTCTGTGTTGGTACGTGTGAGATACACCTTTCCAATTTTTGGGGTTCATCTCATACTTCTGAAGATTTGAGGGTGCTGCCTGTTCCGTACTCCTCCTACTCCTCATCCTGCCTTTAGGGGTACAAAAAATAGTAATTGGGGCCTAGTGTGGTTGTGTACGTGTGGAATACATACACTTTTTTTGATAATATTTTCTATTCCGCTATTCAATAAAAACCTTTGGGTATAAACAATTAAATTGCGGGATAGTCTGTATCGGTACGTGTGAGATACACCTTTCCAATTTTTGGGGTTCATCTCATACTTCTGAAGATTTGAGGGTGCTGCCTGTTCCGTACTCCTCCCACTCCTCATCCTACCTTTAGGGGTACAAAAAATAGTAATTGGGGCCTAGTGTGGTTGTGTACGTGTGAGATACATACACTTTTTTTGATAATATTTTCTATTCCGCTATTCAATAAAAACCTTTGGGTATAAACAATTAAATTGTGGGATAGTATGTGTTGGTACGTGTGAGATACACCTTTCCAATATTTGGGGTTCATCTCATACTTCTGAAGATTTGAGGGTGCTGCCTGTTCCGTACTCCTCCTACTCCTCATCCTGCCTTTAGGGGTACAAAAAATAGTAATTGGGGCCTAGTGTGGTTGTGTACGTGTGAGATACATACACTTTTTTTGATAATATTTTCTATTCCGCTATTCAATAAAAACCTTTGGGTATAAACAATTAAATTGTGGGATAGTCTGTGTTGGTACGTGTGAGATACACCTTTCCAATTTTTGGGGTTCATCTCATACTTCTGAAGATTTGAGGGTGCTGCCTGTTCCGTACTCCTCCTACTCCTCATCCTGCCTTTAGGGGTACAAAAAATAGTAATTGGGGCCTAGTGTGGTTGTGTACGTGTGAGATACATACACTTTTTTTTATAATATTTTCTATTCCGCTATTCAATAAAAACCTTTGGGTATAAACAATTAAATTGCGGGATAGTCTGTGTTGGTACATGTGAGATACACTTTCCAATTTTTGGGGTTCATCTCATACTTCTGAAGATTTGAGGGTGCTGCCTGTTCCGTACTCCTCCCACTCCTCATCCTGCCTTTGGGGGTACAAAATATAGTAATTGGGGCCTAGTCTGGTTGTGTACGTGTGAGATACATACACTTTTTTTGATAATATTTTCTATTCCGCTATTCAATAAAAAACCTTTGGGTATAAACAATTAAATTGCGGGATAGTCTGTGTTGGTACGTGTGAGATACACCTTTCCAATTTTTGGGGTTCATCTCATACTTCTGAAGATTTGAGGGTGCTGCCTGTTCCGTACTCCTCCTACTCCTCATCCTGCCTTTAGGGGTACAAAAAATAGTAATTGGGGCCTAGTGTGGTTGTGTACGTGTGGAATACATACACTTTTTTTGATAATATTTTCTATTCCGCTATTCAATAAAAACCTTTGGGTATAAACAATTAAATTGCGGGATAGTCTGTATCGGTACGTGTGAGATACACCTTTCCAATTTTTGGGGTTCATCTCATACTTCTGAAGATTTGAGGGTGCTGCCTGTTCCGTACTCCTCCCACTCCTCATCCTACCTTTAGGGGTACAAAAAATAGTAATTGGGGCCTAGTGTGGTTGTGTACGTGTGAGATACATACACTTTTTTTGATAATATTTTCTATTCCGCTATTCAATAAAAACCTTTGGGTATAAACAATTAAATTGTGGGATAGTATGTGTTGGTACGTGTGAGATACACCTTTCCAATATTTGGGGTTCATCTCATACTTCTGAAGATTTGAGGGTGCTGCCTGTTCCGTACTCCTCCTACTCCTCATCCTGCCTTTAGGGGTACAAAAAATAGTAGTTGGGGCCTAGTGTGGTTGTGTACGTGTGAGATACATACACTTTTTTTGATAATATTTTCTATTCCGCTATTCAATAAAAACCTTTGGGTATAAACAATTAAATTGCGGGATAGTCTTTATTGGTACGTGTGAGATACACCTTTCCAATTTTTGGGGTTCATCTCATACTTCTGAAGATTTGAGGGTGCTGCCTGTTCCGTACTCCTCCCACTCCTCATCCTACCTTTAGGGGTACAAAAAATAGTAATTGGGGCCTAGTGTGGTTGTGTACGTGTGAGATACATACACTTTTTTTGATAATATTTTCTATTCCGCTATTCAATAAAAACCTTTGGGTATAAACAATTAAATTGTGGGATAGTCTGTGTTGGTACGTGTGAGATACACCTTTCCAATTTTTGGGGTTCATCTCATACTTCTGAAGATTTGAGGGTGCTGCCTGTTCCGTACTCCTCCTACTCCTCATCCTGCCTTTAGGGGTACAAAAAATAGTAATTGGGGCCTAGTGTGGTTGTGTACGTGTGAGATACATACACTTTTTTTGATAATATTTTCTATTCCGCTATTCAATAAAAACCTTTGGGTATAAACAATTAAATTGCGGGATAGTCTGTGTTGGTACATGTGAGATACACCTTTCCAATTTTTGGGGTTCATCTCATACTTCTGAAGATTTGAGGGTGCTGCCTGTTCCGTACTCCTCCCACTCCTCATCCTGCCTTTGGGGGTACAAAATATAGTAATTGGGGCCTAGTCTGGTTGTGTACGTGTGAGATACATACACTTTTTTTGATAATATTTTCTATTCCGCTATTCAATAAAAACCTTTGGGTATAAACAATTAAATTGTGGGATAGTCTGTGTTGGTACGTGTGAGATACACCTTTCCAATTTTTGGGGTTCATCTCATACTTCTGAAGATTTGAGGGTGCTGCCTGTTCCGTACTCCTCCTACTCCTTATCCTGCCTTTAGGGGTACAAAAAATAGTAATTGGGGCCTAGTCTGGTTGTGTACGTGTGAGATACATACACTTTTTTTGATAATATTTTCTATTCCGCTATTCAATAAAAACCTTTGGGTATAAACAATTAAATTGCGGGATAGTCTGTGTTGGTACGTGTGAGATACGCCTTTCCAATTTTTGGGGGTCATCTCATACTTCTGAAGATTTGAGGGTGCTGCCTGTTCCGTACTCCTCCTACTCCTCATCCTGCCTTTAGGGGTACAAAAAATAGTAATTGGGGCCTAGTGTGGTTGTGTACGTGTGAGATACATACACTTTTTTTGATAATATTTTCTATTCCGCTATTCAATAAAAACCTTTGGGTATAAACAATTAAATTGCGGGATAGTCTTTATTGGTACGTGTGAGATACACCTTTCCAATTTTTGGGGTTCATCTCATACTTCTGAAGATTTGAGGGTGCTGCCTGTTCCGTACTCCTCCCACTCCTCATCCTACCTTTAGGGGTACAAAAAATAGTAATTGGGGCCTAGTGTGGTTGTGTACGTGTGAGATACATACACTTTTTTTGATAATATTTTCTATTCCGCTATTCAATAAAAACCTTTGGGTATAAACAATTAAATTGTGGGATAGTCTGTGTTGGTACGTGTGAGATACACCTTTCCAATTTTTGGGGTTCATCTCATACTTCTGAAGATTTGAGGGTGCTGCCTGTTCCGTACTCCTCCTACTCCTCATCCTGCCTTTAGGGGTACAAAAAATAGTAATTGGGGCCTAGTGTGGTTGTGTACGTGTGAGATACATACACTTTTTTTGATAATATTTTCTATTCCGCTATTCAATAAAAACCTTTGGGTATAAACAATTAAATTGCGGGATAGTCTGTGTTGGTACGTGTGAGATACGCCTTTCCAATTTTTGGGGGTCATCTCATACTTCTGAAGATTTGAGGGTGCTGCCTGTTCCGTACTCCTCCTACTCCTCATCCTGCCTTTAGGGGTACAAAAAATAGTAATTGGGGCCTAGTGTGGTTGTGTACGTGTGAGATACATACACTTTTTTTGATAATATTTTCTATTCCGCTATTCAATAAAAACCTTTGGGTATAAACAATTAAATTGCGGGATAGTCTGTGTTGGTACGTGTGAGATACACCTTTCCAATTTTTGGGGTTCATCTCATACTCCTAAAGATTTGAGGGTGCTGCCTGTTCCGTACTCCTCCCACTCCTCATCCTGCCTTTGGGGGTACAAAATATAGTAATTGGGGCCTAGTCTGGTTGTGTACGTGTGAGATACATACACTTTTTTTGATAATATTTTCTATTCCGCTATTCAATAAAAACCTTTGGGTATAAACAATTAAATTGTGGGATAGTCTGTGTTGGTACGTGTGAGATACACCTTTCCAATTTTTGGGGTTCATCTCATACTTCTGAAGATTTGAGGGTGCTGCCTGTTCCGTACTCCTCCTACTCCTCATCCTGCCTTTAGGGGTACAAAAAATAGTAATTGGGGCCTAGTGTGGTTGTGTACGTGTGAGATACATACACTTTTTTTGATAATATTTTCTATTCCGCTATTCAATAAAAACCTTTGGGTATAAACAATTAAATTGCGGGATAGTCTGTGTTGGTACATGTGAGATACACCTTTCCAATTTTTGGGGTTCATCTCATACTTCTGAAGATTTGAGGGTGCTGCCTGTTCCGTACTCCTCCCACTCCTCATCCTGCCTTTGGGGGTACAAAAAATAGTAATTGGGGCCTAGTCTGGTTGTGTACGTGTGAGATACATACACTTTTTTTGATAATATTTTCTATTCCGCTATTCAATAAAAACCTTTGGGTATAAACAATTAAATTGCGGGATAGTCTGTGTTGGTACGTGTGAGATACACCTTTCCAATTTTTGGGGTTCATCTCATACTTCTGAAGATTTGAGGGTGCTGCCTGTTCCGTACTCCTCCTACTCCTTATCCTGCCTTTAGGGGTACAAAAAATAGTAATTGGGGCCTAGTCTGGTTGTGTACGTGTGAGATACATACACTTTTTTTGATAATATTTTCTATTCCGCTATTCAATAAAAACCTTTGGGTATAAACAATTAAATTGCGGGATAGTCTGTGTTGGTACGTGTGAGATACGCCTTTCCAATTTTTGGGGGTCATCTCATACTTCTGAAGATTTGAGGGTGCTGCCTGTTCCGTACTCCTCCTACTCCTCATCCTGCCTTTAGGGGTACAAAAAATAGTAATTGGGGCCTAGTGTGGTTGTGTACGTGTGAGATACATACACTTTTTTTGATAATATTTTCTATTCCGCTATTCAATAAAAACCTTTGGGTATAAACAATTAAATTGCGGGATAGTCTGTGTTGGTACGTGTGACATACACCTTTCCAATTTTTGGGGTTCATCTCATACTTCTGAAGATTTGAGGGTGCTGCCAGTTCCGTACTCCTCCCACTCCTCATCCTGCCTTTGGGGGTACAAAAAATAGTAATTGGGGCCTAGTCTGGTTGTGTACGTGTGAGATACATACACTTTTTTTGATAATATTTTCTATTTCGCTATTCAATAAAAACCTTTGGGTATAAACAATTAAATTGCGGGATAGTCTGTGTTGGTACGTGTGAGATACACCTTTCCAATTTTTGGGGTTCATCTCATACTTCTGAAGATTTGAGGGTGCTGCCTGTTCCGTACTCCTCCTACTCCTTATCCTGCCTTTAGGGGTACAAAAATAGTAATTGGGGCCTAGTCTGGTTGTGTACGTGTGAGATACATACACTTTTTTCGATAATATTTTCTATTCCGCTATTCAATAAAAACCTTTGGGTATAAACAATTCAATTGCAGGATAGTCTGTGTTGGTACGTGTGAGATACGCCTTTCCAATTTTTGGGGGTCATCTCATACTTCTGAAGATTTGAGGGTGCTGCCTGTTCCGTACTCCTCCTACTCCTCATTCTGCCTTTGGGGGTACAAAAAATGGTAATTGGGGCCTAGTCTGGTTGTGTACGTGTGAGATACATATACTTTTTTTGATAATATTTTCTATTCCGCTATTCAATAAAAACCTTTGGGTATAAACAATTAAATAGCGGGATAGTCTGTGTTGGTACGTGTGAGATACACCTTTCCAATTTTTGGGGCTCATCTCATACTTCTGAAGATTTGAGGGTGCTGCCTGTTCCGTACTCCTACTCCTCATCCTGCCTTTAGGGGTACAAAAAATAGTAATTGGGGCCTAGTCTGGTTGTGTACGTGTGAGATACATACACTTTTTTTGATAATATTTTCTATTCCGCTATTCAATAAAAACCTTTGGGTATAAACAATTAAATTGCGGTATAGTGTGTGTTGGTACGTGTGAGATACACCTTTCCAATATTTGGGGTTCATCTCATACTTCTGAAGATTTGAGGGTGCTGCCTGTTTCGTACTCCTCCTACTCCTCATCCTGCCTTTAGGGGTACAAAAAATAGTAATTGGGGCCTAGTCTGGTTGTGTACGTGTGAGATACATACACTTTTTTTGATAATATTTTCTATTCCGCAATTTAATCTACACCTTTGGGTAAAAACAATTAAATTGCGGGATAGTCTGTGTCGGTACGTGTGAGATACATACACCTTTTGATATCATATTTTCTATTCCGCTATTTAATCAAAACTTTTGGGTATCAACAATTAAATTGCGGGATAGTCTGTGTCGGTACGTGTGAGTCTGCCTCCTGCCTGTTCCGAACTCCTCCTACTCCTCATCCTGCCTTTATGGTACAAAAAATTGTAATCGGGGCCTAGATTGTGTTTGTACGTGTGAGATACACCGTTTTGTAAAATTTGTCCTATTCCGCTATTCAATATACACCCTGTTTGAGTGTAAAAAATTAAATTGCGGGATAGTCTGTATCGGTACATGTGAGATACACCTTTTTAAATTTGTTTGGCGCATCTCCTTCTACCGCCGAGGATTGCAGGGCGCTTCAGTTTGCCTCCTGTTCCCAACTCCTCCAACTCCTCTTCCTCATCCTGCCTTTAGGGTACAAAAAATTGTAATCGGGGCCTAGTCTGTGTTTGTACGTGTGAGATACACTGTATTATAAAATTTTTCCTATTCCGCTATTCAATATACACCCTTTTGGAGTGTAAGAAAATTAAATTACGGCATAGTCTATCGGTACGTGTGAGATACACCTTTTAAATTTGTTTGGCACATCTCCTTCCACCGCCAAGGATTGCAGGGCGCTTCAGTTTGCCTCCTGTTCCCAACTCCTCCTACTCCTCTTCCTCATCCTTCCTTTAGGGTACAAAAAATTTTAATCGGGGCCTAGTCTGTGTTTGTACGTGTGAGATACACCGTTTTTTATCCTTTTTCCTATTCCGCTATTCAATATACACCCTTTTGGGGTAAAAAACATTAAATTGTGGCATAGTTTGCATATTTGACTGTGAGATACACCCGTGCGATACTGTTGTTGTTTTGTTCCGCTATTCAATAAACACCTTTCTAGGGCAAGATCATAAATTACAGAAATATGAGGAGACTGTCAAATAGGGGCCGTGGCCTGGGTCGTGGTGCTGCTGGTAGAGCTCCTGTTGCAAGGAGAGGACGTGGTCGATCTGTGCCAGCTACACGCACAAGTGAAACACCTTCCTCAAGTGTGAGTAGGCGACAGAACCTGCAGCAGTATTTGGTAGGGCATAATGCGCCTCTAGACGTGATGAGGCCTGAAGAAGTACAGGCGATAGTAGATTGGGTTGCTGACAGTGCCTCCAGTTCCTTCACATTGTCTCCCACCCAGTCTACTGCAGAAAGGTCAGAGTTGGCACCTGCAGCCAATGTCCAACCGTCTTTCACCTCACCCCATTGGAAATCAGGCAAGCAGTCTGAGCCCCAAGCCATACAGCAGTCTCTTCTTCTTTTTGATGACTCTGTCAGCAGGGTTTCCCAGGGCCATCCACGTAGCCCTGCCCCAGAAGTGGAAGAGATTGAGTGCAGCGATGCCCAACCACTTATTTCTCAAGATGAGTACATGCAAGGACCATCGCAGCACGTCTCCGATGATGATGAAACGCAGGTGCCAACTGCTGCGGCGTTCAGAATTGTGGAGACCGACAAGGAGGGCAGGGGTGAAGACTGGGTGGAAGATGATGTGGAGGACGATGAGGTCCTCGACCCCACATGGAATGAAGGTCATGCAGGTGACCTGAGTAGTTTGGAGGAAGAGGCGGTGGTCGTACAGAGCCACCAGCACAGCAGAAGAGGGAGCAGGGTGCAGAAGCGGAGCCGCCGTGCCCTAGACACTACGCCTGCTACTGCCCAACGCAGCAAGGGAACGAGCGCACCAAAGCCAGCTCAAAGGAGTTCTCTAGCGTGGAAGTTCTTTAGAAAATGTGCTGGTGACAGGACACGAGTAGTTTGCACCCTGTACAATCAGAGCCTGAAGCGAGGCATAAACCTTCTCAACCTGAGCACAACCTGCATGATCAGGCATCTAAGTGCAAAGCACGAGCTGCAGTGGAGTAGACACCTTCAAAACCAAGAAACGTCTCTGGATCATCCTGCTTCCTCTTCTGCTGCAGTCTCGGCCGCTCCAGCCACATCTGTAGTGATACCGGCACCTGCCACCCCGCAAACAGACGATCTGTCAGCAACACTACCACCTGGGTCACCAACCATCTCCACAATGTCCCGTGGAAGCGTTCAGCTTTCCATCTCCCAAACACTTGAGAGGAAGAGGAAGTACCCCCCTACCCAACCGCGATCCCTGGCCCTGAATGCCAGAATTTCAAAATTCTTGGCCTTTGAAATGCTGTCATTCCGTCTGGTGGAGACGCACAGTTTTAAAAACCTTATGTCGGTGGCTGTCCCACAGTACGTCGTGCCCAGCCGCCACTACTTTTCCAGGCAAGCCATCCCTTCCCTGCACAACCAAGTGGGGGAAAAAATCAGGTGTGCACTGCGCAACGCCATCTGTGGCAAGGTCCACCTAACTACCGATACGTGGACCAGTAAGCACGGTCAGGGGCGTTATATCTCCCTAACGGCACACTGGGTAAATGCAGTGGCGGATGGGCCTGAGGCGGATAGCAATTTGGCGCATGTCCTTCCACCACCGAGGATTGCAGGGCGCTTCAGTTTGCCTCCTGTTCCTAACTCCTCCTACTCCGCTTCCTCATCCTCTACCGCCTCCTCATCCGGACAGCGTAACACCTTCACCACCAACTTCAGCACGGCCAGGGGTAAACGACAGCAGGCAGTTTTAAAACTTGCCTGTTTGGGGGAAAAACCACACACCGTGCAGGAGTTGTGGAGGAGCATGGAACAGCAGACAAATGAGTGGTTGCTGCCAGCGAGCCTCAAGCCCAGCCTGGTGGTGTGCGATAACGGGCGAAATCTCATAGCAGCTCTGGGCCTAGCCGGTTTGATGCAAATCCCTTGCCTGGCGCATGTCCTGAATTTGATGGGGCAGAGGTTCCTTAAAAACAACCCCGATATGTCAGAGCTGCTGCAGAAAGTGCGGGCCGTCTGTGCGCACTTTCGGCGTTCTCACCCTGCTGCTGCTTGCCTGTCAGCGCTGCAGCGTAACTTCGGCCTTCCTGCTCACCGCCTCATATGTGACGTGCCCACAAGGTGGAACTCCACCTTGCACATGCTGGAAAGACTGTGCGAGCAGCAGCAGGCCATAGTGGAGTTTCAGCTGCAGCACGCACGCTTGAGTCGCTCTGCGGAACAGCACCACTTCACCACCAATAACTGGGCCTCCATGCGAGACCTTTGTGCCTTGTTGCGCTGTTTTGAGTACTCCACCAACATGGCCAGTGCCGATGACGCTGTTCTCAGCTTAATTATCCCACTTCTATGCCTCCTTCAAAAAACAATTCGGGCGATGATGGAGGAAGAGGATGTGGCACAGGATGAGGAGGAGGAGGAGGAGGAGGAGGAGGATGAAGAGGTAACATTTCCAAGGCTTTCAGGGCAGTCATTCACAAGGGGCTCCGAGGGTGGGTTCCTGCACACACAAACGCCAGGGACACAATTGTCCAGCAGGGGCACAGTTCTGGAGGATGAGGAGGATGAGGAGGAGGAGCTGGAGGAGATTGAACCATGTTCACAGCAGGGTGGCACCCAGGCCAGCTCATGGCCATCACTGGTGCATGGCTGGGGGGATACAGAGGACACAGACGATACACCTCCCACAGAGGACAGCCTTTCGTTGCTTCTGGGCAGCCTGGCACACTAGCGATTACATGCTGCAGTGTCTCCACAACGACCGCCGAGTTGCCCACATTCTAACTTGTGCTGATTACTGGGTGGCCACACTGCTGGATCCCCATTACAAGGACAACGTACCTTCCTTAATTCATTTACTGGAGCGCGATCGCAAGATGCGCGAGTACAAGCGCACGCTGGTAGACGCGATGCTGCTGGCATTCCCACCTGACAGCGGGGCCACAGTGGAAGCACAAGGCGGAGGAGGAGGAAGAGGTCGCCAACGCAACCAGGGCACCGCCAGCACCTCAGAAGGCAGGGTTAGCATGGCCGAAATGTGGAAAAGCTTTGTCAGCATGCCACAACAAACAGCAGCACCAGCAGCTCATATGGAACGTCTTAGCAGGAGGCAGCATTTCACCAACATGGTGGAGCAGTATGTGTGCACACGCCTACATGTAGTGAATGACGGGTCTGCCCCCTTCAACTTCTGCGTCTCCAAATTGGGCACATGGCCTGAGCTTGCCCTTTACGCCTTGGAGGTGCTGGCGTGCCCTGCAGCCAGTGTATTATCTGAACGGGTATTTAGCACGGCTGGGGGCGTTATTACAGACAAGCGCAGCCGCCTGTCCAGAGACAATGTGGACAAGCTCACGTTCATTAAAATGAACCAGGCATGGATCCCACGGGACTTTTCCGTACCTTGTGCAGAATAGCGATGGATACCGACCTTACCCACCCATTGTTCTATTTTTGCTCTTTCTCACTCTTTTGGGGTGTACCCTCATTTAAAATTTCTGAAAAAAACAGTGTTGGCTACCTCGTCCTCCTCAGGGCCAGATTAACGTAGGGGCTATTAGAGCTGCAGCTCCAGGCCCCTACCTTAATATAGGCCCCGGGTTGGCCATATTCACTGTTACCGCTCTTCTGTCACTTGTAAACACAGAAGTCTGGCTTCTATGCTCGCTTCCCCAGGCAGCTCCCTCAGAACCTCCCCACACAGCATGAAGGCCGGACAAGGAGGGACAGTTGCCGATGCATGGATGTGTTTATGGGCTTCAGAGACAGCATCCCATGTTGAATTAGGCATGCATGGCTGCACCCTTCCTCCTCTGGGTGCATGCCAAGGCACGGCCCTTAAGGCCCTTCAAAATCCTCAGCACCAAGCCCATGATGCTCTTAATCCGGCCCTGGTCCTCCTCCACCGCCGCTTCCACCTACACCGCCCATAGGTGTGCGCAGCCTATTGCATTAGGGTGTGCACCCCAAAGTTTAAATACACATGCATGTGTTTGCCTACATGTACATGGCCCCGATACATTACTCTCCCTGCTGGCAAAGAGAAATAGAGCAGAGCAGGTCCGAGGGAGATCTTTCCCATCTCCTCACTGGCAAACAGTGCGATAATGCTATGTGCCCTAGGTGATTAGGGTGTGCCCAGGTACACCCGGCACACCCTGTGCACACGCCTATGACACCGCCACATCCACCACCACCTCAACCTCCCTCCTACTCCATATGGGCCTCGTCCTTCAGAGATGAAGAACATTGTTTTATTTTTCTGTTTTTTTTTTTTTTGTTTTAAGTTATTTCCCTATCCACATTTGTTTGCAGAGCACTTGCCATGCTCTTAACTACGTTTTGCTACCATTTGCAGCAATCTAGCCCTTTCCATTGGTGTTTTAGAGCCATTTTAGTGCCTGAAAGTTCGGGTCCCCATTGACTTCAATGGGGTTCGGTGTCCGGGAAAAGTTCGGCACAAGTCCGGGACGCGGACACGGACCCGGACTTTTTTTTTAAGTTCGGCCGAACCCGCCGAACATGGACATCTATGTGTCCCCTCAACTCTACTATTGATGCATCAGTTCAGAAGCAAATACTGCTGGAAAAACAATGTTGGCGTGAAATTCTAGAAAGACTCCTAGCCACAGTTCAGTTTTTAGCATCTCACAACCTACCATTCAGAGGTCACAGAGACACTTTAGAAGAAGAGAAAAGTGGAAATTGTATTGACCTGCTACAGCATTCTGCAAAGTTTGATCTTGTTCTTCGTGAACATTTACAACGAATAGAAGACAAACGTATTCACAACCATTACTTGGGAAAAAACATACAAAATTAATTAATTGCCTTGATGGCCAAGCATGTCAAGCAGACAATTATTCAAAAGATTCTTCAAGCAAAATATTACTCAATTATTCTTGATTGTACGACCGATATCAGTCACATTGAACAGATGACGGTGATATTGCGACATGTTGATGACGTGTCAGGCGATATTGAAGAGCATTTCATTGGATTTATAACGGTTGAAAAAACTACAGCTGAAGAATTAACAAACACCATACTTTTGGAAATTGATGAATTAGGTTTGGACATCAAAAACTGCAGAGGGCAAGGATATGACAATGGCGCTAACATGCGGGGAGAGAAAAGTGGTGTTAAAACCAGAATATTAAATATCAATCCTTTAGCCTTCTTCACACCCTGTGGATGTCACAGTTGGAATTTGGTGCTTGGTGATGCAGCAGCATCTTGTTCAAAAGCAAAATTATTTTTTGGTGTTTTGCAAAGATTGTACACACTTTTTTCCGGGTCATCCAATAGATGGTCTGTTTTAAAGGAGAAGGTAAATATCACCCTCAAGCCATTGTCTGAAACTAGATGGGAATGCAGAGTTGAGGGTGTAAAGGCTGTCCGTTACCAACTACAAGAAATTGCTGAATGCCTGTAAGAAGTGACACAGAAAAGTAATGATCCTTCATTCTGTAGTGAATGTAATTCACTACAAGGAGAAATTTTGTCATACGAGTTTGTTGTATCTTTAGTTATATGGTATGAGATTTTGGTGAAAATTAACCTGGTCAGCAAGGTATGGCAAAAGTCTAATATGCAGTTGGATACTGCATTAAAACATTTGGAAGAATTCCTGCGCTGGTTGGAAGACTATAGACAAAATGGCTACAATTCTGCCATAGTTACTGCCAACGAAATAGCAGAAGATATTAACATTGCTAGAGAATTTCGACTGTGCAGGATACGCAGGGCCAAAAGAATGTTCGACTATGAGGGCCCAGATGAAGCACTGGTTAATCCTGCAGACAGGTTCAGAGCAGAATATTTCAACATTATTGTTGATAAGATTCGCACTGGTGCTGAGCCTCGATTTAAAGGTTTAAAAGACTACCTCAAAACTTTTGGTTTCATATATGATATTTCATCTTTATCCATGAAATCTGATGAAGAACTTTTACAAAATTGTAAAGAACTGGAAGCACTTCTAACTTTACCAAATTCTTCTGATGCTAACATAAGTGGTTTGGAATTGTACGAAGAGCTACGAATGTGTACCCGTACTATGCCTCCAAAATTGGATATGTGCAACTCTCTGAAATACCTCATTAATAATAACCTAACTGACGTTACCCAAACATTTATGTCACATTAAGGGTCATCTTAACAATTCCAGTCACTGTTGCATCAGCCGAAAGGAGCTTTTCTAAACTTAAATTAATCAAAACATACCTAAGATCATCTATGAGCCAAGAGAGATTATCTGCATTGGCAATTTTGTCAATTGAACACAATCTGGCTTCAAAATTAGATTATTCATCTGTGATAGATGATTTTACAAGTTCAAAATGTAGGAGAATGTTTTAACCACTTACCACCCACCCACCATCAAATGATGGCGGAGCATTCTGTGCTATTTTGTTGCATTCTGTGCTATTTTTTTGGGGTTTTTTTTTACATGTTCAAAAAAAAAAAAAAAACATGATTGCATTTTGTGTTTTCATAGTTAAGTTATTGGTTGTTATTGCTGAAAACAAGAAGCCACGTTATTTATTTGGTATTACTTAAAATATTGTACTTTGTGTCCATCATTGTCCATGCACTAATGAGTAAACTGTTTTTTTTTCCCCTATTTTTACATGTTCATAAAAAAACATGTTTGTTAAAAAATGGATGTGGCACATTAAACATGTTTTGTGCAAGAAAGTTTTGTAAAGTGATTTAATTCTGGTGAATATTGTCAGTCCTTGCAGGCATTTCATGTATACACTGCCTTTTCAGAGAAATGGCAGTGTTTCAATTACAACCTAGGAGCACCTCTAGTGCCAGTACAGATGTTCTCTGGGTCAGTGCTGCACAGTGTGCTGCACTAACGTTCAACACCTTCACAGTGCGTTGAATACCGAGGTTATGAGATGTATTAATGTTTGCCTTAAAATATGCAATTTATACAGTTAATAATATAACCTGCTTATTTATTTTTTATCGCGCAAGGGGGGCCTCATATTTTAATTTCACCTAAGGCCTCAAAAAGTCTAGAGCCGCCTCTGAGTTGGACATTAGCATTTAACATCATCTGTGAATTATGTATAATAAATTGCTGCAGTACTCTCACTGCAATATAAAAATGTTAATTCACTACTGCAGTGCAGTCAGCGCAAAACTGCTAGGTAAAAAATCTAGGCAACAACAACAGCTACACAATAAAATACACATACACACTGAACAACTGCTATAAAAAGAGCAAGGCAACAGCCATAGGTGTGCGCACAGGGTGTGCCAGGTGTGCCCAGGCACACCCTAATCACCCTGTGCAGCACAGATTCCCCCTACTGCATGGGCTCCCCTCCCCCTTAACCCCACAGATCTTCTGGTTTCCCTCCACTCCTCTCCAGCCGGCTGTTGCTGTGGGGATGTTTTAAGATGAGCGGGGAAAGGGGCCGTTAAATATATAATTTGCCGGCCCCTTCCCTTTCTGAATGAACATTGTGAGTGATCGGTAGTCTGTGTTTGAGCTTTGGTGTGCACACCCTAATGCATTAGGCCGCGCACACCTATGGCAACAGCTACACAATAACATACACATTACACACTGCACAACTGCTATAAAAAGAGCAAGGCAACAGCTACACATGTCACAGTGGATTGGACTGGACTGGACTCTGAGTCAGTGGAGGACTATCTGCACTGTGGTATGGCACTCACTGCAACTACTGCAGTTAGTGCAATACTGCTAGAAGAAAAGCAAGACAAGTAGGCAACAGCTACACATGTCACAGTGGATTGGACTGGAGTCAGTGGAGGACTATCCTGCACTGCAGTATGGCACTCACTGCAACTACTGCAGTCATTGTAAAACTGCTAGAAGAAAAGCAAGGCAAGAGCTACACATGTCACAGTGGATTGGACTGGAGTCAGTGGAGGACTATCTGTTCTGCACTGCAGTATGGCACTCACTGCAACTACTGCAGTGTGCAATCAGTGCAATACTGCTAGAAGAAAAGCAAGGCAAGTAGGCAACAGCTACACATGTCACAGTGGATTGGACTGGAGTCAGTGGAGGACTATCCTGCACTGCAGTATGGCACTCACTGCAACTACTGCAGTGTGCAGTCAGTGCAATACTGCTAGAAGAAAAGCAAGGCAAGTAGTCAACAGCTACACATGTCATAGTGGATTGGACAGGAGTCAGTGGAGGACTATATGTTCTGCACTGCAGTATGGCACTCACTGCAACTACTGCAGTGTGCAGTCAGTGCAATACTGCTAGAAGAAAAGCAAGGCAAGTAGGCAACAGCTACACATGTCACAGTGGATTGAACTGGGGTCAGTGGAGGACTATCTGTTCTGCACTGCAGTATGGCACTCACTGCAACTACTGCAGTGTACAGTCAGTGCAATACTGCTAGAAGAAAAGCAAGGCAAGTAGGCAACAGCTACACATGTCACAGTGGATTGGACTGGAGTCAGTGGAAGACTATCTGTTCTGCACTGCAGTATGGCACTCACTGCATCTACTGCAGTGTGCAGTCAGTGCAATACTGCTAGAAGAAAAGCAAGGCAAGTAGGCAACAGCTACACATATCACAATGGATTGGACTGGAGTCAGTGGAGGACTATCCTGCACTGCAGTATGGCACTCACTGCAACTACTGCAGTCAGTGCAATACTGCTAGAAGAAAAGCAAGGCAACAGCTACACAGTGTATTGGACTGTGTGTACTACTGCAGTAGTGATTTAAAATGATTGCAGCAGTGAGTGGCGTTCTACTGCAGCAGTAGTCCACTGGTACTGACTCCAATCCACTGTCTATGTCTATTTTTTTTTTCAATCACCTTTGCACTGATTGCAGCGCAGCGCAGCGCAGTCAGTGCAAAACTGTTAGAAAAAAATAGATAGACACAAGCTAGACAGTGGTTCTTGTATCAAGGATCCAAAAGACATGAAAGCACAACAGTTTTATTCTCCTCATGCTTCTCAAACCTTTTGGCGAGGCTGTCCCTCATGGCCTGCCTACATGCTTTGATGCCACGTGTGTTGGGTCCTTCATTCTGTTGAAGAAGCATCTTCAGGACTCTTACACATGGGATCACAGAGGAAACAGATGAGTCGCAATGACTCACCTCCAGTGTCACTTCCTCAATGGGTACGAGCGTCTCTAAAATGTTGCCTACTATGTCCCACTGATCTGCAGTAGGGCAAGAAAGTCCATATTCACCAGAATATTTAGTGAGAGCTCGCTTCTGCTCCAGCAACCTCTGTAACATGTGTAGCGTTGAGTTCCATCGTGTTGGAACAGCCTGTATCAGGTTGTTTTTGGGTAGGCCAAGGTCTTCCTGAATGCACCCCAATCGCTGCTTGGAAAGAACAGAATGGTGGAAATGGCCTGCGCACTTCTTCAGCATGGTAATAATGTCCAGAAAAGCTTCCTGGTGTGACAGACCATCATTTACCACCAGTTGGAGGGTGTGTGCCATGCAACTGACGTCTTACACTTCAGCAAGTCTCATACCTTTAACCATGTTCGCTCCACTGTCTCGCAGCACAAGCATCACTCGGTCTTTGCTGATTCCCCATTCTTCTAGCATGCCTAGAAACATTTCTTTAATGTACTCCTCAGTGTGGGATCCTTGCATCACTTTTGTAATCAACACCAAATGCATCCTTGTCCATCCGCTGTCAATGTAGTGGCTAGGGATGATCAAACTTTTGAAAAGTTTGGTTCGACCAGAACACCCAAACTTCCCGAAAGTTCGGGTCCGGATTTCAGAACCCCATTGAAATCAATAGGACCTGAACTTCGGTAATCAAAAACACCATTTTGAAACCCTAAAACCCAATAAATGCCCCTAAAAAGTGCCTAGGGTTCTGGGTCATGCCCCAGGGACTATTAATCACACAAAAAAAGTTCTTAAAAATTGTCGTTTTTGATAGAGAGCCAATTATTGAAAAAATTATTGAAAAAAAAAATGAGATTTCTTTGGATTTAGTGTCTGGGGGGTCTAAAAAGTGTACCTGTGAGGTTTAGGCTCTGTAGCATGTCCAGAACCAGGAAAAAAAAGGATAATTTTCTTAGAATTTTTATTAGCACAGGGATGTGGCTCCGCTCCTATCACACCTATATGTGTGTATGTGTATATATACATATATGTGTGTGTGTATATACCCCTATACAGAAGTTCAGATGTTATGCCTGCCTCCAAAGACGTCCAAAAAATGCCCAAAAAAACGCCTGCAACAACACAGTATAGGTGTATATATACACACACACATATATGTTGTGACGAGACCAATCTGGCCACTGGGCATTGGAGAAGCCTGGTTGCTCGCCTCCTGCAAGGTGACTATGGACCCTCTCTCATCAGCCCATGCTAAACGTAAACCCCATGGCAATTTGACTGTGTTTGTGGCATCTGAGCGCTGTTTGGATATGTTGAGCGCTCCGATCCAGGCTATCTGGGGATGGGTTGAATGTGGGGGTTCTGTTAAGTAGACTGGGAGTTATGCATTTTTGTGTCTTTTTGTGTTTCTTTAACCAATGTGGCTAATGTAGTCTTGCCTCTATCCTGGAAGCTAAAACTTATTCCTGTAAACTGTAAGGAACAGGAAGTCAACTCCTAATATGGTCATTCCAGGAAGTTCTGAGGAGACGGACTGTCTAAGGTGGCTCCCCATTCACCTTTTGTCAGGTGTGCTAATGACCTCACCTGTTGTCTGCTAAGGGAGGTATTGACACTCAGAGTAATGTGTATTGAGGGCTCGTTAGGGAACCATTGTTCTGTGTCTGACTATAGTTTACATTGATTGCTCCCTGGGGCTTCTGTCTCCTTGCATTGGTCAAAGCTATCTGACCAATCTCTGTTGACTCATTTTCAAGTCCTCATTTGCATAGCAGCCCTCCTGGTCAAGCTATCTGACCAATCACTACTGACTCATTTTCGAGCCCTCATTTGCATGTCTGGAGAGGACCTTATGGGGGACTGCAGGTACTGTGAAATTGACCAATGGGAAAGCGGTTGTTGGGGGAAGGATGTTCCAAATTCTGTATAAAAGTGTGCTGTGTTCTTCCAATAAATGTTGTTCCTGTTTTATCCTCAACTCGGAGCTTTGTCTCGTTCTTGGGGGGATTCACTGTATGCTGTTGGAGACTGATTGCTAGGAGTGTAAGCTGTTCGTCTGCTAGCAACTATTCGTGAGGTTCCAGGTTGGAGTGCTATTTTGTATCCAGTTCGGGAGTTTGGTGTTCTGCAGTAGCTGTGCCTGTCTCTCAGAAAGGGGCATAGCGCCTAAACGGATTTTAACCCCTTGTCTGCTGAAACGGTCCGTTACATATGTATATATACACATATAGGTGTGAAAGTAGCGGAACCCCATCCATGCACTAATGAAATTATTTGCAGGGATGTGGCTCCGCTCCTATCATGTGTGCATGTGTATATATATTGTGAGGGATTAGCTCAGTGGTAGGCGTGGATGACCCCTTTGGGGGTGCGTTTTCACAGAGAGATAGCCGAGCAGTGGTTGCAAACAACACTGTTTTATTCATGCAATTTACTTCACACAATTGCAAGCCTCAAAACAGCCAAAATAAAATAAAACAAAATAAATCCTTGCCACTGTGGGCGGCTACCTTCACACACACTGGAACCTATCTAATGAAGTCTGTCCCCAACCTACTGTTGGGCAGACTTGGCTGGTCATACAGCAGACTCTCAATAGTCCATGTTTTATCTCTTCACAATTGCACAGTTCATCTATTTCTTCCCACATAGAAATAGTTCATTTAACATGTCCCTTTTCCTCTTCATATGGAACATGTCCCTTTGTCTCTTCACACTCTTCACACTCTTCACATTCAACACAGTTCATTTACTTGTCTCTTGGCTGGCCTCTTCACATGGCAAACATTCCTTTATTTCTTTCCACATAGAAATAGTTTCTCTTCTCACCTTGAGACGATCCAAGACCTCACTTCGAGTAGTCTTCACACTGGTTACCCTCCTTAGCGTACATCACTTCAGGGGTCTTCTCCCCTGCTCACCAGCTTGTCGGGAGGCACACATCTGACTGTCCCCCTCTCCCAGCCCTCACGGCGACAGGAGGCAGCAGTCCTTCTCCCATGCCCACACGGCGTCGGGAGGCACACGTTTGTCTGTCCTCCTCTTCCCAGCTCACACAGCGACAGGAGGCAGCAATCAATAGGACTTCCTTTGGACAAATTATAGATGCCTTCATTTCCTCATTCTGAACAGCTGAAGGCCTTTCAACTTCTTGCTGGCTAGCTCTGTAGCCAACACCCTATAGTAATTAGTGAACTTTCCAAGGCAGGTGGGAATCTGTGACTACATTCCCAGATTTACCTGACTTCCTGTCACAATATATATATATATATATTTATGTTTGTGTGTGTATATATACCCCTATACAGAAGTTCAGATGTTATGCCTGCCTCCAAAGACGCCCAAAAAATGCCCAATAAACGCCTGCAACAAAAACGCCCAGGTGTGCTGTTGCAGGGTTTTTTTGGGCATTTTTTGGGCATCTTTGGAGGCAGGCATAACATCTGAACTTCTGTATAGGTGTATATATACACACACACATATATGTATATACACACATACACACATATAGGTGTGATAGGAGCGGAGCCACATCCCTGCAAATAATTTCATTAGCGCATGGATGGGGTTCCGCTACTTTCACACCTATATGTGTGTATGTGTATATATATGTGTGTGTGTATATATACCCCTATACAGAAGTTCAGATGTTATGCCTGCCTCCAAAGACGCCCAAAAAATGCCCAATAAACGCCTGCAACAAAAACGCCCAGGTGTGTTGTTGCAGCCGGTTTTTTGGGCATTTTTTGGGCGTCTTTGGAGGCAGGCATAACATCTGAACTTCTGTATAGGGGTATATATACACACACACACACACATATATGTATATATACACATACACACATATAGGTGTGATAGGACCGGAGCGACATCCCTGCAAATAATTTCATTAGCGCTTGGATGGGGTTCCGCTACTTTCACACCTATATGTGTGTATGTGTATATATACATATATGTGTGTGTGTATATATACCCCTACACAGAAGTTCAGATGTCATGCCTGCCTCCAAAGACATCCACAAAAAAGCCCAATAAACGCCTGAAACAAAAACGCCTAGGTGTTACAGGAGCGGAGCCACATCCCTGCTCTACTAAAAATTCTAAGACAAATGATCTTTTTCTTATGGCGTTCACCCTGACATGGATGAATTTGGTCAACCTGGCATACAAGGAGCGGAGCCCCATCCCTGCTCTACTAAAAATTCTAAGAAAAATTATCTTTTTCTTATGGCGGTCACCCTGACATGGAAGAGTTTGGTCACCCTGGCATAGCAGTCAGAGTCAGTTCACCTTACACTACACTACGGTCACCCTGACACTTAACACTTTCCCTACAGAAACTAGATTATTGAATCTAACTATAGTGGTATATAGTACCCTAACTACACTAGATATCCCTTTCCTCACACTAATAATTGCTAAATTACACTTTTGCAGCAGGAGTAGTAGAACTGCTTCCACTCTCTTCCACAGCCCCTGTATTACAGTGCTAGAGATTTGGCGGGGCTATGTTATATACTGGGGGGCGTATTCACTACTGATTGGCCTCTGGACCCCCTAGTCACTCCAATCACATTCCTAGCATCCTCCTGCCCCCTCAATTGGCTTTTACTGATGTTTCTGGTCCAAGAACGAGCTTTTAAAGCCCAGTTCCTGTCCCATTGCATTTTGGTCGGTTCTGGTTGCCGAGTTCCGAACTTTTTCCGCAAAGAGTTCGGAATTCGGCCGAATTTCGAACAGTGAATGTTCGGGTCGAACCGATGGTCAACCCGAACCGCTCGATCATCCCTAGTAGTGGCATGTAAGACTCATTAGTGATTCTTTTTGTCCTGACCAGCAGTCCGTCATGAATGAGAGTGAGTTGCCAGCATTCTCTGGTTTCAGCATAGTCTTAACTTTGTCAACGACCTTTTGGGGAATCTTTTGCAGCATTTCAGTTCGATAAAACTTGTCACTCTTCTGTGTATATCTTGGCTCAACTATGGACATCAACTGCCTAAATCCAGGGTCAGACACTATTGTAAATGGCTGGTTATCAGTGACCATCATCTCTGTGACTATTCTGTCCAGCAGTTGTGATCTTCCATCAGATTTTTGCCACCTGTTTTTTTTCTGAAACATATCTGTTATTGTTGCCTGGGATAGGGATAATTCACCTTGTGATTCATTTTGTTTTTTCTGTCCTGCATTGATACAATTCAAGATGATGAACTCTTAGATGGGCCCAAAGATTAGACATATTTTTGGTTTTTGCAGTTATTGATTCCATGATCACATTGTTTTTGCATGTTTTGCACAGTGCTACTGATTTTCCTGGCGATGGAAAAGAGAAATACTCCCAGACCACACTTTTAATTTTTCTCCATCCATCTCCATTAAAACAAGAAAGAGTCACAGAGTCAGACACTAATTTTGGCTTACACAAAATGGCTGGCTGACACCCTGTGGTGGCTGGCTGGCTGACTGGCACCCTGTGGTGGCTGGCACCCTGTTGTGGTGGGTGGCTGTCTGGCTGGCAGGCACCGTGTGGTGGGTGGGTGGTTGGCTGGCACCCTGTTGTGGTGGGTGGCTGTCTGGCTGGTAGGCACCCTGTGGTAGGTGGGTGGCTGGCTGGCACCCTGTGGTGGCTGGCACCCTGTTGTGGTGGGTGGCTGTCTGGCTATCAGGCACCGTGTGGTGGGTGGGTGGCTGGCTGGCACCCTGTTGTGGTGGGTGGGTGTCTGGCTGGCAGGCACTGTGTGGTGGGTATGTGGTTGGCTGGCTGGCACCCTGTGGTGGCTGGCACCCTGTTGTGGTGGGTGGCTGTCTGGCTGGCAGGCACCGTGTGGTGGGTGGGTGGCTGGCTGGCACCCTGTGGTGGCTGGCACCCTGTGGTGGTGGATGGCTGTCTGGCTGGTAGGCACCGTGTGGTGGGTGGGTGGCTGGCTGGCACCCTGTGGTGGCCGTCTGGCTGGCACATACAGGCCCAGGGCCTGTGGCTGGAGAGCTGGTACAGTCAGGACGGAGAAGGACTCAGGCAGGGCCTGTGGCTGGCTGGTTGGACTGTGTGGGACTGGGTTGCTGGCTGGCACTGGGCAGCTGTGGGTGGTGGGTGGGTGGCCGCAGCGCCTGTGTTACAGAACAGAGAGATACAGAACATGTGTCAAAGTGTTTGTTGGTCACTGTTATCATTTATCACAGAACAGATAGAATACAGAACGTGTGTCAGACTGTTGGTCACTGGCACTGCACTCACTAGATGTAGCAGAATTCTTCTTGTCTCCCCACCGACCATGCAGACTCCAGTGTGGCAGCGGCGGGTAAGACACTGTAGGAGGCAGAGGGAGGCGGCGGTATGGATGAGTGGCCCCAAATACACACGGCCGGTATTTGGAGGCCATACACCTGCATCCACACGCCTGTCAAATTAGGACCTGCGGTTGTGTTTGTACAGCTGGTGCGCCCTTAAAACATAACTCTCATAACTCAATACAGTTTTATCTTTTAGATTTAGCAGAATCAACAAGAAACAAGTTATGTTATGTTTGTGTTGGCTAATAATGATTTTCTTGTATTTTTAGTGAAAACATCATTAATAGCATAATTTATTTATTTATTTGTTTTTTTTGGGGGGGGGGGGCCCTGTCTGGTAGGCTGTGGGGGGCCCTGTTATTTCTAGCAGCAGCTCTGGAGCTACCTGTATGAGAAATTTGAAGACAGTGGTAGGGGGAGAGTGGAGCCACCTGTACTTTCTCTTGTAATCAAGAAAGAGAACAAAACAGTATTTTATCTTTCATCAGGTTTCATGTTGTCTATTATTGTGGGAATGACAGGAAGGATTGGAGAGACAGCCCCATAGTTAATACCATGCATTGCTGAGTGTACTGGACAGCTGTGAATTATCTGCAGAAATAGGTGTGTGTGAGACAGAGAAAGGGGAGGGGGTCGACCACCTGGAGACCTCACTAGGTTAATGGTAACATTTCTAACAAAAGCCCCTTTTAAAAGGCCAGACTGCGATCGTAGATAAAGGGAAAATTAACAGCTCATCGTGGAGAGAGAGCTTCCAACACCGCGGCGAAAACTGTCAGCCTCACCAATTACTAGGCGTCTGTCCAAACCCTGGCAGCCCAGCAAAATGCAGTAATTGTCTTATTTCCAGAGCAACTCATTAAACGACTAATTATCCCCATTATGTTTAAAACAGCGACATTAGGAAAAATAAGGCAGCGGCAGGACTCTACAGAAAGATTATAATTATATTGATTTTAATGAATTCCTATAAATATAACAGTGATTATTTCTTCTGTGTTTGTGTAATTAATATCAGTTGCTGGGCTCAGAATATGATTATCTGTAGCAAAACTATGAAAAGGGTGGACTCTGGCTAAAGAGTATCTGTCACCACGAGAGGTAGAGTATACTGTTGTAGAAGTTTACTAAATAAAAAACTATTCTGCCAGTCCGTTTTCAGATTACAAAACAATATCTACACTCCTGCCATTTCAAGCATTTGTGGCCCCGGGCTCCATGTGGCATATTAACCACTTAAGCCCCGGAAGATTTTACCCCCTTCCTGACCAGGCCCTATTTTGCGATTCGGCACTGTGTGACTTTAACGGACAATTGCGTGGACATGCGACGATGTACCCAAATGAAATTGATGTACTTTTTTCCCCACAAACAGAGCTTTCTTTTGGTGGTATTTGATCAGCTGTGTGGTTTTTACTTTTTGCGCTATAAACAAAAAAAGAGCGACAATTTTGAAAAAATAAAAATATTTTTCACATTTTTTCATATGAAATTCCCCCCCCCCCCCAAAAAAATGTAAAAATCTAAATTTTTTAACATTTTAGGCCAATTTGTTTTCTGCTACATATGTTTGGTAAAAAAAATCGCAATAAGCGCATTTTGATTGGTTTGCGCGAAAGTTATTGCGTTTACTAAGGGAAAGATTGTCATTTTTGGTGCTTTTTTTTTAACGAGTAATGGCGGCGATCTGCGATTATTTTTTGCGGGACTGCGACATTGCGGCGGACAGATCGGACCCTTGACTGACATTTCTGACACTTTTGGGGTTACCAGTGACATTACTACAGTAATCAGTGCTATACATATGCACTGTTACTGTAAAAATCACACTGGCAGGGAAGGGGTTAACTTTATTGGTGATGCAAGGGTTAAGTGTGTCCCTAGGGGGGTGCTTCTAACTGTAACGGGGTGTGGCTAGTGATGTAAGCACAGAGACATATGATCCTACATAGCAGGATGGTATGATCTCTGTTCTTACATCAGGGAGAATGACAGGCGGCTTTGTTTACATTAGCCGCCTGCCTTTCTCTCTCTCCACGGGGAGATCGCAAGTGTCCGGCGGACATCGGGTCCGCCGGTCACACGCGCAGACTTCTTAGGGAACGAGCGGGGGCCGGAGCGTGTGCGCACCCCCTGGAGGCTCACAGGCTAGCGACGTAGTCCTACGTCACTTTGCCTGTACGGGGCTGACCGCCGCAGTAAGTAGTCGTGCGGCGGTCGGCAAGCGGTTAATACAGAGTCAGAAATTTAAACAGAAGGTTCCAAAACATCGTCTTTTCCTCTGCTGGTTACTCAGCAATGGCAGCATGATACTGGTAGGTATGCCTCAAGTTTCGAGACCTCCCTATCAATGTAATACTGGAATTGGGCGATTTGCCCTCTTGCTCTTCTCATAACATTAGGTAGTGATCCTTTAAATGTCTATAGATCTTTAAAATTACAAAAAGTTTTGTCTATTAACCACTTTAATACCAGGCACTTTTACTCCCTTTCCTGCCCAGGCCAATTTTCAGTTTTTAGTGCCCTCGCATTTTGAATGACAATTGCGCGGTCATGCAACACTGTACTCAAACTAAGTTTTTATCATTTTGGTCACACAACTAGAGCTTTCTTTTGATGATATTTAATCACCACTGGGATTTTTTATTTTTTCCCAAATAAATGAAAAAAAAAACGAAAATTCTAAAAAATATATGTTTTTTCTTTGTTTCTGTTATAACATTTTGCAATTCAATAATCATTCTTCATAAATGTAGGGAAAAAAGGAATGTGATCTGAAGTATAACCTGTAACCAACCTCAAGCCCTAAATATGCATACAAGAAAGGAACAGTATATGAGGGAGGTCACTTAATAAAAAACAGGATTGTATAATGTCAAAAATTGTAATTTATTCCATAATTCATAATAGACATAAACATGTAAAAGGATTCCAGGTATAATACAGACATATATAAATAGAGAACTGACATAAAATATATATATATATATATATATATATATATATATACGTTACATGCATAAGTACAATTCATATCATGATAATGGAGTAGGAGTATCATAAAAGATAAAAAATCATAAACAATACATAGTCAATCTCCAAGTAAAATGTCTTTACATCTACGCGTTTCATGGAACTTTAACCACTCATCAGGAGCTTGGTTTAAAAATGATATCTGTGAATATAGACTGGAATTAGAGTATAAAAAATCTCAGTATGTAAAAGGAATTATAGCAAGTTGCTCCCAAACAAATATAAATATGATCTATGTACTTACATGTCAGTATTACAAATAAACCCAGTATCTAAAGAGGGAGTGGAACCACCCTAAAGCAAACGTCTGATCCGGGGCTGAGGCGGGCAAAGCCAATTGGTCCAAACAAGATGGAAGGGGGTAGAGAAACCCAGCACATTATGTGATTGGCAAAAGCATGCACCCTGACCTCATGCTTTGGCGAATCAAATGATCTCTGCCATGATTGGACTAAAGGCAGGCTGCCTTTAGCAAATCATGGCTCAGGGGCCAAGTACACTCCCCACACTACATAAAGGCTGCTCACGCAGCAGCAGCGTGTAGTGTCATTGTGCGGGCGATGAGACAGGGGAAGACACACGTGTGAGGCAGGGCAAGAGCAGCTTTTTTTGGAGTTTGTCAGACAGTGCAGAGACATTTCTAGCAGTGTAGGGAAGGCCAGGAACATGTGTCAGGCAGGGAGAGATTTCTTTCTTTACATCATATCAGACAGTGCAGCACCAGTGAGTGATTCATTCCTAGCAGTGTAGGAAGGGCCAGGAACGTGTGTCAGGCAGGGAGAGATTTCTTTCTTTACATCATATCAGACAGTGCAGCGCCACTGAGTGAATCATTGCTAGCAGTGTAGGGAGGGCCAGGAACGTGTGTCAGGCAGGGAGAGATTTCTTTCTTTACATTATATCAGACTTTGCAGCGCCAGTGAGTGATTCATTCCTAGCAGTGTAGGGAGGGCCAGGTATGTGTTTCAGGCAGGGTGAGATTTCTTTCTTTACATCAGATATCAGTTCAGAGTATCAGTGGCGGCCGGCCGATAGGGGGCACAGGGGCGCCGCCCCCCCAAAAAAAAGAAGGGAAAAAAAAAAGATTAAAAAAAAAAAATGGTCAAATTTCTGCCCACTAGGGGCGCCAGACCTAGTGGTGGGTATGGGGGGGGGGTGGGGTTTTTGACCCCACCTGCAGCAAGCAGAGGCGCCGATTGGCGGCCTTCTGGGGGTCATCGGGGAGCAGAGCAATGCGCCCCGACACCCCCCACTTTGCTGATGTCCGGACTGTGATTGGTCCAGACTCCAGCCTGGACCAATCACAGGAGGACATGGACCTGGTGACGTGATGCATGTGGGCGGTGAACCGCCCCGGCATCACGATCACCTTCCATTCCCACCCGCCAGCTCAGAGAGGAGAGGAGAGCGAGAGCCGCCCAGCCGCGTGTGAGGAGGCGGAGTCGGGACTCGGAAGGAAACAATCGGCAGTACACCGGCCATCCGCAGAGAGTACTCCGTCCGCCAACGGTAAGTGAGGCCTTAAGGGGGGGCGCGCACCGCATGGGGGGGGCGCCCACACCGCACCAGGGGGGGCGCCCGCACCGCATCTCACCGGGGGGCCCACCCCGCATCTCACCGGGGGGGCCCGTCCGCACCGGGGGGGGCTGTACACTCTTGCCTGGCAGTACTTCTTAGTTGCATATTATAGTTAATCTTCCTTAAAGAGATCCTTCATCTATCACACGCTTATCATGCGATCAATAACTCAGCAGAGAGATCCGTGTCTCTCCTTGCAGGGGAAGGACAGGTAGAAGACATGCACCATTCTAGGATGTGCCGGGTTCTCCCTGATGTGGTGGTCTCCTACAGATGAGCTGCCATTCCCCCCGGGCTCGGGGGAATAGTTTAGTTTGCATTTACCAACAGGAATGCGAGACGCCAAACCACATCTGAAAACCAGGAAAATGGAACTCGAGAACTTTGGAAAAGTCGCAGATCTGTTTGACGCGTGTCTGCAGGAAAACTGAAAGAATGCTAATAGTGTGGCGCTTGTGCTACAAACACACCTTCCCCATATTATGTGACGTAACACACATGTATGCACATCTCTGCACATGTATGTATCTCTGTATTGCATCTCTGCGCATGTATCTCTGTACATACATACACATACACATGCATCTCTGCACATGTATCTCTGCACATCTCTATACATACATACACATGCATCTCTGCACATGCATCTCTGCACATCTCTATACATACATACACATACACATGCATCTCTGCACATGTATCTCTGCACATCTCTGTACATACATACACATGCATCTCTGCACATGTATCTCTGCATTGCATCTCTGCACATCTCTGCATTGCACATCTCTGCACATGTATGTATCTCTGTATCTCTGTGCAGAGATACACATGCATCTCTGCACATGTATTTCTGCACATCTTTGCACATACATACACATACACATGCATCTCTGCACGTATCTCTGCACATCTCTGTACATACATACACATACACATGCATCTCTGCACATGTATCTCTGCACATCTCTGTACATACATACACATACATCTCTGCACGTGTATCTCTGTATTGCATCTCTGCACATGTATCTCTGCACATCTCTGCACATACATACACATACATACACATGCATCTCTGCACATGTATCTCTGCATTGCACATCTCTGCACATTGTGCAGAGATGTGCAATGCAGAGATGCATGTGTATGTGTATGTATGTGCAGAGATGTGCAGAGATGCAATACAAAGATACATACATGTGCAGAGATGTGCAATGCAGAGATACATGTGCAGAGATGCATGTGTATGTATGTGCAGAGATATATGTGCAGAAATGCAATACAGAGATACATACATGTGCAGAGATGTGCATACATGTGCAGAGTTGTGCAATGCAGAGATGTGCATACATGCATACATACAGAGATGCAATGCATTGCAATACACTGTGCATTGATGGCCTGATGGGGGACATGCTGATCAGTGGTCACTGTGTATTGATGGGGGGCATACTGCTGGTCAGTGGTCCCTGTGCATTGATGGGGGACATGCTGGTCACTGTGCATTGATGGGGGACATGCTGGTCACTGTGCATTGATGGGTGACATGCTGGTCACTGTGCATTGATGGGGGACATGCTGGTCACTGTGCATTGATGGGGGACATGCTGGTCACTGTGCATTGATGGGGGACATGCTGGTCACTGTGCATTGATGGGGGACATGCTGGACACTGTGCATTGATGGGGGACATGCTGGACACTGTGCATTGATGGGGGACATGCTGGACACTGTGCATTGATGGGGGACATGCTGGACACTGTGGATTGATGGGAGATATGCTGGTCACTGTGAATTGATGGGGGACATGCTGGTCACTGTGCATTGATGGGTGACATGCTGGTCATTGTGCATTGATGGGGGACATGCTGGACACTGTGCATTGATGGGGGACATGCTGGTCACTGTGAATTGATGGGGGACATGCTGGTCACTGTGCATTAATGGGGGACATGCTGGTCACTGTGCATTGATGGGGGACACGCTGGTCAATCTTGAACCAACCTAATGATTGTTTGTTAAGTCACGCAATTTTTTACCACGTTTTTTGCCACGAAGCAATAGCTATTACATTTTTCTTTTTGCGCCCCCCCCCCCAAAAAAAAAAAATTTTGAGCACCAGCCGCCACTGCAGAGTATTATTCATTGGTCAGTTGTAGAAAATTCTATAAGCATCACAGACCTATAGGATTATAGATCACATCAGATATCAGTCAGAGTATTGTTCATTGGTCAGTTGTGGAAAATTCTATAGGCATCACAGACCTAAAGGATTATAGATCACATCAGATATCAGTCAGAGTATTGTTCATTGGCCAGTTGTGGAAAATTCTATAAGCATCACAGATCATCCATCTATAGGATTATAGATTACATCAGATATCAGTGAGAGTATTGTTCATCTGTCATTTGGGTACATCCTATAAGCAGCACAGATCATCTATAAGGCTATAGATTACATCATATTACGTCATTGAGTATATATTGGTCAGTTGCGTATACCCTATATTGATCTGTATCAACATCATGTCCAAAAGGCTGACAAGGTTAGGTGGACGCTCAGAGGCCATGAAAAGAGGGCAAGAAGTCTCTGTGTCTATTGTGAAAAGTGGTAGCCACAGTCGACATAGTGCATCCTCTGCATGCGGGGCACGCCCGTCCTTTATTTCTGGTGCTGCCCGTGCTATTCAGCCACAACATGTGGAAGAGTTGGTGGAGTGGATCAATAAGCCGTCCTCATCCTCCTTGTCCTCTGACACCCATGCTCACAGTAGTTTGCCTTCCACCGCAGCTGCCAAAGCGGCCCATTCCACAGGCTCCTTCTCCACGGGTACTCCTTCAGTTGCCCCACCATCATGCACGGAGGAGTCACCAGGAACTATTCAATCATAGTGTCAGTGACATTCTGCTGGAGAATGCCTGCCCGGCAATTTGAAAGCTGTGATGTTGGTTCCCAGGTTGATGAAGGGAATAATGTGAGCCTAGAGAGAGAGGGTGACAATGATGGGCAAGAAACCAGCAGTCATGTTGCCACAGCTGGAGCATATTGCCAAGTTTGCTCCATTGATGAGGAGGGAGGGCATGATGAGGTCACTGACTGTACTTGGGTGCCTGACAGGATAAAGGAGCAGGAGGAGGAGGGGGAGGATGAGGAGGACGCACAACTCCAACGAGGCAGGATGTGCTCCAGGGGCCGCCATACCAGTAGCCAACCTATTGCGTACCAGCACAGAGCTCCACAGGTGCAGGGTGCTGCAAAATCCCCACAGACTCCAAAAAGTTCCTTAGTGTGGGCTTTTTTCAGCATCTTTGCAATAGACCGCAGCGTTGCTGTTTGCAACATCTGTCTAAAGCGGATTAAGCATGGTCAGAACACCAGCCGCTTGGACACCACATGCTTGACAAGGCATATGATGACCTGCCATGCAGTCCATTGGCAACAGCACCTGAAAGAGACACCAGATTAGTGATGAACCGAACACCCCCCCGGTTCGGTTTTCACCAGAACAGAGCAAACAGAGAATAAGTTAATTCAAACAAACAAACCCCATTGAAGTCTATGGGATTCAAACCTCAAAAATCAAACAGCCTAATTTTGAAGGCTTAAATGCAAGTTATTGCCCAAAAAAGTGTATGGGGGTCCGGGTCCTGACCTGGGGAACATGTAGCAATGAAAAAAAAGTTTTTCAAAACTATAGTTTTTTAAAGGAGCACTGATTTACTGAAGCTTAAAGTGAAACTATAAAAATGAAAAATTCCTTCAAATATCGTGCCTGGGTGGTCCCCTAAATGTGCCTGTAAAGTAGTGCATCTCTACGATGTATGTAGCCTGCTGCAGCAATACCGACATTTGTAAAGCAAAAGATGTCATATACAAATATACATACAAATTTCAAATCGCATGTACTTGTCATACAGGTGCAGAAAAATTGGGCCTTGTTTGTTGGTGGTGCCTGAACACCGTAACCCCTCGCAGTTACTCTTGCTGGGCGCAGGAATGGGCCCTGCTGCTAAAAAATCCATACAAATTTGAAATCGCATGTACTTGTCATACAGGTGCCAAAAATTTAGCCTTTGCTGTTTGTGGTGCCTGAACACTGTAACCAAGGCCTCGCAGTTACTCTTGCTAGGTGCAGGAATGGGACCTGCTAGTAAGAATTCCATACAACTTTAAAAATTGCATGTGCTATACAAGTGCCAAAAATTGGACCTTTGCCGTTGGTGGTGCCTGAACACCATAACCAAGGCCTCAAAGTTACTCTGGCTGGGAGCAGGAATGAGACCTGCTGGTAAGAATTCCATACAAATTTGAAATTGCATGTACTATGCAAGTGCCAAAAATTGGGCCTTTGCCGTAGGTGGTGCTTGAACACCGTAACCAAGGCCTCGCAGTTACTCTTGCTGGGAGCAGGAATGGGACCTGTTGGTAAGAATTCCATACAAATTTGAAATTGCATGTACTACACAGGTGCCAAAAATTGGGCCTTTTGTGTTGGCGGTGCCTGAACACCGTAAACCCTCACAGTTAGCAGGGCACAGGGATAGAGCCTGCTGTTAAAAATGACATACAAAATTTAAATTGTATGCACCTGTCATACAAGTGCAGAAAAATTAGGCCTTGGGGGTTGGCAGTGACCTAAACCAAAAACATTGATGGAAGCTAGCAGAATCAAGGTAGAGGAATAGGATAGACAGCATATGCAGTCTTCAAGGGATGGCAGACCCCTAGCAAATTCAATCAGTTACATCAGCATCAGGAGCCTGATAGCTCTTGCTGATCCAGGACTGGTTCATTTTGATAAAAGTCAGCTGGTCAACAGAGTCTGTGGACAGACGCACCATTTTGTCTGTCACAAAACCTCCAGCAGCACTGAATGTCCGTTCAGAAAGCACGCTGGAAGCAGGACAGGCCAGTAGCTCCATTGCATATTGAGCAAGTTCTGGCCAGTGGTCCATCCTCAAGACCCAGTAAGCCAGTGGATGCGCAGCTGGAAAGGTATCCAAGTCTGCTCTTGTGCCTAGATAATCATGCACCATATGATGGAGATGCTGCTGATAGTTGCTTAAACCTAACAGCCCTGGGTGCTGCTGAGGACAAAAGAACCGTTTAAAGGCATCGGTCAGCCGGCCGCCTTCTCCACCGCTCCTCCTTTGGTTGAACGATGCCTCAGCAACACGTCCGGAGAATGTTGACCTCCCAGTGTCTGGAAAAAGGCGGTACACAAGTTTTTTTTTTCAAGGACTCCTCAAGATGTTTCATCCTTTGCTCCCTCTGTAAAGGGAGGATGAGCTCTGCAACCTTACCCTTGTAACGTGGATCAAGAACGGTTGCCAACCAGTAATTATCCCTCTCCTTGAAAGCACAAATCCTCGGGTCCTTTTGCAGCCTTTGAAGAACCAGGGAGCCCATGCAACGTAAGTTGAAGGAGGGATGAGCTTCTGAGTCCTCTGGGTCACTAAGGATGACATTGTCAGCAGTAGCAACCTCTCCCCAACCACGTACAACTCCTGGGGTTTCTGGGGAATCAAAACCATCCCTTGAAGACTGCTGTATGCTATCCTCTTCCTCTACATCCATGCTGTCGAAATACTCATCCTCCTCCTCCTCTTCCTCCTGTGTGTTTTGTGGCCCTGCATGAATGATATCTGCATAAAGGGGGCCTTGTGAGGAAAGGAAGTCCTCCTCTTCCTGCCGCTGTTCTGCCTCAAGTGCCCTGTCCATGATTCCACGCAGCGTGTGCTCCAGCAGGTAGACTAGCAGGATAGTGTCACTGATGCATGCATCGTCTCAGCTCACCATCCTTGTGGCCTCCTCAAATGGTGACAGGATGATGCATGCATCCTTACTTAAAAGCCACTGGCGTTGCAAAAAAAAACAAGCTCCCTGACCCTGTCCTTGTACCATACTCACACAGGTACTCATTGATAGCCCTCTGATGCGTTTGCAGCTGCTGCAGCATTGCCAACATTGACTTCCACCTGCTGGGCATGTCACAAATGAGGCGGTTATTGGGCAATATTAAATTCCCGTTGAATGTCAGATAAGCGAGCACTGGCATTGAACGAATGGTGGAAATGGCCACAGACTTTCCTGGCCTGCCTCAGGAGATCTGCTCAAGAAACGCTGCACCACCAGATTCAGAACATGTGCCAAGCATGGAACATGTGTCAAGTGTCCCTGTCAGAGGGCGGAGAGAAGGTTGGTTCCATTATCGCATACAACCATTCCTGGCTCAAGCTGTCATGGCGTCAACCATCTCTGAGCCTGCCCCTGCAGAGCTGACAGAATCTCTGCACTGGTGAGACTCCTATCCCCTAGACAGACCAACTAAAGCACAGCATGGTATCTTTTAGCCTGACTGCTTGCTTAGCCCCTTGAATGCTTAGAGAGCACTGCTGCTGCAGAGGAGAATTGAGCAGAAGAGGACATGGAGGAGGAGGAGGCGGTGAAGTAGCCAGATGTGGCAGAACCAGCACCAGCACCAGCTTTCTGGAGGCGTGGTGGAAAAACAAGCTGCAACACTGAACCCTGTCCTGCATCCTTCCCAACTGCCAGCAGAGTTACCCAGTGCGCCGTGAAAGAAATGTAACATCCCTGTCCATGCCTGCTGAACCAAGAGTCAGCAGTAAAGTGCACCTTACTGCTGACCGCTTTGTCCAACAAGGTAAAAAAACTACCTTCCACATGACGGTAGAGAGCCTTACGGGAAAAGAAATGCCTTTTTGGGACCTGCCACTGTGGTGCAGAACATTCCAAAAATTTGCAAAAGGGAGCTGAGTCTACCGGATGAAAAGGCAGCAACTGTAATGCTAGCAATTTGGCCAAGCTAGCATTAAGACGCTGAGCATGTGGATGGCTGGGACTGTATTTCTTTCTATGGTTCAAATACTGGGGTAGTGAAATTTACCTGCTGCTCAAAGCAAGCAGGGGTTTACTGCTAGCAGATTAGGTGCAAGTCTCTGTGCCACTCATTTCTATACCATCATCCCTCTCAATGCTGGTATTTGAGAAAGCATGAGGTATAGTAGGGTTAGAGATCGCAGATGAGGAGCAAGGTGATGTATGCTTGTTTTGATCTGGTGCCTCTTTCAGGTGCTGTTGCCAACGGACTGCATGGCAGGTCGTCATATGCCTTGTCAAGCATTTGGTGCCCAAGCAGCTGGTGTTCTAGCCACACTTGATCCGCTTTAGACAGATGTTGCAAACAGCAATGCTGCAGTCTACTGCACAGATGCTGAAAAAAGACCACACTAATAAACTTTTTGAAGTCTTCGGGGATTTTGCAGCACCCTGCACCGGTGGAGCTCTGTGCTGTGATGCAATAGGTTGGCTACTACTATGGCGGCCCCTGGAGCACATCCTGCCTCGTTGGAGTTGTGCATCCTCCTCATCCTCCCCCTCCTCCTCCTCTATCCTGTCAGGCACCCAAGTACAGTCAGTGACCTCATCATCCCCTCCCTACTCGTCACTGGAGCAAACTTGGCAATATGCTTCAGCTGTGGCAACATGACTGCTGGTTTCTTGCCCATCATTGTCACCCCCTCTCTCTAGGCTCCCGTTATTCCCTTCATCAACCTGGGAACCAACATCACAGCTTTCAAATTGCTGCGCATCCTCCAGGAGCATGTCACTGACACTATGATTGAACTGTTCAGGAGACTCCTCCGTGCATGATGGTGGGGCGACTGAAGAAGTAGCTGTGGAGAAGGAGCCTGTGGAACAGGCTGCTTTGCAGCTGCAGTGGAAGGCAAACTACTGGGAGCGTGGGTGTCAGAGGAGAAGGAGGATGAGGACAGCTTATTGATCCACTCCAGCAACTTTTCCACATGTTGTGGCTGAATAGGACGAGCACCACCGGAAACAAAAGGAAGGGCGTGCCATAGGATGCACTATGTCGACTGTGACCACCACTTTTCACAATGGACACTGAGGCTGCTTGCCCTCTTTTCGTGGCCTGTGAGCATCTGCCTCTCCTTGTCAGCCTTTCGGACATGATGTTGATACAGATCAATATAGGGTATATGCAACTGACCAATAGATACTCGATGACCTGATTTGATGTAATTGATAGCCCTATAGATGAGCTGTGGTGGTTATAGATGTATGCAAGTGACCAATTAACAATACTCTCACTGATATCTGATGTAATCTATAATCCTATAGATGGATGATCTGTGATGCTCATAGAATGTTCCACAACTGGCCAATGAATACTCTGACTGATATCTGAAATGATCTATAACCCTATAGGTCTGTGAATATTAACCGCTTTACCACCGCCCACAGTAATATTACTGCGGCAGAGTGGCTCGTTATCATCTGACGACGTAGTACTACGTTGTCAGACACTCCCCCTTCTGGGCGGCGCTTGCGCGCCGCCGGAGGCTCGCTCCCACTGTTTTCATTCACAGCGGGAGTCGGGCCAGGGGAGGAGCAGCGGCGATCGCCGCTGCTCTGCCCCGATCGCCGGGGATCTAGTGTGGAGATCCGCCCGCCTGTGTAAACACAAGCGGGCGGATCTCCATAGTGACAGGGAGTGACAGATCTGAGTGTTCAGCATAGCCCCCTACCCCCCTACACGTCAGTAAGCACCAGGCATACATTAACCCCTCCCTCTCCAATAAAATTAACCCCTTCCCTGCCAGTGTCATTTTTACAGTAACAGTGCATATATATAGCACTGATTACTGAAGTAATGTCACTGGTACCCCCAAAAGTATCAAAAATGTCAGTCAAGGGTCCGATCTGTCCGCCGCAATGTCGCAGTCCTGCAAAAAAAATCGCAGATCGCCGCCATTACGCGTTAAAAAAAAAAACACCAAAAATGACGTAAATCTTTCCCTTAGTTAGTAAACGCAATAACTTTTGCGCAAACCAATCAAAATACGCTTATTGCGATTTTTTTTACCAAACATAGGTAGCAGAAAACAAATTGGCCAAAAATTTAAAAAAAAATTGGTTTTTACATCTTTTTTGGGGGGAATTTCATATAAAAAAATGTTAAAAATATCGTTATTTTTTCAAAATAAACGCTCTTTTTTTGTTTATAGCGCAAAAAGTAAAAATCACACAGGTGATCAAATACCACCAAAAGAAAGCTCTGTTTGTGGGAAAAAAAAGGACGTAAATTTCGTTTGGGTATGGCGTCGCACGACCGCGCAATTGTCAGTTGAAGTCGCACAGTGCCGAATCGCAAAAAGTGGCCTGTACGGAAGACAGCAAAATCCTCCGGTGGTAAAGTGGTTAATGAATGTTCAACAACTGACCAATGAATACTGTGACTGATATCTGAAGTGATCTATAATCAAATAGGTCTGTGAATATTATAGAATGTTCCACAACTGACCAATGAATACTGTCACTGATATCTGAAGTGATCTATAATCAAATAGGTCTGTGAATATTATGGAATGTTCCACAACTGACCTATGAATACTGTGACTGATATCTGAAGTGATCTACAATCAAATAGGTCTGTAAATATTATGGAATATTTTACAATTGACCAATGAATAGAGTTGAGCGGACACCTGGATGTCTGTATTCGGCGGGTTCGGCCGAACTTGAAAAAAAAGTCCGGGTCCGTGACCCGGACTTTTTCCGAACTTTACCCGGACACCGAACCCCGAACCCTATTGAAGTCAATGGGGACCCGAACTTTCAGGCATTAAAATGGCTCTAAAGAACCAATGGAAAGGGCTAGAGTGCTGCAAATGGCAGCAAAATGTAGTTAAGAGCATGGCAAGTGCTCTGCAAACAAATGTGGATAGGGAAATAACTTAAAACAACAAAAAAAAACAGAAAAAATAAAACAATTTTCTTCATCTGTGAAGAACGAGGCCCATATGGAGGAGGGAGGTTGAGGTGGCGGTGGATGTGGCGGTGTAGGTGGAAGCGGCGGTGGAGGGGGACGAGGTAGCCAACACAGCTATTTTTTAGTCATTTTAAATTAGGGTACACCCCAAATATATATATATTCAATATATTGAATAGCGGAATAGAAAAAAGTATATAAAAAGGTGTATCTCACACGTACCGATACAGACTATGCCGCAATTTAATTTTTTTTTTACCCCAAAAGGGTGTATATTGAATAGCGGAATAGAAAAATTTTTATACAGCGGTGTATCTCACACGTACAAACACAGACTAGGCCCCGATTACAATTTTTTGTACCCTAAAGGCAGGATGAGGATGAGGAAGAGGAGTAGGAGGAGTTCGGAACAGGAGGCAAACTGAAGCGCCCTGCAATCCTCGGCGGTGGAAGGAGATGCGCCAAACAAATTTGAAAGGTGTATCTCACACGTACCGATACAGACTATGCCGCAATTTAATTTTTTTTTACCCCAAAAGGGTGTATATTGAATAGCGGAATAGAATTTTTTTTATAAAAGGTGTATCTCACACGTACAAACACAGACTAGGCCCCGATTACAATTTTTTGTACCCAAAAGGCAGGATGAGGATGAGGAAGAGGAGTAGGAGGAGTTTGGAACAGGAGGCAAACTGAAGCGCCCTGCAATCCTCGGCGGTGGAAGGAGATGCGCCAAACAAATTTGAAAGGTGTATCTCACACGTACCGATACACACTATGCCGCAATTTAATTTTTTTACCCCAAAAGGGTGTATATTGAATAGCGGAATAGAAAAAAATTTATAAAACGGTGTATCTCACACGTACAAACACAGACTAGGCCCCGATTACAATTTTTTGTACCCTAAAGGCAGGAGGAGGATGAGGAAGAGGAGTAGGTAGAGTTCGGAACAGGAGGCAAACTGAAGCGCCCTGCAATCTTTGGCGGTGGAAGATGCACCAAAAAAATTTGAAAGGCGTATCTCACACGTACCGATACAGACTATGCCGCAATTTAATTTTTTTTACCCCAAAAGGGTGTATATTAAATAGCGGAATAGAATTTTTTTTATAAAAGGTGTATCTCACACGTAAAAACACAGACTAGGCCCTGATTACAATTTTGTGTACCCTAAAGGCAGGATGAGGATAAGGAAGAGGAGTAGGAGGAGTTTGGAACAGGAGGCAAACTGAATCGCCCTGCAATCCTCAGCGGTGGAAGATACGGCCCAAAAATTTGAAAGGTGTATCTCACACATACCGATACAGACTATGCCGCAATTAAATTTTTTTTTACCCCAAAAGGGTGTATATTGAATAGCGGAATAGAAAAAATTTTATAAAGCGGTGTATCTCACACGTACAAACACAGACTAGGCCCCGATTACAATTTTTTGTACCCTAAAGGCAGGATGAGGATGAGGAGTAGGAGGAGTTCGGAACAGGAGGCAAACTGAAGCGCCCTGCAATCCTCGGCGGTGGAAGATGCGCCCAAAAAATTTGAAAGGTGTATCTCACACGTACTGATACAGACTATGCCGCAATTTAATTTTTTTTACCCCAAAAGGGTGTATATTGAATAGCGGAATAGAAAATTTTTATAAAACGGTGTATCTCACACATACAAACAGAGACTAGCCCCCGATTACAATTTTTTGTACCCTAAAGGCAGGATGAGGAGTAGGAGGAGTTTGGAACAGGAGGCAAACTGAAGCGCCCTGCAATCCTCAGCGGTGGAAGATGCGCCAAAAAAATTTGAAAGGTCTATCTCACACGTTCCGATATAGACTATGCCGCAATTAAATTTTTTTTTACCCCAAAAGGGTGTATATTGAATAGTGAAATAGAAAAAAGTATATAAAATTGGTGATTTTTCAATAGCACATGTGAACACAGCAGTGTCTTTATTTTTTAAAAAAAATTCCCCTTTAACTTTGTAATTTTTAAATAGCAGATTAGAACAGCACTCTGTAGTAAAATATAGCTGAACGCTGCACACAACAGACTGATAAAAATATTTTTTTTTTCTCCCTCCTCCTCCTCAGTGGGCTCAAGTGAGGGCAAAAAGATCATTCACTGCACCACCCCCCACACAGCAAAATCTATGTAGATCGCTAACGGACGATTGTTCTGTCCTGTGTATCCTAATTTCTCTCTGCCTAATCTCTCCAGCCTGTCCCTAAAATGCTCAAATATCTTTCCCTGCCTACACTCCGACCTGTCCCTGCATTCTTTTCGGGCATAATGTTGTTTTACCCTGTCTGTCCCTAATCAGCAGCAGCCAGCACCGTTATGTGTGCTCTCTCCCTACACTACAGCAGACTGACGCACTGTGCGCTGTGTCTCGAGCTTATAAAGACCTAGGTCACATGCTTCAGCTGGCCAATCACAGCCATGCCATTAGTAGGCATGGCTGTGATGGCTTCTTTGGCACACCAGTTAAACGCTTGTTGATTGGCTGTTGAAAACCCGCCATTAAAAGCGCGCCATTACATACAAAACAGGAAATAAAATTACCGAACACGGATTTTAAACCTGAACATACAGTAAAGTTTTCAGGTCCCTGTCCGGGTAGCAAAAATCCAATTATCCGGTACGGACCCGAATAATACAGTCCGTGTTCGCTCAACACTACCAATGAATACTCTGACTGATATCTGAAGCGATCTATAACCATACAGGTCAGTGATTATTATAGAATGTTCCACAACTGACCAATGAATACTCTGAATGATATCTGAAATTATCTATAATCAAATAGGTCTGTGAATGTTATAGAATGTTCTATAACTGACTAATGAACACTGTGACTGATATCTGAAGTGATTTATAATCAAAATAGGTCTGTGAATATTATAGAATGTTCCACAACTGAACAATGAATACTCTGAAGGATATCTGAAGTGATCTATAAACAAATAGGTCTGAATATTATAGAATGTTCTACAACCGAGTAATGAACACTGGTAACGGCAGCAGGCTGGTACACAAATCAGTATTTGGCTGTCTCCAATGGACAAGCAGGAGCCAAATCTCACAGCAGCATCGTCATTTAAAGTCAAGAGTCTTGCTTAGCCATCATTTTGCTATAGGCCAGGTGGGAACTGATTAAAAAAGATTAGGTTTATTTTTTCTAATCACTACAATTTCTAACAGTGTATTAAGTGTAATATAAAAAACATGAAAATCAGCAGAGACAGTCGCAGCCTCTTGTAATAGTTTTGCTCACTTGGGAAGTCAGCACAGCGATCCCACTAAGAGAGATAAAGGGAAAGCGGTCTTGAAACTGTATGAAAACATACATACTGGCCTGACCCTTTAAGGCCTTTTGCACACAGGAGTAAAATGTTTTTTTACTGATCTGAAATTGTTGTCTATGGGCAGGGGTGTTGCGAGGTGGAAAAAAGACCAGGGGCTTAAGCCCGAAGGTAAATTTGTAACCCCTCCTACATTTTAAACAAAATCCAGGCCACGCTCCACCCAATGCCCCCCTCACCCCTGCTCAATGCCCCGCCATGCACAATGCCCAGTGCCCCTCAATGCAGCCTCATCAATGCCGATCAGCTCAGCCTCATCAGTGCCCATCAATGCAGCCTCATCAGTGCCCATCAGCTCAGCTTCACCAGTGCCATCAATGCAGCCTCACCAATGCCCATCAATGCAGCCTCATCAGTGCCCATCAATGCAGCCTCATCAGTGCCCATCAGCTTAGCCTCACCAGTGCCCATCAATGCAGTGTCATCAGTACCCATCAGCTCAGCCTCACCAATGCCCATCAATGCAGCCTCACCAGTGCCCATTAAATCATCAATGCAGCCTTATCAGTGCCTATCAATGCAGCCCCTTTCAGTGCCCATCAATGCAGCCAGATCAATGCCCATCAGCTCAGTCTCACCTGTGCCCATCAATGCAACCTGATCAGACAGTGCCCATCAGCTCAGCCTCACCTGTGCCCATCAGCTCACCCTCACCTGTTCCCATCAATGCAGCCTTGCCAGTGCCCATCAATGCTGCTTTGCCAGTGCCCATCAACGCAGCCTGATCACAGTACCCATCAGCTTAGCCTCACCCGCGCTCATCAGCGCAGCCTTGCCAGTGCCCATCAACGCAGCCATGCCAGTGCCCAGCAGCTCAGCCTTACCTGTGCCCATCAATGCAGCCTGGTTAGACAGTGTCCATCAGCGCAGCCTTGCCAGTGCCCATCAACTCAGCTTTGCCAGTGCCCATTAATGCAGCCTTGCCAGTGCCCATCAGTGCAGCTTTGCCAGTGCATTGGGCGGGGAGAGGAGAGAAGACAGTTTACACTGAGCAGGGATCTTCCTCTTACCCGGCGCCATGCGGCCGTTGCCACACTAAGTCCCGTCTCCTGGATCGGCTCCTATGATGCACATTACAGGTCCTGGCATTGGACCAGTGAGATGTCCATCATAGGAGCCAGTCCAAGAAGCGGACTTTATATGACACTTGACTGCGCCGGGTAAGCGTGAGATCCCCACTCTATGTAAATCGGTGGTGCTCACCCTCCTCCAGAGGCAACCCTGCAAAGCGGCCCCCGGGCAGGCTGCCAATCCCGAGTTCCTGGCCAACCCACTTGGGACTCAGGGCTAATTATTGTCTACAGCCCCCCCTGCCGACGCCACTGCTATGGGACATTGCACGCAGCTCAGTAAAGATCAGTAATACAGCGTTAAGTACAGAGCAGTAGAATAAAAAAAGAAATTTTTACTTTTGAGGGCAGTAATAAACGTACGTTTACTCGTCTATAAGCATGTTTATGCAAGGATAAACTAGTATATTACAATTCTGGCAATGAAGAACAATTTTATTCTTCTACATGCTTTTACACATTTACTTGCCTATACTGAACATTACTCACCTCTTTACACAGTTTTTGGCCCCTTGCACATGGGTGTCACAAGTTCCTGAGTAAACATTACTAAATTATGACGCCCGTGTGCAAGGGGCATAAAATGTTGTTGAGTCTGCAGTACATTGCAGTTGCAGTGCATTCACTGTAATTAGGTATGCACAAAGGAGGAAATACAAATTCTCTGGATCTCCAATTAGGTATGCACAGAAGCAGAAGTATAAATATTGTGGGTCTTTAATAAACAGTGCTACCTACTGGGACAAATTGTAAGGCCCCAAACACGACAAATCAGCAATGGTGTGACTTAAGCCCCGTACACACACACAGATCGTCGTCATACAAACGTCGGCGGACGAAAGATCTGCCGATTGTACGCGTGTTAGTATGGTGCCTCCGACAGCTGTCTGCACACAATCCGCGGACAAGAGTCTTTCTTGCAAACATGAAAACCGGACACCAGAACGGACGATTGTTCGCCTGTCAGTACAGAAATCAGCCGACAGACCGCAGATTTGCAAGACTGGGCATGCTCAGAAAATAAAAAACACAGGGAAAGTTAACCATTACATGACATCACTTCTGCAGTCAGCTGAAGTCTGCGGACAAAATTCTTGTGCTGTCCTTGTGCTGTCTTTGCACTTTTCAACAGACACCGACATCCCGGGGAGAAAAGACGAACATTTGTATGACGACGATCTGTGTGTGTGTACGGGGCTTTAGATGCTGAAATTGTTTATTAGGCTAGTGAAAATTGGGACTTGCTCCCAACATTTATAATTGTATAGCAATTATAGAACCAATGATTTTGTCTACAAAAAAACGTATCAGACAAGCAGATATGAGCCAGGATTGAAGTGTCTTTCATACAATGACCTTTCCATAAGCATACATATTTAAATTTGCCAGACGTGGTTTTATACATACCGAGTTAAGAAGAGGATTCCTGTTGGATTATACCAATCAGCTAGAAAAATGGAACCTGGAACATTAATTTATTTGAGCAGAGCTGATTAGGCATGTCAACCATGGAAATCAGACATACCATTTGCAAACGGGTGCATTGAATATAAGTCAATTTACCGCACAGTGGAGGATGAAAACGCCACTGCAGGCCTTTGGGGGGACATAATCTGTCTAGTAATATCTCGCCTCCTCCAATGAAAGGAAAATTATAAGTGGAGATACTCTTTAAAACAGTTGTTTTCAGAGCAAGTTTTGTTCCAGTTTAAAATATTTTAATTATCAGTAGGCTTCACTGTCATGAAGATGGAACTATCATGTTTCAGCAAAAATGTGATTTATGGAAAAAGTAAATCTCCTTTAAAGTAAATGCCAATCAATGCTTGACAGATGGAGTCCCTGTGGAGCAAAATGAAAAAAAACGAGAACTTTATGAAGTTTTATTGAGCTGTGGAAGGACTGACAGAAACCTCTCACAGGCAGCACATACAACATCTAATTAATAGGCTACAACTAATGGATAAAGATAACACTGAAAAGAGTCTCGGAGTGCCTGTACATAGGGAAAAAAATTCTACAATAGATAATTAAGAATATGCATACATTTCATGACACTTGACGGGTGTGAATCATCAATTATTCACTAACAGGTGACAAAAAGTGACTCTCTTATTACTTGTTTACTTTTCCATACTCCTACATTGTTGCTTTAGCGTTCCTCTGCATTTGACTGCCAGGTGGCAATGACTGCATCCTCAAATATCGTAAAATGATCTGCAGTTGATCTATGTGGTTACATTCTTGCATTTATCTTGAGATATTTTTTGGGCCAGTCTGTATTCCTGCTTTTACAACAGAGTAAACAATAACCAAGTTTCTGCTGCTCTTTTAATAAAACGGTATTTGTAAGATAAAACAAGGTTTGTAAGGCTAATGGAAAAAGATTCTGCCCAAAATATAACTGATCAAAATGAGCATAGAACACTACTGTGAAGGCCCTGTGACCCAGGGTCAGCTCTGGCTTTTGTGCTTTTGTACCATAGATAGCATCCACGACTTAAAGCCCTGTACACGCTATGAGAAAATCCAGCCAATGATCGGACAGTTTTCTTCGATGATTCACAGCAAATTGGAACCGAGGATAGAAATAATGTATCAAAATTCTCATACGACAAAAAGGCTTTTTTTGTTATTTGTTGTTTCTGATCATGCGCAGTCTTTCGTATCTGATATTTCTCGTGTGAAAATTGTACGAAAATGGTACACAATACACGAAAATCGTTCTGTTCCCGTATGAGAAAAATGTTGGAGTTTGTACCGCCGGAATGGCTGTGGAAAAATGTGTACACACTATCAGAAAATTGTTTGATCATTCTTCGGACGAAAAGGTTTGCCCAATTTTCTTATAGTGTGTATGGGGCATTAGACTAATCTATTTAGCCCTGTAAAGAAAAAAAATGGATTTTTGTAAGATCTTACCGTAAAATCCTTTTCTCTTAGCTCATTGACAGACGTAGTCCTCTTTGATTCATATCAATTGGGTTATGCTGCCCTCTACAGGAGTAGGACTAGGCAGAAAGAAAAACGTTCTGGCTCCACCTTAGGGGCAGTCCCAGAGGGTATATCCTCTCTCTCTCTGCTACAGGATGTCAGTTTGTCACAAAGCAGTGTCAGAGAATTTAACCCAACCCAACTCAAAAGTAGAGGGGCGGGTACTACGTCTGTCAATGAGCTAAGAGAAAAGGATTTTACGGTAAGATCTTACAAAAATCCATTTTTCTCTGTCGCTCATTGACAGACGTAGTCCTCTTTGATTCGTATCAATTGGAACGTCCCAAAGCAGTGCCACAAATGAGGGGTGGGATTAACGGAAATCAAAATCCAATCTAGAAGGCCCAACCGGTGCCAACTAGAAGCTTAAAGGCTCATCAGACAAAAGAGATGAGACTCAACCAAAACTCCAACGGAAAAAAACCCTTGAGGTAGACCACCGGTCTCCTCAAATTGCGGTCTGCAAAACCTTGCGGCCAAAAGAGGCATCTGATGATGCCATCACATCAACTTTATAGAACTTTGCGAAGGTATGCACTGACGACCAAGTAGCCGCCTTGCAAACCTGAAGCACTGACGCCTGATGGCGAAAGGCCCATGACGCACTAAGCGCCCGAGTGGAGTGCGCCTTAACAGGGAACGGGGGCTCCCGACCCTTAATAGAATAAGCCTGTACCACCGTCTGTCTGATCCATTTGGAGATAGTCGCGGCAGATGCAGGCTACCCCTTTTTGGGCCATCCGGGATCACAAAAAGTGAATCCGTCTTGCGAAACGAGTCTGTCGTTTTCAAGTATACCCTGATCGCCCGAACCACATCCAAGGAGTGTAAAGCAAACTCCCGATGATGGCTGGGCTTAGGACACAGGGACGGTAATACAATATCCTCATTCAGATGAAATTCTGAAACCACTTTAGGAAGAAAGGATGGATTCGGACGAAGAACCACCTTATCCCTGTGGACCACCAGATATGGGGAACGACAGGATAATGCGCCAGTTCTGACACCCTGCGTGCAGAAGTGATGGCCACCAAGAAGGCCACCTTCTGGGATAAAGTAAGCAAGGGAATCTCCCTAATATCTTCAAAGGGAGGTTTCTGAACAACCGACAGCACTAAATTAAGATCCCAGGGCGGTAAAGGCGCGCGCACTGGCGGAGCCAGGTGTTGCACCCCCTGGATGAAATTCCGCACCAAGGAATGAGTAGCTAAAGGCTTCTGAAAGAAGATTGCTAATGCTGAAACCTGACCCGTTTAATGCGTTTGGAAATAGTAGGGGCTCGTTTTGGATGACCCCATTCTTCCTTAATTACATTACCGAAACATTTGGGCAAGGGAAATACCTTTGCCATTTTGGTGCGTTTATTAATACCAAAAGGGATCTCAGTCTCAGCTACTTCCGACGGTGTAACTTGTAGTCCTAAGGTTTCCCAGACAGATACAATTAGCACGTTCACCAACGCTTCCTCTCGGGCTAAGATAGATGCCGAAACATCCTCCTCACTGTCTGAAGAAACAGTACCTGAGACACAAACCGCAGAGGAGGTACCTGCACCTGCAATGACAGGCTCAGACTCTGAATCTGAAGTTTCAGATGAAATAGGAGTAGGAGGGGGTCGCTTCCTTGCCCCCCGTTCCTGACAGGCCACTTCCACCCGGGATACAAAAGACTCCAAAACCTCTGACAATGCATCAATAGTAAGTGGGGAACTGGAGGGTCCTGCAGCCACCTCGAGGGGATCAGGTGGAGATACATGTGTGGCAGGGTCCATGTTAATGCAGGACACTTTGCCAGTGAAAAATTTGAAAAAATAAAAAATACCTTTCTCTTTTTTTTTTGTATAATCCCTCAGCGCAATAGCGCCCCTCAGCGTACCTGCTTTGGACCCCCACAGAGAGAGAGACCCCAAGGGCTCACCACCTGATTAGTGATGTCGCGAACCTAAAATTCGCCGTTCGCGAACGGCGAACGCGAACATCGGCAAATGTTCGCGAACCGGGCGAACCGCCATAGACTTCAATAGGCAGGCGAATTTTAAAACACACAGGGACTCTTTCTGGCCACAATAGTGATGGAAAAGTTGTTTCAAGGGGACTAACACCTGGACTGTGGCATGCCGGAGAGGGATCACGCAAAAAAAAGTTCTTAAAAATTATAATTTTTTGATAGAGAGCCAATTATTTGAAAAATTAAAAAAAAATAAAAATAAAAAATTTCTTTGGATTTAGCATCTGGGGGGTCTAAAAAGTGTACCTGTCAAGTTTCAGCTCTGTAGCATGTCCAGAACCCCTAAAAAACAGCATTTTTCTTATATTTTCAGGAATACGGCTTCTCTGCGGCTGGCTTTTTCTCTTGCAGGCATTTAGCGGGCATTTTTTTAGGCAGGCATATCATTTTTTGTATTTAGTGTCTGGAGGGTCTAAAAAGTGTACCTGTCAAGTTTCAGCTCTGTAGCATGTCCAGAACCCCTAAAAAACAGCATTTTTCTTATATTTTCAGGAATATGGCTTCTCTGCGGCTGGCTTTTTTTCTTGCAGGCATTTAGCGGGCATTTTTTTAGGCAGGCATGTCATTTTTTGTATTCAGTGTCTGGGGGGTCTAAAAAGTGTACCTGTCAAGTTTCAGCTCTGTAGCATGTCCAGAACCCCTAAAAAACAGCATTTTTCTTATATTTTCAGGAATACGGCTTCTCTGCGGCTGGCTTTTTCTCTTGCAGGCATTTAGCGGGCATTTTTTTAGGCAGGCATGTCATTTTTTGTATTTAGTGTCTGGGGGGTCTAAAAAGTGTACCTGTCAAGTTTCAGCTCTGTAGCATGTCCAGAACCCCTAAAAAACAGCATTTTTCTTATATTTTCAGGAATACGGCTTCTCTGCGGCTGGCTTTTTCTCTTGCAGGCATTTAGCGGGCATTTTTTTAGGCAGGCATGTCATTTTTTGTATTTAGTGTCTGGGGGGTCTAAAAAGTGTACCTGTCAAGTTTCAGCTCTGTAGTATGTCCAGAACCCCTAAAAAACAGCATTTTTCTTATATTTTCAGGAATACGGCTTCTCTGCGGCTGGCTTTTTCTCTTGCAGGCATTTAGCGGGCATTTTTTTAGGCAGGCATGTCATTTTTTGTATTTAGTGTCTGGGGGGTCTAAAAAGTGTACCTGTCAAATTTCAGCTCTGTAGCATGTCCAGAACCACTAAAAAACAGCATTTTTCTTATATTTTCAGGAATACGGCTTCTCTGCGGCTGGCTTTTTCTCTTGCAGGCATTTAGCGGGCATTTTTTTAGGCAGGCATGTAATTTTTGTATTCAGTGTCTGGGGGGTCTAAAAAGTGTACCTGTCAAGTTTCAGCTCTGTAGCATGTCCAGAACCCCTAAAAAACAGCATTTTTCGTATATTTTCAGGAATATGGCTTCTCTGCGGCTGGCTTTTTTTCTTGCAGGCATTTATCGGGCATTTTTTTAGGCAGGCATGTCATTTTTTGTATTTAGTGTCTGGGGGTCTAAAAAGTGTACCTGTCAAGTTTCAGCTCTGTAGCATGTCCAGAACCCCTAAAAAACAGCATTTTTCTTATATTTTCAGGAATATGGCTTCTCTGCGGCTGGCTTTTTTTCTTGCAGGCATTTATCGGGCATTTTTTTAGGCAGGCATGTCATTTTTTGTATTTAGTGTCTGGGGGGTCTAAAAAGTGTACCTGTCAAGTTTCAGCTCTGTAGTATGTCCAGAACCCCAAAAAAACAGCATTTTTCTTATAATTTTTAGTAGAAAACTAATGCAGTGTCTTTCCAGCTGTCTTTTTTTCTTTCTGGCAAGCTGAAATATGATATGCCAAGGCAAACATGCCTATCAGTTGAGCTATGACACAGACAACACTGCACACATGGGGAAATATGTAAAACAAAAAACAGGAAAAGGAAATTAGGTGACGGTCACAAAACATGATATTGTGATTGGCCAAATAAAAAGTCACCTCGCGATGAGGTCGCGCCAAAGTCGCGCTAAGTCGCGCCAAAGTCGCACTGGAAGCGACGCTACTTTAGTGGTAGCGGCAGTGTAAACCAGCACTAAAACATTCAGTGTGTGAATACGATCAGGTATGATGTTTTATCGGTCAAGTAGTGTAAGGGTTACGCCCGTCGCCCGCTTCACAGTGACAGACCAAACTCTGACAGACCAAACTCCCCGTTTAACAGTCAGTCAGTCCATTTGCACAACCGCAAACTCCCCATTTGCACAAGGTTGGATACCAGCTAGCCATGTCCCGTTCCTTGTCCTCACTGACATCATTGAAGGTCTCTTCCTCCACCCAGCCACGTACAACACCAAGGGTCCCCGAAAGGTGACAACAAGCCCCCTGGGACGCCTGCTGTGGCTGGTATTCCACCTCCTCAAAGCCAACATCCTCCTCTGACTTCTCTTCTTCAGACTCCTCTCTCTGCGTTGCCACAGGTCCAGCAATTGACAACGACAAGGCTGCTTCTGGTGGTGATGGGGACCACAACTCTTCCTCTTCATGCTCATCTACAGCCTGATCCAGTACTCTTCGCAGGGCACGCTCCAGAAAAAACGCATATGGGATGAGGTCGATGATGTTGCCTTGGGTTCGACTGACCACCAGGGTTGTCACCTCCGCAAAAGGACGCATGAGCCTACAGCCATTGTTCATGAGCATTCAGTAACGCGGCCAAAAAATACCCAGCTCCGCAGAAAGAATGAAAGAAAATGAATGTTTTTTCTATGAAAAATTATCCTGCGGATCGCTTTTGGTCTGTTCACAATGAAGCAACGACCTTATCATCTGGGGTGTGCCAACACAATCCTAGAGGTGATCGCTTCATTGTGATGCGCAAGCCCCTTCACCACGACAAGGTAACGATCACGAAGGGGAATTGACACATGTATGTGCCTTTTTTTTTGTTTTTTTGCAGCCACAGTGTAGCACCAGAGGCCAGAAAAATTAGGCATGTACACATGCATGAAAAAGCAGGTATTGTTGCAGCCGCTGCTGTAGCAGCGGCCTGAAAAATTGAGGTTTTAAGGCAGAAAGTGCACTAAAAAATTGCGGCTTGAACCGTAGTTGGTGGCGGAGACGTCACGTAAGTCATCCGGCATGCAGAGAATGATTATATACAGCAGCGTGTGGACCATTTTTAGGCCAAGGCATCTCAGTCATCACCAGGCCTTTTTTAGTCAAATGCATCCCCCACTGTCAGTCCCTTCGGGATCCATGCCTCATTCATCTTAATAAACGTGAGGTAATCAAGACTTTTTTGACCTAGGCGACTTCTCTTCTCAGTGACAATACCTCCTGCTGCGCTGAAGGTCCTTTCTGACAGCACACTTGAAGCGGGGCAGGCCAGAAGTTCAATGGCAAATTGGGATAGCTCAGGCCACAGGTCAAGCCTGCACACCCAGTAGTCAAGGGGTTCATCGCTCCTCAGAGTGTCGATATCTGCAGTTAAGGCAAGGTAGTCTGCTACCTGTCGGTCGAGTCGTTCTCTGAGGGTGGACCCTGAAGGGCTGTGGCGATGCATAGGACTAAAAAAGCTCCGCATGTCCTCCATCAACAAGACGTCTGTAAAGCGTCCTGTCCTTGCCGGCGTGGTTGTGGTGGTAGGAGGAGGATTACTTTCACCTCTTCCCCTGTTGGATTCCCGTTGTGCTGTGACATCACCCTTATATGCTGTGTAATGCATACTTTTTAACTTATTTTGTAGCTGCTGCATCCTTTGCGACTGCCGGTAATTGGGTAACATATCACAGACTTTCTGCTTATACCGGGGGTCTAGTAGTGTGGCCACCCAGTACAGGTCGTTCTCCTTCAGCCTTTTTATACGAGGGTCCCTCAACAGGCATGACAGCATGAAAGACCCCATTTGCACAAGGTTGGATGCCGAGCTACTCATGTCCAATTCCTCGTCCTCACTGATGTCATTGAAGGTGTGTTCTTCCCCCCAGCCACGTACAACACCACGGGTACCAGATAGGTGACAACGAGCACCCTGGGATGCCTGCTGTGGTTGGTGTTCCTCCTCCTCAAAGCCACATTCCTCCTCTGACTCCTCTTCCTCACACTCCTCTTCCAGTGTTGCCGCAGGTCCAGCAATCGATGGTAAGGCTGTTTCTGGTGGTGGTGATGGTGACCACAACTCTTCCTCTTCCTCTTCACGCTCATCTACGGCCTGATCCAGCACTCTTCGCAGGGCACGCTCCAGGAAAAAAACATATGGGATGATGTCGCTGATGGTGCCTTCGGTGCGACTCACTAGGTTTGTCACCTCCTCAAAAGGACGCATGAGCCTACAGGCATTGCGCATGAGCGTCCAGTAACGTGGCAAAAAAATACCCAGCTCCGCAGAGGCTGTCCTAGCACCCCGGTCATACAAATACTCGTTGACCGCTTTTTCTTGTTGGAGAAGGCGGTCGAACATTAGCAGTGTTGAATTCCAACGTGTCGGGCTGTCGCAAATCAAGCGCCTCACTGGCATGTTGTTTCGCCGCTGAATATCTGCAAAGTGCGCCATGGCCGTGTAGGAACGCCTGAAATGGCCACACACCTTCCTGGCCTGCTTGAGGACGTCCTGTAAGCCTGGGTACTTCTGCACAAAACGTTGCACAATCAGATTCAACACATGTGCCATGCACGGCACATGTGTCAACTTGCCCAAATTCAATGCCGCCAACAAATTGCTGCCGTTGTCACACACCACTTTGCCGATCTCCAGTTGGTGCGGGGTCAGCCACTGATCCACCTGTGCGTTCAGGGCGGACAGTAGTGCTGGTCCGGTGTGACTCTCTGCTTTCAGGCAAGTCAACCCCAAGACAGCGTGACACTGTCGTATCCGGCATGTGGAATAGCCCCTGGGGAGCTGGGGGGGTGCAGTTGGTGTGGAGCAAGACGCAACAGCAGAAGAGGACTCAGCCGAGGAGGTTAGCAAAGAGGATGGAGTAGGAGGAGTAGAGGAGGTGGCAGCAGGCCTGCCTGCAAGTCGTGGCGGTGTCACCAACTCCTCTGCAGCAGAGCCACGCATTCCATGCTTGGCAGCCGCCAGCAGGTTTACCCAATGCGCAGTGTAAGTTATATACCTGCCCTGACCGTGCTTTGCAGACCAGCTATCAGTGGTCAGATGGACCCTTGCCCCAACACTGTGTGCCAGACGGGACATGATTTCTTTTTCCACAATAGAGTACAGGTTGGGGATTGCCTTTTGTGAAAAATAATTTCGGCCGGGTACCTTCCACTGCGGTGTCCCAATAGCGACAAATTTTTTGAAGGCCTCAGACTCCACCAGCTTGTATGGTAAAAGCTGGCGGGCTAAGAGTTCCGACAAGCCAGCTGTCAGACGCCGGGCAAGGGGGTGACTCTGTGAGATTGGCTTCTTACGCTCAAACATTTCCTTCACAGACACCTGACTGTGGGCAGGTGACGAGCAGGAACTGCTGAAGGTGAGAGGCGGAGGGGCGGGTTGTTGATAGGGGGCATGGAGGACAGCAGTGGTTGACGTGGCTGAAGATGCTGGACCAGGAGGAGGATGGTGGCTTTCAGTTTGTGTGCTGCTTTTACTCATGTGTTGATCCCATAGGCGTTTGTGATGTGAGATCATGTGCCTTCGCAAAGCAGTTGTACCTAGGTGGGTGTTGGACTTCCCACGACTCAGTTTCTTTTGGCACAGGTTACAAATGGCATCGCTGATATCAGAGGCAGACACACAAAAAAAATGCCACACTGCTGAGCTTTGCAAGGACGGCATTCTGGTGGTGGCAACAGCTTGCGTTGATTGGCGTGCTGTCTGGCTGACCCCGGGTGCCGAATCTACATGCTGTCTGACTGCGCCACTAGCTCCTTGCGATGACCTCCTCCCCCTGCTTCCAACTCGTCTCCTCCTCCTCTCTGTCTCCCCATCTGAACTTTCCCCCTCTTCTTCTGCTCTTCGAGGTGACATCCACAGACACATCGTCATCATCAGCCGCTTCACTTGACAACTCAGCAAAGGCAGCAGCAGCAGGTACAACATCATCATCATCATCATCATCACAATGTACGTCCATGTGTATAATGCTGCCTGACTGAGACATATCCCCGTTATCTACATCCTCTGGCACTAATAGTTGCGCATCACTTATTTCTTCCAACTGATGTGAAAATAACTCATCTGGATCAAGTGAAGCGGCTGTGGTGCTAGTGTTGATGGTGGTGCCGGCGGGCTGGCGAGTGGTAATGTCAGGGCCCAGATTCGAACCCAGGTCCTCAGTTGCTTCTGACAGTGCTTCTTCTTGCTGAGCTATCCAGCAGCTGATATCTATGCATACTAGATCTATGTGGTGACCTAGACCTTGTCCAGTTCCTGCCTAGTTCCTTGCCCAGCCTCCTGTGAACTCTGAACCTTTTGGCCACTCCTTTGTACTTCCTATTTAAGCCTGATCTGGAAACTTCCTGATGCCAGATTATTGTGCTTTGCCAAGATCTAGCTTTGTGTGCTTCATCCTCCTGAATCGTTCCAGGACTACGCCTCTGCCTGCTGCCATTTTGCCCTTCACTGCTTGTGTACCGACCTTCGGCTAAAGACTACGACTACTCTTCTGCTTGCTCCCTCACTCCGGCTGATCTCTTGTGTACCAGACCCTGCTTGTTGACCACGGTTGTGCTGCTGCTTCCTGCGACTGGACTCTGAGCCTGACCCAGTAATCGTGACAGAATAATCTGGTCACAATGGAGTCCGCAGTAGCAGCTACCCTTGCCAATATCACTCAGCAAATTTCTGAATTACAAGAGTTTGGTGTCACTTATCAGGCAAAATTTAAAGAACTGCAAAATGTGGTGAAAGATCAACAAGAGGCAATTCAGGACTTAGAGAAACAGGTGTTGGATCTTAGTTCCCTAAATGGCGCAAGTCCTGAGCCCAGTGTTCGAATGCCTCTTCCACAAAAATTCAATGGAGACCGAAGGCTTTACAGAGGATTCCTTAATCAGTGTCGCACTTATTTTCAAATGCAGCCTGCTGCATTTTTTCCTGAAAAAAAGAAGGTACTGTTTATTATCAATCTCCTGACAGAGGAAGCTTTATCTTGGGCCTCTCCCTATGTGGAAAAGGATGACATAATTTTAAATAACCTCCACACCTTTACTAAAGCTATGGACCAAGTTTTTGACGATCCAAATCGATGTGCTACTGCTGAGGCCAAACTGCATAATTTGCGTCAAGGACGACGCTCCGTGGCTGAATACACTACTGAATTCAGGCGCTGGATCGCAGATACAACCTGGAATCCAGCAGCACAAAGAAGCCAATTTCGTCAGGGGCTTTCTGAGCAAATAAAGGATGAACTGGCTAGAGGTGATACCCCTGATGATCTGGAGAACTTTATCCAATTGTGCATCCGTATTGACCAGAGACTCTCTGAAAGGAGAAAAGAAAGACTGGGAATACTGGGAAATACTGAGGGTATGCGTTTTTCTTTTAGTCAACCTCCTCGGAAGAGTTCTCAGGTTTTTCATGATTCCAGTAACCCTGAACCTATGCAGATTGATTCCGTTAGAAGGGGTATCACTATTCAGGAAAAGGAAAGACGTCGGAGTGAAAATTTATGCCTTTATTGTGGGGACTCTGGACATTATGCTATTAACTGTCCAAATAAGCTAAGGAGAACAGTTGCTGCAACTGATGTGAAAGACATTGAACAAATTAGTTCCATCGCTCAGTCAGTTTCTCCAATACTTGAAGAAAGCAATCCTATACAAGCTCCGCCCACTCACTTTATAATTCCCATTCGACTCTCTGATGGGGCTAATGACATCTCCTGCTCTGCCATGTTGGACTCTGGAGCGGGGGGAAATTTTATGGATATTGGATTTGCTCAAGACCATCATATTGAATTAAGGAATAAATCCTTACCTGTAGATATGGAGACTGTTGATGGTTCCCCTCTATCCTCCGGGCCAGTTACCCATGAGACTGCTCCTCTTAGTCTGTTTTTTGAGCCTGATCACCAGGAGACCATATGTTTTCAGTTGATTTCATCACCAAAGTTTCCTATCATTCTAGGTATCCCCTGGTTCTCGATTCATAACCCCTCTGTCAATTGGGAAACACGTGTTTTAACTTTTGCCTCAGAGTACTGTAAAGGACATTGTCAACCTGATTCCTCCCATATCGAGAATCTCCGGGTAGAGGAACACATGGTTCCTGGATATGAAGGCCTGCCACCTCAATACAGGGAATTTCATGATGTGTGTGATAAGAAGAATGCTGATCAGCTACCCCCACATTGCCCTTATGACTGTCCTATTGAACTTTTACCTGGGGCAGAGATTCCTTTTGGCCGCCTCTATTCTATGTCTGAACCTGAATTAAAGGTGTTAAGGGAGTGGTTGGATGAAAACCTGGCAAAGGGGTTCATAAGACACTCAACCTCTCCTGCTGGGGCAGGTCTCTTCTGTTGAAAAGAAGGATAAGACATTGAGACCATGTGTTGATTATAGGGAATTAAATAAAATCACAATCAAAAATCGCTATCCCCTCCCACTAATCCCCGAGCTTTTGGAAAGACTTTGTTCTGCAAAGATCTTTACTAAATTGGATTTACGGGGTGCATATAACCTCATTCGCATTCGTAAGGGTGATGAATGGAAGACTGCATTCAGAACCAGATATGGACATTTTGAGTCTTTGGTCATGCCTTTCGGTCTTTGCAATGCTCCAGCAACCTTTCAACCCTTTATAAATGATGTGCTGCGAGATCTATTGGATCAATTTGTGATTGCTTATTTAGATGATATTCTTATCTTTTCAGATTCTCTACAGGAACATCGCAAACACGTATCCATTATTTTCGACCGCCTGAGGAAGAATCAGCTGTACATCAAATTGGAGAAATGCGAATTTGAACAGACCAAGATTCAGTTCCTGGGGTACATAATCTCCCCTGAAGGGTTGAGCATGGACCCTGATAAGATTAAAGCAGTGGTGGAGTGGCCTGCCCCTAGGAATGTTAAAGAAATTCAACGATTTCTGGGATTTGCCAACTTTTACAGAAAGTTTATAAGGGACTTTTCCAAGGTGGTTGCACCAATTACCCAGTTAACCAAGAAGGGATGTCCCTTCACATGGGGACCAGAGGCACAAGCTGCTTTCTGTAAACTAAAGACACTCTTTACCTCTGCACCAATTCTAGTACATCCTGACCCTGAACTGCCCTTTGTTGTAGAAGTTGATGCCTCAGATTCTGCTGTTGGAGCTATCCTTTCTCAGCGTACAGGTGAAAAGATGCAGCTTCATCCCTGTGCTTACTTTTCCCGGTTGATGTCCTCTGCTGAAAGGAACTATGACATTGGTAATAAAGAACTGCTGGCGATAAAGGAAGCTTTCTCTGAATGGAGGCATCTGTTGGAAGGGGCTGAGCATTTAGTGACTGTTCTTACCGATCATCGGAACTTAGAGTTCATCCGTTCTGTAAAGAGACTGTCCTCCCGACAAGCACGCTGGTCTTTATTCTTCTCCAGGTTTAATTTCATTGTTTCTTATAGACCTGGCTCAAGAAATGGCAAGGCTGATGCCCTGTCACGGAGTATGTCTGAATCCCCTCAAGAAAGCAACTCTGACTGCACCATTCTTTCTCAAAAGAACTTTTTAGGAGCCACTAATCCCAAAGAATTTTTGACCTTGCTTAAAGATGGCTACTCTTTTGATCCCCTCCTTAAACATCCACCCAAGGACCTGAGTCTCACCTTCAGGAATGGCTTTTGGATTCAGAACCATTGCCTCTATGTCCCTCAAAGTGCGCGGCTAGAAGTCCTCAGACTGGTTCATGACTCTAAGCTTGCAGGACATTTTGGGGCCTTTAAAACTGCTGAACTGTTGTCTCGTTCATTCTGGTGGCCTAGTTACAAGAAAGATGTTAAGAACTATGTTGCTTCTTGTCCAACTTGTGCACGTCATAAGACACCCCAATCTTCCCCTGTCGGACTGCTTCAACCTCTTCCAATTCCATCACGGCCTTGGGGATCAATCTCTATGGATTTTGTGGTTGAACTCCCTCCTTCGAAGGAAATGACCACCATCTTGGTAGTGGTCGACCGCTTCACCAAGATGGCTCACTTCATTCCAACTAAGGGGGTACCCAATGCGGAACTAACTGCTGAATTAATGATCCGGGAAGTATTTAAACTACATGGAATCCCGGATGATGTGGTCTCAGATAGGGGGGTTCAATTTACTTCCAAATTCTGGAGAAGTTTCTGCATGTCCCTGGGTGTCACAGTCAATCTTTCCTCTGCATTTCATCCTCAATCCAATGGCCAAACAGAAAGAACAAATCAGACTTTGGAACAATATCTTCGCTGTTTTGTTAGCTATTTGCAGGATGATTGGGTAGATTATCTGCCAACAGCAGAATTTTCCTACAATAATTCTAAGCACAGCTCCACATCTCTTAGTCCTTTTTATGTGAATACAGGGTACCATCCAGTTTGCATTCCTGACCTCCCTATTGCTACACCAATTCCTGCTGTTAATGAGAGGTTATCTCTTTTACAGGAAACTCGAAGAAAATTGCTTGAAACATTGAAGGTGGCACAGGAGGCGTACAAGAAAGCATCTGATAGACGTCGAAGAGAAATACCGTCCTTCCGTGTTGGAGACAAGGTCTGGTTATCCACAAAGAATCTCAGGACTCAGGTACCATCTGTTAAGTTGGGGCCAAAGTATATAGGACCTTTTCAAATCTTGGCACAAGTTAATGCAGTTACTTTCCGCTTGAAACTTCCTGACAGTATGAGAGTCCATCCTGTTTTTCATGTTTCTTTACTTAAACCTTTCCATGAAAATTCCTTCCCTGGGAGAGTCCTTCCTCCTCCCCTGCCTGTGGTTGTTGAGGGTGAAGAGGAATTTATTGTAGAAGGAATAATTGACTCCAGGATCCACAGGAACAAGTTGCAGTACCTGGTGAAATGGGAAGGATACGGACCTGAAGAAAATTCTTGGGAACCTGCTGAGCATGTCCATGCTCCTAGACTGGTTCGGGAGTTCCATCAAAGGTTTCCACTTAAGCCTGGTCCTGAGATGCCCTGTGGTCATCCTAGAAGGAGGGGCATACTGTCAGGGCCCAGATTCGAACCCAGGTCCTCAGTTGCTTCTGACAGTGCTTCTTCTTGCTGAGCTATCCAGCAGCTGATATCTATGCATACTAGATCTATGTGGTGACCTAGACCTTGTCCAGTTTCCTGCCTAGTTCCTTGCCCAGCCTCCTGTGAACTCTGAACCTTTTGGCCACTCCTTTGTACTTCCTATTTAAGCCTGATCTGGAAACTTCCTGATGCCAGATTATTGTGCTTTGCCAAGATCTAGCTTTGTGTGCTTCATCCTCCTGAATCTTCCACTTGTGTACCGACCTCCAGCTACGTTCCAGGACTACGCCTCTGCCTGCTGCCATTTTGCCCTTCACTGCTTGTGTACCGACCTTCGGCTAAAGACTACGACTACTCTTCTGCTTGCTCCCTCACTCCGGCTGATCTCTTGTGTACCAGACCCTGCTTGTTGACCACGGTTGTGCTGCTGCTTCCTGCGACTGGACTCTGAGCCTGACCCAGTAACCGTGACAGGTAAATTGAGAGGTGCCCGAAGCTGAACCGGAGGAGGATGGTACATTAAGGTTCCGAGCGGAAGCTGTAGATGATTGGGTGTCCTGTGTAAGCCAGTCAACTATGGCCTCAGAATTTTTTGAGTTCAGGGTCTGTGGTGGCCTCTGAACACTGTTCTAGGGCCTAAGGAAATCACAGCACCACGACCACGACGGCCCTTGCGGGGTGGCCTGCCTCTGCCTGTCATTTTTTTTAATGTGTTGTTACTGTTGTACTATGAGTGCAAGCTGCTGTGCCACCTTATATATCAGTGGTGGGTGGGCAGTGGCACAGTACACTCTCTGTGGACCTGACAGCAGTCACTGGCACCCAGACAACTGCAATTTAAAAAAATATATATTTTTTTTTACTTTGCAAGCTGCTGTGCCACCTTATATATCAGTGGTGGGTGGGCAGTGGCACAGTACACTCTCTGTGGACCTGACAGCAGTCACTGGCACCCAGGCAACTGCAATTTAAAAAAAATATATATTTTTTTTTACTTTGCAAGCTGCTGTGCCACCTTATATATCAGTGGTGGGTGGGCACACAGTGGCACTGCAGTGGGCACAGTACACTCTGTGGACCTGACAGTCACTGGCAGCCCAGGCAACTGCAATAATAAAAAATATATATTTTTTTCAATTTATTGCAACAAGATGCTGTGCCACCGTATATATATCAGTGGTGGGCAGTGCACTGCAGTGGGTACAGTGCACTCTGTGGACCTGACACAGCACTCACTGCAATTATGACAGAGGAAAAAAAAAATATTTTTTAAAATGCCAGGTACTGTGCCTGTGCCACCCGAAATGAGTGTGGTGTGCACACAGTACAGTCTGTGGTAGGTCTTTGGCCTCTCACACACAGCGGGCAGGCAACTGCAGTGTACAATAGATATATATATATATATATATATATATATATATATATATATATATATATATATATATATATATAGGAAAAACTCTATTACCAGTTACCAGCCCTTAAAAGGGCTTTTGGGGACGCTAAATATATATATATATATGTATATATATAAATAAAAAAAAAAAAAACCTCAATTACCAGCCCTTAAAAGGGCTTTTGGGGACACTAGATAGATAGATATATATATATATATATATATAAGAAGAAACAACTCAATAACCAGCCCTTAAAAGGGCTTTTGGAGACGCTAGAAATATATATATATATATATATATATATATATATATATATAAAAAAAATTACACAAATACCAGCCCTTAGAAGGGCTTTTTGGGGTGCTGTCCTTACAGCAGTAGTGGACCAAGAACACTGCAAGACCAGGAACACTGACTAACTGTCCCTAGCTTAACAGCAGCAGCAGCAGCAGCAGCAGCTCTCTCCCTACTCTCACTACACACACTGCTTCAGAATGATCTAAGATGGATGCTGCCCTTGCTTATTTATAGGAGGTGGGAGGGTGTGGGAGGGAGGTATGCTGATTGGCTGGAAATGTGTCTGCTGACTGTGAGGTTCAGGGTCAAAGTTTGCCTCAATGATGTATTATGGGGGGCGGACCGAACATCGCATATGTTCGCCCGCAGCGGCGAACGCGAACAGTTCTATACATCTCTACACCTGATGCAGAGAAGTTACTATCAAACTGCTGTCAGCGTTGTCCTGTGCAGACTGGGAAGTCCTGTACTAGGTTTCCCGGGTAAAAGGAAGTGGCTCCGCCCCCTGTGTACGCCTTCCGGCGCTCCCAGCTACTCCTCGAGGTCGGCTGGGCACATCAAATATGGCCGCCCCCATGCAGGAGACGCCAGGCTACGAAAAAATGGCGGCCTGCGTGACCTGCGGGCGGCCTATGTAGAAAATGCAGACATGTGGTCTACAACAAAATGGCGGCAGACTGCCGATCTAGCGTGGCTCCTCCAGTGCAGCGGCCTGAGAACGGCTCTGAAAAAAACTGATGGCGGCCTGTCGGCCTGCGGGAGCATGGCGATAGCCCCCAGTCTAAGGCAGGTGCTTGCTATTACCTCCTTTGCCCTGGATGTCTTACACTTTACTATAGTAAATCGAACCAGGTCTCCTTGGATCAAATCTGCTGGAGAACCAAGGTTGCTGGAGTGTCAGCTCCCAAACCAAGGCTCATGGAGCGTCAGCTCCCAAACCAAGCCTCATGGAGCGTCAGCTCCCAAACCAAGCCTGCTGGAGTGTTAGCTCCCAAACCAAGCCTGCTGGAGTGTCAGCTTCCAAACCAAGGCTGCTAGAGTGTCAGCTCCCAAACCAAGGCTGCTAGAGTGTCAGCTCCCAAACCCAGCCTGCTGGAGTGTCAGCTCCCACCAGATCACACTAACACAGGGAGATAAGTGAACATGTCATAGGCTAGAGGGGGAACCTTAAATGTCAGAAAAGGATCTGACCATACACAGAGGGGCCCGTATCCCAAAGAACCCCACAGGGGGGAACATCTACTCACCATACTGGAACTGACGGGCACCCTCTCTTCACAGTACCCTCTCCACCGAGGTGGGGGGCTGTCGACCAATACGGACGCCGTGACTCTGCTGGTTCTTGGCGTCCAAGCGAGACGTTTAACTCGCAGGGTCAGTCCCCGTCCATGGGACTATGTCGCGGCCGACCCAGCGCGGAGCTATGGTCTGCACGCGCTCGTAGGCTGAACCGGGGTGACCACTGGATCTCAACATCCAGCCCGTCGCCCGGCTCCAGCATACTTACTTGAATGTGTCGCGGCCGACCCAGCGCGGAGCTATGGTCTGCACGCGCTCGTAGGCCGGCTGGGGTGACCACTGGATCTCAACATCCAGCCCGTCGCCCAGATCCGGCGTGATTTGCTTGAAGATCTCACAGGAAAACTGGAGAAAAAGCTACCTAAAAAAAAATTTTTCTAAAAAATCTTGCCAGGACCAGAGATCCCAGCAAGGAACTTAGGTCCTTACTCCTGACTAGACAGAAAAAAACTGACATCCTGTAGCAGAGAGAGGCCCCAAAGGTGGAGCCAGAACGTTTTTCTTTCTGCCTAGTCCTACTCCTGTAAAGGGCAGCATAACCCAATTGATATGAATCAAAGAGGACTACGTCTGTCAATGAGCGACAGAGAAATCACTATACATACCTTTTTTGAAGACGCTTCAGTCCGGTCTCCAGTGGAAGAATCTCTGCAGAGGAGACAGCTGATAATGGCAGGGAAATGAATGGGAAGTGATGTCACCCATAGAGTTACTATAGGGCTTCAGTTGTAGGCTGCCTCCTCTGCACCCGCCATCATAGAGAAGCCACCACTGACAGCTCAACATGGGACTGGAATGGCTTCAGAAAAGGTATGTTTTGCAATTTCTTCTGTAGCCTGGTCGCACGGCTGGCATTGTTCAAACTGTTATTTATTATTAAAGTTCTGCAAAGACAGTGACTTTGGAAGTATGGGAGATGTAGTTCCGGGAGGAGCCAGGATCACAGACTGCTATGAGAGAGACTCTTCTCCCAGGGAGTAATGGGACGCCCGGAGCTTGCTGGGGGTGTCTTTATAAAGGGGGGCGGGATCCTTTTTCGCTCTCTTGCCTTGAAGACAGCGTGCTGGAAAGAAGGGGAAGAGCTGCTGTGGATCGCAGGAGGATAGGCCGAGGTCTAGTGGTGGACACCAGAGCTGAATCAGGCGTTGTGAGTGCGCGGCGGAGTCCCGGTGCATTGACCGAGCGGAAGGTTGTTGGACAGGCAGAAGGAGACGCTGAGCAGAGCGGGGCATGGCTGCAGCGGGGAGGTGGAGTTCCCGGGTTGGGTGAGAGACATCCAGTATCTACATCTGCACTACTCACAGACCTAGGCTAAATCGTGGCAGGATTGCTAAACTGTTTGCTTAAAAGAGGCCATACTGACATATAGTTATACCTCTGGACACTGCAGTTACACATATAGTGCGGAGTGGGTGAACTAGGCCTTAAGCCCACTGTCCAGTCCTAGGCTGTTAATCTGTTGAGACGCATCAGGATCTGTTTGCATACATCTCTGTGGATTACAAACATTGACTACTTTGGGGGATCACAGTTCATCATCATTATCTTTATTGAATTACAATATCTTTCCTTGGATTGTTGGGAATTCCTTGCCGGTGAAGACTAGTGAGGCCTCACTCTCCAGGAGACTCTTGCAATGCAACATAAAGGGGGCCCCCGTTAGTACACAGAGTGCACTCTGATGGTAAAGCTAGTCTTGTTATATTGTTTATTCTACATTACTCATTAAGTGTAGTCATTCTTATCTGTGGTCACTCTCCAAGTATATTATAAGATTCAATGTGTCTTTATTGTTGCTGAACGCAATCCTCTGGCATACATATGCATTTATTTGCATATGTATGGGTGGCCTGTGTTCTAGATCTGAACTAAACCTAAACCTTTGGTTGGGAATTCAGGATCTACCTCCTTGGCAACATTTGCATTATCTTTGATTCTGTTTGTATATTCTTGTTCTATTTCAAAAACTCAAAATCAGTAAACTGATACTTCACTGCAATACTTGTGGTCTCAATCATTCAGAATGACCAAACAAATAGTGTCAGTTGGGTTGGAGCAAGCTCAGGGTGAAAGAAGTGAAGAGGATACCCACGCAATAAGCCTCTCCCTTGGGAGCAGGGTTACACTTCTTTACAGGGATAGATAGGTTAGTCTTAGATTGTAGATGCCTGTAGATTCAGAGATTTTAGTGTTATGATGGACATCACCTTTAACAAAGTCTTTCTAATAGAAACTCAATCTCCACCACTCCACCATTATTGTAGACATATTTTCCACCAACCAAATAACTCAAGGGCCAAATAAGAAAAAATACTTTTCTGTATTTATTTTCATCAAGGTGTTCTTTTTCCTATTCCAGAAGAACCAAGTTTTCTGAATTATACATTACACTGATAAGGGAAATTAACACGTACAGAACAAAACAATGTAGATTACAAGACAAAAGGAGCAAGAAAATGCCTATATTTTTTTCAGAGAATAGGTGCAGAAACTCATACCCAACAGAAAGATGTACCAAATAGTGTGTGTGGTCAAACAGTGGGAGGTTTTTAAAAGGAGCATGGTTAGATAAAACCAAAGCCTACTCGCACACATGCCACATTCCTACCCACACAGTATACTTTCATATCTGTGCCACAAGCGAAAGTCTAATAGACTTCTACAACATTCCGCATAATTATTAAAAAAAAAAAAAAATGAACCTCTTCTATTACATAAGCTTTTCTACCTAGCCTACGTTAAAGGAGAACTTTACAGTTGTCAGGAGATTGTCATGTACAACTTAACCACTTGCCGACCGCTGCACGACTATCTACGTCGGCGGTCAGCCCCTCACAGGCAAAGTGACGTAGGTCTACGTCGCTAGCCTGTGAGGGTCTAGGGAGCGAGCGCGCGCCGCCGGAGGCGCGCTCCCGCTCCCGCGTGGTCACGGACCCCCCCGCGCGTGTGACCGGCGGACCCGATGTCCGCGGGTCACTCTGCGATCATCGGGGGAGAGGGAGAAAGTCAGGCAGCTAATGTAAACAAGCCGCCTGTCATTCTCCCCTGTGTATGAATGATGATCAAACGGTTCTACTATGTAGAACCGTTGATCACTGTTCATACATCTCAAGCCACAGCCAATCACAGTTAGAATCACACCCCTAGGGACACACATAGCCCCTCCCTCTCAAAAAAGTTAACCTCTTCACTGCCAGTGTATTTTTACAGTAACAGTGCATATGTATAGCACTGATTACTGTAGAAATGTCACTGGTAACCCCAAAAGTGTCAAAAATGTCAGTCAAGGGTCCGATCTGTCCGCCGCAATGTCGCAGTACCGAAAAAAAAAAATCGCAGATCGCCGCCATTACGCGTTAAAAAAAAAAAAACAACAAAAATGACAAAAATCTTTCCCTTAGTTAGTAAACGCGATAACTTTTGCGCAAACCAATCTAAATACGCTTTTTGCTATTTTTTTTACCAAACATAGGTAGCATCAAACAAATTGGCCAAAAATGTTAAAAAATTTTGATTTTTACATTTTTTTGGGGGGGAATTTCATATAAAAAAATGTGAAAAATATTGCTATTTTTGCAAAATTTACGCTCTTTTTTTGTTTATAGCGCATGATCAAAAAATCACACAGGTGATCAAATACCACCAAAAGAAAGCTCTGTTTGTGGGAAAAAAAGGACGCCAAATTCGTTTAGGTACAGCGTCGCACGACCGCGCAATTGTCCGTTAAAGTCACGCAGTGCCGAATCGCAAAATACCCCCTGGTCAGTAAGGGGGTAAAATCTTCCGGGGCTTAAGTGGTTAAGGTACAGAGTGCAGTGGTCAGGCAAAAAAATATACAGCAAAGTATATATAATGCAGGGCTCAGAAGCGTATAATGCAGAGCACATTACTGTGTATCCTGGTTGCTCATGGTTCAGGGCTAGGGAGCATGCAACACCCAGAGTACATGGCTCAGGAGTAATGCAAAAAATACAGGGCTCAGAACTGCATATTACACAGGGGGCAGGGCTCAGAACTGGATAACACAGGCCAGTGTACAACCAAACCGCTCCCAATACAGAGCTCTTCGCCAACCCCCATACAGAGCTCTCCACTCAGTTCCTTCTGGTACATAGCTCCCCCTAACCTCCCGCAGTGCAGAGTTCTCTCCCAACCCATTGCACAACTCCCCCCATACCCTCCTCAGTTTTGAGCTTTCCTCTCAATAAAGTTGTCCGTCTGTTCTTTGTCTCAACCCTACCAAGGGCCTCAGCCCCTCTGACACACAAGTTTGATAAAAGCAAGTAAACACAGTGAGACACAGCAAAGAATTCCTATTACCCATTAACAGTGCCATATCAAAAGCAGGCACCAATCCAGTTAGAAAGGGTAATGTTAGGAGGGCGCATGCGCGGGGTCGCGGAAAATGGCTGCCTAGCTTCCGTGCTCCGTGCCTCTGGACACTAACCTTCCGAAATATCAAGTACTGCACAGTTCCAGCGATGACTCCTCAGTCCCATCGGCTTGCTGACACCGCCGGGAACACAGGGGTATGCGCCGAGCGCCCCGCCATAATCAAAAGAAGCGGCCTCCGGTGAAAACAGCTCCGGCCGGGAGGGGCAAGATGGCGCCCGAACCTCCGGAACCTGACGACTCCACACGGCTCTCTTCTTCCTCTCTGGCGGACAGCCTGCAGCAATTTCTAGCGGACCTAGTAAGCCCAGCTCCCCCGGACTCTGATGCCATGCTAGCTAAATTCCGGGCCATCGTCAGGGATGAGATAGCCATAGCTTCCCACAAACTCTCCTCAGACCTCATGCTGGGCCTTAAGGAGCTCGGGGGCCGCACTAATCAACTGGAACATAGGATGGACTTGACCACCACGGTCTTAGAGGGCCATGAGGATGAGGTGGACAGGCTTACTGGGGAACTTAATACCCTCCGTGATAAGCTGGAGGATGCTGAAAATAGGGCCCGCAGGGATAATCTTCATATTCGGGGATTCCCAGAGACTGTCACTGATCTTCAGGGCACTGCTACAGCTTTTTTTCCAAGAATTGGCCCCTAACATTCCCCTGGAACGCCTCGAATTTGACAGGATTCACAGGTCACTAGCACCTAAACCGACTGAGGCCCCCCCTCGAGATATCATTATAAAATTTCACTACTATCGCACTAAGGAAAGACTCATGCAAGCAGCCAGGGAGCACTCTGACCTCTCCTTCCAGAGCTATTCACTACAACTGTTTGTGGATTTCTCCCCGGCCACCATAGCCAGAAGGAGGTCTCTGAAACTCTATCTACAAATCCTGCAGGCCCATAAAATTAAATATCGGTGGGGTTTCCCCTTCAAGATCTCCTTCACTGTTCAGGGCCGCCAATTTCATGCTACTTCCCTGGTTGACCTGCGCAGCCACTTCCAGGAATTGAACTTGGATCTTCCCTCCTCGCAGACGGCCCCCACGTCCTCATCTTTAGCTTCCAAGACAAGGCCATCCACATCGTCTCCCCCCTCCAAGCCGCTATCCCAAGGATCCCATCATGGCTCCCAGGCCCTCCGTTCTCTCCAAGCGCAACGCTTTCATGATGTCCCTATCAAGTGATCTCCGCTGGATTACATTTTTGGTTTCTTTTATGCCCTTTTTTTTTCTGTTTTCCAGGTGCACCCCACTGTTGGATGACTCTGCAGGGGTCCCTGGGACACCTCATTGGGCCGGATGCCTCCCCTCTGTGATACCCTCCTGATTGTGAGGGGCTGGGGTTAGCATCCGGCTCCTGGTTGCATTTTTTTGTTTTTTTCTTCTTTTTTGGGACCCTCCTCTGTTTTTTGCAAGTATATTTCGGTTACCTTATTGCTATATTGTACTACTGAGGGTCCATTTTAATGAAAGTTTTTGTGCTTTTCTAGTGCCTTATGTTGTTTATATGACAATCCTTCTCTTTGATTCTACTAAGCAGTCGTCTCTGCAGTGCTCACTTTTTTTTTTCTCATAATGTTTTTGCGGCACTTGGGGGTTGGGTGCCTTTGTGCCCCCCCCCCCCCCCGGGTGCTCGTAAAATTTATTTTATTTGGGTCGGAGGGGTCTGGTAGACCACCGCTCTCCTGTTGTGTCGGATCTTGTCCAGGATCATGGTCCTGGCCAACCCCCGGCGCATATGTGGTCCTTCGGGGGCCACCACGTCCTCAGGAGGCAAAGTAGGAGGCCTAGATGCATTTATGCGTTACCATTTTTGTGATTATGCTATGTTTTTCTTTTATGTCATTCTGTTTCCTTTTTTGTCTCTGTCCCCCTTTTCTTGGCTCCCCTCTTTTCCTCTCCGTCTTGTCTCCTTTTCCTTTTCCCAGGTCCTGTGGGGCTGGCGGTTCGGGGTAAGTTACTCTTTTTTTGTTTCTTTTTTAAATGACACTTAATTGCTTGTCTTTGAATGTACAAGGTCTGAACTCTCCTCAAAAGAGGGTTAAAGTTTTTCGTTTTTTTACGTCAGAAGCATGTAGATATAGCCTGCCTTCAGGAGACCCAATTTTCTTCCTCCTCGCGTCCCAAATATTTTGACGCCCAATATCCGCAAGTATTTCTGGCTAATGGTCAAACTAAGCAACGGGGGATATTGATCGCGTTTCGCAAAGCTGTTCCTTTTCGTTGTGATAAACAAATAGCGGATCAGGATGGTAGGTACCTCTTGCTTCAGGGCCTTCTTCAGGATGCTGCAGTAACTATTTTGAGCTATTATGCTCCTAATTCTAATCCGGGCCCCTTTCTGTCCCATGTCTGCTCCCTTCTCATGTCCAATGCCAAGGGTACCCTTCTCCTAGCGGGTGATTCCAATACCGTACTGAATCCTTCCCTGGACAAATATCCCCCTGAGAGGGCTGCCCCCTCATCTGCTGCCAGACGCTTTGCCTCCTCCTTACAATCTTCTGATTTGGTGGACCTGTGGCGAGAATTGCACGCCAGTGGTAGTGACTATACGCATTACTCCCATCCTCACCACTCCCACTCCCGTATAGATCATGTTTTTCTGTTGCGGAAACATCTCCCCCTGGTTCACTCTGTCTCTATTTTGGCTGTCCCCTGGTCGGACCATGACCCTCTATTGGTGGAATGTAAGTCCATTTTAAGCTTGCCTAAGCGCTCCTCCTGGATAATTAATGACTCCCTGTTATCCTTTGCGGATGTCCAAAATTAGCTCTTACAAGCCTCCAAGGAATATTTTGATCTCAATACGGGCTCGGTTTCTTCTCCAGTGACGCTGTGGGAAGCTTATAAGGCAGTATTGCGGGCCGTGTTATTCAAATAGCTTCCAAACGTAAACGGGAACGGCTGAAACTCCAGCAAACATTGGAGGCTCGTCTAGACTGTCATTCCGCCGCCTTTAAGCAGGCTCCGACTCCTGCCAATCGCAGACTATTGCCGGGCTGAGTTGGACTTGTGCCTTACCGATAAGGCGGAGCGGTCCCTGCGTTGGTCTCGCCAAATGTGGTATGCCAAGGCCAACAAACCAAATGCAATGTTGGCCAATAGGCTGCAGACCTTTGCCCCCCAATTTACCCCTATTGCTTTGCGCACTTGCCATAATGTGCTCACCAGTAACCCTCTTCGGGTCCTGGAAGAATTCCGTAATCGCCTTGCTGGGTTGTACTCGGCTCCGGCACAGGTTGACCCTCAAGCCGCGGATGCTTTCTTACACAATGTTTCCCTACCCACACTCTCAGCCTCTCATGTGACTCTTATGGATCGTGATATCCAGGAATCAGAGGTTTTGCAATGCATTAAGGACCTGAAGATAGGTAAGAAACCCGGCCCGGATGGTTTTACTGCATTGTTCTATCGGAAATTTGCCACTGTCTTGGCTCCTCCCTTGACTGCAATGTTTAATGCTGTTAAAAATGGACAATCCTTTACCCCTGACCTCTTGACAGCTAATATAGTCATGCTGCCTAAACCGGATCGGGATCACTCGTCGTGGGCTAATTTTCGCCCGATCTCTCTTATCAACATTGATATGAAATTGCTAACCAAAATCCTGGCTACATGCCTGAATTCTTTCCTTCCCCGCCTGATTAAGAAGGACCAGGTTGGTTTTGTGCCCCGCCGGCAGACAGGGGACGCTATTCGGGGGATCATCCAACTGCAACATTTTGCTCTTCAACGGCGCATACCCACTATGCTACTGTCCTTGGACATGACTAAGGCTTTTGACACCTTGTCCTGGCCTTATCTTATGACTGTCCTTCGTCGCTTTGGTTTTGGCCCCTCGTTTTTATCCTGGCTCTCTGCCCTCTATGATTCCCCTCAGGCCCGTATCAAATATTATGGATTTGATTCGCTTCCTTTTTCCATCGGCCGGGGTACGAGGCAGGGTTGCCCGTTGTCTCCCCTCCTTTTTGTTCTGGCTTTGGAGCCCTTAGCCGAAGTGATACGTTCTCGCCAAGACATCTCGGGCATTGAAGTGGTGGGCTCACACCATAAAATATCGTTATTTGCGGATGATATTTTGCTGTCCCTTACTTCGCCACGGATTTCGTTACCCAACCTTTTGGCCCTTTTGGATTCGTTTGCTGTTTTTTCTGGCCTGCGTATTAATCCTGCCAAGTCCAAAGCGATGTCAGTTACTTTGCCTCCTGAGGACATGGTGGCCCTTCAAGCAGCCTTTCCTTTTAAATGGCACCCGGCTTTACCCTACCTGGGTATTAAGCTGTCTCCCACGTATGAAGGTCTTTATGCTGTTAATTATCCTAAATGTTCTAGCGACGTCTTGATCCTGGAAAATGCTTATAAGGTATTTTACAGGTGGTATGATACCCCGGCCAGACTGGCTAAATTCATACCTGCGTATTCTCCCTTGTGTTTTCGTGGATGCACTCAGGAGGGGACCATGGCACATATTTGGTGGACATGTCCCAAGGTGAGTAGACTATGGATCAGGATCTATGTCTTGCTCCGTAATATTTTCCAGGTTACCCTGAAGAGGGACCCATATGAGGCGCTCCTGTGTAAGCCTGTACCTGACTTGACCCGTACACAACGCCAGTTGGCTCAGCATTTGACAATTGCCCGATCCTGGAAGACCCCCGTTGCTTACTTTTGAGGCGGTCAAAAATCGTATGAATGATATTCTAATTAATGAAAAATTGACTGCCATAGTCTCTGATTCCCATGCTAAATTTCTTAAGGTGTGGGACCCCTGGATCTCGTACATTGCCCCTTCTAGATTTCAGACTACTCTTCTTTCCCTTTAAATGCCCCCTGGTCGCTCGCCCAACACAGCACCCGTTCTCCCTTCCTTCTCCCCATCCTCTCTTTAGTCTTCTTCTATTGCCATTTCTTTCTTTGTTTGTCTTCTTTTCTCACCCCTTCTTCCCCCTCTTTCTCTTTTTTTTTGTCTTTTAGTGTCGCTGTCTCCTCTGGCTTGGTACTTTCAGGCCCTGCCTCTGTTTACTCATTGGAACGTCCTAGAACCTCTTCTTCTGTTGTTTTTATTGCACTATAAACCACTAGGGGGACTTTTGGTCCCGGTCTACGGATTTTTTCTTGCTAAAGACACTTTATTTGGTCCGCAATGTTTTAAGTTTGGCTTACGCCCTATGTTTGTATCACATTTTGATGCTACCTTGTTTTGATGTATGTTTATGCCTTTTCATAAAATAAAAACTTTTGTACAAGAAAGGGTAATCTTAATGTATTATCACTCAGTAAAGTTCATAACCAAATAAATACAAATAAATCCACAATTGTGGTAACACAGTTCAGCATGCAAAATGGCTAACAGTAAGAGCTAAACATAAAATGACAAGTTAACACCTAAGTCAGCATAAACAGTAGCAACGCCACCTGAAGTGCAACAGTGAGCAGCAATAAAGTTTCATCTGACAAATTGCTGAGATACTGCCAGTGTGCACCAATGGTGGCTCTGCTAGGCCTAAACCGATTGGGTAGGCACTGTTCATGAAAATTAAAAATGAAAGGAGAATTAAAAATGAAAAGAGATACACGGCTGCCATATAAACAGCAGCCTTATATAGTGTGGGGCGTGGACTAGCCCCTGAGCCATGATTGGCTAAAGGCTGTGATTGGCCAAAGCATACAGGTCAGGCGCATGCTTTGGCCAATCATCAGCAATCAATGCACTGCAACAACGCAGTGCATTATGGGACGCTCATCGGCAGGCGAACTTTCCGCCGAGCTCCCCATTTGTTCGTGTGTTCAGCGAACACACGAACAGCTAATGTTCGAGTCGAACTTACGTTCAACTCAAACATAAAGCCCATCCCTAAGTGGGAACAATGGGCAGTGAGCCCTCTCACCAGTTCCTACAATGCAAAGGTGAACTCTTACTGTAGAAATAGATCTCCTTAGTCTCTTCACAGAATACTTCCAGTGATTAGCGGAGGGAAGTAGAGGGTGAGAGGATGCTTCGTTCTCCCTGCAGCAGTGGTGCAGATGTGATCTCTGTGATCTGTGCTGTGCTTCCCCAGGTGTCTCCGCTAGGGCTGCCACCTGTACGGGTTTCACCCATGAACAGTCTAGTTTTTGAATGATGTGTCCGTGCCTGAGACCTGGACGGACTGCGCCGAGGGGGACAACTTTGCTCTGCATCTGATGTGAGTCTCCCCTCCTAGCCAGCAGCCTGTCTCACTCACAGCAGAGTGTCAGTGAATTGAAGCTGCTTCTTTGCCTCTGTTTACACACACACAGGAGGAGAAGGAGGGAGGTGGGACACCCGCTGATTGAGGTGTGTAAAAAGTTTATTATACTCATGGACAGGGGGGGGGGGGAGAGAGTGGCAGAGAAGGAGAACAACTTAGAAAATTTGTATACTTGGTGGACTAATTGGGGTAAGAGGATATGTGCTCCTTGGGCACTTTGGGAGGGGAGAAGACTTATGCTAGAAGTGTGGGTTGGATTTGAAATCTAACAACATCTTCTAGCACAAGTCCTCTCCCTTCTCAAAGTACCTCACAAAACATAACCAACCCCCCCCCCCCACCCCCTTGCTAGCACTAGCCCTCTTCACTCCCAAAGCACCCTCCAGCACATATCCGACCCCCCTTTGCAAGCTCTAGCTCTCTCCCCTCTCAAAGCACCCCCCAGCACATATCCAACTCCCCTTACCCCCCTGCTATCACTAGCCCTCTTCCCTCCAAAAGGACCCCGCAACACATATTTGACCCCCCCCCCTCCCGCCAGCACTAGCCCTCTCTCCTCCCAAAGCACCTTCCCAGCACATATCCAACTTTTCCCACCCCCTCACTAGCACTAGTCCCCCCCCACCAAAGCATCCTCCGGGTACATATCTGACCCCCGCTAGCACTAGTCCTCTGCCCTTCCAAAGCACCCTTAGCACATATCTTACCCCCTCGCTAGCACTAGCCCTCTCCCAAAGCAAACCCCCAGCACATATCTGACCCCCCCACTAGCCCTCTCTCCTCCCAAAGCACCTTCCCAGCACATATCTCACTCTTCCTGCCCCCTCACTAGCACTAGCCCCACCCAAAGCATCCCCCGGCATATATCTGACCTAACCCCCACTAGCACTAGCCCTCTGCCCTCCCAAAGCACCACCAAGCACATATCTTACCCCCTCGCTAGCACTAGCCCTCTCCCAAAGCACACTCCCAGCACACATCCAGCTCCCCCCAGTAGCACTAGCCCTCTCCCCTCCCACATTTTGGCCACACCCACCACACTCAACATTACTGCTCTCTTTGGGGCAACCAAAACTGTCCCAGGTCTTTTACAATCTTATAGTGTATACTCCAAAAAAAAAGGCCACGCAACACTAAAGTGTTCAGGTTTGGCTTGAAGAAAAGATGGCAAACCTAGTCTTCGCCCCCCCCCCCCATGTCTCAGTCCCTAGCTCTGCTCCTTTCCCCTGTGGATGATCCGTATGCACCAGGACAAATGTGTTTATCTCGGCTCCTGTGCTACAAAGAGGAAGCAGTCTGTAGAGCAGTCTAGTAAAAAGCTATTCCACCACACCCCTCTGCTTCAGGGGACTCCAAAAAGTCAATGAGTCCCACACTATGGCTGCTGTCCTGGACTTTATTTCCCATCATCCTCAGCATCCTGCAAAGGAATCCATAGGCTTTTCTGGATATAGTTCTCCCTCTGCTGGCTGGATGGGATAGTGCAGCAACGTTCAGCATAGCAGTAAAAAGTGAAAGTAAAACTGACTGTAAAGAGGACAATGTCTTATTCTCCATGTTTCTGTATTCCAACACCTGGCTACAGTATGTACTAGGGATAGGCCGATATGTTTTTTTCAGTGCCGATACCGATACTGATATTTTGGTCACAACGTATCGGTATCGGCCAATATGAGCCGATATTTTGTACATTTAAAGTTTTGAAAAATAAAGACAATTTTTGACACAAATCTGGTACTGAACATGTTAATTTTTGTTTAATGCTGAATGGCTGGCTTGCTGGCACCCTGTGGTGCGTGGCTGGCTGGTACCCTGTGGTGGATGGCTGGCTTGCTGGCACCCTGTGGTGGGTGGCTGGCTTGCTGGCACTCTGTGGTGAGTGGCTGGCTGGCACCCTGTGGTGGGTGGCTGGCTGGCACCCTGTGGTGGGTGGCTAGCTGGCTGGCACCCTGTGGTGGGTGGCTGTCTGTCTGGCACCCTGTGGTGGGTGGCTGGAACCCTGTGGTAGGTGGGGGGCTGGCACAGGGGCTGTGGGTGGCTGGCTGGTACAGGGCCTGTGGGCTGCTGGCTGGTACATTGCCTGTGGCTGGCTGGTACAGGGCCTGTGGGTGGCTGGCTGTCTGACACCCTGTCTGTGGGTGGCTGGCTGTCTGGCACCCTGTGGTGGGTGGCTGACTGGCTGGCACCCTGTGGTATGTGGGTGGCTGGTACAGAGGCTGCGGGTGGCTGGCTGGTTCAGTGCCTGTGGCTGGCAGGTACAGGGCCTGTGGGTGGCTGACTGGCTCGCTGGTACAGTGCCTGTGGCTGGCTGGTACAGGGCCTGTGGATGTGGGTGGCTGGCACCGGGCTGCTGTGGGTGGGTGTATGGCTGTGATACACTCCCGCAAAACTAGCCCCAACTCCAGACGAGGCTGTCCAAGGTGAGGGAGGCGACCTAAGTCGGCAGAATGACATCACAAAAATATCGGCAATATCGGCCAGTTCCGGGGCCGATACCGATATATCGGGGAAAGTGCATATCGGCCCCCGATATATCGGCCTTGCCAATAATCGGTCGATCCCTAGTATGTACTATGCCCTTCCACCTGTATAACAAACCATGATTTCTCCACTCACTTCGGCTGCTATTATTCTCGTATGTCCCGCCCCTGTTTGTATGACTAACCGTTGTCCTATTAGCTGCTTATTCCTGGTGCTTGGAATCTCATGCTTCTCCCAACTCTGTAAGGGCTCTTTCACACGGTCCGCATTCTGTTGCGGACCGTGCTCTGCTCAGCGGGGATCGATCGGCTGATCCTCGCTGAGCCGGCGGATGACAGCTCCGTCTCCGCACTGTGTGTGGAGAGGGAGGTGTCAGAGCCCCGCTGCTCTCTATGGGGAATCGGATGAGAACGGACCGCCTGTCCGCTCTCATCCGATCCCATCTGATCCGATCCCCAGGACGGATGGAAAATAGGATTTCCATCCGTCCGGATTTCACGGACAGGATCGGATGCGGATGGCAGCAGGTGTTAGCGGACATGTCACCGCTGACATCCGCTGCTCCATAGGGCTGAATGGGGCATCCGATCGGAACGCCCGTGTGAAAGAGCCCTAATGAGAGAACCTGACTGAATGGATGCAAATTAGACTGTTTAGGTAGGCCTCTGCATTACAATGTTTTATAAAATTTTAGGACTGAAATACATTTTTATGATGCAGTGCATTGTAGCAATGCACATTATTTATTGTTGCATTCATTAGTGCATTACATTGGCATTCATTTTGAATGACACCGCAATGCACTAAGGAAGAAAAGCTGACATTCACATGCATTGTAGTGTGCTACTTCAGAAAAAATGCTGTATGTCTTTTTTTTTTTTTCCCTCTGCTTTTGTGTGTCGGTAGCCCATTCAAAAGAGTAAATGGTCTCTAAAGGATAATTTACAGGGAATGTACAGTGAGACTGTAACTAGTGTGCCTATTTAAAGTAAGTAATGCTCTGCTGAGAAAGACCAGGGACTAACATAAACATTGGAGTTCTAATACAAAAACAGGGAATCTCAATTAGTCCAGACATTCTGCAGAGAGAAAATTGCTCTCCTTAAAAAATTAGGACCATGTGAGTGATATTTCAGTCTTATGCACATAACACAATAAGAAAAAGTACCTTCCTCACATAAGGATAGTGTTACTGATCCTTTTTATGAAAAGTATAGGCTATGTGGGACTTTAATTGAGACACCAGCAAGTAATGCCCAGTGTCTCCATCCCTGTATCAGTATATCAGTACATCAAACTGGAGGCTGGCTGGCTTCCATGCACCTCTTTTAATCCAGCGTGCATTCCTCTACGATTTCGGTGTGAACCGGCACTTACAGCTGTAAAAGAAATTGTACATTCTATTTGTAACTGTATTCTATTTTGTATGCGTTGCCTATGTATTGCTCACTGCACTTATTTTGCACACGGCACTCATTTTTTGATTACATGTTGCATTCTTTCGAGCCCAAACAGAATACTTTATGCAGCACTGCCCTGTATAGGACTGCTGAGTATTACACTTTCTGGATTCCCCAGGGTTACCCTTAGCAACTGATAGCAGATAATTAGCATTGAAAGTCCTTGGCTCAGTCAATAATTATTCCAGGGTATGTTGGCTTTTGTGTTTTTATTTGGAACTGGGATAGGAGAAGGGATGAGTGGGATACTCCAACTATGAACTATGCACAATCTTGAGGACAACTAGCTGTAGTGTGTGACAAGGCCGCTGCTTCACCTTGCCACTGAAGACAAGAGAGATAATGTGTTCCCGCTTTCAATTCCAGTCTGAAAAATTAGGCATTCACAAGTTAAAGAAGTAATTGTCGGCCAGTACAGGCCCCAAAAATTAGCTAACAGGCTTTCACCTGACAGCAAAGAACTTTGTTTTCTGTGGCTGGTGGTACATTAGGCATTCACAGGATACAGAAGTGTCGGCCAGTACAGGCCCCAAAAATTAGCTAACAGGCTTTCACCTGACAGAAAAGAACTTTGTTTTCTGTGGCTGGTGGTACATTAGGCATTCACAGGATACAGAAGTGTCGGCCATTACAGGCCCCAAAAATTAGCCAACAGGCGTTCACCTGACGGCAAAGAACTTTGTATTCTGTGGCTGGCGGTACATTAGGCATTCACAGGATAAATAAGTGTCAGCCATTAAAGGCCCCAAAAATTAGCAGACAGGCGTTAACCTGACAGCAAAGAACTTTGTATTCTGTGACTATAGGTACATTAGGTATTCACAGGATAAATAAGTGTCGGGCATTACAGGCCCGAAAAATTAGTCGACAGGCGTTCACCTGACAGCAAAGCACTTTGTATTCTGTGGCTGGAGGTACATTAGGCATTCACAGGATAAATAAGTGTCGGCCATTACAGGCCCCAAAAATTAGCCCACAGGCGTTCACCTGACAGCAAAGAACAGGCAAAATTTCTGCAGTACCCAAATACACAATTATGAAAGTATATTGTTATATAACACCCCTCTTCAATCTGTTGTTTTGGGGGGCCACTGGTATATCACACCAGTTAGAATACTTTTTTCCAGTAACTTTTGTCACTGTGTGTAGCTGAGGGAACGCAGCAGAACAGAAAAAAAAATTCTGCAGTATATATAACCCCCCCGCTTCAATCTGTCATTTTTGGGGGGCCACTGGTATATCACACCAGTTATAATACTTTTTTCCAGTAACTTTTGTCACTGTGTGTAGCTGAGGGAACGCAGCAGAACAGAAAAAAAAATTCTGCAGTATATATAACCCCCCCGCTTCAATCTGTCATTTTTGGGGGGCAACTGGTATATCACACTAGTTATAATACCTTTTTCTAATTGCATTTTTCACTCTTTGTAGTTGTAGTATCGCTGCAGAACCACTCACCAGTCACACTGCTGCACAATACAAATCCACTATAATATGCTTTCTCTATTAGAAAGTATATTATAAGTGTATTACACCCCTATATACTGCACACCAAACAATAGTACACCTATACCAGTCCTTAAAAGGACTTTTGTGGACCTATTAGCTAGCGATTTGTGTCACTAACAGGCTGTCCCTGCTCCACACAGAACCTCTCCCTAAACTGACAAAAGACAGAATGTAAAATGGCAGCCAGATCAGGTCTATTTATAAGGTAGGGGGTATGTCCATGTGCTGAAATGTCTCAATTGGCTGTCCTGTACCACCTGATGGATGTGTCATGGGTCAAAGTTCTTCACAATGTAAAAGAATATAGGGGTCGCGAATATCGCCATAATTTCGCATGTTCGGCGAACATCGAACGAGCAAAGTTCACCGCGAACCGACCGCTGGGCGAACCGCAAGGCCATCTCTATATATAAGTGAAGTACGCTGTCATAGAATATAAATCACAAAGAAAAATATACATACGTGTGAACATAAAGTGCAAAATCATACATACACTGAACAAAATTATAAATGCAACATTTTTTTTTCTTTTTTTTTCTTTTTGCTCCCATTTTTCATGAGCTGAACTCAAAAATCTAAGAAATTTTCTATGTACACATAAGGCCTATTTCTCTCAAATATTGTTCACAAATCTGGCTAAATCTGTGTTAGTGAGCACTTCTCCTGTGCCAAGATAATCCATCCACCTCACAGGTGTGGTATCAAGATGCTGATTAGACAACATGATTATTGCACAGGTATGCCTTAGGCTGGCCACAATAAAAGGCCACTCTAAAATGTGTAGTTTTATCACAGCAAAATTCCACAGATGCCTCAAGTTTTAAGGGAGCATGCAATTGGGCATGCTGACTGCAAGACTGTCTACCAGAGCTGTTGCCCGTGAATTGAATGTACATTTCTCTACCATAAGCCGTCTCTAAAGGCGCTTTAGAGAATTTGGCAGTGAATCCAACTGGCATCACAGACCACGTGTAACCACACCAGCCCAGGACCTCCACATCCAGCATCTTCACCTTCAAGATTGTCTGAGACCAGCCAGCCAGATACCTGCTGCAATAATCGGTTTGCATAACCAAAGAATTTCAGCACAAACTGTCAGAAACCGTTTCAGGGAAGATCATCTGCATGCTCGTGGTCTCAGCCTGACTGCAGTTTGGCGTCATAACCGACTTGAGTGGGCAAATGCTCACATTCGATGGCATCTGGCACTTTGGAGAGGTGTTTTCTTCACGGATGAATCCCAGTTTTCTTAGATATTTGAGCTCAACTCATGAAAAATGGAGCAAAAACAAGTGTTGCATTTTTAATTTTGTTAAGTATATATCCAATCAACGGATAGCAATATGTGACAACATATATAGAACCAGGTGTAATGGAAATGCAAATAAATATACAGAATAAAGTTCCAAAAAACAAATATTCCAACATAGTCCAAATAGTGTGATTTTGAATGGTGTTAAGACCTTGTTCTTTCAAAGTGCTGCATGCATCACCACCGTTCTCAAATAGTGCATTAGCTGCTTACCAGACCCAATGGGTCAACGAGTGTGTAAACGGTTAGGGATATAATCCATGGTACCGCAAACTGACACCATTTCCAAGGTTACGGATTAATATGTGAAGCAAAAAGGAGGACTAATAGTGTATTATCCCTTAAGTGGTTGTTAAGCCACTTATATAAAGTCATCTAATTCCCTCTGTAATGGAAGAATAAGTGTCCCTGTGTCTGTGTTGTAGAAACAATTTGCGATCTGTACCTACTGTATATTAGAGTGCCTCCTGGCGATCAGCTGATCCCTCAACTCGCTTCTCTGCCCAGCTGACAGCTCCAGCGGGCGGGGTTGAGCACTGCGGCTGACGTCAGATGGTGAGGAGGGGAAGAAAGAGAGCTGAGCGGTCACGTGATCCGCTCGGATTTATGTACAAATCACAATTTGTTTCTATAACACAGACACAGTGGCAGTTATTCTTATATTACAGAGGGGATGGTAATAATTAAAAAAAAAATATAAGAGCAGCAGGAGTTGAGGGGGCGGACACTGATGAACAGAAGCAGGGAGGGGTGGGGGGAGAGGATCACAGAGGAGGACAGTGCAGGGCTTCGGATGACGGAGGCACGTACACTGATCATGGGGTCAGGGCTCAGCAGCCATAATATACCATGGTCAGAAGGGAGGAGGCTAGAAACTGGCAGGATCAGCCAGGTTTTTTATAGGTGTTACAGGGGGCCAAATTACACAACACAAGTAGAGTTGAGCGGACACCTGGATGTCCGTGTTCAGCCGAACTTGAAAAAAAAGTCTGGGTCCGAGACCCGGACTTTTTCCGAATTTTACCTGGACACCGAACCCCATTGAAGTCAATGGGGACCCGAACTTTCAGGCACTAAAATGGCTCTAAAAAACCAATGGAAAGGGCTAGAGTGCTGCAAATGGCAGCAAAATGTAATTAAGAGTATGGCAAGTGCTCTGCAAACAAATGTGGATAGGGAAATAACTTAAAACAACAAAAAAAAAACAGAAAAATAAAACAATTTTCTTCATCTGTGAAGGACGAGGCCCATATGGAGTAGGAGGGAGGTTGAGGTAGCGGTGGATGTGGCGGTGTAGTTGGAAGCGGCGGTAGAGGGGGACGAGGTAGCCAACACTGCTTTTTTTTAGTCATTTTAAATTAGGGTACACCCCAAAAGAGTGAGAAAGATCAAAAATATAACAATGGCTGGGTAAGGTCGGTATCCATCTCTATTCTGCACAAGGTACGGAAAAGTCCTGTGGGATCCATGCCTGGTTCATTTTAATGAATGTGAGCTTGTCCACATTGGCTCTGGACAGGCGGCTGCGCTTGTCTGTGATAACGCCCCCAGCCATGCTAAATACACGTTCAGATAATACACTGGCTGCAGGGCACGCCAGCACCTCCAAGGCGTAAAGGGCAAGCTCACGCCATGTGCCCAATTTGGAGACCCAGAAGTTGAAGGGGGCAGACCCGTCATTCACTACATGTAGGCGTGTGCCCACATACTGCTCCACCATGTTGGTGAAATGCTGCCTCCTGCTAAGACGTTCCATATGAGCTGCTGGTGCTGCTGTTTGTTGTGGCGTGCTGACAAAGCTTTTCCACATTTCGGCCATGCTAACCCTGCCTTCTGAGGTGCTGGCGATGCCCTGGTTGCATTGGCGACCTCTTCCTCCTCCTCCTCCTCTGCCTTGGCCTTGTGCTTACACTGTGGCCCCGCTGTCAGGTGGGAATGCCAGCAGCATCGCGTCTACCAGTGTGCGCTTGTACTCGCGTATCTTGCGATCACGCTCCAGTGAGTGAATTAAGGACGGTACGTTGTCCTTGTAACGGGGATCCAGCAGCGTGGCCACCCAGTAATCAGCACAAGTTAGAATGTGGGCAACTCGGCAGTCGTTGTGGAGACACTGCAGCATGTGTGCCAGGCTGCCCAGAGGCAACGAAAGGCTGTCCTCTGTGGGAGGTGTATCGTCTGTGTCCTCTGTATCCCCCCAGCCATGCACCAGTGATGGCCATGAGCTGGCCTGGGTGCCACCCTGCTGTGAACATGGTTCCATCTCCTCCTCCATCTCCTCCTCCTCATCCTCCAGAACTGTGCCCCTGCTGGACAATTGTGTACCTGGCGTTTGTGGGTGCAGGAACCCACCCTCGGAGCCACTTGTGAATGACTGCCCTGAAAGCCTTGGAAATGATCCCTCTTCCTCCTCCTCCTCCTCCTGTGCCACATCCTCTTCAATCATCGCTCGAATCGTTTTTTTGAAGGAGGCATAGTAGTGGGATAGTTAAGCTGACAACGGCGTCATCGGCACTGGCCATGTTGGTGGAGTACTCAAAACAGCTGCATGCTGCAGCTGAAACTCCACTATGGCCTGCTGCTGCTCGCACAGTCTTTCCAGCATGTGCAAGGTGGAGTTCCACCTTGTGGGTACGTCACATATGAGGCGTGAGCTGGAAGGCCGAAGTTACGCTGCAGCGCTGACAGGCGAGCAGCAGCAGGGTGAGAACGCCGAAAGTGCTCACAGACGGCCCGCACTTTCTGCAGCAGCTCTGACATATCGGGGTAATTTTTAAGGAACCTCTGCACCACCAAATTCAACACATGCGCCAAGCAAGGGATGTGCGTCAAACCGGCTAGGCCCAGAGCTGCTATGAGATTTCGCCCGTTATCGCACACCACCAGGCCGGGCTTGAGGCTCGCTGGCAGCAACCACTCATTTGTCTGCTGTTCCATGCTCCTCCACAACTCCTGCGCGGTGTGTGGTTTTTCTCCCAAACAGGCAAGTTTTAAAACTGCCTGCTGTCGTTTACCCCTGGCTGTGCTGAAGTTGGTGGTGAAGGTGTTACGCTGACCGGATGAGGAGGCGGTAGAGGATGAGGAAGCGGAGTAGGAGGAGTTAGGAACAGGAGGCAAACTGAAGCGCCCTGCAATCCTCGGTGGTGGAAGGACATGCGCCAAATTGCTATCCGCCTCAGGCCCATAGTGTATTATCCTTGGTTTATTAGGAAAACATAGGCAAATGTACTTACAGGAAACAGGTCTTGGTATTGGCATGTAAATGTGGAGCCTTTCAGTATCCTGTGTCCGTGTAAGATTCTGGTACCTCTGGTACCCTTAATTTCCATTTCCTTTCAATATGCGTCCCACCTTTCTAATTAGGTGGTACGCATACACCTTTAAGACGGATGACATCATCGCCGGGCGCCGCTCTGAGCGGCTATTTCAACCGCCGGCGTTCTCTCTCACGTTGTTCGTTCAATGTGCCTGTGCCTGTGCTTATGTGCCTGTGTGTCTACATGCTTACAAGCTTGTCTCGCTGCCGGAACCTCCAGCTATTTGCTTTTACCTGGAACAGACCGGAACCTCGCTACTGATCCCTGTATCTCGCTACCGGATCACTCCCTCACTATTGGACCCCTCTACTACTAACCTTACTAGTGATAAGTACCCCACAGGGGAATCCTCCATAACCTAACTTACACTACCTACCTCTGCACATTAAGGACTGTTATTATCTATGCATACTAATTCTATCATCTGCACTGTTGCATAGATTGCTAGCTCTTGAGTCTACTACCATCTATCCTTGCACTGGGTTAGCCTATCCTGTATTTGTCATCTGCTGTCCTTACCACCTGTTACCATACTCGATTACTAACCTATCTGCATTCTACCTAAATACCATCTAATACTCTCCTGAAAATTTCTATCAAGTGCTTACCATCTCTGTCACTGTTCACACCTGTCCCTTCAGCACATCACCTTCATACTATCATATACATCCCATCACTCCAGGAACATCTTATTGAGTGTGTGTATATCTGTATGCTGAAGCTGACGGGCCCACAGTGATGAGTCTGGAGAGTTGGATCTGGTTATTCAACACATCTCTACATGACTACTGAGTGGAGATTCTGCAGCTGCAAATCCAGCCTACTACAAAAACGCAGGAGCGTTACAGTCCGGCTGCAGCACGGACACCTCGGATGACGTGGGTGGCAGGCGCGACACGCCTCCTCTCCAACGCGTTTCCTCTGAAAAGACTTCTACTGGGATTTCTAAAAGTCTTTTCAGAGGAAACGCGTTGGAGAGGAGGCGTGTCGCGCCTGCCACCCACGTCATCCGAGGTGTCCGTGCTGCAGCCGGACACAGGATACTGAAAGGCTCCACATTTACATGCCAATACCAAGACCTGTTTCCTATAAGTACATTTGCCTATGTTTTCCTAATAAACCAAGGATAATACACTACGGGCGGTTCATTTGTTTCATTACATGGTATGCACTGGAGCTACAAGCTGAGCTATATCATTGGAAGAGTGAATAAACTGATAGTCTGGGGAACACTCAGGAGGATACCAACATCATTATCCAATTTAACCAGGGGAATTATCTCAGATACGCAAGTTATTAGAGACATCTGGTAAGAGGCTCCACTGTGTGTCACACTAGGGTGAACTGTGCATGCCATTGCATAGAGTTAATGCCTGAGAAATTTATCTATCTGGTAAGCAGGATTGTCAGCTGGTGGTGGGATCCTTTATCACTTTAACATCACCTTCCTTTGAATATTTCAAGCACCCATATGTCAATATACTTCAATTCATTTGTTATCACCTGATGGGCTTTGATTTTGTTGTGAATCACAGTTTTGGACATTTTAGTCTCTTCAGCTGTTTGGAATTGTTTATTTTTATTTTGTCACATTTCCCACACCTTTTATGTAGTGTACATCAACATATTTGTTGTCCTACACATTTTGTTTAGCGCACCAACCCATTTTTCACATATTATTTTGCTAGGCACAGCTTCTTGGTTGCAGCTTTACACGTCAATAATTATCAGCGCACTTCCACATATTCCCATTGTGGAGATGGTTGGTGACCCAGGTGGTAGTGTTGCTGACAGATCCTCTGTTTGAGGGGTGGCAGGTGCCGGTATCACTACAGAGGTGGATGAACAGGCCGAGACTGCAGCAGAAGAGGAAGCAGGAGGAGCCAGAGACCTTTCTTGGTTTTGAAGGTGTCTACTCCACTGCAGCTCATGCTTTGCACTTAGATGCCTGATCATGCAGGTTGTGCTCAGGTTGAGAAGGTTTATGCCTCGCTTCAGGCTCTGATTGCACAGGGTGCAAACCACTTGTGTCCTGTCATCAGCACATTGTCTGAAGAACTTCCACGCTAGAGAACTCCTTTGAGCTGGCTTTGGTGTGCTCGGTCCCTTGCTGCGTTGGGCAGTAGCAGGCGTAGTGTCTAGGGCACGGCCGCTCCGCTTCTGCACCCTGCTCCCTCTTCTGCTGTGCTGGTGGCTCTGTGCGACCACCACCTCTTCCTCCAAACTACTAAGGTCACCTGCATGACCTTCATTCCATGTGGGGTCGAGGACCTCATCGTCCTCCACATCATCTTCCACCCAGTCTTCACCCCTGCCCTCCTTGTCGGTCTCCACAATTCTGAGTGCCGCAGCAGTTGGCACCTGCGTTTCGTCATCATCGGAGACGTGCTGCGATGGTCCTTTCATGTACTCATCTTGAGAAATAAGTGGTTGGGCATCGCTGCATTCAATCTCTTCCACTTCTGGGGCAGGGCTAGGTGGATGGCCCTGGGAAACCCTGCTGACAGAGTCATCAAAAAGAAGAAGAGAATGCTGCATGACTTGGGGCTCAGACTGCTTGCCTGATTTGCAAGGGGGTGAAGTGAAAGACGGTTGGACATCGGCTGCAGGTGCCAACTCTGACCTTTCTGCAGTAGACTGGGTGGGAGACAATGAAAAGGAACTGGAGGCACTGTCAGCAACCCAATCTACTATCGCCTGTACTTGTTCTTGCCTCAACACTTGTAGAGGCGCATGATGCCCTACCAAATACTGCTGCAGGTTCTGTCGCCTACTCACACTTGAGGAAGGTGTTTCACTTGTGCGTGTAGCTGGCACAGATCGACCACATCCTCTCCTTGCAACAGGAGCTCTACCAGCAGCACCACGACCCAGGCCACGGCCCCTATTTGACGTTCTCCTCATATTTCTGTAATTTATGATCTTGACATAGAAAGGTGTTTATTGAATAGCGGAACAAAACAAAAACAGTATCGCACGGGTGTATCTCACAGTCAAATATGCAAACTATGCCGCAATTAAATTTTTTTTAACCCCAAAAGTGTGTTTATTAAATAGCGGAATAGAAAAACTGTATACAAATACAACGGGTGTATCTCACAGTCAAATATGCAAAGTATGCCGCAATTTAATTTTTTTCACCCCAAAAGGGTGTATATTAAATAGCTGAATAGAAAAATTTTTATAAAACGGTGTATCTCACACGTACAAACACAGACTAGCCCCGATTACAATTTTTTTGCACCCTAAAGAGAGGATGAGGAAGAGGAGTAGGAGGAGTTCGGAACGGGAGGCAAACTGAAGCGCCCTGCAATCCTCGGCGGTGGAAGGAGATGCGCCAAACAATTTAAAAGGTGTATGTCACACGTACCGATACAGACTATGCCGCAATTACATTTTTTTCACCCCAAAAGGGTGTATATTGAATAGCGGAATAGAAAAAAGTATATAAAAAGGTGTATCTCACACGTACCGATACAGACTATGCCGCAATTTAATTTTTTTTACCCCAAAAGGGTGTATATTGAATAGCGGAATAGAAAAAATTTCATAAAATGGTGTATCCCATACGTACAAACACAGACTAGGCCCCGATTACAATGTTTTGTACCCTAAAGGCAGGATGAGGAAGAGGAGTAGGAGGAGTTTGGAACAGGAGGCAAACTGAAGCGCCCTGCAATCCTCGGCGGTGGAAGATGCGCCAAAAAAAATTGAAAGGTGTATCTCACACGTACCGATACAGACTATGCCGCAATTTAATTTTTTTACCCCAAAAGGGTGTATATTGAATAGCGGAAAAGAAAAAATTTTATAAAACGGTGTATCTCACATGTACAAACACAGACTAGGCCCTGATTACAATTTTTTGTACCCTAAAGGCAGGATGAGGAAGAGGAGTAGGAGGAGTTCGGAACAGGAGGCAAACTGAAGCGCCCTGCAATTCTCGGCGGTGGAAGGAGATGCGCCAAACAAATTTGAAAGGTGTATCTCACACGTACCGATACAGACTATGCCGCAATTTAATTTTTTTTTACCCCTAATCTCTCCCTGCCTAATCTCTCCAGCCTGTCCCTAAAATGCTCAAATATCTTTCCCTGCCTACACTCCGACCTGTCCCTGCATTCTTTTCGGGCACAATGTTGTTTTACCCTGTCTGTCCCTAATCAGCAGCAGCCAGCACCGCATGTGTGCTCTCTCCCTACACACTCGAGCTTATAAAGACCTGGGTCACATGCTTCAGCTGGCCAATCACAGCCATGCCATTAGTAGGCATGGCTGTGATGGCTTCTTTGGCACACCAGTTAAACGCTGTTGAAAGCCCGCCATTAAAAGCACGCCATTACATACAAAACAGGAAATAAAATTACCGAACACGGATTTTAAACCCGAACATACAGTAAAGTTTTCGGGTCCGTGTCCGGGTAGCAAAAATCCAATTATCCGGTACGGACCCGAATAATTCAGTCCGTGTTCGCTCAACACTAAACACAAGCACTGTGCCATATAACAGGATCTTTTTTTTTTTTTTTAGGGTAAAAAAATATTTTTAAAAAAAGAGCCGATCCTGGTCTGATTCGGCAGAGAACCGATCAGTCACCAGATACAGACCAATGATTTTTGGTCTGGATCTGGTGATCGGTTCTAGCCAATGGCATCATGTCCCCTGCCTGTGTAACGTAAACACAGGCAGGGGAAGTGATGTAATTTTCCCTCCTAGAGCCCTTTAGGTTCCAGGAGAAGACAGAGAGACATCTAAAACGTGAGTTCCACCAAACACTACACTGACACTACCTCACATATGCACATTTAACCCCTTGATCACCCCCCCCCCCCAAAACCCCTCACAGTGAACACTATATACAGTGGTATACAGATATTTTACTGATCACTGTAATAGTGTCACTTGTTAACCCTAATTTGCGCTTGCGCTAGGCCCATATAGGGTTAGGGCACCCGCCCTCTATCCCCTAATAACATTTTAACCCCTTGATCACCCCCAGTTAACCCCTTCACTCCCTATAACTCTGTGCACTAAATACAGTATATAGGTAAATACTGATCACTGTATTTAGTGTCACTTGTGACTCTAATTTGCGCTTGCGCTAGGCCCAAATAGGGTTAGGGCACCCGCCATCTATCCCCTAATAAAGTTTTAACCCCTTGATCTCCCCCAGTTAACTCCTTCACTCCCTATCACACAGTGCACTAAATACAGTATATAGGTAAACACTGATCACTGTATTTAGTGTCACTTGTGACCCTAATTTGCGCTTGCGCTAGCCCCAAATAGGGTTAGGGCACCCGATATCTGTCCCCTAATAACCCCTTAATCTCCCCCAGTTAACCCCTTCACTCCCTATCACACAGTGCACTAATATATACAGTATATCAGATAACTACTGATCACTGTATTAGTGTCACTTGTGACCCTAATTTGCGCTTGCGCTAGGCCCAAATAGGTTTAGGCCACCCACCATATATCCCCTATAAAGGTTTAACCCCTTGATCTCCCCCAGTTAACCCCTTCACTGCCCTGTCACAGTGTTCACTATATACAGTGATTACCGATCACTATATTAGTGTCACGGGTGACGCTACTTAGGCTAGTTAGCGGCAGGGTTCCACCACACCACCGTTATTTAGCATCAGTTAGAGTCAAGTACACTAACACACATACGCACACACACCTCCATTACTAGTATAGTGTTTGAACAGATCAATATCTGATCTGATCAGAACTATACTAGCATCCCCATAGTTTAGTGTTCCCAAAACGCAGTGTTTTCACAATAAGCAACGATTCCTGCCAGCACCTGCGTTTACCCCCTCCGCCCAGCCCAATCTACCCAGGCAAGTGCAGTAATCAATAGATTACTGTCACTTCTAAAAAACACAAATCACACAAAACCGCTGTGTTAGCAGAGTCAGGCCTGATCTCTGCTAGTACTAGCAGTTTTTTTTTTTGTAGCGACCAAATAGTCCTTGACAACCAGGTGCTTTTTTACCTGTTAGTCACACTACTGTACCGGTAGATTTAGTTGATAAAATGTCCAAACATTGGTACAGTAGTGCAGAGGCCTACAGTATACTGACCATGTCAGATGAGAGCGACGGGGAAGCCTCACTGGCAGAATCAGGGTCAGTATATGAACCTGTAGACAGCAGCGGCTCCCTGACAGATAGCTTCGACGACGGATGGGTCCCTGCTAAGGTCAGGCGCACCCAACCCCATTCTGGAGTTGCTGAGATGCAAGAACCAGATGTTTCTCGTATGCAGCAGAGTGCCAGTACAGGTGCCGCTCACACTTCTTGTGATCTGGCAAGCACGAGCGGCCTAGTACACCCTGGACCTAGTACAACCAGCACTGCAGTAAGTTTTGGTGATGTGGCGAGTCCCATAAGTGCAGTTGAAGCTGGTGTGGTGGCTAGCACGAGTAGTGGCCCGCAGCCACCACGTATTCGAAGACAGGCCTGTAGAGCCCATAGCGTCCTCCCTGAAGCGCTGGCATATCCTAATTGGCAGCCCACAGATTCTACAGTGCCAGTACTTCCCCCATTCACTGCCCAACCCGAAATTCGAGTGGAAACAGCTGGTTTTAATCCCCTTAACTTTTTTGAGCTGTTTTTCACTGAAGATTTTTTCAGATCTGTTCTGAATCAATCAAATTTATACGCACGTCAATTCATCGCCGCCAACCCAAATTCACCCCTTGCTAGACCATTCGGCTGGAATCCTATAACGATTCCTGATTTTAAAATCTTTCAGGGCCTATCCTTCAACATGGGCATTACAAAAAAGAATGAATTGCGGTTATATTGGTCCACTGACCCAATTCATCAAATGCGCATGTTCTCTGCTGCTGTGTCCAGGATTCGATACGAACAAATATTTTGGTTCATGCATTTCAACTACAATGAACTCTGTCGTCCTCGGGGAGACCCTGAATATGATCGGCTCCACAAAATTCGGCCCCTCATAGACCATTTCAATCAGCGGTTTGCAGCCTTGTTTACCCCCGAACAAGATGTCTGCATTGACGAGTCCTTGATAAAGTTTACTGGCCGCCTTGCTATGAAACAGTACCTCCCTAGCTAGCGTGCCAGATATGGGGTCAAACTGTACAAGCTCTGTGACAGGGCCACAGGCTATACAGTTAGATTCCGTGTCTACGAGGGAAAAGATAGCACTGTGAAGCCCCCCGATTGCCCAGACTACATAGGTAGCAGCGGTAAGGTAGTTTGGGACTTGGTGTCACCCTTATTCGGAAAGGGGTACCACTTGTACATGGACAATTTTTATTCAAGTGTGCCACTTTTTAGACACCTCTTTCAATTGCAAATTGGCGCTTGTGGCACCATGCGATCTAATTGCCGGGGCTTCCCCCGCCGGCTAGTAAATGCCCCACTGAGTCCGGGGGAGAGAGCCTGCTTGAGGTGCGATGAATTGCTTGCCGTGAAGTGGAGGGACAAATGGAACGTTTTCGTTCTGTCCTCTATTCACCCAGACACGGCAGTCAAAATTACTACGGTCACCGGTGTTGTTGTTGAGAAGCTCCTCTGTGTCCTCAACTATAATCATAAAAATGGGAAGGGTGGACGCCAGACGCCGGTACAAAAAAGTGTCTTTATACCTATTTCAATTGGCTATTTACAACGCTTTTGTCTTATTCAACGCGTCTGCTGGAACATTATCCTTCTTTCAATTCCAAGAAGAGATAATCAGAGTCCTTCTGTATCCAGCTGTGCTCCTGCCCAACTTCCCCAACCAGATGCAGGGAGCTGGCTGCATGAGAGGTATATTCCGGAATTCCTCCCGAGTTCCCCATACCCAAAGATACCCCCAAAAAAGATGCTGTGTCTGCAGCAAGTGCAGATTTAGGCGTGACACCTGTAATTATTGTCCCGACTGTCCTGACCGACCTGGTCTTTGCCACGGTGACGGTTTCCGTCGCTACCACACACAAGTGGATTATTAGCGTAGGGTACAGCGCGGCACAGTTTAGGGCACATTTACACAGGGTCTCAAAAGATGTTCGATGGCTATCGTCATTTTGAGAGACCCTAACCAGGAACCTGGAACTCTAACGTTGAAGAAGAAAAAATTGTAAAAGAAAATACATAAAGACATAAAATAAAAATTACAAAAAAAACATAAAATAAAACAGCCAAAAATAGTTGTCGTTTACGTTTTTATGTTCTTCTACACTTCCTACAGTACTTTTACTGTACTTTGTTTGTTTTTCATTCTTTTGTTAACCTGTTTCTCTTGCAGGTACCTGTCGGCTGCCACACTGATTTTATATATTCTGACACAAACAGCGTTTTCGCTCAGCATATATGGATACCTCTGATGGCAGCAGCTGTGGTAGGTTGATTTCACCACTGCAGTTAAAATACGTGGTATACGTGGAATATTGTCATGTATACTGTGAGGGATTAGCTCGGTGGCGGGCGTGGATGACCCCTTTGGGGGGTGCGTTTACACATTAAGATAGCCGAGAAGTGGTTGCAAAAACAGTGTATGAGTTTTATTCTTGCAATTTTTCTTCACACCAGTGCAAGCATCAAAACAGCAAAATAAAAATAAAACAAAATAAATCCTTGCCACGGTGGGCGGCTACCTTCACACACTGGAACCTACCTAAGAGTCTGTCTCCAACCTACTGTTGGGCAGACTTTCTGGTCCTACAGCGGACACTCAATAGTCCATTTATAATCTCTTCACACAGCACAAATGTCCATTGAACATGTCGCTTAACTCATCACAATGAGAATGTCTCTTGGCTTGTCTCTTCACAGGGCAAACATTCCTTTATTTCTTTCACATAGAAATAGTTTGTTTTCTCACCTTGGAGACGTCTTCACCCTTGGTTACCCTCCTTAGCACACATCACTTCAGGGGGTCTTCTCCCATGCCCACACAGCTTGTCGGGAGGCACTCATCTGACTGTCCTCCTTCTCCCAGCCCACATGGCTTCAGGAGACAGCTTCCGGAGGCAGCAATCCTTAGGACTTCCTTTGGACAAATTATAGAGGCCTTCATTTCCTCATTCTGAACAGCTGAGGTCTGTTCAACTTCCTGCTGGCTAGCTCTGTAGCCAACACCCTATAGTAATTAGTGAACTTTCTAAATCAGGTGGAAATGTATCTCCTGCCTGTGACTACATTCCCAGATTTACCTGACTTCCTGTCACATACCCACCCCTCTTGTTTCAACCCTAGGGTTGGGACACAGATTTCCAGGCACGCATGTGTCAAGCACTGCTGACTCTCACTGATAAGCCTCCTATTATCCTCAAGCTTCCGAATGAAACTGTTTCTGTCATCTTCATTGACAGATTTCTCATAAATGTCACACAGTTTGTCTCTCATCTCATATACACATTCCTCAACTGCATTTTTGGCATCATTTCGCTTCTTCTCAAGTTTGTCTTGCATACAAGTTTGTCCTATCTGCCATGGAGGACCGTGATCCATAGGCAACTCAATTGTGCTAGTCTTAATGTCTTCAACATTCTTGAGCCGCCTCTCTCTGCAATCCATAAATGTTTTCCACAAAACTTTGAGAACCTCTGCTTCACTAAGCTTTGTTCCAAGTAGGGACTCTTGACGTCCCTCTGTGACTTGAGTTGCCTCTCCATACAGCTGTACACAATCATTGACTCTTTGTTTCTTGAGCTTAGCTTGCTCTAAGATGCTGTGCAGAGGGCCTTCCATTTGCCACAACAGGTTGTCACACATTTCTTCAAAGTGACCCCTGTTCATTTTTCCAGCGACATCATTAACTTTCCTTCCACCAACATATGGGTCAAAGGCAACAACACAGTTGAACCCAGCGATCTGGGTGTTATCAATTATAGACCTCCTCTCTGCATCAGTGAAGAAGCATGGAACTGCAACACATTCTTTTACAGGTTTCTTCAATGCACTTTCTGCTGAACTATTTGACTGCTCAAGGTCACCTAGTTCCCTTTCTCTATCTGAATTCCACATGGAATGTATCTCAAGATCACAATCAAACTTCTGCCACCTGTCTTTCACCAGTTCTATTTTGGAAATATTCCCTGTAAGGCACTTGAAATTCATTTGCTTCACGTTTTCATCAACAGCCTTAGTTTTCTCCACTAGGTGGTGTTTGCTTTTTTCTCCCAGCTTTATATCACTTGCTTTAGTTTTCTCCGCTTTAGTTTTCTCCACTAGGTTTTCAGCTTGAACTGAGAAATCATCACATTTCTTACCCAGCTCCTTTGTTTGCTGAAGCTCTAATGATACATTTTCCAATGCTTGAAGTTTTTGAAGGAACTGTTTATTCCAGAGGGGTGATTCAAACAACATGTCATCACATTTCTGATGCTCACTCAGGACAGACCCCAAAACACTGATCCTTTTAAAACTTGCATCAGGCACACTATCCCGTCTTTGGGACAGATCCTTTGTCGCCTGTAATTCCTCTTCAAGTTCTTCCAACTGAGTCTTCATCTCTTCTACTTGCTGTTCTAAGGCTCGCTTAGACTTTTCTAGCTCCTGAACGCTTTTCTCCACATCATCCTTGGAGCTGACCAAATTTTCCATTTCTGTACACAGCTGTTGGTTAACTCTTTCTAGTTCAACCTTACTAGTTCAACCTTACACTCTAGAGCTTCCTCCAAGGAGCGAGCCAAGAACAGGGCTTTGCTCTCGTTATCACGCGCCTCCGTTTTTGCACGGTCGCGTTCTACTGCATATTTTGCAGACACAGTCTTCTCCTCACCAAGCATCTGATCAAACTTCTTTTTCACATCTTCAACACACTCTAATGAACCAACGCTTTCTTCCATGCATTTTTTCATATCCGCTATCTGAGCTTGCAATGTTGCGACTTGCTCTGATAGGTTTTTCTTTGCTTCCTCCTCCTCTTTTAATTGTTCCAGGAAGCCATTTTTCACATCTTCCATTTGTTTGAGCTTTGTGCTAAAACTCAGCCTTTGACACCTCTCTTCCTGTAAGAGTTCCTGCGTGTCTTGCAGCTGCGATTCCAAGATAGAAAAATCTTCCGCAATTTCTCTAGATTTGCTGTCTGCTTGAGAAAGCTGATTTGTAACATTGTCCAGCTCAACCTGCAGTCGGTTTGCCTTCTCTGACAGCTTAGCACACACTCGGTCACCTTCTGACTCCTTGACTTGCGATTTCTGCAGCTGTGCCTCTATTTTTTTTTCTCTTGTGTTCCGAATCTCCTTTTCCCTGCATAAGAGCTTTCACCTAATTGGCTAGCTTCTGGGAATGAGACTGTAATTCTGCCACACAGGCTTCTTTCTCCTTTAACTGCTGCTGGAAACGTTGGGCTTCACCTTTCCAACTGTCTGCACTTAATTCATCTACCACATTGCTCAAAGTGGTGAGCTCACACACCGTACTCAGTAATTTAGCCTCGCTCTCACTTTTCTCCTTGTCGCTGAGAGACACTGTCGTTTTCAGAGCGACATTCTGTTCCTGCACCCCCTGCAGGTCATTTTTTGTAGCTTCCAAACACTGAAGACTTTTTTTCCAGCTGATTACGCAACTCCAACATATCACACATACTTTGCTTCTGCAAAGTCTGAATTTCAATTTCCTTCTCCATGAGGATGGTATCTTTCTGCATTATAGTCTCTCTGCGTTTGTGCAACTCGGAAAAAAGAAGAGCAGTGGATTCTTCCCACTGGAACACCTGAGCCTGCACGTTTCTATGCTCCATCCTAAGCAACTCCAGGGCTCGTTCCTTTTCTTCCATTTTCCATTGCAAGGCATCCAACTCAGCCCTGCACACATACTCGGTTTCCTCCAAACCGATGGCCTCCATTTGCTGCTGGCGTCTCTGTTTCCAGCCTGCCATGCTCTCTTGGTGATCCTTTTGTTGAGCTGCAAAGCTCCGCTGTTTCAGCATCTCCCCCATTTTGGGTTTACTTTTCATCTGAGAACACTGCATCTCCATAGCAGTTTCATCAGTGTTGCTAGGGACAACAACCTTCCTCTTTAGTAGACTCTCTTTAGGCATGGATGGGGCTCGTTCAGACGGTAACATCCCCTCCATCCATAGAATCCGGTCTCTCACTTCATCCATCCTTGAATTTTTCAGGCGTCTCGATCGCCCCATCTTTAATAACTTCACAAACAAATTTTTTCACAGTCCAGCAAAAAATTTTCAGACCACTGTCTCTTTAACACATGTAGTTTTTCTCTCTCTTGCAAGATCTCTTTTCCTGCGCACACAGTTTGTGCAGTCCCTTGCACCAGACACAACAAAGTTCATCAAAAATTTTTGAGACCGCTGTCTCTTTAAAACACGTTTTTTTCTCTTTCAGGATCTTCTCTCTTGCACACATAGATTGTGCAATCTCGACAAAGTTCATCAAACATATGCACTTCTTTGCAGGGATCTCTGTTTCTGCCCGCATCCTCCACCATATGTGAGGGATTAGCTCGGTGGCGAGCGTGGATGACCCCTTTGGGGGGTGCGTTTACACATTAAGATAGCCGAGAAGTGGTTGCAAAAACAGTGTATGAGTTTTATTCTTGCAATTTTTCTTCACACCAGTGCAAGCATCAAAACAGAAAAATAAAAATAAAACAAAATAAATCCTTGCCACGGTGGGCAGCTACCTTCACACACTGGAACCTACCTAAGAGTCTGTCTCCAACCTACTGTTGGGCAGACTTTCTGGTCCTTCAGCGGACACTCAATAGTCCATTTATAATCTCTTCACACAGCACAAATGTCCATTGAACATGTCGCTTAACTCATTACAATGAGAATGTCTCTTGGCTAGTGTTGAGCGAACACGGACTGTATTATTCGCGTTCGTACCGAATAATTGGATTTTTTTACCCGAACACGGACACGAACACTTTACTGTATATTCGGGTAAAAATCCGTGTTCGGTCGTTTTATTTCCGGGTTTTGCATGCTTTGGCGCGCTTTTCATGGCGGGCTTTCAACAGCCAATCAACAAGCGTTTAACTGGTGTGCCTAAGCCATCCCAGCCATGCCTGCAAATGTATCAGTAGCTGTGATTGGCCGTCTGAAGCATGTGACCAAGTCTTTATAAGTTCGAGGCAGCGCCGCTGCGGCGTCATTCTACTGTTTAGATCAGGGAGAGAGCACACATCAACGTGCTGGCTGCTGATTAGGGACAGACAGGCAGGCAAAACTCATTTGTGTCCGAATAGAATTGAGGGGCAGGTCGGAGTATGTTAGGCAGGGCGAGTTGTAGGCATTTTAGGGAGAGAGTCTGCTGATTTTAGGGACAGTGCGTTCTACAAACTACAATCGACATTGCTGTGTGGGGTGGGGTTTGCAGTCACCCGATCTACGATCTTATAAATCCTGTTAGGGAGAGAGTCTGCTGATTTTTAGGGAAAGTGTGTTCTACAAACTACAATCGATATTGATGTGTGGGGTGGGGTTTGCAGTCACCCGATCTACGATCTTATCAATCCTGTTAGGGATAGAGTCTGCTGATTTTTAGGGAAAGTGTGTTCTACAAACTACAATCAATATTGCTGTGTGGTGTGGGATAGGAGATAGGCAGGTGTCAGTGGTCCACATCCATTTTGCTGTGTGTGGGCTGCAGTGAACACAATCTTTTTGGGGTGCAGTGAACACAATCTTTTTGGGGTGCAGTGAACGCAATCTTTTTGGGGTACAGTGAATACAATCTTTTTGGGGTGCAGTGAACACAATCTTTTTTGCCCACTGAGGAGGAGGGAGAAAAGTATTTTTCTATCAGGCACTGTGTGCAGCCTTTTTCCTTCAGCTGTGCTGTGCTGAGTGACTGATCATACACTGCTGTGTTCAGTTCACATGTGCTAATATTGAGTGGTTTCAAAAATCATACACTTTTTTTCTATTCCACTATTCAATATACAGCCTTGGGTTAAAAAAAATTAAGTTGTGGCCTGCAGCAGAGCTGAATGATATTTGGGGTTTTTGGGGTTCATCTCATACTTCTGAAGATTTGAGGGTGCTGCCTGTTCCATACTCCCCCTACTCCTCATCCAGCCTTTTAGGGGTACAAACAATAGTAATTGGGGCCTAGTGTGGTTGTGTACGTGTGATATACATACACTTTTTTTTATCATATTTTCTATTCCGCTATTTAATCAAAAACCTTTGGGGATTAGTTAAATTGGGGGATAGTCTGTGTTGGTACGTGTGAGAGAGATCCACCTTTCCAAGTTTTTGGGGTTCATCTCATACTTCTGAAGATTTGAGGGTGCTGCCTGTTCCATACTCCCCCTACTCCTCATCCAGCCTTTTAGGGGTACAAACAATAGTAATTGGGGCCTAGTATGGTTGTGTACGTGTGATATACATACACTTTTTTTGATCATATTTTCTATTCCGCTATTTAATCAAAAACCTTTGGGGATCAGTTAAATTGGGGGATAGTCTGTGTTGGTACGTGTGAGAGAGATCCACCTTTCCAAGTTTTTGGGGTTCACCTCATACTTCTGAAGATTTGAGGGTGCTGCCTTTTCCATACTCCCCCTACTCCTCATCCAGCCTTTTAGGGGTACAAACAATAGTAATTGGGGCCTAGTGTGGTTGTGTACGTGTGATATACATACACTTTTTTTGATCATATTTCCTATTCCGCTATTTAATCAAAAACCTTTGGGGATCAGTTAAATTGGGGGATAGTCTGTGTTGGTACGTGTGAGAGAGATCCACCTTTCCAAGTTTTTGGGGTTCATCTCATACTTCTGAAGATTTGAGGGTGCTACCTGTTCCATACTCCCCCTACTCCTCATCCAGCCTTTTAGGGGTACAAACAATAGTAATTGGGGCCTAGTGTGGTTGTGTACGTGTGATATACATACACTTTTTTTGATCATATTTCCTATTCTGCTATTTAATCATAAACCTTTGGGGATCAGTTAAATTGGGGGATAGTCTGTGTCGGTACGTGTGAGATACACCTTTCCCATTTTTTGGGCGCATCTCATACTGCCGAGGATTTGAGGGTGCTTCAGTCTGCCTCCTGCCTGTTCCGAACTCCTCCTACTCCTCATCCTGCCTTTAGGGTAGAAAAAATTGTAATCGGGGCCTAGTTTGTGTTTGTACGTGTGAGATACACCGTTTTGTAAAATTTGTCCTATTCCGCTATTCAATATACACCCTCTTTGAGTGTAAAAAATTAAATTGCGGGATAGTCTGTATCGGTACATGTGAGATACACCTTTTTAAATTTGTTTGGCGCATCTCCTTCTACCGCCGAGGATTGCAGGGCGCTTCAGTTCCCAACTCCTCCTACTCCTCTTCCTCATCCTGCCTTTAGGGTACAAAAAATTGTAATCGGGGCCTAGTCTGTGTTTGTACGTGTGAGATACACCGTATTATAAAATTTTTCCTATTCCTACACCCTTTTGGAGTGTAAAAAATTAAATTACGGCATAGTCTGTATCGGTACGTGTGAGATACACCTTTTAAATTGGTTTGGCGCATCTCCTTCCCCCGCCAAGGATTGCAGGGCGCTTCAGTTTGCCTCCTGTTCCCAACTCCTCCTACTCCTCTTCCTCATCCTGCCTTTAGGGTACAGAAAATTGTAATCGGGGCCTAGTCTGTGTTTGTACGTGTGAGATACACCGTATTATAAAAGTTTTCCTATTCCGCTATTCAATATACACCCTTTTGGAGTGTAAAACATTAAATTACGGCATAGTCTGTATCGGTACGTGTAAGATACACCTTTTAAATTAGTTTGGCGCATCTCCTTCCCAGGCCAAAGATTGCAGGGCACTTCAGTTTGCCTCCTGTTCCGAACTCCTCCTACTCCTCTTCCTCATCCTCCCTTTAGGGTACAAAAAAATTTAATTGGGCCTAGCCTGTGTTTGTACGTGTGAGATACACCATTTTTTATCCTATTCCGCTATTCAATATACACCCTTTTGGGGTAAAAAACTTTAAATTGCGGCATAGTTTGCATATTTGACTGTGAGATACACCCGTGCGATACTGTTGTTGTTTTGTTCCGCTATTCAATAAACACCTTTCTAGGGCAAGATCTTAAATTACAGAAATATGCGGAGACCGTCAAATAGGGGCCGTGGCCTGGGTCGTGGTGCTGCCGGTAGAGCTCCTGTTGCAAGGAGAGGACGTGGTCGATCTGTGCCAGCTACACGCACAAGTGAAACACCTTCCTCAAGTGTGAGTAGGTGACAGAACCTGCATCAGTATTTGGTAGGGCATCATACGCCTCTAGAAGTGATGAGGCCAGAACAAGTGGAGGCGATAGTAGATTGGTTTGCTGCTGACAGTGCCTCCAGTTCCTTCACATTGTCTCCCACCCAGTCTACTGCAGAAAGGTCAGAGTTGGCACCTGCAGCCAATGTCCAACCGTCTTTCACCTCACCCCCTTGCAAATCAGGCAAGCAGTCTGAGCCCCAAGCCATACAGCAGTCTCTTCTTCTTTTAGATGACTCTGTCAGCAGGGTTTCCCAGGGCCATCCACCTAGCCCTGCCCCAGAAGTGGAAGAGATTGAGTGCAGCGATGCCCAACCACTTATTTCTCAAGATGAGTACATGCAAGGACCATCGCAGCACGTCCCTGATGATGACGAAACGCAGGTGCCAACTGCTGCGGCGTTCAGCATTGTGGAGACCAACAAGGAGGGCAGGGGTGAAGACTGGGTGGAAGATGATGTGGAGGACGATGAGGTCCTCGACCCCACATGGAATGAAGGTCATGCAGGTGACCTGAGTAGTTTGGAGGAAGAGGTGGTGGTCGCACAGAGCCACCAGCACAGCAGAAGAGGGAGCAGGGTGCAGAAGCGGAGCGGCCATGCCCTAGACACTACGCCCGCTACTGCCCAACGCAGCAAGGGAACGAGTGCAGCAAAGTCAGCTCAAAGGAGTTCTCTAGCATGGAAGTTCTTTAGAAAATGTGCTGATGACAGGACACGAGTGGTTTGCACCCTGTACAATCAGAGCCTGAAGCGAGGCATAAACCTTCTCAACCTGAGCACAACCTGCATGATCAGGCATCTAAGTGCAAAGCACGAGCTGCAGTGGAGTAGACACCTTCAAAACCAAGAAACGTCTCTGGCTCATCCTGCTTCCTCTTCTGCTGCAGTCTCGGCCGCTCCAGCCACATCTGTAGTGATACCGGCACCTGCCACCCCGCAAACAGAGGATCTGTCAGCAACACCACCACCTGGGTCACCAACCATCTCCACAATGTCCCGTGGAAGCGTTCAGCTTTCCATCTCCCAAACACTTGAGAGGAAGAGGAAGTACCCCCCTACCCACCCGCGATCCCTGGTCCTGAATGCCAGCATTTCAAAATTCTTGGCCTTTGAAATGCTGTCATTCCGTCTGGTGGAGACGCACAGTTTTAAAAACCTTATGTCGGTGGCTGTCCCACAGTACGTCGTGCCCAGCCGCCACTACTTTTCCAGGCAAGCCATCCCTTCCCTGCATAACCAAGTGGGGGAAAAAAATCAGGTGTGCACTGCGCAACGCCATCTCTGGCAAGGTCCACCTAACTACCGATACGTGGACCAGTAAGCACGGTCAGGGGCGTTATATCTCCCTAACGGCACACTGGGTAAATGCAGTGGTGGATGGGCCTGAGGCGGATAGCAATTTGGCGCATGTCCTTCCACCACCGAGGATTGCAGGGCGCTTCAGTTTGCCTCCTGTTCCTAACTCCTCCTACTCCGCTTCCTCATCCTCTACCGCCTCCTCATCCGGACAGCGTAACACCTTCACCACCAACTTCAGCACGGCCAGGGGTAAACGACAGCAGGCAGTTTTACAACTTGCCTGTTTGGGGGACAAACCACACACCGCGCAGGAGTTGTGGAGGAGCATGGAACAGCAGACAAATGAGTGGTTGCTGCCAGCGAGCCTCAAGCCCGGCCTGGTGGTGTGCGATAACGGGCGAAATCTCATAGCAGCTCTGGGCCTAGCCGGTTTGATGCACATCCCTTGCCTGGCGCATGTGCTGAATTTGGTGGTGCAGAGGTTCCTTAAAAACTACCCCGATATGTCAGAGCTGCTGCAGAAAGTGCGGGCCGCCTGTGCGCACTTTCGGCGTTCTCACCCTGCTGCTGCTCGCCAGTCAGCGCTGCAGCGTAACTTCGGCCTTCCCGCTCACCGCCTCATATGTGACGTGCCCACAAGGTGGAACTCCACCTTGCACATGCTGCAAAGACTGTGCGAGCAGCAGCAGGCCATAGTGGAGTTTCAGCTGCAGCACGCACGCGTGAGTCGCTCTGCGGAACAGCATCACTTCACCACCAATAACCGGGCCTCCATGCGAGACCTGTGTGCCTTGTTGCGCTGTTTTGAGTACTCCACGAACATGGCCAGTGCCGATGACGCCGTTCTCAGCTTAACTATCCCACTTCTATGCCTCCTTGAAAAAACAATTCGGGCGATGATGGAAGAGGATGTGGCACAGGATGAGGAGGAGGAGGAGGAGGAGGAGGATGAGGAGGTAACATTTCCAAGGCTTTCAGGGCAGTCATTCGCAAGGGGCTCCGAGGGTGGGTTCCTGCACACACAAATGCCAGGGACACAATTGTCCAGCAGGGGCACAGTTCTGGAGGATGAGGAGGAGATGTAACCATGTTCACAGCAGGGTGGCACCCAGGCCAGCTCATGGCCATCACTGGTGCGTGGCTGGGGGGATACAGAGGACACGGACAATACACCTCCCACAGAGGACAGCCTTTCGTTGCCTCTGGGCAGCCTGGCACACATGAGCGATTACATGCTGCAGTGTCTCCACAACGACCGCCGAGTTGCCCACATTCTAACTTGTGCTGATTACTGGGTGGCCACGCTGCTGGATCCCCGTTACAAGGACAACGTACCGTCCTTAATTGACTCACTGGAGCGCGATCGCAATATGCGCGAGTACAAGCGCACACTGGTAGACGCCATGCTGCTGGCATTCCCACCTGACAGCGGGGCCACAGTGGAAGCACAAGGCAGAGGAGGAGGAGGAGGAGGAGGGGGAAGAGGTCGCCAACGCAACCAGGGCACCGCCAGCACCTCAGAAGGCAGGGTTAGCATGGCCGAAATGTGGAAAAGCTTTGTCAGCACGCCACAACAAACAGCAGCACCAGCAGCTCAGATGGAACGTCTTAGCAGGAGACAGCATTTTACCAACATGGTGGAGCAGTATGTGTGCACACGCCTACATGTAGTGAATGACGGGTCTGCCCCCTTCAACTTCTGGGTCTCCAAATTGGGCACATGGCCTGAGCTTGCCCTTTACGCCTTGGAGGTGCTGGCGTGCCCTGCAGCCAGTGTATTTTCTGAACGGGTATTTAGCACGGCTGGGGGCGTTATAACAGACAAGCGCAGCCGCCTGTCCAGAGACAATGTGGACAAGCTCACGTTCATTAAAATGAACCAGACATGGATCCCACGGGACTTTTCCGTACCTTGTGCAGAATAGCGATGGATACCGACCTTACCCAGCCATTGTTCTATTTTTGCTCTTTCTCACTCTTTTGGTGTGCACCCTCATTTAAAATTTGTGAAAAGAAGCAGTGTTGGCTACCTCGTCCTCCTCAGGGCCAGATTAACGTAGGGGCTATTGGAGCTGCAGCTCCAGGCCCCTACCTTTTATATAGGCCCCGGGTTGGCCATATTCACTGTTACCGCTCTTCTGTCACTTGTAAACACAGAAGTCTGGCTTCTATGCTCGCTTCCCCAGGCAGCTCCCTCAGAACCTCCCCACACAGCACGAAGGCCGGACAAGGAGGGACAGTTGCCGATGCATGGATGTGTTTATGGGCTTCAGAGACAGCATCCCATGTTGAATTAGGCATGCATGGCTGCACCCTTCCTCCTCTGGGTGCATGCCAAGGCACGGCCCTTAAGGCCCTTCAAAATCCTCAGCACCAAGCCCATGATGCTCTTAATCCGGCCCTGGTCCTCCTCCACCGCCGCTTCCACCTACACCGCCCATAGGTGTGCGCAGCCTATTGCATTAGGGTGTGCACCCCAAAGTTTAAATACACATGCATGTGTTTGCCTACATGTACATGGCCCCGATACATTACTCTCCCTGCTGGCAAAGTGAAATAGAGCAGAGCAGGTCCGAGGGAGATCTTTCCCATCTCCTCACTGGCAAACAGAGCGATAATGCTAATGTGCCCTAGATGATTAGGGTGTGCCCAGGTACACCCGGCACACCCTGTGCGCACGCCTATGACACCGCCACATCCACCACCACCTCAACCTCCCTCCTACTCCATATGGGCCTGTAACGCTCCTGCGTTTTTATATGGTGTGGATTTTCAGCTGCAGAAATAGTTCCACGTCAGTAGCCATGTAAGAGATATGCTGAGATACCATTCCCAACCTCAATGACTCATCATGTGTGGAAGGTCTTATTTCAGCCAGTAAATACACACAATTAGCAAGCTGGTTCTTAGAGTGACTTTATGCATGTGGTAACACAATGATGAAGGTTGAGGGATAGGTTGAGTGGAGGTGGTAGGTGATAGACACTTGAAGGTGAGACAGTAGCAGATGGATGCAGGAAGGTTTAGCAATGTTGTATGATAGCAGATGATAGAATAGCAGGTGGACATACAAAAGAGATCAACCCAGTGCAGAAAAGTAGCAGTAGTCTCAAGAGCTAGCAATCTAGTTTATGCAGATGTGATAAACAGTCTCTACTATGCAGAGCTAGATAGTGTAAGCTTAGTATAAGTTTATAGAGAATTCCCCTGCGGGGTACTTAGCACTATTAGCGATACAGCCGAAGGGTGGTTCAGGAGAGGCGGATGATCCAGTAGCGGGATACAGGGATCAGCGCAGCGAGGTTCCGTCAGCGAAGTAAGCTTGCAAGCATGGAAGCTTCAAGCAAGGTTAGCATCCAGATAAGGGTGTTTGAACGAACACATGTGAGTGAGAACCGACACCTTAAATAGCCATCTAGTCCGGCGCTGAGTGATGACAGCTCCAGTCTTAAAGGTGTATGCGCACCTTTCCAAAAGTAAATGGTAGGGCGCATACACTTGTGGAAAGTGTAATTTAGGGTACCAAAGGTACCGGAACATTACAATACCCCCCCCTTAAGGCCTGCTCCTGAAGGCCTCTGGAGCTGGTTTGTCTGGGTATCTCGCATGAAAATTGCGGATTAATCTAGGGGCATGTATGTCAGAGGTGTTTAGCCAGGTGTCGTCTTGGGGCCCATAGTTCTTCCATCTAACCAAGTACTGAAGTCTTCTTCTGTAGATACGAGAATCCAGAATCTCTTTTATCTCGTATTCTTCTCCACCTTCAACTTGTACAGGAGGGGGAGGTGGAATATTAGGCCTTATTCCTTGGTCCGGAACATGGGGTTTTAGTAGCGACACATGGAAAATGGGATGGATTTTTAGGTCCATTGGCAATGTAAGCTGCACTGCAGCTTTTCCAATAAGTTTCTTGATTGGGAAAGGTCCCAAGAACAAAGGTCCAAGCTTTTTGCTAGGGATCTTCAGTCTCAAGTTTTTTGTTGAGAGCCAAACGAGGTCCCCGATAGTATACTGTGGAGAAGGTCTTCTACGAAGATCATAGTACTTCTTTTGTTGACTGTGAGCGTGTGCAATGGTAGTATTTAGTAAACCCAGAGAATCCTTTATTTGGGAAAGATAGTCTGAGGCTACTGGGTTATTTGAAGGAAGGATGCGTGGAGGGAGAATAGAGGGATGGAACCCATAGTTCAAGTAGAACGGACTCTGCTTGGTTGTACTGTGAGTTGCGTTGTTGTAGGCAAATTCTGCCAGGGGGAGAAGATCCAACCAATCATCCTGTTGGTAAGAAGTGTAACAACGTAAATACTGCTCGATGCATTGGTTGACTCTTTCAGTCTGTCCGTTGGTCTGCGGATGGTAAGGAGAAGTGAGCTTCCGCTCAATCCGTAGTATGTGACATAGTTCTTGCCAGAATTTAGAAATAAATTGGGATCCACGGTCAGACAAAAGAGTTTTTGGGATACCATGTAATCTGAAGACATGTTTCATCAGGAGTTCTGCCGTTTGTTTGGACGAAGGTAGTCTGCGAATAGCAATGAAATGTGCCATCTTTGTCAGATGGTCCACTGACACCAAGATGGTATTAAATCCTTTGGAAGGAGGCAATTCTACGATGAAGTCCAATGACAGAACCTCCCATGGAGTTTGGGGTATTGGTAGACTGCATAGTAGACCGGATGGTCTCGTAGTGTCAATTTTGGACCTGGCACAGACATTGCATGAAGAGACGAATTTTTGTATAGATGTTTTCATGTCAGGCCACCAGAATTGCCGAGAAATCAAATTGAAAGTCTTTGTCATACCCATATGTCCTGCCATAGGCACATCATGCGATAATTCCAAGATCTTGGTGCGTAGGGTAGGTGGTATGTAAAGTTTGTCGTTGTAGTAGAGGAAGCCTTCTGCATCGGTAGTTAGTTGTGGTGGGGGTGAATCCAACCTTATACCATGCAGAACCTCTTCCTTCAAGGAACGGACAACTCCAATAATGCGTTTGTGAGGTATTATAGGAACGGAAGGAATTTCAAAGTAGTTTTCTTCAGTTAGTCGTGATAGTGCATCCGCCTTTTTGTTCTTATCTGCAGGTGTGTAGGTCACTAGGAAGTTAAACCTTAGAAAGAATAGTGACCATCGTACCTGTCGATGCGAGAGAGTTTTGCTAGTCTGAAGATATTGGAGGTTTTTATGGTCGGTGTATATAATTATTGGTAATTGGGTGCCTTCGAGTAAATGTCGCCAATTCTCCAGAGCCAATTTTATAGCAAGCAGTTCCTTCTCACCCACGGGGTAATTTATCTCGGGACTGCTCAGGGATTTAGAAAAAAAGGCGACTGGATGAAGTGGTGAAGTGGGGGTAGGTCGTTGGGAGAGTATTGCTCCTACTGCCAGGTTTGACGCATCTACCTCCAGAATGTATTGGAGGGATGGGTCTGGATGGCGTAATATGGGAGCGGAAGTAAACCTTGTCTTTAACAAGTGGAAAGCCTTATTTGCTTCTTCTGACCATTTAAATGGTATTTTTATGCTAGTGAGCTGTGTGAGGGGTCTCACAATAGCAGAAAAGTTTTTTATGAACTTCCTGTAGAAATTTGAAAATCCCAGGAATCGCTGTAGCGCCTTGCGTGTAGTTGGTGTAGGCCAATCCTGAATGCAGGATATTTTACTCATGTCCATCTCGATTCCTGTTTTGGATATGATGTAGCCTAGAAAGAGTACCTCATCTTTATGGAACAAGCATTTCTTCAGCTTCACATAAAGATTATGTGCAAGCAATCTCGATAATACAAGTCTTACATGTCTTATGTGTTCAGACAGGGTCCGTGAATATATTAGTATATCGTCCAGATATACCACAACACAGACATCTAGTAAGTCTTTAAAAATATCGTTTATAAATCGTTGGAAAACTGCAGGGGCATTGCATAGGCCGAATGGCATCACAAGATATTCGAACAATCCGTATCTAGTTCTGAACGCAGTCTTCCACTCGTGTCCATCACGGATTCGAATGAGATTGTATGCTCCTTTCAGGTCTAATTTTGAAAAATAGGTAGCTCCACGCACCTGCTCAATGAGCTCAGGGATAAGCGGTAGAGGATAGCGATCTTTTATTGTGATAGCATTCAATTTCCTGTAGTCGATGATAGGTCTGAGACTTGAATCTTTATTGCAAACAAAAAAGTGTCCTGCTGCTGTGGAAGAAGTGGAAGGTCTAATAAAACCTTTTTCCAAGTTCTCATCCAAATAGGTTTTGAGATGGGCAAGTTCATCCTGTGAAAGAGGATAAACATGACCGAACGGCAATTTGCTATTTGGGAGTAGATCAATGCTACAATCATAGTCTCGATGAGGAGGTAATGCTTGAGCATTTTTCTCAAGAAAAACCTCAGAAAGATCCTGATAACATAGTGGTGCAATCTCATCTGTCACCACAGACAGAATCTTCCCGGAAAACGGGAGGTTACACGTTTCCTTTCAATAACAAGAAGGGAAGGTCAAGGACCGTTTCTTCCAATCTATGGTTGGTTGGTGTGTGTGCAACCAGGGAAGTCCCAACACAATGGGAAAGTGGGGTGATGGTATTAAATCGAAGGTAGAAGTCTCCCTATGAGACTCGTTAATAGTGACTAGAAGTGCTTGTGTCTGATCGGTGATCGGACCAGAGGATAACGGAACACCGGTAATAAGACTTACTGAGACAGGTTTGAGTTTAGAAATAATAGGAATTTTATTTAAAGCAGCAAAACATATATCCATATAATTTCCACAAGATCCTGTGTCAATCATGGCCTTAGTAGTAATCCTGTTCTGGTCCCACTGTAATGTCAAAAAAACAGAAATGTAGGGGTTAGTGAATGAAGTTGTCAATCCTCCTAGAGAGACATGTGAACACTCACCCTTCTTTTTGTTGACTAGGGGACAGACGTTTATCTTGTGATCCGGGGATGCACAGTACAAGCAGAGATTTTCATTTCGTCTTTTGGCTTTTTCCATAGTTGATAGCGGTGGGCGTATGGTTCCTACCTCCTTAGGAACGGCCAGACTCCGAGAGGAAACGGATAATGGCATTCCCATCTTTTCAGCCTTTCTTTCTCGTAGTCTTCTATCTATGGTAATACTGAGTTGTATTAATGCATCCAGGGTTTTTGGCAGATCCGCTCGGGCGAGCTCGTCCTTAACGGCTTCTGATAGGCCAAGCCTAAATTGGGTTTTCAGAGATGCATCATTCCATTCTGAATCAAGGGTCCATCTCTTGAACTCTGCGACAAAGTCTTCCACAGGCCTCCTTCCTTGTTTCAAGGATCTTAACTGAAGATCAGCAGTACTCTGCCTATTGGGGTCATCATATAGGCTAGTGAGCTCTGCCAGGAACAAGGCATAGGAGTTGAGAAGCTGGTCGTTTTTCTCAAAAAGAGAATCTGCCCAGGCTCGAGGATCGCTTGATAGGTAAGAAATAATAGTACAAACCTTAATGTGATCAGTAAGGTAGGTACGAGGTTTTAGCAAAAAAAGTAACTCACATGCGTTTTTAAATTCGCAAAATTTTTTGCGATCGCCTGTAAATACCAAAGGGGGATTTATCTTGGGTTCAGGGGACTGAGCAGAGGTAAGTTGTGTCAGTCTAATTACCTGCTGCGACAGAGCCTGATTGTCTTCTTTTAATTCAGCAAGTGCGTGTATTAACGCAGATACTTGCTGTTTTAATTGTGTCACCTGAGTGGTTATTTCTGGAACTATTTCTGCTGAATCCATTTTTAGGTTCGTTCAATCTGTAACGCTCCTGCGTTTTTATATGGTGTGGATTTTCAGCTGCAGAAATAGTTCCACGTCAGTAGCCATGTAAGAGATATGCTGAGATACCATTCCCAACCTCAATGACTCATCATGTGTGGAAGGTCTTATTTCAGCCAGTAAATACACACAATTAGCAAGCTGGTTCTTAGAGTGACTTTATGCATGTGGTAACACAATGATGAAGGTTGAGGGATAGGTTGAGTGGAGGTGGTAGGTGATAGACACTTGAAGGTGAGACAGTAGCAGATGGATGCAGGAAGGTTTAGCAATGTTGTATGATAGCAGATGATAGAATAGCAGGTGGACATACAAAAGAGATCAACCCAGTGCAGAAAAGTAGCAGTAGTCTCAAGAGCTAGCAATCTAGTTTATGCAGATGTGATAAACAGTCTCTACTATGCAGAGCTAGATAGTGTAAGCTTAGTATAAGTTTATAGAGAATTCCCCTGCGGGGTACTTAGCACTATTAGCGATACAGCCGAAGGGTGGTTCAGGAGAGGCGGATGATCCAGTAGCGGGATACAGGGATCAGCGCAGCGAGGTTCCGTCAGCGAAGTAAGCTTGCAAGCATGGAAGCTTCAAGCAAGGTTAGCATCCAGATAAGGGTGTTTGAACGAACACATGTGAGTGAGAACCGACGCCTTAAATAGCCATCTAGTCCGGCGCTGAGTGATGACAGCTCCAGTCTTAAAGGTGTATGCGCACCTTTCCAAAAGTAAATGGTAGGGCGCATACACTTGTGGAAAGTGTAATTTAGGGTACCAAAGGTACCGGAACATTACAATACCCCCCCCTTAAGGCCTGCTCCTGAAGGCCTCTGGAGCTGGTTTGTCTGGGTATCTCGCATGAAAATTGCGGATTAATCTAGGGGCATGTATGTCAGAGGTGTTTAGCCAGGTGTCGTCTTGGGGCCCATAGTTCTTCCATCTAACCAAGTACTGAAGTCTTCTTCTGTAGATACGAGAATCCAGAATCTCTTTTATCTCGTATTCTTCTCCACCTTCAACTTGTACAGGAGGGGGAGGTGGAATATTAGGCCTTATTCCTTGGTCCGGAACATGGGGTTTTAGTAGCGACACATGGAAAATGGGATGGATTTTTAGGTCCATTGGCAATGTAAGCTGCACTGCAGCTTTTCCAATAAGTTTCTTGATTGGGCGCATACACTTGTGGAAAGTGTAATTTAGGGTACCAAAGGTACCGGAACATTACAGGGCCTCGTCCTTCAGAGATGAAGAACATTGTTTTATTTTTCTGGTTTTTTTTTTTTGTTGTTTTAAGTTATTTCCCTATCCACATTTGTTTGCAGAGCACTTGCCATGCTCTTAACTACGTTTTGCTGCCATTTGCAGCACTCTAGCCCTTTCCTTTGGTGTTTTAGAGCCATTTTAGTGCCTGAAAGTTAGGGTCCCCATTGACTTCAATGGGGTTCGGTGTCCGGGAAAAGTTCGGCAAAAGTCCGGGACACGGACCCGGACTTTTTTTTAAAGTTCAGCCGAACCCGCCGAACACGGACATCCAGGCATCCGCTCAACTCTACTCTTGGCTTGTCTCTTCACAGGGCAAACATTCCTTTATTTCTTTCACATAGAAATTGTTTGTTTTCTCACCTTGGAGACGTCTTCACCCTTGGTTACCCTCCTTAGCACACATCACTTCAGGGGGTCTTCTCCCATGCCCACACAGCTTGTCGGGAGGCACTCATTTGACTGTCCTCCTTCCCCCAGCCCACATGGCTTCAGGAGACAGCTTCCGGAGGCAGCAATCCTTAGGACTTCCTTTGGACAAATTATAGAGGCCTTCATTTCCTCATTCTGAACAGCTGAGGTCTGTTCAACTTCCTGCTGGCTAGCTCTGTAGCCAACACCCTATAGTAATTAGTGAACTTTCTAAATCAGGTGGAAATGTATCTCCTGCCTGTGACTACATTCCCAGATTTACCTGACTTCCTGTCACAATACCCACCATTAAATCAGTGGGTTTGGTTGTTGGACGGTTAATGGTGTGTATACTACACAATATTCCTGTGGGGATTTCTGTTAGGTTCCCTTTTTCTCGTTCAGCCCACAGGCTGCATAAAAAAAAAAAAAAACCTACACTATATGCCAAACAAGGACCAGCAATGTACTGGTACATTGCTGGAATTTGAGTGGTTATACCAGGATGATGCCTGCAGATTTAGGCATCACCTTGGTATTTTTTACAGCCAGCGGTCGGCTTACATGTAAAAGCAATCCTAGTGGATAATTGGCCGGTAGACTGCTTTTACATGCAGTGGGAGGGGACCCCCCCCCCTCCCGCCGCCTTCTGTGGTTTTTCTCGGGCTCTCCTGTCCCACTGGTTAACCCGAGAGTGCACTCAGTGGTTCAGTTATCTAACCATATAACTGATTGGAGATGAGAATGGCTCCAATCATCTCTATGACCTAAGATACCGGAAGCTATGAGCATTTCATGACTTCTGTTTTGCCAGAAATAAACAGCGCTATTGGGAAATTAGGAAAGCATTTTATCACACCAATTTTGGTGTGGTCAGATGCGTTAAGGTCAGAGGAGAGATCTAGAGTCTAAAAGACCCCAAATTTTTTAAAAAAGAGTACCTGTCACTACAGATTGCTATCATAGGGGATATTTAATTTCACTGTGATAACAATAAAAATGATTAAAAAAAAAAAATGAAAGGAAAGGTGTCAAAAAAACATAAAAAAACGCAAAATAAAAATATAAAAAAAATCAAGTCCCCCTGTCCCCCCATGCTTGCGCGCAAATGCGCACAAAAGCATTGGTCTAGTGTCATATGTAAACCGCAATTGCACCATGCATGTGAGGTATTGCCGCAAACGCCAGGCCGAGGGCAGTAATTCTTGCAGTAGACCTCCTCTGTAAGTCCAAAGTGGTAACCTGTAAATACTTTTAAAACCGTACGTAGTTTGTTGCCGCTGCACGGGCATGCACAATTTTTAAAGCATGTCATGTTTGGTATCTATGTACTCGGCATAAGATAATTTATTGCAACGTCCACCATTTTGTTCTGTAGGGCCTCTGCTTTAAAAAATACATAATGTTTGGGGGTTCAAAGTAATTTTCTTGTAAAAAAAAAAAATATTTTTTCATGTAAACAAAAAGTCACAGAAAAGGCTTGGTCTTCAAGTGGTTAGAAGAGTGGGTGATGTGTGGCTAAGATTGAGCATAAAATGCCAGGACAGTTCAAACACCCCCAAATTACCCCTTTTTGGAATGTAGAAACCCAAAGCTATTTGCTGAGAGGCATATTGAGTCCATGGAGTATTTTATATTTTGCCCTAAGTTTCAGGAAAATTTAAATTTGTTTAAAGTTGTCATTAAATGATATATTGCTCACGCATGCCATGGGTATATGTGAAATGACACCCAAAAATACATTCTGCTGCTTCTCCTGAGTACAGGGATACCACATGTGTGAGATTTTTTGAGAGCCTAGCTGTGTACGGTACCCCGAAAACCAATCCCCACCTTCAGGTTTTCTAATGGCGTAAATTGCTTATTTTACCTCCACACTACCTGTCACAGTTTCAGAGGCCCTGAAATATCAAGATAGCACAAAACCCCCCCAAATGACCCCATTTTGCAAAGTAGACACTCCAAACTATTTGCTGAGAGGCATGGTGAGTCCATGTAATATTTAATATTTTGCCACAAGTTTCGGGAAAATTATTATTTCTTTTTTTTTTGTTTTTTTTTACACAAAGTTGTCACTAAATGATATATTGCTCACACATGCCATGGGTATATGTGAAATGACACCCCACAATACATTCTGCTGCTTCTACTGAGTACAGGGATACCCCATGTGTGAGACTTTTTGGCAGTCTAGCCACGTACAGGACCCGGAAAACTAATCGCCACCTTCAGGCATTCTAAGGGCGTAAATTGTTGATTTCACTCCTTACTACCTATCACAGTTTTGAAGGCCATGAAATGCCAAGATAGCACAAAACCCCCCCAAATGACCCCATTTTGACCAAAGTAGACACTCCAAGCTATTTGCTGAGAGGCATGGCGAGTATTTTGCAGCTCTCATTTATTTTGGAAAATGCATTTTTTTCCTCTTTTTTCAATTTCCAAAACTTTGTGACAAAAAGTGAGATCTGCAAAATACTCAACATGCCTCTCAGAAAATAGCTTGGAGTGTCTACTTTGCAAAATTTGGTCTTTTGGGGGGGGGGGGGGGGGGTTTGTGCTATCTTGGCATTTCATGGCCTTCAAAACTGTGATATCAACAATTAATGCACTTGGAAAGCCTGAAGGTGACGATTGGTTTTCGGGGTCCTGTATGCAACTAGACTGCAAAAAAGTCTCACACATGGGGTATCCCCATACTCAGGAGAAACAGCAGAATGTATTTTAGGGTGTCATTCTACATATACCCATGTCATGTGTGAGCTATTTATGTTTTAGTGACAACTTTGTGTTAAAAAACAAAAGAAAAAAGAAAAATGTAATTTTCCCAAAACTTGTGGCAAAATATAAAATATTCCATGGACTCACCATGCCTCTCAGCAAATAGCTTGGGGTGTCTACTTTCCAAAATGGGGTCATTGGGGGGGGGGGGGGATTTGTGCTATCTTGACATTTCAGGGCCTCCGAAACTGTGATAGGCAGTGAGAAAGTGCAATGAGAAATTTATGCCCTTTGAAATTCTGATGGTGGTGATTGGTTTTCGGGGGCCCCTACACAGCTAGGCTCCCAAAAAGTCTCACACCTGGTATCCCTGTACTCAGGAGAAGCAGCAGAATATATTTTGGGGTGTAATTACACATATGCCCATGGCATGCGTGAGCAATATATCATTTCAATGACAACTTCGTGTAAAAAAAAAAAATATGTTTTTTTTAGCTTCAAACACCTGTGACAAAAAAATGAAATATTCAATGAGCTTAACATGCCTCTCAGGACATTCCTTAGGATGTCTACTTTCCAAAAAGTGGTAATTTGGGGGGGGGGTGTTGTACTGCCCTGATATTTTAGCACTTCATGAAATGAGATAGGCAGTAAGAAAGTAAAAGCTGCATAAATTCCAGTATTTACACCATAGTTTGTAGACACTATAACTTTTGCGCAAACCAATAAAAATACGCTCATTGAGATTTTTTTTGTCAAAGACATGTAGCTAAATACATTTTGGCCAAAATATATGACATAAATTGAGTATATTGGATATTTTTTAAAAGACAAAGTTGAAAATGTAATTTTTTCTCAAAATGTTTGCTCTTTTTTTATTAATATCGCAAAAAATAAAAAGCGCAGAGGTGATCAAATACTATCAAAAGAAAGCTCTGTTTGTGGGAAAAAAGGATGTAAGTTTAGTTTGGGTAAAGCATTGCATGACCGTGCAATTGTCAGTTAAAGTCACGCAGTGCCAAGTTGAAAATAGTGGCCTAGACGTTAAGCAGGAAAATCCTCAAGTCTAAAGTGGTTAAATATCTTTTGATAGTGGAAACAGTGAATTTAAAAAAGGGAAATTGGGTAAAACGTACTCCTTTTTAGTCCCGGTTCACACTTCTGCGATGCGGGAACACTGCGAATATGCAGCTTGTTCCCGCATCGCATCCACACCCCTGGCAGTTCACACTGCCATATGTGATACGCAGGGGGTGTCAATTAAAAGTTAATGACACCCCCAGTTGAGATCACATATCACAGTGCGATCTGCAAGTTCGCACAGAATCGGATCACACTAGTGTGAACCCCCATGCGATCCGATTCTGCTGCGGATAAAAAAAGGGTCATGTGCGTGTTTAGTGCGATTGTGGTGAGAATTCAGCCATACAAACTATATGGCTGAAATTTGCACATCACAGAGATCGCATGTAATTTAGGAGCAGTGCGCTCCGAATTACATGTGATCTCTGTGATCGCACTAATGTGAACCGGCACTTAAGGAGATGTATCTGTGTAATTGAAATTAGGGTGAGATATTGAGATTTTCACCTAAGCATAATTTCTGATATGATTTTAATTTTAATAATGATATAGATATATTTTAATTGGTTTAGACAACCTTTAGTTGGAAATGAAATACATATTATTGGGAAAAATGGCCCCACATTCTGTGCAGCAAATATTGCAAACAGCCAAACAAAATATTTGTCTAATGAAAGGTTCACAAAATATGAATTTGTATTGTTGTTTATGTACAAATCTAACAATAAAAAAGTTGTACCACTGAACCCAGCCACCTTATTGCCTGTATTGGAGGCTCAAAACAAAGAAAACAATGTGTTAAATTGAAGATGTAGGAATCAGCTGCTGTGAGCCCAGTGCAAGACACACTCCTTTTTTGTAGATTTAGGGCTTTTTCACACGGGCGTTCCGTGTGTCCGTATATCATCCTATTTTTTTGCGGATGATATACAGACATAATGTATGTCAATGGCATTGCGGATGACATCCGATATTCGTCCTTTCAGTTCTATTCTGTTTTTTGGAACGGAACAGAACCCTATTTTTGTTCCGTTTAAAAAACAGAATGGATGCAAAATCAGATGTCAGCGGTGTCATCCGCTGACATCCGCAATGCCCATAGACATACATTATGTCCGTATATCATCCGCAAATGGATGGGATGATATGCGGACATATGGAGCGGATGACACAAGTGTCATCCGTGTCCGTGCAAAACAAAAAAAAAGCGCCGGAGCGGAAGAAAAAAACTGAGCGGCCGTGTGAAAGAGACCTTAGACTTTTTTTGTAGATTTAATCCCAGTTTTATACTGAGGATGGCAAGATCCATAATGAGTATGCAGTTATCACCCAGAAGGATGCTCTGTATTTACAGTCATCGGATCCTTCTTCCCCAGCTCAAGAAGCAGAGCTTTATGCTTTAGCAAAGCATGTGAGCTATCAAAAGTGTATACATTTATATAGATAGTAGAGAATTAGAGAGCAATTGGAGTGGTACATGATTTTGGTTCCATTTGAAGGGCTAGAAGGTTTTTACTTTGGCAGGTGTACCAATCAAGCATGTTAATTTAAATGATTGGCTGGCTTCAGCATTCCAGCTCTTTGCTGAGGTAGCCATATTACAATTAAAATGCACACATTGGAAGCAGACCAGGCAACTAAGAATACTGCATTACAGCCCTGGACACTTGAGAAGAAGAACAAGTGGTTGGCAGTGGGGGAAACTTCTTATGAAACAGAACTTTGGAAAAAGGTGACCTTTTATGTCTGCCAGCCACTCTTTTCCCTGCAGCTTGACACATGGACCGTGCCATAAGTCAAAAGCAGTTATAGCCGCTTTAGTAAATGAGCATGGGATAGCATCAGGGTACTCAAGTTGTTTTTATAATAAATCGCTTCTGGTTTTATGCATTACCAAAAGCTGAACATTCCTTTCAGTGATTACAAAACATATATCCAGATGCCCAAGTCAGGATCTTACGAGTATGTACTTGTTTGTATGAACATGTTTTCTGGATGGCCAGAAGTTTGGCCAGTGGCAAAAGTTTTATGTAGAATGATCTGTGTTTAACTAGGCTTTCCACACTTAAGCTACAAGGCCATTCTGAACACAGGTACAGCAAATTACTGTAGAAATATTTTTTTCTCTTTCGTACATCGAAGGACACCGTGCTCCATAGATAACTACTGGGTTATATTGCCTCCTCCAGGAGTAGGACTAGGCAGAACAAAAAGACTTGGCTATGCCCATGGGCCATCCTCAGCTTGATATATAACCCCCCTCTCTGCTCTAGGTAATCAGTTTTAATCTGGCTAGTCAGGAGTAAGGACCTATGCTCCTGCCTGGGATCTCTGGTCCTAGCAATTTTTTCTCTTTCCTTGCATCTTTTTTTTTCCTTTGGGAGATCTACAATCAACTGCCGGGCAGGGCAACAGCCTGGATAAACTAGATCCAGTGGTCCCCTCAGCCTAGCCAGTGAACGCATGCAGACCGCAGCTACGCGATAGGTCGGCCGCAACATAGCCTTTACAGACAGAGGCTGGCCCGTGAGTTAAACATCTCACAGGGTCACATATGACTGGGCGTGGTTCTGAGTGGCAGCGGTCCCATGGCCGACAGCTCTCCTACTTCAGAGGCTAGGATTCTGTCTGGAGCGTTACCTGCACCATGGAAGGCTAAGTACAGTCCCCCCCTTTCCCTTTTGGCAGTTTTTTGGGGTGGATGCGGGTAACCTCCTGGGACGGTAGGACCTGTTTGCAGGTTCCCTCCTCCCATCCTAAAATCCCTCAGTGAGCTGGGCTTCCCCCACTCTTTTTCCCCTGTCTGGACCTGGAATCTGGTGGGGGGTCCCAGGGCAGTGGATGCAGCAGAGACCCCTGGGGTCTCCCCAGCCCTCCCCACTCTGTAAGGGTCCTGGGATAGTAAGTCTGGAGGGGTCCCAGTGTAGGAGACCCCTAGGTGCGTGCCCTAAACTGGTTGCAGTGTGGGTGTAGTGCAGGGGGGTCCCAATGCAGAGATTGTTGCAGAGTGCACAGCGGAGTCTCCCCTAACATGCGTCCTATCTGAGGAGTACAGTACCTTCAGGAGTGTGCAGCATTGCAGAGGGCGCAGTGAAGATCCTGACAGTATGCTTCAGTGGCTATGTTGGAGAAGACTGATGACGTCATAGCAGTCATTTTCCCTTAGTCTGGCTAGTCTCCAGCTGGTGGTCATGTTTGTGTAGCCTGATAATGTCAGAGGGGGCATTTTCCATTAGTCTGGGAGATGCTGGAGACGTCCGGAGCCTCCTGTGGATGCCGAAGCTCCTCTCCCTCTTCCTTTTCAGTTTCTTGTGCCAGGGACATATGAAAAAGGATGGCGTCCATGGTGTTGCTGGGTCCCTGGGGAGTTCTTGGGGGTCCCTGTTATCTCTCTCTCTGCTGATAGGTACATTGAGCCTTGGGGTCATCCTTTAGTGGTGCCAAAAGATTGTTTTTGTACAGCAAAGTCTTCCTTTTCATATGGAGCCTCAGAGTCGCATCTCTCCCACTGACACCTTCATGGAGGTAGCAGGTCCCTCAGAGTTCCAGCTTGCCGTGGTTGCACTGATGGCTGTCTTGCAGTCCTTACTGTTCCGGGTGGAAGTGGCATGTGGGCAAAGGCCCAAGAAGAAGCATCCTCCGCCTTCCCCTGCTCACTCTGTCTCATCTGATTCTGAGCCGGATGCCACCGTGGACGCGCCCAGTCCAGGGGTCTTAACCACTTGCCGACCGCTTACTTTATATATACCTTGGCAGAGTGGCTCCTACAGGCAAAACCACGTATCGGTACGTTGGTCGCCTGGTGGCAGCTAGGGGGCGAGTGGGGAAGCCAATTCATGCGTCAGGCGGCTCTGATTGCCTTCTGAAAACCCACGATCACTCCCCGCTGAGAGAGGACGGTCGGCTGTTGTAAACACAGCCGACCGTCCTTCTCCCTGAAATGATCACAGAGCTCATGTGATCCTTCTATATAGGATCACATGTCTCTATGGTCACCTCAGAAGCCACGCCCCCCCCACAGTTAGAATCACTCCCCTAGGGTCCCATTTAATTTTATTAACCCCTTCCCTGCCAGTGTTGTTATTACAGTCGCAGTGCATATTTTTTAGCACTGATTACTGTAGTAATGTCATTGGTGCCCCCAAAAGTGTCAAAAATGTCAGTTAGGAGTCCAATCTGTCCGCCGCAATGTCACAGTCCCGCAAAAAATAGCAGATCGCCACCATTGCTAGTAAAAAAAAAAAAAAAAAAAAAAAAACAATAAAAATGACATAAATACTTCCTGTAGTTAGTAGACGCGATAACTTTTGCGCAAACCAATCAAATACGCTTATTGCTAATTTTTTTTTACCAAAATATGTAGCAGAAAACAAATTGGCCTAAAATGTTAAAAAAATTTAAATTTTTATATATTTTTTTTTTGGAGAATGTCATATAGCAGAATGTGAAAAATATTGTTTTTTTCAGAATTGTCGCTCTTTTTTTGTTTATAGCGCAAAAAATAAAAATCACATAGGTAATCAAATCGCACAGGTAATCAAATACCTCCAAAAGAAAGCTCTATTTGAGGGAAAAAAAGGACATCAATTTTATGTGGGTACATCGTCGCAAGACCGCGCAATTGTCCGTTAAAATAACGCAGTGCTGAATCGCAAAATAGGGCCTGGTCATTGAGGGAACAAATCCTTCCGGTCTTAAAGTGGTTAATATCACACCCCCAGATCCATCCGATAGTGAGGATGATTCCTCCACGGTCGCAGTAGCGAATGAAAAAGCGCTGGTAGACGCACTTATCACTGCAGTGCGTGAGACTTTAAAAATGGAGGATGTGGCTGATGTAGCCACGGACGTGGTTGTGTCGTTTGATACGCATAAGTCACCTCACACTCCAAAGGTGTTCATTTATGTGCCTTATTTTGACAGGTTTTCCTGTAAGGGATGGGGACAACCAAAATTACCCTTTGTGGTCCCCAAATGTTTTACGTACGTTACCCGTTTGAGGAGTCGTTTTTAAAAAGTGGACTAGTCCACCAATGGTGGACCCTCCTGTGTCCAGGTTGAATAAAGCAACCATGAGCCCAGTAGAGGAATCCCCATCCTTTAACAACTTTACCACCGGAGGATTTTGCTGCCTTACGTCCAGGTCACTTTTTGTGATTCGGCACTGTTCGAATTTAACTGACAATTGCGCAGTCATGCAATGCCGTACCCAAACGAAATTTACGTCCTTTTTTTCCCACAAACAGAGCTTTCTTTTGGTGGTATTTGATCACCTCTGCGCTTTTTATTTTTTGCGATATTAATAAAAAATGCGAAAATTTTGAAAAAATATCAATATTTTTCTACTTTGACAGTTAAAAAAATATCCAATATATTCAATTTTTATCATATATTTAGGCCAAAATGTATTTAGCTACATATCTTTGACAAAAAAATTCTCAATGAGCGTATTTTTAACCGCTTTAAGACCGGAAGATTTTACCCCATTCCTGACCAGGCCATATTTTGAGATTCGGGCAATGCATTACTTTAACGGACAACTGCGCGGTCGTGCAATGCTGTATCCAAATTAAATTTATGTCCTTCTTTTTCCTACAAATAGAGCTTTCTTTTGGTGGTATTTGATCACTTGTGCGATTTTTTACTTTTTGCGCTATAAACAAAAAAAAAAACGACAATTTTGAAAAAATAAAAATATTTTTCACATTTTTTTTATATGAAATTACCCCCCCCCCCCAAAAAAAAAATTTAAAAATCTAAATTTTTTAACATTTTAGGCCAATTTGTTTTCTGCTACATATGTTTGGTAAAAAAAAATCGCAATAAGCGTATTTTGATTGGTTTGCGCAAAAGTTATCTCAGCTACTATCTACGGGAAATTTATGCAATTTTTATTGTTTTTTTTTAAACTAGTAATGGCGGCGATCTGCGTTTTTTTTTGCGGGACTGCGACATTGCGGCGGACAGATCGGACCCTTGACTGACATTTTTTACACTTTTGGGGGTACCAGTGACATTACTACAGTAATCAGTGCTATAAATATGCACTGTTACTGTAAAAATGACACTGGCAGGGAATGGGTTAACTTTTATTGGTGATCAAGGGGTTAATGTATGCCTGGTGCTATGCTATGCTGAATCCTGCAATCTGTCCCTGCCTGTCACTTAGGAGGTATACACAAGCGGGCGGATTTCCACACTCGATCCCCGACGATCGGGGAAGAGCGGCGGTGATCACCGCCTCTCTTCCCTGGCCCGACTCCCGCTGTGACTGAAAACACAAGGGGAGGAGTCCAGCCACTTTGTCGCAGTACGGTCAACGTGACCGGTCGGCAAGTGGTTAAAGACCCGGCTGACAGGAAAGCGGAGGCTTTGGCATGCAGAATGTTTACTATGGCTGGTTCGGCATTGCGGCCAGTTTTGCCTCAGCCCTGGTGTCTCAGACCCTAACCGAATGGGCCAAGCTTTGTGCCAGGACCTGGGGGGTGAGCAGGTCCCCACTACTTATGTTGATTTAGCGGACCAGATGGTCCATGGGCTGCAGTTTATGCGTGATGCAGCTTTGGATACAGCTCCTGTGCTGTCCAAAATTTCTGTTTCAGTGGTGTTGATTAGGCGCGTACTGTGACTTAAGAATTAGTCTGTGGACCAAGCCTCTAAGAAAGCCCACATTGGTCTGCTCTTTTAAGTCGATCGCCTGTTTGGTGCTACCCTGTATGACATTATTAAGGGTCTCACCGGGGGGAGAAGACTACCTACCTGCAACAGTCTAGGAAAGGAAAGGAGCCTTGTCGCAGACGGGGGCCCTCCTTCTCAGCACATAGAAAATAATTTTGTGCTTCTGGGACTGAGAATAGGGGGAATAGATCTTTCAAATCTTCACCGGGAGGTTCCAAGCAACCTTCCTTGGTCTGGTAAACCTAGAGCTAGCTTTTCCGGACCTGCAGATAAGACCAATTAAAAGCCTGAAGATTTGCCTTCACCCATTACTGGGGTGGGGGGAACATCTTCACTGGTTTCCGGCCCCATGGACCTCTTTCATGAGCATCAATCGAGGTCCGCAAAATGTTTATTTTGGGGGTACCGGGGGGGGGGGCAAAGTTTGTCCTTTTCAGGTTTTTTTTAGGTCCTGAGTCTCCTTAAGGGGATTAAATTCCTGCAAGGGTTTGGGTGACATTTGAACTACCTATGGTCCCCCCTATCCCTGTCCAGGGAATTGAATTACAGTGCCTTGTGAAAGTATTCGGCCGCCTTGAACTTTGCAACCTTTTGCCACATTTCAGACTTCAAACAAAGATATAAAACTGTAATTTTTTGTGAAGAATCAACAACAAGTGGGACACAATCATGAAGTGGAACGAAATTTATTGGATATTTCAAACTTTTTTAACAAATAAAAAACTGAAAAATTGGGCGTGCAAAATTATTCAGCCCCCTTAAGCTAATACTTTGTAGCGCCACCTTTTGCTGCGATTACAACTGTAAGTCGCTTGGGGTATTTCTCTATCAGTTTTGCACATCGAGAGACTGAAATTTTTGCCCATTCCTCCTTGCAAAACAGCTGGAGCTCAGTGAGGTTGGATGGAGAGCGTTTGTGAACAGCAGTTTTCAGTTCTTTCCACAGATTCTCAATTGGATTCAAGTCTGGACTTTGACTTGGCCATTCTAACACCTGGATATGTTTATTTGTGAACCATTCCATTGTAGATTTTGCTTTATGTTTTGGATCATTGTCTTGTTGGAAGACAAATCTACGTCCCAGTCTCAGGTCTTTTGCAGACTCCATCTGGTTTTCTTCCAGAATGGTCTTGTATTTGGCTCCATCCATCTTCCCATCAATTTTAACCATCTTCCCTGTTCCTGCTGAAGAAAAGCAGACCCAAACCATGATGCTGTCACCACCATGTTTGACAGTGGGGATGGTGTGTTCAGGGTGATGAGCTGTGTTGCTTTTACGCCAAACATAACGTTTTGCATTGTTGCCAAAAAGTTTGATTTTGGTTTCATCTGACCAGAGCACCTTCTTCCACATGTTTGGTGTGTCTCCCAGGTGGCTTGTGGCAAACTTTTAACGACACTTTATATGGATATCTTTAAGAAATGGCTTTCTTCTTGCCACTCTTCCATAAAGGCCAGATTTGTGCAGTATACGACTGATTGTTGTCCTATGGACAGAGTCTCCCACCTCAGCTGTAGATCTCTGCAGTTCATCCAGAGTGATCATGGGCCTCTTGGCTGCATCCCTGATCAGTCTTCTCCTTGTATGAGCTGAAAGTTTAGAGGGACGGCCAGGTCTTCGTAGATTTGCTGTGGTCTGATACTCCTTCCATTTCAATATTATCGCTTGCACAGTGCTCCTTGGGATGTTTAAAGCTTGGGAAATCTTTTTGTATCCAAATCAGGCTTTAAACTTCTCCACAACAGTATCTCGGACCTGCCTGGTGTGTTCCTTTTTCTTCATGATGCTCTCTGCGCTTTAAACGGACCTCTGAGACTATCACAGTACAGGCGCATTTATACGGAGACTTGATTACACACAGGTGGATTCTATTTATTATCATTAGTCATTTAGGTCAACACTGGATCATTCAGAGATCCTCACTGAACTTCTGGAGAGAGTTTGCTGCACTGAAAGTAAAGGGGCTGAATAATTTTGCACGCCCAATTTTTCAGTTTTTTATTTGTTAACAAAGTTTGAAATATCCAATAAATTTCGTTCCACTTCATGATTGTGTCCCACTTGTTGTTGATTCTTCACAAAAAATTACAGTTTTATATCTTTATGTTTGAAGCCTGAAATGTGGCAAAAGGTTCGCAAAGTTCAAGGGGGCCGAATACTTTCGCAAGGCACTGTACCTAGGTCTGATTTTAATTCTGACCAGGGTGGTCCTTCCTCTGGACAAATATCAGGAATCACAGGCCTTGATTCACCGGCTGCTGTCACACAGTTCTCTTTCCCGATTTGCATACAGGTTCTGAGTCTGGTGGTATCCACCTTCAAGACAGTTCTGTTTGCACAGTCCTACATGCAGCTCCTTTAGCAGGTTCATGGCAAGGTCACGGGTTCCTCTGGCAGACACCGCAGGTGCCCAAGGGCCACGGTAAGGCCAGTATCAATCTCCGCTCAGGATTCATTTGCAGTTTCTGCGAGGAATAAAGGGCGAGGATCTTCAGATCATTTTGGTGGCTGTAAACTTCCCTTGGGATCTACCATCCTGCTTTACAGTCACTGGTTTTAATGGTTTATTGAAAGCTAGGTACTGAGTGATAGAGGTCTGTCTGGATCAGTGATCCCTACTATGGTAAAGATGAGGAAGTCGTCTTCCAGCAAAATATATCATCATACATGGAAAGCGTACATTTCTTGGTGTGAGCTGGTTGGTGTTCATCCTCGATCCTTTTCTGTGGCTCGGATCTTAACCTTTCTTCAACGGGGTGTTGATCAGAAGTTGGCCTTGAGTACAGTCAAGGGCCAGGTGTCTGCCTTGGCAATCTTCTTTCAGCAACCCCTACCCACGTGGACACTTGTTAGTTCGTACCTTCATTCAGGGGGTTTGACATGTGGCTCCACCTGTGCAATCTCCTTTGCCGCCATGGGATTTCGATTTATTGCTTTCGGTTCTCCAAAAACCTCCATTTGAGAATATTCTGGAGATTCCCTTGCCTACGTTATCCCAGAAGGTGGCATTCTTGGTGGCTATTACCTCGGGCTGCAAGGTATCAGAGTTGGCGGCATTATCCTGTCGTTGTCCCTATTTAGTGGTCCAAAGGGATAAAGTGGTTATATGTCCCTGTCCATCATTGCTGACCAAAGTTTTTTCTGACTTTCATTTGAATGAGGACATTGTGTTGCCTTCCTTGCGTTCCAAGCCAGCTCCTGCCAAGGAATTTGCCTTGCATACCTTGGATGTGGTTTGTGTGATTCGGGTGTATCTGGCAGCTACGGTGTCCATTCAGAGGTCAGACTCGCTTTTTGTGGTTACGGACGGACCGAGGAATTCGCTGGCCGTTTCTTCAGCTACCATCTCCAGATAAATCAGACAGATGGTGACTCAGGCCTATTCTATTAAATGTCAGGTTCCAACTTTCCCTGTAACAGCGCATTTTACTTGGGCGCTGAGTACTTCTTGAGCCTTCCGTCATCAAGCATCAATATCGCAAGTTTGCAAGGTGGCCTCTAGGTCGTCGGTGCATACCTTCATAGAATTCTTTAAGATAGATACTTTGGCATTTGCGGATGCTTCTTTTGGCCGCAAAGTTTTGCAGGCTGCTGTTTAAGAGGGGCTGTTCAAATTTAAACTTTTTTTTTCAGATGGGGCTCCCGTGACCCAGTTAAGGCTCCTGTGTCCTGGTTAAGGGCTCTTATGTTTAGCCTTTGGTTACTCTCCCCACCCCTTATTTTTCTTTTGGCACTGCTTTTGGACATCCCAGTAGTTATGATCTATGGATCCCTATGTCCGTCAATGAACGAAAAATACATTTTTTATTGTATTTACCGTGAAATACATTTCTCTGAGTTCATTGATGGACACAGCACCCACCCCTCTATGGAGTGTTGATACTTATAATACTGCTTGCTAATAAACTGATTACCTAGAGCAGAGATGGGAGTTATATACCAAGCTGAATACTGCCCATGGGTGTAGCCAGGTTTTTCTTTTTTTTTTCTGCCTAATCCTACTCCCGGGTGGAGGCAATATAACCCAGTAGCTATGATCTATGGAGCACTGTGTCCATTGATGAACTCAGAGAAATAGATTTTACAGTAAGTACAAAAATCCAATTTTTATGAATCATTTATTTTTATGTAAGTTTTAATCACAAACAAAAGGTCATTTTGTAATAATATAGCTGTCCTCAGCCATTATATTCTCTCCAACAGATTTTGCCTCCTGGGCAAGGACTACCTCCACCTAAACATGTGGAGATCCCAAGTTAAAGGTGACAGCAGTGATAGACTTTAGTTAGTGATCAAAATCTAAAATATTGATCAAAAGAGGGGCTATTGTAAAATAAATACAGTAGTACATTCTGTATATAACTGTATTCTATTGTGTATGCTTTGCCTATGTATTGCACACGGCAATATTTTTATTAAATGTTGCATTCTTTAGAGTCCAGATAAGAATTTAGCCTGCCTATGTTATGCCCCTTGCTACCATAAAAATACAACTGTAATATTAATGTGATACCTAAATAATCATGTGTAAAAAAAAAACATAAATTGCGCCGCATAAACAGAACAGTGATTTGGAAAGATGCGGAGTGTATCATTCTGTGTCTGTTTCCTACCACAGTAGTTAATTTGAAACCACTAATCAAAATCAGGATAGGAGTTGCCTATCTATAACATTTCCACAACACACCAAAAACCTTTAACAGGGCTTCATAACAAAACCATTAAAGGGCTCCTCTTGCCTCTCTAAACTGAATCTGAAAGGCAATTGATACAGAATACTTTTCAAAATACTGTTGTTATCTTCATAAATCACTGTGTAGCCAGACAGCTTTGGGCTCTATAACAATTACATTGTTTGTTATGGATATAATTATGCCCTTGAACGGCAACTTGTCAGTGGAATTAGGCCCTGAATTAGACTCAAGAACAGTGTACCAGCTCCTAGAATGCCTCTCTCTGTTCTCGATGTAGCGCCCTACACCTCAGCTAAGCTAAATCTAATTTGACTCTGCTGTACTTGGTGAAGTAGGGATCTGTTTTTTTGGACAGGTCTCATTTCCCTAAGTTTGGTGGTTAATTATGCCTGCCTGTTACTGAAAAAGGCTTCAAGAAAAAAAAGCAAGAGGGTGAACCACTGAGTTATAAATATTTATCGGACATCATCCAATCTCTAGGAAGGATCACCTAGAAGGTGGTTGGGGAGATAATACATTTTGGGAGGCCTTTTCAGATGTTTTTATTTTCCTGGGGCTGTCGCCCCTCGGAGACAGCCAATGTGCGTTCAGAGAAGAGTTGCTGTCGGGCCTCAGTATGTGTGTGGCTGAGGAGATCTAATTAAAGTACATTTGCTGAAGGAATAGTTTGGATAGGGATCCTTATTATCCTGACTGAAGAGTGTCCATGGAAGCTGGAATGGGAGACAGCTATCCTTTGGTCATTGTAAAACCTTGAACAGGGATCCCAGGTGTTCATGTGCTTGGGGAAGTGCCAGGGGTTACTGTAAGGAATGAGTCTGTATGCAGTCCCAGATAAGCTGGCCACCCCCTTCTACCCCCCTGGAAAGGTTGTTTCTAGAAAATTCTGCTTAAAGTTAGTCCTCCTGATACTTGCTGATATTATTTTGAGTATCCTGTATTTTCTTCCCTCTCTCTTGTTTGAATTTTGCAATAAATCTACAAAAATACACCCCCTGACTGAGCCTGTATTAGTCAGTGTGCTTGGAACTGTGGCTGGATCTGGCAGCCTCTATATTATTATGGGAGAACCTGTCTGTTTCCAGCGGCCCCTTCCGGAGGAGAGCACTACTTTTTACTATTCTGTGTGATCCATAAAGGGTGCCAAACCTTGGCTACCACCAGCATGACAATTAGTCAGCCAATGAGCAGCTTGGGGTACAATCCAGGGTGTTTTGCTAGCACTCATACATTTGTTTGAAAAGGGAAAAATGGATAGCTCACTGCTCTGTTTCCTTTTTTGAAACAATGTTGTCTCACATTGTAAATGCACCCATTTGAATCCAAAGCCCAAAGTGATAGCTGAGAACTGCAGCAGCTCCATTTCTGGTCTTCATATGCAGTCTACATGGAAATGTGAAAAAATAACATTTCCACATACTCATGCGCATATATTGGACCTATATGCAAATTCTTCAAAACAACGCTTAATTTGCCTATTGTCAAAGCATCAGCCTTAAAGTGAAGTCACTGACTACAGTTCATTTCCTCGCACCACCACAGGGCACTGATACTTTACAGATGGTTCAACATGTCTTCCTTTGGGGAAAACAGAAATCACCAGGCACTAAGTTTAATATAGGCAGGCCATGTCCTCTTCTTACTTCTTGTGTCTGAGGCAGCAATTAAAAGTAGCTTGGCACAGGAAAATTTCTGTGAAATGAAACAAGATTTCCAGAATTTCTAACCTCAGTGAAATAAATACCAAGGCAATATGCTTTCTCTGGCAGATTTAGGTTTTTAAAACAGTTATCAATATGACACAATGAAATCTCAATACAGACATTGTACTGAGCATCATTTGTGTGACTGCTGAGGAAAGACTCACTAGAGTGTTTAAAATATATAAACATAAAAATGTATGTATTACAACGCAATATGTTCAAAAGGAACATCCACAGACAATGTATTAGTACAATGACAGGAATGAGAGACAGTAAATTACAGTGATTTTACAAGGAAGGTGGAACCACTTTACCACCGGAGGATTTTGCTGTCTTACGTCTGGGCCACTTTTTGCGATTCGGCACTGTGCAAATTTAACGGACAATTGCGCGGTCATGCAACGCCGTACCCAAACGAAATTTACATCCTTTTTTTCCCACAAACAGAGCTTTCTTCTGGTGGTATTTGATCACCTGTGCGATTTTTACTTTTTGTGCTATAAACAAAAAAAGAGCGACAATTTTGAAAAAATAACAATATTTTTCACATTTTTTTTATATGAAATTCCCCCCCAAAAAATGTAAAAATCAAAATTTTTTATCATTTTAGGCCAATTTGTTTTCTGCTACATATTTTTGGTAAAAATAATCGCAATAAGCGAATTTTGATTGGTTTGCGCAAAAGTTATTGCGTTTACTAACTAAGGGAAAGATTTCTGTCGTTTTTGGTGTTTTTTTTTTAACGAGTAATGGTGGCGATCTGCGATTTTTTTTTGCGGGACTGCAACATTGCGGGGGACAGATCAGACCATTGATTGACATTTTTGACACTTTTGGGGGTACCAGTGACATTACTATAGTAATCAGTGCTATAAATATGCACTGTTACTGTAAAAATGACACTGGCAGGGAAGGGGTTATTTTTATTGGTGATTAAGGGGTTAATGTATGCCTGGTGCTTACTGACGTGTGTGGGGGGAGGGGACTATGTGACACAAGGACAGATCGCAGGTTCAGCTATGCTGAATCCTGCAATCTGACCCTGCCTGTCACTTAGGAGATGCGCCCGCTTGTGTTTACACAAGCAGGCGGATCTCCACACTCGATTCCCCGATGATCGGGGAAGAGCAGCGGCGATCGCCGCCGCTCCTCCCCTGGCCCGACTCGGAGCTTCCGGCGGCGCGCGCGCGCCGCCGAGAGAGGGGTATGTCTGGCGATGTAGGTCTACGTCGCCAGACGTTATCCAGCCACTTTGCCACAGTAGAGCTCTAGTGAGCAGCGGCAAAGTGGTTAAAAGTTATTCAACAATAAACTTTATGGTTGCAAAGAAAAACCTTGCGTAAGTCATCTTTTTTTCCCAACAAACTTCTCCAGTCTCCAGTGCTATGTCTTATCATAGCCCAAGTTACACAGAAAATTCAAAGTAAACATCCATATTGCCATCCTGAGCCTGGAACATCATGTCAAGTACGTCACAAGTGTCTGTAATGCGTAACCTTTCCCCATATTTTCTCAAACTATTTCTCAAACTATTTTCTCAAACTATTAACTCTTGGCTCATACATTAATCTTTTCGGGGCAGCGTGTGGTTAATACGTTTTTTTCCATACCTGTAAATGAAGGGAGTCAGATTTTACCCACTGCAGAACAACTGTTTTCCAGGCATAGATGAGAACCAGTCTCTAAAATGTATTTTTATGAGAGCTAATTCCTCAAATATATAAAAGAGGCAGCTATTAATGTATAAACCACTGGCAACAAAAGTGAGTACATCCCCTAAGTAGAGATGTCCAAATTGGGCCCAAAGTGTCAATATTTTGTGTGGCCACCATTATTTTCCAGCACTGCCTTAACCCTCTTGGGCATGGAGTTCACCAGAGCTTCACAGTTTGCCATTGGAGTCCTCTTCCACTCCTCCATGACGAGATCTGGTGGATGTTAGAGACCTTGCGCTCCTCCACCTTCCGTTTGAGGATGCCCCACAGATGCTCAATAGGGTTTAGGTCTGGAGACATGCTTGGCCAGTCCATCACCTTTACCCTCAGCTTCTTTAGCAAGGCAGTGGTCGTCTTGGAAGTGTGTTTGGGGTTGTTATCATGTTGGAATACTGCCCTGTGGCCCAGTCTCCGAAGGGAGGGGGATCATGCTCTGCTTCAGTATGTCACAGTACATGTTGGCATTCATGGTTCCCTCAATGAACTGTAGTTCCCAGTGCCAGCAGCACTCATGCAGCCCCAGACCATGACACGCCCACCACCATGCTTGACTATAGGCAAGACACACTTGTCTTTGTACTCCTCACCTGGCTTCCACCACACGCGCTTGACACCATCTGAACCAAATAAGTTTATCTTGGTCTCATCAGACCACAGGATATGGTTCCAGTAATCCATGTCCTTAATCTGCTTGTCTTCAGCAAACTGTTTGAGGGCTTTCTTGTGCATCATCTTTAGAAGAGGCTTCCTTCTTGGATGACAGCCATGCAGACCAATTTGATGCAGTGTGCGGCGTATGGTCCGAGCACTGACAGGCTGACCCCCCACCTCTTCATCCTCTGCAACAATGCTGGATGCACTCATACGTCTGTTTCCCAAAGACAACCTCTGGCTATGACTCTGAGCACGTGCACTCAGCTTTTTTGGTCGACCATGGCTAGGCCTATAACTTAGACCAGTTATAGGTGGAGGCGGTTTGGTCAATTTGGTTGGTCGCTGGCTGGTTGGTAAGTTGTGACTGGAAATCTCTTCATTTTTTTTGATCTGCGTCCGCCCTTCCAGTGCTCCTTACCACTTAGACCAGTTATAGGTGGAGGCGGTGACCACTTTTTGCATTATTGATATCTATTTTGAGCCAGGCAACGCACTGACACCTTTGCTGCCATTGTGCGATGTGCTGGGTGTTCATTGTGACCCTGTGCCTTTAAGGAGGGGTGGGCTCCCTCTAGTCACCGGTCCTCCATCTATCCCATTAAAATGCATGTGCTCTCATTGTAGAGACTCTTTAAATTGTAGAGTTAGGGACTGCAGATCACAGGGTGCCTTGTCGGGGCCTGCAGCTTACGCATGTATTTGCAAATGTGTGCAACCAAACCCTTGTTTTTAAAGCATACTGTTAGACAGGTCAATTCGGTTGGTCGCTGGCTTGTTGGTAAGTTGTGACTGGAAATCTCTTCGTTTTTTTTATCTATTCTGAGTGGAACCTGGCCTGTTAAACCACTGTATGGTCATCATGGCCACTATGCTGCAGCTCAGTTTCAGGGTCTTGACACTCTTCTTATAGCCTAGGCCACCTTTGAGTAGAGCAACAATTATTTTTTTCAGATCAGAGAGTCCTTTGTCATGAGGTGCCATGTTGAACTTCCAGTGACCAGTATGAGAGAGTGAGAGAGATAATACCAAATTTACCACACATGCTCCCCATTTACACCTGAGACCTTGTAACACTAACGAGTCACGTGACACCGGAGAGGTAAACTGGCTAATTGGGCCCAATTTGGACATTTTCACTTTGGGGTGTACTCACTTTTGTTGGCAGTGGTTTACACATTAATAGCTGTGTCTTGAGTTATTTTTAGGGGACAGCAAATTCACACTGTTATACAAGCTGTACACTCACTAATTTACATTATAGCAAAGTGTAATTTCTTCAGTTTTGTCACATGAAAAGACAGAATAAAATATTTACAAAAATGTGAGGGGGGTGCTCACTTTTGTGAGATACTGTATGTAAATATTGAATAAAGAAAGGTCTGCCACCACCTGGTACTGCATACATCATCAGTTTAGCTCTTTTCAGTAAGGGCTCTTTCACACACTATGTCCGTCAAACGTACTCCGCTTTTCTCAGCAGGGGATCGATCCGCCGATCCCCCGCTGAGCAGAAGGATGACTGCTGTGTCTCCGCGCTGTGAGCGGAGATACAGCTGTCAGTTCCCCATGCATCTCTATGGACCATCAGTCCGTTCTCATCCGATCCCATCCGATCTGATCCGCTGGACGGATGGAAAATAGGGTTTCCATCCGTCCAGATTTGACGGATCGGGTCGGATGTCAGCGGACATGTCTCCGCTGACATCCGATGCCCCATGGGAATGCATGGGGGGACCGTTCAGATCCGCCAAAAAAACGAACAGGCGGATCTGAACGGTCCGCCTGTGTGAAAGGGGCCTAAGTTTGAGTTCTCTTCTTTTTGTAATGTTTACAGGACAATATCTCCAACCTTCTTTATATTACCACATACATAGTTTCCAGTAGTGCTTTCTATTAAGCTGATAGCATAGAAACCCATTAATAATATAATTTGCAGCTAATCCAATAGGTGTTAAGTCCCATTAATTCAACATTTTTTTGATCTAATAAGCATGGATCCACCTTTCCGAATCCATGGCCTAACACAATGGAAAATTAGTTTTAGAAAATCTAGACAAACTGGATTTGTGTTGCCAAATTGCAAGCAGCTGTGTTTAAATAAAGTCTTTATAATTACATAGAGAGATGGCTCACATTCGCCAGCAGGAAAAAAGATGAATTAATTCCTCCAGCCTCCTATCTGCCTTTGTTTCAAATTAAGTTTAAATTAAGCTGGAACTCAAAAGATATTATGAAAAAATATGCTTTATTTATATTATTACATCCTTCTTCTTCTATGCTTACAAAATAATTTAACACTTGCAGTACGCAGTACATGGTAATACAAAAGGGACAGGAAGGTATTGTAGAGCCAAGATGTTACTCTTTGTGCAATCTGCTGGCAAAGGCTCACTTGGTAAAACAAGTCCCTGACATTCTGCTTGCCGATCATTAATGAAAAAAGGCATGAAGAGGCAATCATTTTAGTCAGCTGTAATGGTTATGAACAAAGATCCCTGGCTTTAAACAGTATCATTGATGTGAGAAAGGACTGCCTGCAAACAGACTAACCTATTGTAGCACTACCCCCTTGAGGGCTGCTGGTTAGTGGAAGTTCCTCTGCACTTACCTGACCCTGAGAGGTATCCAACCGGCCAGTGGCAGCTCGTCCATTGGGGGCGTAGGGGCGCCGCCCCCCTATCCATGCGTCTGGCCCCCTGATCTACATGCAGGGCGCTGGACGCATGGATTCCAGTAGGGGAATTTTTTTAAAGCTCTAATAAGCTTAAAAAAAGGGTGGGCTCGGGGTGCAGAGCACTGCGCCTTGAGCCCACCCACTTGTATGGCAATAGCGAATGAATATTCGCTATTGTCACACCGACTCTCCTCCCAGCCAATCAGGAAGAGGGTTGTAAGACCCCTTTCCTGATTGGACAAAAGGAGAAGTGATCTTACTGGCCAGTGGGCCGGGGGGGGGGTAATGTGTTGCCTACTGACTGACTGAGTGACTAGCTGACTGACCGACCGAGGTGCATTGGTTTGCCGCCACCCCAAATTACCGAGCACCAGCCGCCACTGCAACCCTCTAGGCACTATAGGTTCAGACATTTCAGAAATGTTCTCCAAAGATACACTGACACAATAAAATACAAGTTTGACTGTTTACTGGGATAAACGGTAAATCAAACAACCTAATAAGAACAAATAGGATTCTGTAATAACAGATATTACAGTGTCGCTCCATTAAACCCCAACTACTACAAAAAAAGGGGTTCAAAAGACAGACACTGCAGGAATAAATGCTTAACCAACAAAATATTATATTCAATATGTGAGAGTGACTGAACTAATTATCAGCTTTAACTGTCAGGGCTACTATTTTTTCAAATATCCCTTTATTAGGGTTTCGGAAACCACACATACACAAATGCGGTATAATTAATACAACAAAAAGCTATAATTCCTCAGGGTACAACATCTTAATATTCAGAGGTTAAAGATCAGGTCCTTCACTTAGTCTTATTCCAAAATTAATATACCTCCCTGCCTTATTTCCCTCTTCTTCTCTTTACTATCTCATTTTCTCCTTACTCTTTCTTCTCCTTCTTACTTTCTTCTTTCCCTTCCTCCCTCTTTCATCTACACCCTTATTATTGCTTTATTCTTAAGATATACCGTTCCTCTCTACTTTTAACCTTTAATCCTGAATTTGTTTCCTTTTCTCTTTTTCTTTCCTCTTCCCCCTCCTTCCCATTATATCTCCCAAACTACCCCTCCCCAGCCCCATACATACCAACCAATCAACAGCACACACACAAAAAAAAAAAAAAAAAGGAAAGACAAAGAAAAAAAAAGGAGGAGCCCACCCCTATCACCCAGCGATGGAGGACCAAAGAACAAACTCTCTCCCCAATCCTATTCCATTTTATTCTTGTCATGGGCACATTTTTACTAGTAGTTGTTTCCCTTCTTCCGAAGTCATAAAGACATTCCATGCATTCCAAATGACCTTATATTGTTCCTGTTTTTGCTGCGAGGAGAGCACCAAATCTTCCATCCTATTTATATGTTCTAGTTTCCATGCCCAATCCGATACCGAAGGCGCTTGTATCTTCCTCCAGTATAGGGGGATGCATGCCTTTGCAGCGTTTAGCATGAAAGGTACAATAGATCTCTCGTATTCCCTAATAAGGATCTCTGAAACATGCAATAGAAATATGGCTGGGTCCTCCTCAATCTTATAACTTGCAAATTTCTGAATTTTAGAACTTACTTTCGACCAATACGACTTTATGTCGGAGCAAATCCAAAAAATGTGATACAATGTACCTTCCTCTCTTCCGCATCTCCAACACCTATCTGATTCTCGTGGGTACCATCTATGCAATTTCTCAGGCGTATTATAGTTTGTTTCCTGAATTTTAGTGCATCTTGTTGGCCCAAACACAAACCTGAAGATCTTCTGAATATGCTCTTTTGTAAACTCTCTATTTAGATCTGTTTTCCATTTCTCAACCCATCTTAAATTTGGTTGTTCCTTTGGAGTAGACAACAATTTATACATGATAGACAGAGTACGCACGAGACTCCCTGGTTCTTCACATATTTTCTCAAAATTCGTTAGGGGCCTTACAAAGCTCTCAGGGTTTGGAATTGAAACTAGAAAGTGATGCAGTTGGAGTGCCTGCCATAAGGAAAGTTTATATGGCCCATTACTGTCCATTAGACCCATCTAAGGGTAGTCTAAGGGCTACTATTGAATGTATTAACCATGAACCTTGCTTAACCTTGCGTCTGACCGGGCTGTGCGACTCAGTGTTGTGCGTCTGACCGGGCTGTGCGACTCAGTGTTGTGCGTCTGACCGGGCTGTGCGACTCAGTGTTGTGCGTCTGACCGGGCTGTGCGACTCAGTGTTGTGCGTCTGACCGGGCTGTGCGACTCAGTGTTGTGCGTCTGACCGGGCTGTGCGACTCAGTGTTGTGCGTCTGACCGGGCTGTGCGACTCAGTGTTGTGCGTCTGACCGGGCTGTGCGACTCAGTGTTGTGCGTCTGACCGGGCTGTGCGACTGAGCGTTGTGCGTCTGACCGGGCTGTGCGACTCAGTGTTGTGCGTCTGACCGGGCTGTGCGACTCAGTGTTGTGCGTCTGACCGGGCTGTGCGACTCGGTGTTGTGCGTCTGACCGGGCTGTGCGACTCGGTGTTGTGCGTCTGACCGGGCTGTGCGACTCGGTGTTGTGCGTCTGACCGGGCTGTGCGACTCGGTGTTGTGCGTCTGACCGGGCTGTGCGACTCGGTGTTGTGCGTCTGACCGGGCTGTGCGACTCGGTGTTGTGCGTCTGACCGGGCTGTGCGACTCGGTGTTGTGCGTCTGACCGGGCTGTGCGACTCGGTGTTGTGCGTCTGACCGGGCTGTGCGACTCTGTGTGGTGCGTCTGACCGGGCTGTGCGACTCAGTGTTGTGCGTCTGACCGCGCTGTGCGACTTAGTGTTGTGCGTCTGACCGGGCTGTGCGACTTAGTGTTGTGCGTCTGACCGGGCTGTGCGACTTAGTGTTGTGCGTCTGACCGGGCTGTGCGACTTAGTGTTGTGCGTCTGAGCGGGCTGTGCGACTCAGCGTTGTGCGTCTGACCGGGCTGTGAGATTGTGAGTGTTGGGTGACTGACCGGTGTCAAGTGAGTGGAGCGGAATACCAGAGGGTGAGAAGGTAGCGTTAGGAAGTCAGGAAATAGCCACATAGGATAGACTTAAATCGCTGAATCCCCATTAGATTAGATTAGTAGGTACAATGCCCGGCGGGTGTGGAGATGCGACTCGGTGTACATCTTGTGATATGTATGCGTTCCTCGGTCATGCGATCGAGGGCGAATACAAATGCGCAAAATGTGAGCACGTTGCTTCCCTGGAAGCTCAGGTCCTGAATCTAGGGAAGCAGCTGGCAACACTGAGACGAATGTCCATACCGGAGGAGAGCCAGGATTGTACCAATCAGGTGCAGACAGGGGCCTGCACAGAGGTGGGCGGAGTATCGGAGGTGCAGGCATCAGAGCAGAGCAGAGGGGTGACAGTTAGGAGGGGTAGAAGGGGACAAGTCAAGGAGGCTGATCCTGGGCTGGAGCACCCCAATAGATACGCCCCGTTGTGTGATGTTGGGGAAACCAGTCAGGGACCAGCATTGCTGGAGCAGAGTGACGCCCCTAGCTGCCAGGGGACGAACTCCTCCAGTGAGGCCGGGAGAAAGGGAAAGGAAAGACAGGTGCTGGTGGTAGGGGACTCAATTATTAGAAGGGCAGACAGTGTAATCTGTGACATAGACCGTGTGCGCCGAACAGTCTGTTGTTTGCCGGGCGCTCGGGTTCGGCACATCGCGGATCGGGTGAACAGATTATTGGGTGGGGCTGGGGAAGACCCAGCTGTCATGGTACACGTGGGTACCAATGACATAGGCAGAGGAAGACGGAGAGTCCTAAACGATTTCAGGGACTTAGGCGCTAAGTTGAGGACTAGGACCTCCAAGGTAGTATTTTCCGAAATACTACCTGTACCTCGAGCCACACCAGAGAGGCAGCGGGAGATTAGGGAAGTTAACGAGTGGCTGAGGAGCTGGTGTAGTAAGGAGGGTTTCGGGTTCCTGGAGAACTGGGCCGACTTCTCAGTCGGTCACCGGCTCTTTGGTAGGGACGGATTGCACCTAAATGGGGTGGGTGCAGCCGTACTGGGTGAGAGGATGGCCAAAAAGTTAGAGGGGCTTTTAAACTAGGGAATGGGGGGGAGGGTACAGATGTAGAATTAGCCAGTGGAAAGCAAGTTTCAGAGGGCAGAAATGGGGGCATTAGCGGTAGGGTGTTCGGAGCCCCTATACCCAGGGTGGGTACGGGGAAAAATCAAGAGAGCAGCCTAAAAACATCAAAATTACGAGGCTTATATACCAATGCCAGAAGCCTGGCCAACAAGATGGGAGAGCTGGAGCTGCTGATGTTTGAGGAGGACTTAGATTTTGTGGGGATAACTGAGACTTGGTTTGACAGCTCTCATGACTGGATGGCGACCATTCAGGGGTATTCCCTTTATCGCAGAGATAGAGAGGGTAAAAAAGGGGGAGGGGTATGTTTGTATATTAAGAACAGTATACAGGTAAATATGAGGGATGATATTAATAATGGAGCTATGGACGAGGCAGAATCCCTATGGGTAGAGCTTCAAAGGAAAGGCACGGTGGGGAAGGTAATATTGGGCGTATGCTATAGGCCCCCAAACCAGAGGGAGGAGGGTGAGGCAGACCTCATGTTACAGATAGGATTGGCAGCAAGGATGGGAAATGTCATTATAATGGGGGACTTTAATTATCCAGATATAGACTGGGCAGAAGGAACCGCGCATTCAGCCAAGGCTCGGCAGTTCCTAAATGTTTTGCAGGACAATTTCATGGGTCAGATGGTGAATGCACCGACAAGAAACAATGCGGTACTTGACCTACTGATTACCAACAATACAGACCTGCTCACGGATATAGAAATACGGGACAACTTAGGGAACAGTGACCATAGGTCAATTGGTTTCAGTATTAATTACAGTAATAGGAAACACAAGGGTAATATAAGGACACTGAATTTCAAAAGAGCCAATTTCCCTAAACTGCGCTCACTGCTAGAAAATATCAAATGGGATAGAACCCTGGGAACAAAGAACACGGAGGAAAAATGGGAGTGCTTCAAGAGCATACTTAACAAGGGGGTGGGCCAGTGCATTCCACTGGGAAATAAATTTAAAAGAGCAAAACTAAACCCTGGGTGGCTAAACTCCAACATAAAAATGTATATTAGAGCTAAAGAAAAGGCCTTCAAAAAATACAAGACTGAGGGGTCATTGGCAGCATTTAAGCATTACAAAGAGTGCAATGAGAAATGTAAAGATGAAATCAGGGCGGCTAAAATAGAACACGAGAGACATATAGCGGAGGAGAGTAAAAAGAACCCCAAGAAATTCTTTAAGTATATAAACAGTAAGAAAGCAAGGCCAGAACACATTGGCCCCATAAAAGATGATAAAGGAAAAATGGCCACTGAGGACAGAGAAAAGGCGGAAGTGTTAAATAATTTCTTTTCTTCAGTCTTCACAAAGGAATCGGGGGGCTACATGAACCCCGCTTGTAAGGCCGAACTAAATAATACACCTCAGGAAGTGCCGCCATGGCTAACAGAGGATAGACTTAGAGCTAAACTAGAGAAACTTAACATAAATAAATCCCCGGGACCGGATGGCTTGCACCCAAGGGTTCTAAATGAGCTCAGTCAGGTGATTGCCAGACCATTATTCTTGATCTTTAAGGATAGTTTACAGACAGGTATGGTGCCAGCTGATTGGAAAAAAGCCAACGTGGTACCAATATTTAAGAAGGGGCCGAGATATATCCCGGGTAACTATAGGCCGGTCAGCCTAACATCTGTAGTCTGCAAAATTTTGGAGGGGATGATAAGGGACCACATACAAGACTTTAGTAATGAAAACGGTATTATAAGTAGTAATCAGCATGGATTCATGAAAAATCGTTCATGCCAAACCAATCTATTAACCTTCTACGATGAAGTGAGCTGCCACTTAGATAAAGGTAAGCCTGTGGATGTGGTGTATCTGGACTTTGCAAAGGCCTTTGACACCGTTCCCCACAAACGCTTACTGTACAAACTAAGGAAGATAGGTATGGACCATAAGGTGAGTACCTGGATAGAGAACTGGCTCCAGGGGAGAGTACAGAGGGTGGTGATTAATGGGGAGTACTCGGATTGGGCGGGTGTGGAAAGTGGGGTCCCCCAGGGTTCTGTCCTGGGACCAATCCTGTTTAATTTATTCATAAATGATCTAGAGGAGGGGATATCTAGTACAATCTCAGTATTTGCAGATGATACTAAATTAGGCATGCCAATATCTTCTATGCAGGATGTGGAAATCTTGCAAGCAGACCTGAACAAAATAACGGGGTGGGCAACTACATGGCAGATGAGATTTAATGTAGAAAAATGTAAAGTAATGCACTTGGGGGCCAGAAACCAGAAAGCAAGCTACTCACTAGGGGGGGAACCTCTGGGTGAGTCTAGGATGGAAAGGGACCTGGGGGTACTGGTAGACAACAGGCTTGGAAGTGGCATGCAATGCCAAGCCGCTGCAAGCAAAGCCAACAGAATACTGGGTTGTATAAAAAAGGGGATTCACTCCAGAAATAAAGAGATTATTCTTCCACTCTACAAGACTCTGGTCCGGCCACATCTGGAGTATGCTGTCCAGTTCTGGGCACCGGTCCTCAGGAAGGATGTGCTGGAACTGGAGAAAGTCCAGAGAAGGGCAACAAAAATAATTAGGGGAATGGAGGACATCGGCTATGAGGAAAGACTACAAGCACTGAACCTATTCTCTCTGGAGAAGAGACGCTTGAGGGGGGATATGATATCAATGTACAAATACTGTACTGGCGACCCGAGCATAAGGAACAAACTATTTAGAGTAAGGGAATACAATAAGACACGTGGCCACTCACTAAAACTAGAGGAAAGGCGGTTTAACCTTAAAGTGCGTAAAGGGTTCTTCACTGTAAGAGCGGTAAGGATGTGGAATTCTCTTCCGCAAGCAGTCGTATCAGCGGGGAGCATTGATAGTTTCAAAAAACTATTGGATGGACACCTTAAAGACCACAACATACAGGGGTATACAATGTACGGTTAAAAGCAAACACACACACATAGGTTGAACTGGATGGACTTGTGTCTTTTTTCAGCCTCACTAACTATGTAACTATGTAACTATGTAACATCTACTAAAATCAGAACTGGCAATATCTCATGTTTATCTTAAGAGAATCTATCATTAGGTCAATGAATCCCCTTTAAGAATTGTGAATAATGAAGTTCCTGCTCTAGCAAGGCCTTGCAGAATCTTCACTGGCAGTTGGAGCTCTTTATTACTCTTCAGTGTGATATTTGTAATCCAAGTGTAGTGGTGTCTATGAAATCCTTCATGCTGTCAGTGTATGATGAATGCAGGTTTATACTTGCAATTTCGTCACCAGGCACTCTTTCACAGCAGCAGCGTCCACATGTGACTATCCGGTCCCCAGGCAGAATGTCTCCTCACGATGCTGCGTCACTGGGAATGTTTGGCTCTCGCTGTATCGGTTGGTTAGTTCAGCGTTACTCGCTCTGCACTCAGCTCAACTGTATCCGCCCCCTCTCTGTGACTCCCAGCCTCCGTACTGCTGAGGATGGGCTCCGCTCTCTCTAGGCCACACTCTTAGGCCTCCGTCACTGACTGTCTCCTCCAGCACCTCTCGATCCATCCTGCATGAGTCCCCGCAGCAAGAGAGCACGCGCTCGGCCCCGCCCAGAGGTATATCCACTCTCCCATAATTCTTCACTCTCCCATATCTCCCTGGGAGTATAGTCCATGTAACAATCCACCTTCCTCACCAGACTACATCTCCCACAATCCAATTAGTCCATTTCTGGGGAAAAGCCAATCCTGCTCATAAACCCTTTAAAGGTGCACTCTAGTTGCATTAGAATGGTAACTCAGTTATATATACTAATGACATATATACATATACAGCAGTCCCAGCTTGGCTACATCCTCCGCCCACTTGAGGTTCTTTGGTCCCCAAAGATGGAGGAATTCTCCTTATGAGAATCAAAACATATAATAGTCTGTAGAAAAGTCAAGTCAATACCAACCCTGAATAGAAAGTAGTTGATAACTGATCAATGAAAGAACTTTCAACTAACTGACTATGCAAAGCATTAGAAAAAACTGAGTCACTCTCACAACAGGCCAATAATAGATTGGTGGCCCACCTAATAGTGTCAGCGGACGGAACAGGGTCATCTTCCACTAAAGGGTCAGATTAGAACAGTTGCAATCAGCTCATCCGAGCTCTCTCCAAGAGTATTATAGGTAAGCCTTTTTGGAGGATTAATTTCTTTTCTGAGTGTAGAGGACACACTTTCACCCGGTCCGGGCTCCGACTCCCATGAACTACATCCTGGTTGTGGCTCCTTCTACTTATTAGATGTATCTCTCTGATCTTCCACTGAAGGTAACACCAGGCCCTCCACCATAATAGGTGTCTCTACATTTGCTTCCCGGAATAGGATCCGGGTTTTCAGTACTAAAAAATTTAGGGCTGGATGGAGACAGAAAAACTGGAACATCCACTAGTTCAACAAGCTGCTTCTAGTTCCTGAGCTTCCTTTTCCACAGTCAAGACAGGGTTCCCTGAATCCTTGGATTGTTGCAAGTCCTTAGGGCGAGACTTCTCTCTCTCAGGTAAAACTAACATTGGCCAATCTCCCACAGAGGACCCACTGCTTCCAGACGTATCTTCCGTTGAAGAAGGCCACCACCAGTCCAATATCACTTCTTCATCTTTACTATCTTCCTCCTCTTCTTGTAGACTTGAAGATCTTAATGCCCACTGTGTCCCAGATTGTAAAGTGGGGGTCTTAGGGATATCAGCATCAGAGATGGCTGGTACCCTAATGGCATCTGAAATGGGCAACAAGTGATTCCTATGCCATGCCCTTACGGGACCAATCTTCCCCTCTGGACGGATCTGGTACACAGGCAGGCCAGATATTTTCTTGCAAATGACAAAGGGTTGAGAACGCCAACGATCAGCTAGTTTGTGTTTCCTAGGCACTCCCAAATTCCTCAACAGTACTCGATCACCGGGCTGTAGATCCTGGATCCTTACTTTTAAATCACATTTTTTCTTATTCTGTTGCTCTCTTAAGGCAGATGCTTCAAGGGCCTTCTCATAGGCTACTTGGAATTCCAGCTAAATTTTAGCCAACTGAATACTGGCTGTGTATGACTGCCTGAAATGGCTACAGACTCTTCTGGCTTGCCTTAGAGGATCTTGCAGACCTGGGTACCGGTTTAGGAAAGGCTGCACCATAACTGTAAAAAATAAATGCTGCACCACCAAATTGAGGACATGTGCCAGGCATGGTACATAGGTCAACTTTGCCTATCAAAGGGTGGACAGAAGGTTAGTGCCATTATCGCACACCACCATTCCTGGCTGAAGCTGCCCTGGCGTGAACACCCTCTGGGCCTGCCCCTGCAGAGCTGAAAGAATCTTTGCTTTGGTGTTGCTCCTGTGCCCTAGACAGACCAGCTGAAGCCCTAGACAGACCAGCTGAAGCACTGCATCACTTCTATTAGCCTAAATAGTTGAATAGCCCATTGAATGCTTAGTGGGTACTGGTGGTCCATAGGATAATTCAGCAGAGTAGGGCATGGAGAAGGAGGAAGGGGTGGAGCTGACAGACCTTGCATCATAGCCATCAACTGTATGGAGATGTGGCGGCAAAACAAGCTCCAGCACTGAGCCCTGTCCTGCATCCTTCTTAGTTGCAAGCAGAGTGACCCAGTGTGCTGTGAACTAAATGTATCATTCCTGACCAGGTTTGCTGGACCACGTGTAAGCATAAATGTGGACCTTCCTGTGGACTGCCTTTGCCCAATAATGCCAAAACATTGCCTTCCACGTGATGGTCCAGAGCTGGAATGCCCTTACGTGCAAAGAAATAGCGACTTGGAATCTGCCATTGTGGTACAGTACATTCTGCAAATGCACAGAAGGGGGCAGAATCCACCAGATGGAAATTCAGGAATTGTAAAGTCAGCAATTTGGACAAGCTAGAATTTAGACATGATGCAGCAGCTGGGGCAGAGAAATGTGCCTTCTGTACTCTACAGCTGGTGGTGTGCTGCTGCCAGACATGTTACAAGGACCTGTGACACCCTTTGCTACACCATCATCCCTGTCAGTGAAGGCTGCTGAGAGGTCATGAGATATAGCGGGGGTAGACATGAAAGGTGAGGAGGAAAATAATTGTGACCCTTTTGTGTGGCTTTAAGGTGGTCTTGCTAAAGGGCTGAGTGGTGGGAGGTTAAATGCCTTGTCAAACATGTAGTGCCAAAATGACTGGTGTTTTTTCCATGCTTGATCTGTTTGCGGCATTCAATATATGAAAAAGACATAACACGTTACTCTAAGTCTGCCACAAGGACTGCAAGGCCCAGTGGTCACTCTCATGCATTTCAACTCGTAGAGTCTTCTTCAGGGGGTTCTGGTGGACAAAAGTAGTAGTAGTAGTTAAAAAAAATCAACAGAGGATTGAGCATCTCTTAACACCACCATGAGGCATCCAAGGGCCTGTGCATCAATGAATAGCTCAGGAGATAAGAGCCTAATAATATAGGAATCATCATAAATTAAAATAGGTATGGTAAAGTGCAGGCCAACCAAGTGTAAACCAAGGCATCATTATTACTCACTTAAACAGAGATTAAGGACTAAAAAGTGGCCCAGGGATAAGGGAGCAGGTTTGTTGTATACAGCTTAGCTATAAATGTTGTTTAAGAAAAGATATTGCGGGTCGTCTATCCCAAAGCTTGAATATCAAGGAAATATCCAAGAGGAAAACATGTGAGGAAAGAAAAAGAGACTGAATCGATCCGGTTTATAACAGGACTTCCAGGTGGGTGTACAGGGTCCTTATGGACCTTAGATAAATAATGAATCATTGGGATTAGAAGAGCCAAAGGAACGGGATATGCCTTCTCTTTTTTATCCAAAATGCTATCACTGTAACCTTTATTTAGCAATGTTTGAAATTGTCTCTTATAAGCAACCGTAAGGTCATTATTTAACAAAGTGTATGTATTCTGATCACTCAAAATCTTATACATTTATGAATTGTATCCCTGTTTATCCAAAACCAATATTCTAGTCCTTTCTCTCACATAATTGTTTCAAACCTAAATTCGTCATAGGGTTTTTGTGGGGATTTTTAATTGATAACTTATGAAGATCCTTAAGGACTAGCTCTTTGAAAACACTGATAGATGGAGCCATTAGGCCCAGTGCATTAAATGTAGAGGCATTTGAGAGACCTGAGTGAAATACTCCTAAAGTATCAACTCTTTTTCTGTAAATGACTGGGTTAGTAATAAGGTGCTTGCTTTCTTTCAAGAAAGAACATCCCTGCTGCGCTAAGGGTTAAAAAAACAATCCAAGTATTCTCCCAATCTGGAAAACAAAGAATCCACCCCACTTATGATGGGTCTTCCAGGTGGTTTTCTTTTATCCTTATGGATTTTAGGCAATTGATAAATCACCGGGACCCTGGGTGCATCCGGCAGTAGATATCTACTTTCTTTTTTATTCAGTATCTCATCCTTGGTTGCTTTTTTTTTATCAATCTACTGAGCCTGGCCATTTATTTGTTAGATTTCCTTTTAATTCTTCATATGTATTCTGATCATACACCAACCTATCCAATTCCTCCATAAAATCATTTTCGTTGAGAATAACAAGTCCTCCCCCCTTGTCGGCTGATCTAAGAACAATGTTTTTCTTTTTATCAAGTTGTCTTAGACCCCTTTCAATGTCATCTTTTTTTGTGGGATGGTAGTACTTTCATTTTTTCTAAATCATTCTCTACCATTGTTTTAAAAACTTCAACAAATTGATTGTTTGTGGGTTTCGGATTGAATATTGATTGGTTCCTTAATTGTGTATGTACATATTCCTCCATGTCAGGCTGTTCATTTCTCTGTTTACTTGCAAAGTGTTTCTTAATATTTATTTTTCTTACAAATTACTGTAAATCAATGAACGTGTCGAATTTGTTTAGATTTTTCTCCGGTGCGTATTTCAAACCTAGTGCTAAAGTTTCAAGTTCATCTTTTGAAAACGTAGTATCGCTGAGATAAAAAATTCCATTGATTATGTCTCTCTTTTCCTTTTTCCTCTTCTCTCCTCTGCATCCTCTTGTCTTTCTCTTTCTTCTTCCCTCTGTCCTGTTTGAGGGGGTCCCGTGGGGTACCATGGTCTCCAGTCCTCTCTCCTGTCTTGTTGTTGTTCCCTCCTCTCCCTCTGAAATTGGATCCCCCGCGTCCTCTCCAAGGGGGTCTGCCAGAACCTCTCCTCTGAAAATCCTCCCTATAGTAATGGTTATTACTGTAGGTGCCCTGATATTGTCCCCTTCCTCTTCTCGGGCCTCCATTCTGGGATCCACGAGGGGTTCATTGGGGGTCTCTTTGGTTGTATCCATACCCCTGAGATGGTTGATGATACACCTGTGGGGAGTCATTCCTCAGAGGTTCAAATCTATTAAAGGTGGGCTACTCAAATTGCAGAGTCTTTAGGTTGGAACCTATCGTATGGTTCAGAATTAGGATGCGACTCTCCTTCATCTCTCCGATTCCCATTACTCCCATAAGGGGGATGAAAGGGTGTGCGGGGTAGTAATAAAAAAAGCAACCAAGGATGAGATACTGAATAAAAAATAAAGTAGATATCTACTGCAGGATGAACCCAGGGTCCTGGTGATTTATCAATTGCCTAAAATCCATAAGGATAAAAGAAAACCACCTGGAAGACCCATCATAAGCGGGGTGGATTCTTTGTTTTCCAGGTTAGGAGAATACTTGGATTGTTTTTTCAACCCTTAGCGCAGCAGGGACGTTCTTTCTTGAAAGACAGCAAGCATCTTATGGAAATTTTAAGTGAAACAGATATTAGAGAGGATGATATACTGGTGGTCAGTATAGACGTAAATTCCCTCTACACCAACATCCAACCGCATCATGCGTTACAAGCTGCAGAATGGGTTTTAAACTCCATTAAAATAAAAAGCAAACAGAAAGAATTCCTTCTACAAGCCTTAGATTTGGCCATGAGCCATAATATCTTTTGGCACAAGAAAAGATTTTTCAGACAAAAGAAAGGTGTGGCCATGGGAGCCAAATATGCCCCATCCATAGCCAACATCTTTATGAGTAAATGGGAGGAGGAAGCCATTTTTTCCAACAAACCCCCTCAACTCAGGATATACCAGAGATACATAGATGATATTATCATCGTATGGAGAGGTACATGCAACTCCCTTAAAGATTTTTTGACCTATATTGAGGACAACAAGTACGGCATCTCCTTTTCAGAAACCATAGAACATACATATATAAATTTCCTTGGAGATATTTAAATATGAAGGAAAGCTTTTTACTCATACCCTTTTCAAGGATGTGGACAGGAATGGATACATCCCAATAGGAAGCTGCCATTATCCCAAGTGGTTAAGCTCGGTTCCAAAAAGTCAAATATTAAGAGTAAGGAGGAACTGCAACTTGGATAAGGACTATAACCAACAAGCAAATATGCTGATTAATAGGTTTAAAGAAAAAGGTTATAAGACGAAGGAGCTTTTGAAGACAAAAGAAACTATAGGAAAAACAGATAGGAAAAATCTTTTTAAAAATAAAAATACAAACAACAATGTGAGCGAATATGGCCTAGCTTTTATGACGGGTTTCTCGAGGCAATACAAACAAATTGAGGGAATTATAAAAAAAACATTGGTCATTGCTTTTAAAGGACGAAGTTTTAAAAAACATTTTACCAGAAAAAACAAAATTTATTTACACTAAACCAAAAACCTTAAGACTTAAGTTAGCGCATAATGTTGTCGATCCCCCCGTTAAGACATGTACTTTTTTAGATCAAGTAGGTTTTTTTAATTGTGGTAAATGATATGTAGGACCTCCAAAAACAGGATAAGGAAAACAACGGAATTCAGATCCCATGCCCATGGGGGTACTTATACCATCAACAAATTTATCACATGTGGGTCCACACATGTCACATACCTACTGTCATGTCCTTGTGGACTTCAATATGCAGGTAGGACCACCAGGGAACTAAAAATCAGATTGAGAGAACACGTGACTAATATAAAAAAAAGGTTACCGTTATCACAGTTTGTCCAACCATTTCAGATTGGTCCACAACTGTGATCCGAATGTTCTGACCTTTTGTGGGATCGAGAGATTAGAGGCACATTGGAGAGGAGGGAATCTGAAAAAATTGATTTCACAAAAAGAGACCCAGTGGATACACCGTTTAAAGACTCTCCATCCTCGGGGGCTTAATATAGATTTGGATCTTAATTGTTTTCTTTACAATTGGTAATACAATTATTTAGGCTTTTATTCCTTTTTATCTTCTCCCTGTTACATATTTTTTTATATATTTTTTATACATACAAATATACTTCCGATTTTGTGGATTTTTTTTCATTCTCATTTGTTTCTCATTTTATTTTTATTTATTTTTTATTTATTTTAATTTTTATTTTATTTTATTCTTTTTTATTTTTTTATTTTTATTTTCATTTTTATTTCTATTTACACTCAATTATTTGTATTTTTATTTTCATTTTTATCTTTATTTTTATATTTATTTTTTTATATTATTTTTGATATTTTACTTTTATTTATTTTTTCACTTATTATATTTTTATTTATTATTTATATTTTTTTCACTTTTGATATTTACTTTAATTTTATTTTTCATTTTCTCACACGCATATATCATGATCATCCCTTCGGGTCTTATTATACATTACAAATTATTTTAACATTAACACTTGACTCTCTTAAAGTTCTGCATTAGTGTTTTCACACCCATGGCCATGCCTTACGTATCATTAATATATCATAGTCATATGGCCATGCCTTACATATCAATAATATATCATAACCATATGGCATCAAGTCCTTAGGGACATACTGAATGATTTGATATATATTTTATTCCATTTGTAGTCCTTTTCAGTGGTTTTATTTTATATTAAGAGTTGTTTTTAAATGGGTTTGCGAATAAATGTGATATCTTTTATCTAATAGTTTGATCTAAGAAACCGCATTAAAATGTAAACAGGAAGTGAGGTAATATGTGTACGACGCTTATTATCACAAAAGCAAGCAATCCGATTGGAGCTCCGGTTGCCATGACCGCTTAGGAGCAGTATAAAAGACGTGACCGTAGGCGGAAATTATGTCTTTGATAACGCCCCATGTAGGCGGGCGAAACGCGTTGACGCACTTCCGGTGAACGGTCAACGTACTACGTCACTTCCTGGTCTCCGTAGAACGCAAGCCGGCTGCGTTCCGGGAGCGGAGCTGTACCTATGATTTACCATTTTGTCTCTTCTGCTGACTAAATTATGGCTCTGTGTGAGTAGTTTTAACTTCAGTTGCGACGAAACACATAAAGCAGCGCTGACGCTTGTGACATCATCGTGCACTCAGATACCAGGACATGGCCTGCCTGAGTCCCAGGACCGTTCACTTGTACACAAGCGTTATTACTTTGTGAGTATAATAGCGGTTTTACACTATGCGTTTCCCTTGTTCCTTTTTCTGGTACTGTGGTGGAGCCTGACAATGTGGATGATGGTGATTACTAATGGATTATACAAGAGGAAGGTTATGCCATCCTGTGTGGGATCTTATATATACTATCGCAATTGTCACTCTTTGGCGTCAATGCACTCTGGTAAGCACATTTGGTGGTGGATCGTTCTGGTAATCGATAATAATTAGTCAAAGGAATCTGTAGACAGTGTGCCAGGTCCCTAATAATTAAATTGCTAGCGACACCAGAATCTATGAATGTTGAGAGGTGATGAGAAAGCGTGGCAGAACTATGATTCGTAGAAACAGCTAGTTTGTCTTGGGGGGGGGGGGGATCTGGCACCATATAGTCTAGAGAAGCAGACCCCATCTGCACTAGACTCTTGGAGTTTCTCGGCTCATTTAGTCAGCTGGCGACAAAGTGCCTATGGTCACCACAGTATAAGCAAAGTCCCTGGGATACCCCTTTACTTTATTTTATGGTACTTTTACTTTGAGATGACCCTCACCTCTCCTCCTCCATTAAAAGAAAAGAGACTCAAAATAGTGTTAAAATATTTAAAACTGAATATTCTTCACATGCATCAACATACTACTTCTTACATTTGTTATAAAAATATTCAGAATATGGATAAACACAGAATACGATTCCTTAACCACTTGGCCCCCCGCCCACCGTACATATACTGCAGCACTCTGCCGCTGCTGGGCAAAGCGACGTATCCCTACGTCGTTCGCTCAGACGCCTGTGGGGGCGAACGCACACCGCCAACGGCGCGCTCCCGTTCGTTCCCCAGGGTAGCTAGCGCGTGTGACCGGCGGCTCCCATGGCCGCCGGTCATTCATGATCTCCCGCAGCAGAGGGAGAAAGACAGACGGCTGATGTAAACACAGCCATCTGTCATTCTCCCTTAGATCATCACAGAGGCTATACGATCCTGCTATATAGGATTGCATGTCTCTGTGATGATCTAACAAGCCATGCCCCCTGACAGTTAGAGTCACGCCCCTAGGGTCACACTTAACCCCTTGATCACCAATAAAGTTCCCTGCCAGTGTCATTTTGACAGTACCATTTACTGTAGTAATGTCACTGGTACTCCCAAAAGTGTCAAAAGGGTCAGTTAGGGGTCCGATCTGTCCGCCGCACTGTCGCAGTCCCGCAAAAAAATCGCAGATTGCCGCCATTATTAGTTAAAAAAAAACAATAAAAATTACATAAATCTTTCCCGTAGTTAGTAAACGCAATAAGTTTTGCGCAAACCAATCAAAATATGCGTATTGCGATTTTTTTTTTTACCAAAAATATGTAGCAGAAAACAAATTGGCCTAAAATGTTAAAAAATTTAGATTTTTACTTTTTTTGTTTTACTTTTTTTATAGCGCAAAAAATAAAAATCGCACAGGTGATCAAATACCACCAAAAGAAAGCTCTGTTTGTGGGAAAAAGAGGACGTCAAGTTTGTTTGGGTACATCATCGCACGACCGCGCAATTGTCCGTTAAAGTCACGCAGTGCCGAATCGCAAAATAGGGCCTGGTCATTGAGCAGCCAAATCCTCTGGGGCTAAAGTGGTCAAAGTAGAGCAATGGGCATTTTTTTCTATTTTGGATAGAGTAAGGGAGTATTAAAACCCATCAGATTTTTTTTTTTGCAATCTGTGTCCCATTGTGGAGATTTAGCTTCACTTCCTGTCCCATAGCCAAACAGGAAATCCCTGCAAAATAAAGTAATTTTTTGGGGACCCCCAGATCACCAAAACCAATGTTAACATTGAAAGAGTTTCCCTCTATTACTTTTCTGGGGACAACCCAAAAAGTTTGGATTTTCTTTTACTTTCACTTTCAATGCCAATGGTAAACAGGACAAATAGAAAGGGTGATCCCCTAAACGGGGACATAGACAGCAATAAAAAAAATTGACAAACATTGTAATCCCTCTCCACTCTATCCAAAACTACAAAAAAGTTTTGCCTTTAGTTATACTTTAAATGCTCTTAACCACCATGACGTTATCCATCCTTTCATTTAAAGAAACCCCACTGAGTTAGATTTAATAGACTTTATTTTTTTTTTTTTGATTATTTGTTCTTTTGAATTAATAAAAGGTGGTTCATTTTCACATGTGTTTAGTAGGGATGATCGAACGGTTCGGGTCCACCATCGGTTCGGCCCGAACATTGGGTGTTCGAGGTTCGGCCGAATTTAGAACTTTTTGCCCCAAAAGTTCGGAATTCTGCAACCAGAACCGCCCAAAATGCAATGCTTCAGGAAATGGGCTTTAAAAGCCCGTGATTGGACCAGAACCATTAGCAAAAGCCAATTGAGGGGGCAGGAGAATGCTAGGAATGTGATTGGAGTGACTAGGGGGTCCCAAGACCAATCATTAGTGAATACGCCCCCCAGTATATAAGATCGCCCCCGCCATATTCCCAGCATTGTTATACTGGACATGGAAGAGAGTGGAAGCAGTTCTGTTAATTTTACTTTAAAAGTGTCATTTAGCTATTTTTAGTGTGAGGAAAGAGATATCTAGTGTAGTTAGAGTGCTCCTTTACACTTAAGTTAGCTTCAAAAATTTAGTTTCTGTAGGGAAAGTGTTAAGTGTCAGGGGACCGTAGTGTAGTGTAGGGTTAACTGACAGTGACTGCTATGGCAGGGTGACAAAACCCTTCCATAGCAGGGTGACCGCTATAGAGAAATGATCATTTCTCTGTGTTGCTTCGGCACAGGCATGTGGCTTCTCACCAGCAAGCATTTTTTAATGCTGCAGGGGCTGCCACTGCCAGTGCTTTTTTGAGGACATGTTTGATGTCAGACATGACATCTGAATATGTGTATAGGGGGAATATATAGACATATATGTCTGAATATATACCCCTAGACATATATAGGTGTGATAGTAGCAGAAATAAATGCTTGCGCTAATGAAATCATTTACAGTAATATATTTCTGCTACTATCACACCTATATATGTCTAGGGGTATATATTCAGACATATATGCCTATATATACCCCCTATACACATGTTCAGATGTTTTGCCTGCCTCAAAAGAACCCCAAAAAATGCCAAAAAAACGCTAGCGTCAAAAAAAAAAAGATGCCCAGGTGTGTTTTTGCTGGCATTTTTTGGGGGGTTTTGGAGGCAGGCAAAACATCAGAACTTGTGCACAGTACCACTATACACAAGTTCAGATGTTTTGCCTGCCTCAAAAGAACCCCAAAAAATGCCAAAAAAAACGCTAGCGTCAAAAAAAAAAAATGCCCAGGTGTGTTTTTGCTGGCATTTTTTGGGGGGTTTTGGAGGCAGGCAAAACATCAGAACTTGTGCACAGTACCACTATACACAAGTTCAGATGTTTTTCCTGACTGCAAAGAACCCAAAAAAATGCCTGCTATTAAACCGAAACCGGCAAGGTGTTACAGCAGAGAAGCCATATTCCTGTGCTTAAAGTTTTCTAATACAAACAATCTTTTTTTTTATGGTTCTGGACATGCTACAGAGCTGAAACTTCACTCAAAGTTCTTAAAAATTGTCATTTTTGATAAAAAAGCCAATTATTGAAAAATTAAAAAAAAAAAAAAAAAAGAGATTTTTTGATTTTTACTTTGGATTTAGTATCTGGGGGGTCTAAAAAGTGTACATGTGAAGTTTCAGCTCTGTAGCATGTCCAGAACCATAAAAAAAAAGATCGTTTGTATTAGAAAACTTTAAGCACAGGAATATGGCTTCTCTGCTGTAACACCTTGCCGGTTTAATAGCAGGCATTTTTTTGGGTTCTTTGCAGTCAGGAAAAACATCTGAACTTGTGTATAGTAGTACTGTGCACAAGTTCTGATGTTTTGCCTGCCTCCAAAATTCCCCAAAAAATGCCAGCAAAAACACACCTGGGCATTTTTTTTTTTTGACGCTAGCGTTTTTTTTTGGCATTTTTTGGGGTTCTTTTGAGGCAGGCAAAACATCTGAACTTGTGTATAGTGGTACTGTGCACAAGTTCTGATGTTTTGCCTGCCTCCAAAACCCCCCAAAAAATGCCAGCAAAAACACACCTGGGCATTTTTTTTTTTTTTGACGCTAGCGTTTTTTTTGGCATTTTTTGGGGTTCTTTTGAGGCAGGCAAAACATCTGAACATGTGTATATATAGGCATATATGTCTGAATATATACCCCTAGACATATATAGGTGTGATAGTAGCAGAAATATATTACTGTAAATGATTTCATTAGCGCAAGCATTTATTTCTGCTACTATCACACCTATATATGTCTAGGGGTATATATTCAGACATATATGTCTATATATCCCCCCTATACACATGTTCAGATGTTTTGCCTGCCTCAAAAGAACCCCAAAAAATGCCAAAAAAACGCTAGCGTCAAAAAAAAAAATGCCCAGGTGTGTTTTTGCTGGCATTTTTTGGAGGGTTTTGGAGGCAGGCAAAACATCAGAACTTGTGCACAGTACCACTATACACAAGTTCAGATGTTTTTCCTGACTGCAAAGAACCCAAAAAAATGCCTGCTATTAAACCGGCAAGGTGTTACAGCAGAGAAGCCATATTCCTGTGCTTAAAGTTTTCTAATACAAACAATCTTTTTTTTTTCTGGTTCTGGACATGCTACAGACCTGAAACTTCACATGTACACTTTTTAGACCCCCCCAGATACTAAATCCAAAGTAAAAATCAAAAAATCTCTTTTTTTTTTTTTTTTTTTTAATTTTTCAATAATTGGCTTTATCAAAAATGACAATTTTTAAGAACTTTTTTTGTGTGATTTTGTGTCTGGGGGGTCTAAAAGGTGTACCTGTGAAGTTTCAGCTCTGTAGCATGTCCAGAACCAGAAAAAAAGATCATATAGGTGTTAAAGTTAAAGGAGGCTCCCGAACCACATCCCTGTTCTACTGAAAAATTATCTTTTTTTTTTTCATGGTTCTGGACATTCTACAGAGCTGAAACTTCACATGCACACCTTTTAGACCCCCCAGATACTAAATCCAAAGTAAAAATAAAAAAAAATCTCTTTTTTTTTTTTTTTTTTTTAATTTTTCAATAATTGGCTTTTTTATCAAAAATGACAATTTTTAAGAACTTTTTTTTGTGTGATTAATAGTTAATGGGGCATGACCCAGAACCCTAGGCACTTTTTAGGGGCATTTATTGGGTTTTAGGGCTTAAAAATGGTGTTTTTTGATTACAGAAGTTCGGGTCCCATTGATTTCAATGGGGTTCTGAAATCCGGGCCGAACTTTCGTGAAGTTCGGGTGTTCTGGTCGAACCGAACTTTTCAAAAGTTCGATCATCCCTAGTGTTTAGTTTCAATAATATTAAGAGCTGTACTCTTTGTGTAGAACAGTATTTTTCAGCAGAGCCCTCACCCTGACGTAATGACCTAAGGTTAGTTTCTGCTGAGTGTACACAGTCAGACTCATCATACAGTAAACCCAGGGCTGGATTTTCTGTAAATTAAAGCCCAAGTCTAGTGGTCCCCGTGTCACCATGTTATAGTCAGGTTGACCTGCTGTGAAAAAAAAAATGAAAAGCCGAAAGAACGAAAATCGGAAAGAACAAAAATCAAACAATGAAAATCCTAAAATCCAAAAATATAAAAATCCGAAAGAAAAAAAAATGTTCTTTCCGACTATTTGTTATCGCTCAATACAAAGAAATAATTGATTAATACATTCGTATTTCTTTTGGATATATGCAGATTCATCTGATTTTCAGATGGGCAGGGTTAGTGTGTTATCACTGGCCAATGAGCTTGTTCCTTTTTTCCCTTGTGTGTTTTTTTGTGTCAGACTGCATTTCATACAGTCCAGACAGGGTGTGGTGGGCCAGTGGGACAGTTTTGTTGGATTTGTGAATCTCTTGTGACACAGAAAGTGAGAGATAATTTATTACGAATGTGGTCCGAAGTTACCAATTATCTGAAGTAACGAATGTCGCGTCTAAACAAAGGGAAGGGAACGAATACGAAATGCATCGGAAGTTACGAATTATCCAAAGTAACAAATGCCGCATCCAAATGAATAGAACATAGAACGGAACAAATACAAATGCATCCAAAGTTACGAATTATCTGAAGTAACGAATGCCAATCCTAACAAATGATCTGATAAATGAAAAAAAAAAATGAATAAAACGCAAACTAAAGAAAACTAATTTTTCGGTAGTACACATGTCTAAAGCACATGTTACAAATACTAACACAAGTATAAGACTTAGGGCTTGGCTGGCTTAAAGCAGGTTCAGTCTCAATCTTGAGGTGTACATCAATCACCCAGTGGAGGGACAGTCAGACAGGGTTAATGCAGCTAAGCCAAAACGGGATGCCAGAATGAGACCATAGGCTGTGATGGCTTTTCAGAGAGCATTGTACAATTGAACCAAATTGCTTGGTGACACTGTGACTGCTATGTGAGTGGTCAGGGACGAATGCATACGCAAACAAATTCTCAGAAAGAATGAAAACCCGAAACAACAAAAATCAAAAACAACGAAAATCTTAAAATCCAAAAAATATAAAAATCTGATCAGGGACATTGTAACCAGTGTGGCAGTGATCAGGGACACTGTAACTGGTGTGGCGATGATCAGGAACACTGTAACTGGTGAGGCAGTGGTTAGGGACACAGTAAGGCCCCTTTCACATGGCCAGGTTGCTGGGGGGGCCAGATTCCTGCAGCAAGAATTTGCGGGTTCTTGTTGCTGGAATGATGTAGTTATGCGATTATCAGTGGCCTCTCAGTCCATTTAAAATATTATTGAGCTCACAGCAGCTGCTGCTGTTTGCATGTAGCTGCACACAGAGCGGTTAGCTGCGGTTTGGGATAGATGTTCAACCTGGGCGTAGCTGACTGATTGCATAACCTGGTCATTGCAGCAGTAAGAATCCGCAGATTATTGCCACAGGATGATCACTTTAACAGCAATCATTTTAACTGTCATGAATGGCTTTCATTTATGATTCTTGTTTTGCTCTTGTTTACTATTGTGATTGGTCACAGTTATCACATGGTACAGGGGATTCTATGATTGGCATTGTACACCATGTGATCACTGTGACTAATGACAGCATCACAATAGTAAATAATGAATTATAAATGACTGCCATTCACGAAAATTATTTACATGGTGAGTATGTGATAACTGTGATTGGTCACAGCAATCCCATGGTACCTGGGACGATCACAGCATCCCAGTACTGATCTCTTAGTTCCGTTGTATACACAGGTCACAGATCGCACCACTGCACATGCCTGGAAGAACATCATAGGATGCCCGCCTGGGATAGGAAAGCTCATGCGCAGCCGTCATTTTACTATACGCCAGACTGGAAGAGGTTAAAATTGTGTGCACCCATGAAACAGCAACAAACTTCGGTACCCTATATTTTCCATAGGTCACACTTTAAAAGCCCCTAGGCTGCACTCAGTGTTGACTTTTTGTTAAACTTCAAGACTTTTACGCAATATAGTGTGGTACAGAAAAGATGATCAAAAGTTAAAATATTTGACTTCTTTTAACACTGTTTGGAAATGTGTAAGATGTTCATAGTGACAGCTTTATTTTTTTGCGTTAATTTACTAAAAATAGGCAGTTCACTTTTCAAGGGAAATTGCATTTAAAGCAAAACTTCATGAATGTGGTGAAATTCCACTTTTCAAAGAACGATTTGAGTGGAAATTATTCATAAGTAAACTAAATTATTACACATGCAGTTTGAGTGATGCCACAATTTTAGGTTGCTGTCCTTGAGCTTGCCTTGTAAAACCATGTACAGCTTTGAGGGATCCCCAAATAATTATGTAGCACTACTCCCAAGGGAGCTGATGGTTACGGGTCCCCCTGGGTTACCATTAGCAACAGTAGAACAATCTGGCATTTTCCAAGTGTTTTTACCTCAGACAAGAATCAGTCCAGTTTCTTTGGTTTTAATGTTTTATTAGGAACTTGGATAGGAGAAGGGATGAGTGCGATACTCCAACTGAACAACACTATGCACAATAGGTAGGGACGACTTGAGTTAATGCCGGTTAACACTGTAATTTAGATAGTCATGGCTAGGCCGCTGGTTTCAGTCTCTCACTAGCTGTGACGCAGAACTAAGTAATTCTCTGAGGTAATGCTGAACACTTCAGGGCCCTTCCTGGAACCCCTTTTGTTCCTAATCTTCAGGGTTCACTACACGGCACCCCTTTTACTGTAACAATCTGAGTGAGCTATGCAAAACAGGAAAAATATTTGCGCTCAAGACAGAAAAAATCAATATAAAACATACATACAGTAATCCCCCGCTCCATCGCGGTTCAGTTTTTGCGGTCCCGGTAATTCGCGGTTTTTTTTGGAATGTTATTTTACTATATAAATCATTAAAAATGAAATATTTTTGTGTTTTCCATAGCTCTTGCTATGTCTCTTAGTATCTTTTATGTGTTTAAATGAGTTTCTATTGTTTTGAAAGTGTGTTTAAAGACCTTAAAATGCTTCTACACGTACAGTGACAGTAAAATAAACATGCCTACAATGCATTTTAATAGGGTTTTTCTATTTCGCGGAATTTCACTTTTCGCGGCTGGGTCCGGAACGTAACCCCCGCAATGGAGGGGGGTTTACTGTATATGAAAGGCAGCTAGCTCAATAGGTATATTACAGTCCTATATGAGATAATAAACAAATTGGGAGCTGTGCCAAATATATATGAAAAAAGTATCAAAATAATGAAGTCCAAACAGTCTTTAAGAAAGCAGGAAAAAAAAGGAAGAAAACCAATTCCGGTGAGCCAATCACCAGTGTGTAGCAAGAAAGCCTAATTTCACCCTGTGATGACACTCAAGGCTCCTTACCAGAAGATTTGACCCTCTTTTCACAGAGCGGTCAAACAGGCGCCAGAGAAAAGACACTTGATGAGGTTGGTAGATCATATTCACATTCCCTGGTAGATCATATTCGTATTCTCCAGCTTAATAAGGCTTCATTAATCCAATAGATGGTACAATCACAAGATCCCATAACACTGTCAATTGCAGATATCCTCAGGAAAAGACAGAAGGAGGGCCAATAGTGAAGTACGTTTGAACAAAAGAATTTATTGAAAGTAGTGCACTTACATAAGTTTCACCATAAAATCAGCAATCAGAGATAAAAACCGCGGTGTGTGGCGTGCTCCGCATCGATACGTCCGCCTTCATTATTTTGATACTCTGAGTGAGCTGGCTCCTTGATCAACTGACTTCTCTGGAGTGGTTCCCCTCTCTTAGGCAGACCCTTAGGGAGATCCCTTGGTACTCAGGATACTGTTTTTCCCAAAGTCCTCTGCCCACCAGCTCCATTGGCAGCACACTGGATCCTCTGCAGCCCAGCTCCTCACTCTTCAGGAGGAGAGACAGCCGTCCACCTCCTCCTGGGACTTTTCTCCCACTAAAAGACACCCTGTCACATGCTCCCTTCCTATTTAAGTGCAATCCCAGGATGCATTGCTAGAATGCCCTCCCACTTGAACTGACATAAAACAGAGTGTGCCACTGCCTAGGTTTCCTCCACTGTCCAATGAGCTCCCTCATTGGATGCAGTGGGGACACTCCCTCAGACCCAGTGAATCACACTTGGAAAAATGTAACAGGCTAAACTGACAGGTGTGCTCCACTGATAAGCAGCAGGAGCAAAAATAGATGCCTTTACCTAGCACCTGTCTAGGAGGGTGCTACAATTACATTTACCTTAAATGCATATTTTTAATGTTGACCTTTAAGCTGCCTAGAAAGACCCCCTCTACTGAACGATAATTTAAAAACATTTTTTTTTTTTTGCATTTATCATGTCCTCCGGGGCACCCCCCAAATCCCTGTGCCCTGTGTTTGACAATCTATTGCCTATAAGCCCAGAAACTGTCCACTAATGATTTCAAAGATCTTCCCACTTTTGAAAAAATATCTATATTTAATATATAATATTTCAAGTATTTTGATTGCAGAAAAAAATTTAAATAAAATAAGGGAATATAAGGGGTAGCAAAATATATGAGACTTATTCTTAGCAGAATGTGCAGGTGCTAGAACTAAGAGGTTAAACTTTAGGTCAATTCAAAAAATGTTTTAATCTTTTGATTACGTTGTGGAAGGTTAAATCCTCTGACAGGTTTTAACTGCTGTCTGAATATTTACTAGACAAAAAGTAAGGGAAACAACAGCAAGAAGAAAACTGCTTTTTTTTAGTAGAGTAGGGGAAAGCTAGAATTACTGTTAGATTTTTATTGCTGTATGCACCCCTGTTGCAAATTTTCACTCATTCCCTGCCTGGAAAAATGGTTGTCAGCAGGGCATGACGCCCTGGATAGCAATAAAAGCCTATGAGGAGTTCTAACCCTCCCCACTCTATCCAAAACTACTTTTTTTGACTTGACACAAAGTTTTAGATGCCACCTACACCATACTGTATTTTATGACCATCTGTGAACTCCCTTTTGCTTACGTGTTTGTAATGCAGGAAAGGTATTCTTGTGAAACAGATCCACCCACCACATATATAAAGTGCTCTCTGGAATTTCACTGCAGTGCATTACAGAAAACCCTAGTTAATGCGGAAGTAACCCCTTCCATTTAACAGTTTCAAAAAACAGTTACATGCCAGAAAAGTAACACTCCCACTGGTTGTGCTCTCAACCAAACTGTCAAACCATCTAATGGTTGTTGTCATAACTGATCACAACTGATTACAACTGATCACATGTGCAGCATCATGGCAGTTGCAGATTAAACAAAGACCAAGATGGCAGCTTCCTTGGCTGCGAACGATAGGAGGGTTTACTTCCACTTTAAAGTGACCCTATGGAGCTAGGAATATGAAAGCTGCTTTGGTTGACCTGATTCCAGAATAGTGTTTATCCTGATCATGCGACAAATTCAGCACTCATTTTAAAAGATTTCATGGCTTGCGCCAGTATTAACTGAATTGGGAACTGCAAAAATAGGCTAGAATTCCTACAGTTCACATTTTATATAATCTGATCTGGAACTGAAGTCAGATCTGAGAGCAGTTGGGTTAAATTGGGAACTGTGTAAGACAATCTGCTGAAACTGCATTGGGAACATTTTGGTCAACAAAGGAGGCAATGAATCTATCTGGTGGCATCTATTGCAAAAACATTGTCATGCAGCAAAGTTTCTATAAGAGTGTGACATCTTTTGAAATACATGTAGCACCCTCCCAGGTAGGTGCTAGGCAAAACATATGTGTGACCCTGTTCTGCTTATCAGGAGGGTCTGATCTGTTAGTTAGCCTGTCACATGCTTCCAGGTGTGACCTGTTGAGTCTGGGGAGTCTCCCCACTGTATCCAATGAGGGACCTTGTTGGACAGTTGAGGAAACCTAGGGTTTATGACTGTCCCAGTGGGTGGGCATTGCTGAAATGCATCCTGGGATTGGAAATACATCTAGAAGGGGCATGTGACAGGGTGTCTTTTGGCTGGAGCAGAGGCCCAGGAGGAGGTGGACGGCTGTCTTTCCTCCTGCTGATGTGAGGAAGGTGGTCCAGACGGTCAGCCTAGGGACCAGGGGTTGAGCTGTGCTGCAGAAGGATCCAGTGTGCTGGGCAGAATACTTCTGAAAAAACAGTATTGTGAGTACTCAAAAATCTGCCCAGGGTTCTACCTCAGAGTGGGGACCACTCCAGAGGGGTCAAGGGAATCCAGAAGTTAGCTAACCCAGAGTGCTAAAGTAAAGGGGGTGCAAAGTTGTTAAGTCCTGAAGATAGGGAAAGGGGGCACCAGGAAGGGCCCTGAAGTTGATCAGCAGTGCAGTCTACTATAAAGGACAGCTACCTCAGGAAAGGAGTGCCTTAGGAAGCTAAAGGGACTCTTTCACAGTTAAAGGCAAAGTAAAGTAAGCGACCCAGCTGAGACTAGCTCAAACAGCGTTAACCAGCGTCAATCAGCATTTTCTATATCGTCCCCGCCTATTGTGCATAGTTCAGTTTGATTGGAGTATCCCACTCATCCCTTCTCCTTTCCAAGTTCCTAATAAAACATAAAAAACAAAGAAACCGGACTGGTCCTTGTCTGAGGTAAAAACACTTGGAAACATGTCAGAATGTTCTACTGTTGCTAATGGTAAACCAGGGGAACCCATCATCAGCAGCTCCCTTGGGAGTAGTCCTACATACAAATGCTCAGATAAGAAGTTTTTTTTTTTTTTTTTTGTACCACAGGCTCATAAATACCACAAGCTGGAATTACATATCACAAGTGTTGCAGGTGCCTGAGATTAAAGAATGGGCAATCACAAGATCTTTTGTTATCCATGAAAGATTGCCCAGAAAATAATACGACTAGAGCAAAACATTAGCAACATTTGCTGTAATTTTAGTGCTATTAGGAGCAGCAGTTTACTGTAAAAGCAGTTTGCCTTGTGAAATTGGGAACAGAAGAGGAGACGCAGTACAATAAAGTGGCCTTTGGTTCTCTCCTAAATATAGAAGATTTTGTGTCTCATGAAGACATGTGAAAACACAGACATCTTCGACAATTTAAATCTTAGAAATACTATTGATGTTAATTCTGCCTCGGGTGCCTTCTTCATATCTAAAAATCTCCAGCTTTGAAAAAACAGCCGCTTGGAGCAGCAAAAGCTTCTCTCTCTTTCTTTTTTAACATTTACTTAATTTTTTTTTTTTTTTTTCTTTACTTCTGATCTCTTGTTTAGCTGAAGTACGAAAGAGAAAATGGGGAAGCAGCGCGCGCTGTCTTGATATGACTTTTGCATCGATCTTGCCCAGGCGTATTGTTTCTGCTCAGATGCAGCAACAACAAATTATGAGGAAAGACAGTATTGTTGCTCGGAAAAGGTTCTCTGGGGAAAATAACGCACCAGAACAATAGAACAATGAATTTAATCATTTCATTACAAGTGGAAGGAGAAGTAAATGTAAAGGAATTAACAATTGTATTGGGCACAATGCTTGTAACATCTTCGTCGGATATCATTAGTAATCTGGATTCTGTTTAAGACAAGGACGTTGTGACCTTCTGCAGAGTTTCTAAAGGTTGCACTTTCCACAAAATGCTGCCATATATTTGTTTACTGGCTTTAAAGGGCTGTGAAGGGAAACTCCACTTGCAAGATCCTCTATACTTTATCCCAATCTCAGTTTCCTAAATCAGTGTGTGAAAAACTCTGCAAATTTGCCCGTGTCATCTGTCTTTTTATCATCTTGTGTGCCTTTCTGCTTCTCTACAAATGTTTTGGATAGAGTAGAGGAAGGTTATTATTTTAGTCTGTGTCTCCTCTAGATTTCCACCACACTGTCATGGTGGCAGTAGTGACCAGAACAGGTGGATTTCTTCCTTACTTTGAAGAGATATACTCTTGCTTCCTGTTTGGATTAGAGGAAGGATCTATCCAATGCAGATACAGCAGGGATTTGCAGGGGTGTACTAGTTTAAAAGGTAATTTTCCATAATGTGAACCTCCATTGTAATTCTGGGGGTTGCCAATTTTGCCATCTATCTTACAATGTTCAAGATGCCTTATTAAAAATAATTGCTGCTTATTGCTTCTTCCTTTATGTACTAATAATATAAATCATTGGGATTTTTAAGTCCTTAGCTTGGGCCCCAGTTTTCTATAATGTTGTTCCAATGCATTGCTAATGATTTTCATTTAGATAATGAAAACCTAAATTATTGTAGTTTTCGCTTTGTAAAGTCACTTACCTCTCATGCTTAGCAGAAACAAAAGATCTCCATCTTCCTCTCTGACAAAACGGTGTTCTGCTTTGTTTACATAGGCAGACCGCTGTTCTGCCTCTCCTGTGAACCATCGACGGATCTCAGCGCGTGCCCCAGACCCTGTGCACGAAATCATGTACAGGTATGTGATTTTGCGCAGGAGGGCTTTCCTGCCACAGTATATCTGCGTAGGGGTCCATAACAGGTTAAAGAATACCTCCAACATGTTTACAGCTAAAGAAACTCATTATTGTAGAATACACATTGTGGCAACAGCAAGTAAATCAACCACTTTCCTCCCACCTACAGTAGCTTTACTGTGGGCAAATGGCAACAGGTTAGGCAACAGACTGGCACGACCACCGTGTCCACTGGCTCCCAGTAATAACAACATAACACAACTGTCATGCATGGGTTTCATTCATAACAGCTATGCTTAGTATTGTGATGCTGTGATTGGAGTATAGCTATTACATGATACCTGAGTCACTCACAACACACTGTACCATGTGATTAGCTGTAGCCAATCACAGGTCACAATAGTAAAAAAAAATCCCTAATCAGCCCCCACTACGGTGACACTGAGCTAATCTGATAAAATCTGTAAAAAAATAGTAAAAAAAAAAAAAAGAAAACAATATGTGAAAGAAAAAAATGTTAACACAAGTATACAAAATTACTGATATTATTATTATATTTTTTTAAACATACTGTCACCAGTCAGTATCCCTGATTACCACTACACCAATCATATATGATATAATACTGTCCTGGTGACAGTATGTAAAAAAAAATTGTATTTTGTGACAAAAAATTCCAACTTTAAAAAACTTGCCATGCCTCTTATTAAATATCTCAGACTGTCTACTTTCCAAAGAGGGGTCATTTAGGGGTTATTTGTACTGTCATTGCATTTTAAGGGCCTCAAGAAAGGAGATATGCCATCAGTACATCAGAATTTATTAATTTTAAATATATATACCATAGTTTGTAGACGCTATAACCTTCAAACACACCAATTAATATACCATATTGGGATTTTGTTTTCACCAAAGACATGTAGAAAAATAAATTTTGGCCTAAATTTATGAAGAAATTAGATTTTTCCCCACAATTTTTGGCCTTTTTTTTGTTTGTATTGGAAAAAAAAAAAAAAACAGTGGTAATCAAATACCACCAAAAGAAAGCTCTATTTGTGTGGGGGAAAAAATGAAATAAATTCCTATAGTGGTCAATGTTGCATGACCAAGCAATTGCCAGTTAAACTAGCACAGTGTGGAATATCATAAAAATGGCCTGATTATGAAGGGGGTAAAACCTTTTAGAGGCTAAGTGGTTGATAAGGTGAAAATGAACAAAATAGCTGCTGTAGACTGCTACTGCTCACTCTGGATCTGAGTTCCCTGACATGCCCACCCACTTCATGCGTCGAAAATGAAAGGTTGGTTTTAGTAATAAATATTAAAAAGGGGTTTGTATATCAAATACATGAAAAGTGATGCTTCCCTTTAAGTGTTAACATGCTAACCATACTGAAGATCAGATGAAAACAGTGTAATGTAAAAAAAATCCATGTTAAGATCATCCAACTTTACTAATTGTATTACTCAATGGCAGAGTGCTTGGAAAGCTGCCTAAAATTGTAGGATTCTATCGCCGTTCAATAGTTTAATGTTGAGTCTCTGTCTCTCTGCTGGTGAAAACCAACACAAGTGCCTTAATGCATTCTCAGAGTCATGTGACCGCTCCGAACTGAGGAAAAACTTCTATATGTAGATGCAGGTGTGGAACATTACAGCTCTCAGCTGTCAACAAATACCATTTAACCCTGCAAGAACAATTTAATATGTGTTCAGTTAAACTAGGAATATTTTCAATTTTTGTATGTACTATATATAGATTGTTGTAAATTAATTTAGGCTTTCAGGCTATATAACAATAAAACTAATATGACTGTTTCGAAACTTTCACTCATGGTCAAAGAACTCTCATTTAACCCGAATATTGTCTAAAGGTAGATTAAATCTCATATCTTCTGGGTAACAAAATAATGATAAAAAAGTGGTCTGGTGCGCTAATAAATGTGACAAAATAAATACCCATACACAAATGTATAGGAAAAAAGTGAAATGGAAAAAATGTATACACTTAAAAAAAGTCCATAAATCACTGGTGTATCAACAAAATGAAATGTAGACTTCCAAATCCAACGGTGCAAATTCATGTTAAGTGATACATATTCCATCCACCATACAAATTCTGCTCTCACCAGACGGAAATGATGAAAGTGCAAAATCAACTCATAAAATCACTCTTGTGCGATGTGAAAGAACCCACTTGCCACGCGTGGACACCCAAAATCAATATAAGCCTCTTACCAGAAAGCCAACATGAGAAAGCATGTATTGTCCAATGGAAAAAAAATCCTCTCTCCTCATTAAGGTAGAAACAGATCCAGATGATTCACAATGCAATCCAACTTAGGCCCCTTTCACACTTGTGCGACTTGTCATGCGATTTGGGACTGCAAAATCGCATGACAAGTCGTTCTCCATTATTTCCAATGAGTACCATTCATATCTGTGCGACTTGAAGTCACACCGACTTCAAAGTAGTCCCTGCACTACTTTGGCACAATTTTGAAGCGTTTTAAGGCCAAAGACATTCAAGCCCAGTCAAACTCGCATCAAAATTGCGTCAAAATCGCGGCAACAATGTCACGGCAAAATCGCTGTAAAATTGCGCGACTTTGAAGTTGCACAAGTGTAAAAGGGGCCTTAAACATTTATGCTTGGAGACAATCCCTCAGAGTGTTTCAGTAGAAGCTCTTTTGAAAGGAAATGCGTCATAGAGAAGGCGTCGCACCGTCACACATCTAGTCCGCGGTCCGCCCTGCAGGCTGCCGCGGTCATCTACAAGTTTTATGCAAACCGTTCATTGATACCATCATAACTGTAAGTTCATGTCTATTTATACTATTAAAGTGTTTAGAAGTAATGCACTATTGTCTGCTTATTTATTTCTCCCTGGGTACACTCTGAGGGATTGTCTCCAAGCATATATGTTTAAGTTGGATTGCATTGTGAATCACCTGGATCTGTTTCTACCTTAATGAGGAGAGAGGAGTTTCTTCCATTGGACAATACATGCTTTCTCATGTTGGTTTTCTGGTAAGAGGATTATATTGATTTTGGGTGTCCACGCGTGGCAAGTGGGTTCTTTCACATCGCACAAGAGTGATTTTATGAGTTGATTTTGCACTTTCATCATTTCCGTCTGGTGAGAGCAGAATTTGTATGGTGGAGGGAATATGTATCACTTAACATTAATTTACACCGTTGGATTTGGAAGTCTACATTTCATTTTGTTGATACAGCAGTGATTTATGGACTTTTTTTATGTGTATACATTTTTTCCAAAGGGTAGTGGTGCGCTTCAGGGATTGGCTCTAATGGATCTCTATTTGGGTTGGTGGCAGTGATGTGTACAATTCTTGCTTTAAAGGTGCTCCGCGTGATAAATATAATATTTATGTTTTTAGGTGATGAAAGTGCAGGTGTATTAATCAAATCAGTCAATATCAAGGTTTTCTTAAAATAAATAAATATATGAGTACGGTGTGTATCAATGGATAAATAAATAAATAAATAAATATCAGAGTGCTACTTCTTTACCAGTGATATCAATAAATAAATTATATAAATCCAGTGTTGGTCTTCAATCTGATTCATAAACAGTAAAACACATATATATTGTGCTCAAAATAAAGTGCTACATGCAATTTTCTATTAAAACGGTGCTAGAAAAGATGTCTGTGAATAATTCAATTGTAATTCTTTAGATATAAATATTTAAATGAAATAGTCCAAAAGAAAAAAATTATATAGAGAACATCCAAAATAGCTTGTGTGAATACGTTCCTCGCTTATATCCGTGCTTCACTCATGCAATTAAGTGACTAAGATCTCCTTCACCTTGTGTGTCACCTCTGAGTGCTCTAGCCTCTCACCTTATAGGCAAGATCAATTTGCCTTTGGTATCTATCCAAGCTCAACGATAGACTCAATTTCTCTCAATCCAGGTCCTTTCTTACTTAGTGGAGCTGCTTTCTTGGATCCCTCTAAATGTTTGTCTTGATCGTTTTTTGTACTATCCTCTTTGTCCGATCTTTAGTGTGCCTCAGAGACAAAGACTATTCATGGTGCAGTATATCCAACTTATAGGCAAGATCAATTTGCCTTTGGTATCTATCCAAGCTCAACGATAGACTCAATTTCTCTCAATCCAGGTCCTTTCTTACTTAGTGGAGCTGCTTTCTTGGATCTTGTCCTTTGGTACTCTAAACAAAACATCATAAAACAAGGGTGGCAATCAGGCTGTCCTGGAGGACTTATAAAAACAAAGTTGCTGTCTTTGTCTCTGAGGCACACTAAAGATCGGACAAAGAGGATAGTACAAAAAACGATCAAGACAAACATTTAGAGGGATCCAAGAAAGCAGCTCCACTAAGTAAGAAAGGACCTGGATTGAGAGAAATTGAGTCTATCGTTGAGCTTGGATAGATACCAAAGGCAAATTGATCTTGCCTATAAGGTGAGAGGCTAGAGCACTCAGAGGTGACACACAAGGTGAAGGAGATCTTAGTCACTTAATTGCATGAGTGAAGCACGGATATAAGCGAGGAACGTATTCACACAAGCTATTTTGGATGTTCTCTATATAATTTTTTTCTTTTGGACTATTTCATTTAAATATTTATATCTAAAGAATTACAATTGAATTATTCACAGACATCTTTTCTAGCACCGTTTTAATAGAAAATTGCATGTAGCACTTTATTTTGAGCACAATATATATGTGTTTTACTGTTTATGAATCAGATTGAAGACCAACACTGGATTTATATAATTTATTTATTGATATCACTGGTAAAGAAGTAGCACTCTGATATTTATTTATTTATTTATTTATCCATTGATACACACCGTACTCATATATTTATTTATTTTAAGAAAACCTTGATATTGACTGATTTGATTAATACACCTGCACTTTCATCACCTAAAAACATAAATATTATATTTATCACGCGGAGCACCTTTAAAGCAAGAATTGTACACATCACTGCCACCAACCCAAATAGAGATCCATTAGAGCCAATCCCTGAAGCGCACCACTACCCTTTGAATTATATCATTTACTGCTTTAGTATCAGTCCCAGTGGCGCTGCAGCAGGGAGTCTCTGGCCACCTCAGACAGCGCAGGGATCACACACACCCCCTGTTTGATTGCATACATTTTTTCCATTTCACTTTTTTCCTATACATTTTTGTATGGGTATTTATTTTGTCACATTTATTAGCGCACCAGACCACTTTTTCAACATTATCTATTCCGTCTGCAGTTCCACAAGTTTAAAATATTTTCGGTCTCTATCTGGGCCTCAGGGGAGGACTGGGCCAGGGGGCAGGGGGGCAATTGCCCCCTGGGCCACTTTGATTCCCCATACAAAGGCTACACTGCTTCTGCCACAGACATGCCCAAAAGATTCCTGGTGAAGAGAAGTAAAATGTCCCCACTGCTGACTTACTGAGTGCAGAATGAAGACAAGGACAGAGCGCAGGCCTTCCCCCTAACATGGATGGTGTAAACTGTGTCTGAGCTGAGGCCGGTTTCATGCCCCACTAGAGACTCACCAGCCCCCAACCAAGCGGTCCCAGCTCCACCCTGCTGGCCAGGTCAGGAGCCTGGATTTGGCCAGTGAGTAGAGAGTACCTGGAGTGGAGCTTCAGCCTGGAATGGGGGTCAGGAGGAGGCCAGGAAGAGGGAGAGTGGGAAGAGGCACCATGGGCCTCTGGTTTGTACTTGCCCCCTGGGCCGAAAGTTTCCAGTCAGCCCCTGCTGGGCCTGCAGCTAATGGTATTCAAAGGAGTGGCATCTGAAGACCATGAATGCAAGTGAAGCAGAGGAGCAAGCCACATAGGCAAGAAAGCATAATGAGCCTGTGCCCATTTGACCATGCATAGTCGAATTTTGGAGAAAAAGTTCCTTAAAAGTAACCCTGTTACATTGCTGACTTTTAAAGGCTTATGTCCACTTTACTAGAGAGGGGTGTGGGGTGCATTGTTTAGGTCTGGAGGCTGTACTGGCTGCTCCATGATTTGAAACCTATAATTTTATTATTTTCTTCTATAGTAGTTATGACATGCCTGGAGGTAGAGTATATTTTGTGTTATCTTCTGTAGGATGAACCCCTGACCCATTCGGTATGGACTAGATTGTGCAACATGGCACTACAGCATGTTGCAGTAGGTCTTTTACTTCAGGAAGCCAGTTATTCTATGCAAGTTGCTGACTCTGGATCCATCATAAGAAACCCAGACCATTATACTCCTACTGTGGGGATCCTGGGAAAGCCACCCTAATATTTACACTGCTTTGTGCTTTTATTGAAAGCTAAGGCTAGAGTATCCTCTTAACTATATTATTGCTCATAGAGTCCTAAAATAGGAAGTAGAGATTACCGCCGGGCACCTCACAAATCGAGGCCGCGGTCTTGGCCTGCACCGCTGACTCTGCAGATGCGGCGGCCATGGATACATCACACCAGCAGGCAACGGTGCAATCCCAGATCACTGCTGGCAATCCCCCTCCGGCTGATCCCTCCACAGAGAAAATTGCCCAGGCAGTAGTGGCTCTGTTAACCCCTACCATTACAGCCTCTGTGGAGAAGGCAGTCGCTGCTGGCATGGCATCCATTAAAAAGGAGTTGGAGGCTCATTCACGCAGATTAGTGGAGGTGGAAAACCGCCTTTTCAGCGTGGAAGATGAACTATACCAGTCTCAGCACACGGAACAAACCCAGGACAAGCTGAATCGCTTGATCATGGACAAGTTGGAAGACTTAGAGAACAGGGTAAGAAGGAGCAATCTCCGATTCATCGAAATCCCTGAAAACATCGCTCCCTCCGCCATACCTGAAATCTGCGCTAGAAAAATTCCCGCTGCCCTAGGGCTTCAAGGTATGTGTGTGGTGGAAAGGGCTCACAGGATGGGTCTCTATTCGGAGGAACGTAAGACCCCTCGCCCCATTATTGCCAAATACCTGAACTATGCGGATAAATCTGCTATTCTTCAAAAATTCCGCCAAACCCCAAACTTCCAGATTGAGGGCATGAAAATTCTTATTTTTGCAGATTACTTGGTCGATGTCGCAAAAAAGCGAAAGGCTTTTCAGACCGTTTGTTCCAAACTGTTTCAAGAACGCATCAAGTTTACCTTGGCTTATCCGGCGACTCTACGCCTTTGAGCGCCCGATGGCAACCAGCTTTCTTTTCATGATCCAGAGGAAGCAGAGGCTTTTATCCGCTCCCTTCATACTGGTGAGAAGGGTCCTTCATCAACATCGGCTAAAGCCCTCCCCTTCTCCAGACCTTTGGATCAAAGGAGCCCTAGGAAAGAGTCTCCCAAACGACAGAGGTACACTGAGGTGGTTAGCTCTGGTCGCACAGTCACGCCTCGTTGATCCTTCCGCATAAAATGTGCCTTAGCTTGATTTTGTGCTACAGCTTGTCCCGGGGCTGATAACCTCTGGGCATGAAGCCCAGGGAAACTTTTGTGGGGAACGTAGCAATTGTCTCAGGATCTGTCAAATTTTTATCTGTTTACATTTATGCTGTATGTTTTTCTTCTATTCGCCCTTCAAGCATTGGTAAGCATGTTTTATCATTTTTCTGACACAAACCACCACCCCCCCTTCCTATGATAGTCGTAACATGGAAAGGGTCTTCGATCCCCGGCTAAGAGGATGAAAGTCTTGCGCCATCTCAAGCGTCTCAAGGCAGACATCGCTCTTATCCAGGAATCACATCTTCCTGCAGATGATATGAAGCGCATGGAAAAATTATGGGTAGGGACAGTCACTGGCTCGGCCACCTCGGGCCGTAAGGCCGGAGTGCTAATTCTTCTCCATAAGCGCCTTCCAGTGGAAGTACTGTCCACGGATACAGACACAGATGGCCGTTTTGTTTCAGCACATTTGCGTCTTTATAATAAGGAAGTTGTCATATCTAATATTTATGCTCCTAATGTGGGAGATCACTCCTTTTATGCTGCAGTATCGGCGCGCATCCTGACCCTTCCCCACGTCCCTCGCATACTTGGCGGTGATTTTAATGCTGTGATGGATCCTGTCCTGGACAGATCTTCCCCCAAATTGTCATCCTGCACTAACACTCTCTCTAGTCCCACTCCCTTGGCGTCGGTAATAGAGTCTCTGACGCTCACTGATATATGGCGACACTCTCATCCCGCAGATCGGGAATATACTTTCTACTCCCATCCCCATAAAATTTTTACAAGAATTGATTATCTCTTTAGCACGGATTTTCTCCTACCAATTCTTAAAGATAAAGATATTTTATTGAAAAATCATTAAAATCATTTTCCTTTCCCTTCTCCTTGGAAGGTGACAAAACAGATATGTATGTGCATATTTGGTTTAATGGCATATGTATATAATTCTAAATTTGTTCCTTTTTATACTTCTGTAGAATTGTTCAGCTAATACTTAAACTCCTGAAGAAGCGCTAAACGCGCGAAACATGTAGAGTTTGTTTCTGACCGAATTCAATACCCAAATACCAAGCCTCTCTACCTCTACTGTCGATGAATCTGCCTACAAGCTTCATACTACCATACCAGAAATAGCCCTAGGGCTTTTCCACAGCTTCCAGTTTGTATAGCTCCATCATGGTATACTTGGTCTATGTAGAGGGTTTTAGAGGCTATGGCTATTGATTATATATGCCTTTTAATGTGTGTTTTTTGAATTGGATGTGAATGTCTTTTGATTTATTTTTCTTGTTTTGCACCTGTGGTGGTACACATACGTATATATGTCTCTTAATGATTTTTCAATAAAATATCTTTATTTTTACGACGTAACTGTCTGGTTGTCAGTGCCAATAAAGTCCATTGTCCCTATCCCCTCTATAAACAGTTTGATTAGGACGTGGCACGTATTAATTCAAGTGTCCACAGTGTCATCCTGTCTTGACACTATTTCTCTTTCAATTCTTAAAGATGCCACCATCCATGACATAGCGATTTCGGACCATGCTCCGGTCGCTGTTTCCCTTGAATTATCAGATGCTCCAACCACTCCCCTTATATGGCGATTTCCCTCATACCTGAAAGATAACGCTGATTTTGTATCTTACCTGGAACGCACTTGGGAGGAATTCTCCTCATCCAATTCGGCACATAGCACTTCCCCTCACCTCTTTTGGGAAACGGGTAAAGCCTTTTTGAGAGGCCGTATTATCTCCTACACGGCGGGCTTTAAACGACATGCTAATAACGGGTATAAAATGGCTAGCGAAACGTTGCGGGTAGCACAGCGGAATCTACTGTTAACGGACACTCTTACGGCTCGGAAAGCCTGGTTAGAGGCTAAAACAAATTTTGACTCTTGGGGTGATAAATTGGAACAAATTAACAGGACGTATCTCTCTGCGACCTTGCATAAATTCGGCAATAAGGCGGGTAAACTTCTGGCGCGGCTATGCAAGGGCCCGACATCGTCGACGCATATTGGCTCCCTACGGGATAGCGCGGGGGCGATTGATGCAACTCCACAGGGTGTCCAACGCATTATGCGGGCCTTTTACTCTTATCTGTACGCACCTGACACTGTGGACAGCACTGTGGCGGATCTCTTCCTATCTGGGACAGGGCTCCCCACACTGTCCCAAGACCAACATTCTAGCCTTAATGCCCCTATCTCCCCGGAGGAAGTTCTTACGACCATCAAACAGTTGGCTTCGAACAAGGCCCCTGGCCCTGACGGACTCTCTGGGGAGTTCTACAAAGTCATGTCTCCCTGCATAGTCTCTACCCTGGTTGATGTTTACACCTCAATCTGGAACGGCGGTCCCTACCTTCCGACGGGTAATCAGGCAATTATTAAATTACTTGTGATAAAAGGGAAGGATCCCCTTGAACCAGATTCATACTGTCTCATCTCATTGTTAAACCTTGACGTAAAAATTCTGTTGAAGATCACTGCTTCCCACCTCGCCCTTATCATGCCCTCCCTAATTCACCCAGCTCAATCGGGTTTCACAAAAGGAAGATCGGCCGCAGCCAATATTAGGAAAGTCATTCTAACCCTAGATCAAGCCCACCTCTGCCCTGATCAAGATACAGCCATAGTTACCCTAGATGCCAAGAAGGCCTTTGACAATGTCAACTTTACATGGCTAACTAAAGTTTTGTCTGTCATGGGTTTTCAGGGCCCTTTTGTCAACCTTATCGGTTCTATGTATGCCTCTCCGGTGGCAAGGTTGTGTGTGGGAAACTCCCTTACGGAAGAATTCCGCCTATATAAGGGCACTCGTCAGGGGTGTCCCCTTTCCCCGCTCTTATTTAACCTAGCGATAGAGCCCCTTTCCCGCTACCTGTTAACCAAAGCTCCTCTCCACGGTATACGGATGGGGTCCCAAGAACTACGTATATCCCTATTCGCAGATGATATTTTACTATTTAGCTCCAACCCCACCGCGGACATACCTGTGATTGTTACCACTTTTGATAAATTCAAACAATGTTCGGGTTTACGAATGAATTTCTCTAAAAGTGAGATACTTCCATTAGGGGGAACTGCGAAACGGTCATGGGAAACTAACTCCCCGTTTATGATAGCTTCCAGCTATATAGCCTATCTGGGCATCAAAATAGGAAGAACCCCTTCTACCATATATACGCTAAATTACCCCCCAATGTTTTCCAAAATACAGAGAGAATTGGAGAACTGGATGGAACTGCCGCTGTCGCTCCTGGGGAGATGCCATTTGATCAAGATGGTCAGCTTTGCTCGCCTATTGTATTTATTACAAACTCTCCCCCTGCTGATTAGGCACAAGGATGCACAAGTGTATCCCTTAAAAAACTATGTCTCCCCAGACGAGACGCTGGCATAAATTTTCCTAATCTGAGATTGTATAATTTATCTTCTTTATGTAGAGTCGCCTTGGACTGGATCTTTTAGACTTCACATTACTCCAATTATGTCTTGGAGTCTCAGGTGTCCAGCCCTTTTTCGCTAGCGGCTATTCTCCATACTAAATGGGCACAAATGCGACCAGAGCTCCGCCACAATATTTTACTTAGGGACACTATTATTGCTTGGAGGGAAGTGCGTAAACTCCTGAAGCTACCTCTGTATTTTTCTAAATTCCTCCCGATTCGGGGTAACCCCAACTTCCCTCCGGGCCTTGCTCACGCAGCATTTCATTCATGGGACAAAAAGGGTCTGTCACGATTTGCAGAACTATGTGATCTACAGACCGGACTTCCTTAATCCTCCAAAGACGTTATGGCCAAATATGCTCTCCAAGACAGGAGCCATTTTCACCTGGCTCAATGTCACCACTTTATCCAAACTACACCCGGGAAACCTAGAGACAGATTCCAGTCATCCCTTCTAGATAGACTGGTGGACTCCGGAAACTTCAATATTTCAGGAATTTACAAACCCATTCTAGAGATTTGTCCTCCAGCTATGTTTACTTCTACTGCCTCCAACTGGCTCAAAGATCTCCCTGGGGAGGATGTTATGCCCAAATTGATCAGCGGGCTGCGCACTACTCTGGGGATCACGCCTAACGCGGCATTGAAAGAGACTCAGTTGAAAACATTCCACCGTGCTCATATACCGTTTCTATCCAACAAAGAGACTCCCTCTGCCAGTTAATGTCCCTTATGCTCTGCTGAGAGACTGTCTCTTTTCCACAAGTTTTGGTCCTGCCCTAAGATTTCCTTGTTTTGGGATCACCTTTTGGCTTTCATCACTGATGTCACCCGTTTCACTGTTCCAAAGGACCCCTTGCTCCTCCTCTTCGGATATTGGGACAAACGCCTACAAAAATGGTCAGGCACATCCCCCTCTCCACACCGCCTGTGGATCCTTACGTGTCTTCTAGTGGCGAGGAGGACAATCCTGGCCCAATGGATTTCTACTACGCCTCCCTCAATATCCCGAGTACAATCGGAGCTTACCACTCTTCTATCCATAGATCGTCTCAACACAGATTTTACACCGCACACCTCCCGGAAGTCCTTCTACCAAAAATGGTCCAGTTTTCTATCCACCATTGTGAAGGACTTGGACTTGTCCACGGATGCCATTACCTTCAGTTACCGTAAACCACCCACGGACACCACTTTGAGGTCACCCCCCCTACTCGACCGGTCATTGAGTTCTGACCCTGCAACCCCCCCCCATGCCCCCTTTCCTGCCAAGTCTCCCCCTTGTATGCTAAATGATGTACGTCTTTTGGTTTTATGTATTACACGCTACGTTTTCTTTGTTTGATGCAAAAATTTTAAATTAAAAAAAAAAAAAAAATACACCAACTAAAAAAAAAAAAGAAAAAAAAAAAAAGAGAATCGGATGGCAGCTGCTTCAATGCATATGTCCTCTCCGATTGCTCAGACATATATTGTCACTTATGGTCTGTAATTGTAATTTAGTGTTTTAGTTTAGTATTTTGGGGTGGGGTGGGGAATGGCTGCCCAAGGTGGCTAAATTGTTTAGGTAGGGCTGGGGCTAGGTAATTGAGGTAGTGCTGAGAGATGTACTTGCGATAGTGCTGGGAACCACTGGAAGCACAAAGCTCATGGAGATGTTAAAAGGCCTGGCCAGGTAGAAACATAGGAACTTAGACAAGAATAGAGAAAAAAGTAGGTTAGGAATCTCCCTTCTACACACCCAGATATCATGAGAGTGGTAAGTGCTTCTGTACGTACATTTGCTATTTAACCTTAAAGTTATGAGTGCTTATTACGCTTGCAAAAAATTATTGTTAAGTAGATGCATTCATGTGTCTATCGTTGACCACCTAAAGGGTAAAGAGGCATGCTGATGGTCTCAGGGAGTCAGAACAGGGGTACTTTTGGGTTTGCAACTTGCAACTAAGCTATAGTTGAAATGTTTTTGATGGTGCTATTTTAGTGCCAGTTCTCCTGTGCATAGAATAGTTGCACTCTCAAAGATACATAGGTCTGCTTGCATAATTTGTTTTTTTGTGCTTACAGGATGCATAAAGAGGAAGCGTTTTTTGCAATTAAAACTAGCTTTAAATTGTTAGTTAAAATACATTTATAATAAGCGAGAGAAAATAAAAAGCATACAGCTCATAAAGAGGTTGAGAATTCAGGGAAGTAAAGATATAATAATGAATGAAATATGGAAATCCTTGCCTAATATGCAGAATACCTTGATATTAGATGCCCTCAACCCATTTACAAATGTGCCCCATGCTAGTACACCCATGATGGAGATTGTTGTAACCCCCTCATTAACCACTTTAAGACCGGAGGATTTTCCTGCTTAACGTCCAGGCCACTTTTTTCATCTCGGCACTGCGTGACTTTAACTCACAATTTCGCGGTCATGCAATGCTTTACCCAAACAAAATGTACGTCCTTTTTTTCCCACAAACAGAGATTTCGTTTGGTGGTATTTGATCACCTCTGCGCTTTTTATTTTTTGCAATATTAATAAAAAAAGAGCAAACATTTTGAGAAAAAATTACATTTTCAACTTTGACTTTTAAAAAATATCCAATATACTCAATTTATGTCATATATTTTGGCCAAAATGTATTTAGCTACATGTCTTTGACAAAAAAAATGTGAATGAGCGTATTTTTATTGGTTTGCGCAAAAGTTATAGCGTCTACAAACTATGGTGTAAATACTGGAATTTATGCAGCTTTTACTTTCTGACTGCCTATCTCATTTCATGAAGTGCTAAAATGGCAGGCAGTACAACCCTCCCCCCCCCCAAGTTACCACTTTTTGGAAAGTAGACATCCTTAGGAATGTCCTGAGAGGCATGTTGAGCTCATTGAATACTTCATTTTTTTGTCACAGGTGTTTGAAAAATGACTAAAAAAAATTTTTTTTTTTTTTTTTTACACAAAGTTGTCATTGAAATTATATATTGCTCAAGCATGCCATGGGCATATGTGTAATCACCCCAAAATATATTCTGCTGCTTCTTCTGAGTACAGGGATACCACCATTAGAATTTCAAAGGGTGTAAATTTTTCGTTGCACTTTCTCACTGCCTATCACGGTTTCGGAGGCCCTGAAATGTCAAGATAGAACAAATACCCCCCAAATTACCCCATTTTGGAAAGTAGACACCCCAAGCTAATTGCTGAGAGGCATGGTGAGTCCATGGAGTATTTTATATTTTGCCACAAGTTTTGGGAAAATTAATTTTTTTTTTTTTTTAACACAAAGTTGTCACTAAAATATAAATAGCTCACACAAGACATGGGTATATGTGGAATGACACCCCAAAATACATTCTGCTGCTTCTCCTGAGTAAAGGGATACCACATTTGTGAGACTTTTTGGGAGCCTAGCTGTGTACAGGACCCCAAAAACCAACCACCACTTTCAGGTTTTCTAATGGCGTAAATTGTGCATTTCACCTCCGCACTACCTGTCACAGTTTCGGAGGCCCTAAAATTTCAAGATAGCACAAAACCCCCCAAATGACCCCATGGACTCAATATGCCTCTCAGCAAATAGCTGTGGGTGTCTACTTTCCAAAAAGGGGTCACTTGGGGGGGTGTTTGAACAGTCCTGGCATTTTATGCTCAATCTTAGCCACACATCACCCACTCTTCTAACCACTTGAAGACCAAGTCTGTTCTGTGACTTTTTGTTTACAGGAAAAAATATTTTTTTTTTTTACAAGAAAATTACTTTGAACCCCCAAACATTATATATATTTTTTTAAAGCAGAGGCCCTACAGAACAAAATGGTGGATGTTGCAATTTTTTTGTCACACGGTATTTGCGCACAGATTTTCCAAACGCAATTTCTGTGTAAAAAATAACACTTTTTTTATATTTAATGCAGAAATACACTATATAATTCCTAATTATTGGTAAACTTTAAAAGATGATCTTATGCCGAGTACATAGACACCAAACATGACATGCTTTAAAAATTGTGCACGTCCGTGAAGCGGCAACAAACTACGTACGGTTTTAAAAGCCTTTAAAAGTCTTTACAGGTTACCACTTTGGACTTACAGAGGAGGTCTACTGCAAGAATTACTGCACTCGACCTGGCGTTCACGGCGATACCTCACATGCATGGTGCAATTGCGGTTTACATATGACACTAGACCAACGCTTGTGTGCGCATTTGCATGCAAGCACGGGGGGACAGGGGGGCTTGATTTTTTTTTTTGATGTTTTATATTATTTTGACACCTTTCCTTTCATTTTTTTTTTTTTTATCTTTTTTTGTTATCACAGTGAATTTAAATATCCCCTATGATAGCAATCTGTAGTGACAGGTACTCTTTGTTTAAAAAATTGCGTTTTTTTAGACTCTAGATCTCTCCTCTGACCTTAACGCATCTGACCACACCAAAATTGGTGTGATAAAATGCTTTCCCAATTTCCCAATAGCGCTGTTTATTTCTGGCGAAACAGCAGTCATGAAATGCTCGTAGCTTCCGGTATCTTAGGCCATAGAGATGTTTGGAGCCATTCTCATCTCTAATCAGCTCTACGGTTAGATAACTGAACCACCGACTGCACTCTCGGATTAACCGGTGGGACAGGAGAGCCCGAGAAAAAACGCGGAAGGGGGGGGGGGGGTTGGGTGAGTCTGCATGTAAAAGCGGTCTAGCGGCCAATTATCCGCTAGGATTGCTTTTACATGTAAGCCGACCACTGGCTATAAAAAACTATACCAAGGTGATGCCTAAATCTGCAGGCATCATCCTGGTATAACCACTCAAAGTCCAGCAACGTACCAGTACATTGCTGGTCCTTGTTTGCCATATAGTGTAGGTTTTTTTTTTTTTCATGCAGCCTGTGGGCTTAGCGAAAAAAGAGAATCTAACAGAAATCACCACAGGAATATTGTGTAGTATTACACACCATTAACCGCCCAACAACCAAACCCACTGATTTAATGCTGGGTATACATGACAATATTCCACGTATACCTAAAGGTATTTTAACTGCAGTGGTGAAATCAACCTATCACAGCTGCTGCCATCAGAGGTATCCATATATGCTGAGCGCAAACGCTGTTTGTGTCAGAATATATAAAATCAGTGTGGCAGCTGACGGGTACCTGCAAGAGAAACAGGTTAACAAAAGAATGAAAAATAAACAAAGTACAGTAAAAGTACAGTACGAAGAGTAGAAAAACATAAAAATAACATAGACGACAACTATTTTTGGCTTTTTTATTATATGTCTTTATGCATTTTTTTTACACTTTTTTTTCTTCAACGTTAGAGTTCCAGGTTCCAGTTTAGGGTCTCTGAAAATGTCGATAGCCATCGAACATCTTTTGAGACCCTGTGTAAATGTGCCCTAAACTGTTCCGTGCTGTACCCTAAGCTAATAATCCACTAGTGTGTGGTAGCGACGGAAACAGTCACCGTGGCAAAGACCAGGTCGGTCAGGACAGTCGGGACAATAATTTCGGGTGTCACGCCTAAATCCGCGCTTGCTGCAGACACGGCATCTGTTTTGGGGATATCTTTGGGTAGGGGTACTCGGGAGGAATTCCGGAAAATGCCTCTCATGCAGCCGGCTCACTGCATCTGGTTGGGGAAGTTGAGCAGGAGCACTAGCTGGATACAGAAGGGCTCTGATTATCTCTTCTTGGAATTGAAAGAAGGATAATGTTCCGGCAGATGCTTTGTATAAGACAAAAGCGTTGTAAATAGCCAATTGAAATAGGTATACAGACACTTTTTTGTACCAGTGTCTGGCCTTGCGGGCAATTAAGTACGGTCCCATCATCTGGTCATTGTAGTCCACCCCTCCCATTTTACGGTTATAGTCGTGGACACAGAGGGGCTTCTCAACAACACCACCGGTGACCGCAGTAATTTCGACTGCCGTGTCTGGGTGAATGGAGGACAGAACGAAAACATTCTGTTTGTCCCTCCACTTCACTGCAAGCAATTCATTGTACCTCAAGCAGGCTCTCTCCCCAGGACTCAATGGGATATTTACTAGCCGTTGGGGGAAGCCCCAGGGATTGGATCGCACGGTGCCACAAGCGCCAAATTGCAATTGAAAGAGGTGTCTAAAAAGTGGCACGCTTGAATAAAAATTGTCCACGTACAAGTGGTACCCCTTTCCGAATAAGAGTGACACCAAGTCCCAAACTACCTTACCGCTGCTCCCTATGTAGTCTGGGCAGTGAGGGGGCTCCACAGAGTTATCTTTTCGCTCATAGACATGGAAACTAACTGTATAGCCTGTGGCCCTGTCACAGAGCTTGTACAGTTTGAACCCGTATCTGGCACACTTGCTGGGGAGATACTGTTTCATAGCAAGGCGGCCAGTAAACTTTATCAGGGACTCGTCAACGCAGACATCTTGTTCGGGGGTAAACAAGGCTGCAAACCGCTGATTGAAGTGGTCTATGAGGGGCCGAATTTTGTGGAGCCGATCATATTCAGGGTCTCCCCGAGGACAACAGAGTTCATTGTCGCTGAAATGCATGAACCGAAATATTTGTTCATATCGAACCCTGGACATAGCAGCAGAGAACACGCGCATTTGATGAATTGGGTCAGTGGACCAATATAACCGCAATTCATTCTTTTTTGTAATGCCCATGTTGAAAGATAGGCCCAGAAATTTTTTTAAATCAAGAATCGTTATAGGATTCCAGCCGAATGGTCTGGCAAGGGGTGAATTTGGGTTGGCGGCGATAAATTGTTGTGCGTATAAATTTGATTGATCCACACTAGATCTGAAAAGATCTTCATTGAAAAACAGCTCAAAAAAGTTAAGGGAATTAAAACCAGCTGTTTCCACTAAAATTCCGGGTTGGGCAGTGAATGGGGGAAGTACTGGCGCTGTAAAATCTGTGGGCTGCCAATTAGGATATGCCAGCATTTCAGGGAGAACACTATGGGCTCTACGGGCCTGTCTTCGAATACGCGGTGGCTGCGGGCCACTACTCGTGCTAGCCACTGCACCAGCTTCAACTGCACTTATGGGACTCGCCACGTCACCAAGTCTTACTGCAGTGCTGGTTGTACTAGGTCCAGGGTGTACTAGGCCGCTCGTGCTTGCCAGATCATGAGAAGTGTGAGCGGCACCTGTACTGGCACTCTGCTGCATATAAGAAACATCCGGTTCTTGCATCTCAGCAACTCCAGAATGGGGTCGGGTACGCCTGACCTTAGCAGGGACCCATCCGTCATCGGAGCCATCTGTCAGGGAGCCGCTGCTGTCTACAGGTTCATATACTGACCCTGATTCTGCCAGTGAGGCTTCCCCATCGCTCTCATCTGACATGGTCAGTATACTGTAGGCTTCTGCACTACTGTACCAACGTTTGGTGATTTTAGTAACTAAATTTACCGGTATAGTAGTGTGACTAATAGGTAAAAAAGCATCTGGTTGTCAAGTACTAATGGTCGCTACAAAAAAAGCTGCTAGTGCTAGCAGAGATCAGGCCTTACTCTGCTAATGCAGCGGTTTTGTGTGATTTGTGTTTTTTGGAAGTGACAGTAATCTATTGATTATTGCACTTGCCTGCGTAGGGTGGGATGGGGCGAAGGGGCTAAACACAGGTGCTGGCAGGAATCGGTGCTGATTGTGCAAACACTGCGTTTGGGAACACTAAACTATTGGGGACGCTAGTATAGTTCTGATCAGATCAGATATTGATCTATTCAAACACTATACTAGTAATGGAGATGTGTGTGTGTGTGTGTATGTGTGCTAGTGTACTTGACTCTAACTGATGCTAAATAATGGTGGTGTGGTGGGACCCTGACGCTAACTAGCCTAAGTAGCGTCACCCGTGACAAAAATACAGTGATCGGTAATCACTGTATATAGTGAACACTGTGACAGGGCAGTGAAAGGGTTAACTGGGGGAGATCAAGGGGTTAAACCTTTATAGGGGATAGATGGCGGGTGGCCTAAACCTATTTGGGCTTAGCGCAAGCGCAAATTAGGGTCACAAGTGACAATAATACAGCGATCAGTAGTTATCTGATATACTGTATATATTAGTGCACTGTGTGATAGGGAGTGAAGGGGTTAACTGGGGGAGATCAAGGGGTTAAAAGTTTATTAGGGGATAGATGTCGGGTGGCCTAAACCTATTTGGGCTTAGCGCAAGCGCATATCAGGGTCACAAGTGACACTAATACAGTGATCAGTAGTTATCTGATATACTGTATATATTAGTGCACTGTGTGATAAGGAGTGAAGGGGTTAACTGGGGGAGATCAAGGGGTTAAAAGTTTATTAGGGGATAGATGTCGGGTGGCCTAAACCTATTTGGGCTTAGCGCAAGCGCATATCAGGGTCACAAGTGACACTAATACAGTGATCAGTAGTTATCTGATATACTGTATATATTAGTGCACTGTGTGATAGGGAGTGAAGGGGTTAACTGGGGGAGATCAAGGGGTTAAAAGTTTATTAGGGGATAGATGGAGGGTGGCCTAAACCTATTTGGGCTTAGCGCAAGCGCAAATTAGGGTCACAACTGACACTAAATACAGTGATCGGTATTTACCTATATACTGTATTTAGTGCACAGAGTGAAAGGGAGTGAAGGGGTTAACTGGGGGTGATCAAGGAGTTAAAACTGTATTAGGAAATAGATGGAGGGTGCCATCAGCTGGAAAGGTCTCCAAGTCTGCCCTTGCCCCTAGATATTCCTGCACCATATGCTGCAGACGCTGCCGATCGTTGCCTAAACCTAACAGCCCTGGGCACTGGGGGCTAAAGAATTGTTTAAAGGCATCGGTCAGCTGGCCACCCAGGGCCGTCTTTTCCATTGGGCACGCTCTGCGGTTGCCCGGGGGCCCCACTTGCCAAGGGGCCCCACACACAGGGTGGCAATTACACTGTCCCCCCCCCCAGGCCAGTCTCCAGATTAGTTTACCTGGTGGTCTAGGGCCCCCCCGATGTCCGCCGGTGACTCTGAGTCTCCCTGCACACTGGTTGCTAGGAAGGCCAGCCGATTGGCATCTAGCAACCAGTGACGTTCTGAGAGGACCCATCATGCACAGCAGAGGATGATCCTCCTCGTCGGCTCGTCCTCCTCTCTCCGCGCCTAGAAAATGGGCTCCACCCACCTCCTCCCTTCATGTGCTGTGCAGCCGTTGTGGAAGGTAAGCAGACTGCTGCAGTCTCTCTCTCTCTCTCTCTCTCCTATAAACCAGATCTGTGGCGTTGCTGGGGGTCACAGGATGACCGAGCCGCTGGGTAAGCCGGAACTGTGTGGTAATCACAAGGGGGCACCAAGCAGGAGGGAGAAGGATCTGGTGTGCCAAAAACAGGCCATACCAGCCGGTGAGGTGGCGTGGCTTCCTCCCACCTGATGATATGGCTGCTTGCACCGGAGCAGTGTAGACGTGCCGCGAAGTCGCCACCCGGAGGTATCCACAGCGGAAGCCGCTACCCGGAAGTGACGTCAGCAAGCGTTGGGACCCGGCTGGAAAACATCAGGGTTGCTGTGACGACATGTTTCGCACTGCTGTGCTTTGTCAAACACTACACTGTGTTATACAAAAATCTGCCCTACACTACACTGCACTGCATTACACGATGTCATACAAGATGAATCAGCACAGCACAACAGTACACTAAACTGACTGCCCTACACACAAGAATCAGGACAGTACTACACTAGAGACAGGGCCCCCTATCTAAATTATTCAGAGGTGTTGTTCCACGGAGCTCACACTTGGCTTCTCATACAGTGGGTACGGAAAGTATTCAGACCCCCTTAAATTTTTCACTCTTTGTTATATTGCAGCCATTTGCTAAAATCATTTAAGTTCATTCTTCTTCCTCATGAATGTACACATAGCACCCCATACTGACAGAAAAACACAGAATTGTTGACATTGTTGCAGATTTATTAAAAAAGAAAAACTGAAATATCACATGGTCCTAAGTATTCAGACCCTTTGCTCAGTATTTAGTAGAAGCCCCCTTTTGATCTAATACAGCCAGGAGTCTTTTTGGGAAAGATGCAACAAGTCTTTCACACCTGGATTTGGGGATCCTCTGCCATTCCTCCTTGCAGATCCTCTCCAGTTCTGTCAGGTTGGATGGTAAACGTTGGTGGACAGCCATTTTTAGGTCTCTCCAGAGATGCTCAATTGGGTTTAAGTCAGGGCTCTGGCTGGGCCATTCAAGAACAGTCACGGAGTTGTTGTGAAGCCACTCCTTCGTTATTTTAGCTGTGTGCTTAGGGTCATTGTCTTGTTGGAAGGTAAACCTTCGGCCCAGTCTGAGGTCCAGAGCACTCTGGAGAAGGTTTTTGTCCAGGATATCCCTGTACTTGGCTGCATTCATCTTTCCCTCGATTGCAACCAGTCGTCCTGTCCCTGCAGCTGAAAAACACCCCCACAGCATGATGCTGCCACCACCATGCTTCACTGTTGGGACCGTATTGGACAGGTGATGAGCAGTGCCTGGTTTTCTCCACACATACCGCTTAGAATTAAGGCCAAAAAGTTCTATTTTGGTCTCATCAGACCAGAGAATCTTATTTCTCACCATCTTGGAGTCCTTCAGGTGTTTTTTAGCAAACTCCATGCGGGCTTTCATGTGTCTTACACTGAGGAGAGGCTTCCGTCGGGCCACTCTGCCATAAAGCCCCGACTGGTGGAGGGCTGCAGTGATGGTTGACTTTCTACAACTTTCTCCCATCTCCTGACTGCATCTCTGGAGCTCAGCCACAGTGATCTTTGGGTTCTTCTTTACCTCTCTCACCAAGGCTCTTCTCCCCCGATAGCTCAGTTTGGCCGCACGGCCAGCTCTAGGAAGGGTTCTGGTCGTCCCAAACGTCTTCCATTTGAGGATTATGGAGGCCACTGTGCTCTTAGGAACCTTAAGTGCAGCAGAAATCTTTTTGTAACCTTGGCCAGATCTGTGCCTTGCCACAATTCTGTCTCTGAGCTCTTCAGGCAGTTCCTTTGACCTCATGATTCTCATTTGCTCTGACATGCATTGTGATCTGGAAGGTCTTATATAGACAGGTGTGTGGCTTTCCTAATCAAGTCCAATCAGTATAATCAAACACAGCTGGACTCAAATGAAGGTGTAGAACCATCTCAAGGATGATCAGAAGAAATGGAAAGCACCTGAGTTAAATATATGAGTGTCACAGCAAAGGGTCTGAATACTTAGGACCATGTGATATTTTAGTTTTTCTTTTTTAATAAATCTGCAACAATGTCAACAATTCTGTGTTTTTCTGTCAGTATGGGGTGCTATGTGTACATTCATGAGGAAGAAGAATGAACTTAAATGATTTTAGCAAATGGCTGCAATATAACAAAGAGTGAAAAATTTAAGGGGGTCTGAATACTTTCCGTACCCACTGTATGGCCATGGCCTTGCTGCCCTTAAAGACTGGGGTTGTCTGAGGCACTTAATTTAAAAAAACAAACATAGGGCGCACCGGCCTAGCGCATTATTGTCAATATTGGGCTTTTTTAAATGTAAGTGCATATACTCACAAACAAAAGTTTAAAGAGGCACATCAAATCTGAACATCAGGAACAATCTGTATCTGTATACATCTGTATCTGTATCTTCAGAGAGGCTCTGAAGAAAGGGCTAAGTCTCAAAATGCATTGGCCATCATTCATTGAGGACATTGTAAACAGATACAGATTGTTCCTGATGTTCGGATTTGATGTGCCTTTTTAAACTTTTGCTTGTAAGTATATGCACTTACATTTAATAAAGCCCATTATTGATGATAATACACTAGGCCGGTGCGCTGTCAGGGACTCAGACGCCGCTGTGCTACCTACGATCCATCTAGGTGAGTGCGCAGGTGCATGCGTCACGACGCACATTGTACCAACCCAGCCTCCTCTTAAGGATCGCTCACCCTCTCATCCAGTGCTGGATTATCGTCAGCTTCCTGTTTCCTGTTGTGACCTCGGCTTGCTCCACGGACTTGTCTCTGCCTGATAACCTGTGTACCGACCCCGGCTTGCTCCACGGACCTGCTTCTGCCTGATAACCTGTGTACCGACCCCGGCTTGCTCCACGGATCTGCTTCTGCCTGATAACTTGTGTACTGACCCCGGCTTGCTGTTACTTGGACTGACCACATGTGTATGACCCCCGGCCTGGCATTTACCACTGCACTGCTTGCTTTCACTGGAGCTTCTCAGAGGGGGACCCGGATTTCCCTCTCAGCCATCCACCTGCACCACCACAAGCATCCAGTGCTACTTGGGTTGCGTCACCTCCTGTCTCACTTCCAGGGGTGATTTGCACCGAGCTGCAAGGGAAGCCCTCTCAGCACTTGACATGCGCCCTATGTTTTTTTTTTTCAATTTTATTGGCTAAAGGCACCCTGCCTTTGGCTAATCATGGCTTTGACAGGACATTGTTCTGTGATTGGCCGAAGCATACAGGTCAGGTGCATTCTTTGGCCAATCACAAGCACTTGATGCACTGCAATCGCGCAGTGCATTATGGGGAGATTATTGGCAGGTGGACTTCCCACCGAGCACCACATTTGTTTGTGTGTTCAGCGAACATTCAGCCCATCCCTAATTATTTTTATTGGTTTATGATAGTCCTATATTGCAAAGTTAAGAGACAAAGTTCTGAGTCAGAATGTGTTTAAGTAAGGTGTTCTGTTCTGGGACCACCTGGTTCCAATTCTGTGGCAATATTGGGTTTGAGAAAGATGTCCAGTTGAATATATATATATTTATATATATATATATATATATATATATATATATATATATATATATATATATATATATATATATATAATTTCTATATGTCTAGTAATGAAAACTTCTGCTAGGAAACATTTTATTTCTGCATGCTTAATGGACTATGTTTGAACTCTTAGAATGACAGAACATTATTTTTAACACCTCCAAAGTTAAAGCGGAGTTCCACTCAAAAGTGGAACTTCCGCTTTAAGGCCTCCTAACCCCCTGACATCCCACATTTGGCAAGTAATTATTTTTTTAGGGGGGGGGGGGGAGTGGCTCCCATTTCTGCTCGGCCACCTAGGCGGCTCTAGCGGAAGTTCTCCTCTCCCCCTGCCTCTCTGCAATCCTCTGGGACAGGTCACACACTGCCATATACAGATAGAATTACAAAATTAGAAAGTTAGGGAAGCATTAGGGGGGGATAAGGATGGAATAGGAAAAAAAATGGACCTAAAGTTAAATAGGGCCAATAATTAGTGAGGGCTGGATTAAATAAGGTGCAAAGGTGTAGGGTTATTTGGATATGTACCCCTGTGAGTTTGTCTTTTCCCCTTTGTTTCACATCTGTGTATAAAAATATTAGGTGTAGGATGTATGGCAATTTGTATTGTAAATTAACTGGCAAAAGGAAGCCTGAAAAGAATGTTAAGAAAAAAAAAAAAAAAGAGCCATTGTATATTTGGTAGATTTCAATAAAAACTGGAAAAATGATGCCGATATAAAAAGCATCAATTTTAAAGATTATAAAAAATGATTACCCCAAATCATTATGATTTCCAGTAAAAGTCAGTTTTCTAAACTATAAAATAAAAAAGTGCAGTACTTCAGCATAATAAATCACTGAAAAAGTGCAAAACCCTATTCATAAGTCCAAATTGTTTTCAGAAGTCCACAAGTAAAGTCCACAAATGAAAAGTGAAAAGTAGTGACTTCACAGTCTATAGTGAAAAACATCTTGTGAAAAACCCATGGCAACAATCTAAAGAGTGGTGTACAGTATACCCCAGCCAAAAGTGCATTGCAGCGCCTTACCAGAAAATATTGACCTCTGTGCTTCAGATGGTCATACAGCGCTTAAGGGGTTAAAGTCTCCCTTTAACCTGTCAGCTTCCTTCATCAGAGCCAATATAAAATTTACCACTGGAGTTGCTCAAAGAGAAGACATAGAAAACACTCTCATAGTGTAAAATTGTACACTGAAGATTAATAAAAACATAAGAGTACACACTCACATTAAAAAAAAAATAAAAAAAGGGTTTCAAAAGCATGTGTGTCTATTACCGCATTCCTACTGGTTTATCAATCCAGGTCTGCGTGTGATGAACCATTGTAGGTCTCACCCTATGCGTTTTATCATAGATGACATTGTCTCGATGACAGGCAGAAAGATGGCTCACCATGCACTGATGTTATATATGGAAAGCTATATTAATTGCTGGCTGGCTTTTAACTCATTGATAACCTTCTACTGCAATCGACGCAGCACCACCACAAAACACGAGGCTAACTGCAGGGATATTATCCACTGGTGCCCACAATTAAAAGAATTTGGGGTAATGAATAATCAACTAGAACGCCATCTAGTGCCAAATGAGTATTAGGACACAAAGAAAGGAATACTTTAATTTCTTCGACAAAATATGTTGAATAAAAAAAAAAAGTGATACAAAAAAATGTTTTACTCTAAAAAATTCCTAAATCATAAACAGAGAAAACTGTTTGATTTTACAGTTTTCCAAACTGCCATAAAAGTAGCCATTTAGGGCTCTAATTTGCACTTTGTGCAACTGCCCCACAAAGGTGAAAAGATGAGCCTAATTTAAACTCCTCCCTATTGCAGAACAGGTAAACTGCTCAAACTTTAACTTATCCCTTTAATAGATATAGAATAAGCAGCCTTAGGACACAATTTCATTTGCCGTTTCAGCAGCAGCATACAGTCTTCAGATTATATTGAAAGGGGCCCAGCAAGATATAGATCACAACACAACACGCTTGTTCAGGAAGAGCTGCTGTACCGGAACAGTCTTTGATTAAACTCAGTTAAATTAACAGCTACACAAGTCAGCAACAATGAACACCTAGTATGCTCTTTTCCCCCATTCATTACATCCTGAACCTCTGCAGGCTTCTAAAAGCCATTCAGCTATTTTTAATGGGAACACAGGGGGTGAGAGTTGGGACAATGTTTCCCTACCAGCTCAGTATTGTAATCCCATCTTTACTCTATCATAAAACAGTTCTAAAGCAAAAAGATTAAGCTCAGGCATCATGGAATAAGAAAAAAAAAAAAGAAAATCAATCAATGCAGATGCACCGAGAGAGGGCAGAAGGTTTTACAGTTTATGCAGATTTACATTCTGGACATTCATCTGGGAGAACTCATGGGTCTGGTCTGTGTTTACATGAATAACAAGAATGCTGCTTTGACCCAGATGTCAGTGGTGGGACCTGCATTCTCTCTAGGTCACTGGGTTAAAGGGTTAAAAAAAAAAAAGGGAAATATTTAAGGTGATGTCGAACTATTAATTTCTGTTATTTCATTATTTTTAATTGTAGCAGTTTTTCTCAGTAGGAGCAGGGCCGCTGATGAGCCAGTACAACCGACCCTCTTGTACCTGGCCCTGTGTCCTTGGCTCAGCAGGGGGGGGGGGGCTGGGGTAGCCTCACAGACAGCACAGAATAAAAAACAAAGCAAAAATGGGGCTTTCCAAATTACACCCCCACTCAGCCGCTCCTACTAGCTTAGGGGTGGGGGGAGTATTATTGCTATTTTCCAGACCCCTCCTCTCTGATGATGTGCTGGTGGGAGTTTTTATCAATTTCAGGCGCATGTGCAGTGCATTAAGTGCCTACTCCGCTGTTTAAAGTACTGGCCACCAGCCTGCAGGTGCCCATTCTTCCTCTGCTCAGCTTCCAACTCAGTAGTTGGCCCAAGAGAGATGGAGAACAAGAGAGGCTGTGAGGCGGGCGTCGGAGGCGGCAGGCCGATCACAGCTGACAGGGTCCAGAAGCAGAAGGGAAGCCAGAATTCTTGGCTGCTGCAACACAGGGGTCCCTAGAGGTGGGTGAGTGGGAACACAGAAGGGGGAGGATGTTTGTCTGCACCTGGCACTTTGGAAAATTGCACAATTCATTGCAAAATTGTCAATGTATGAGATAAAAGGACTTGGACTCATATATCAATGATTTTTGCTTATTATTTTATGCATTTATTGTTTTACACTCATTTCACAGTTAATTGGGACATTTTTTGATTATAGATATATGATTTTTATCATTTTTATTATGTATGCATAATCATGTTAATATAATGAGGATTCATTAGACAGCGCTTTTGGAAAACATTTACACAAGCAATTTAAAGGTACAGTACCTTTTTAAAAGCAGCAGCTTATGGAAGATTCATTCACATAGGATTTAATTATATTAATTATTTCACCTAGGTGCGGGTATTGGTATTATAAGAATACAAAGATATACTGCAGTGCACAGTACATTACTATATTGTCACCATCCATATCACCATCTATAAACACACAGGCAGCAGTCAGTAGGTTCTCTGTCGCAGTGTGTCACATGACATGGCTGTTGGGTGCTGAGTTTGTTAACTTATTGGTCAGCACCCAACAGCCATGTCATGTGACACATTGTGACAGAGCCAGCCATGATAGAGCACCTGCTGACTGCTGCCTGTTTGTTTAGCATCATGATGCTGATATTACCCTGTACGTTTTTTTTTATCAAGGCTTTTTTCATGTGGTGCAGAATCCACTTGTTTAGCGGGGGATGGGCGGAGCGGGCAGATGACAGGTCCATGTCCACTTAGCTAATGCAGAGCAGACACGGACACAGCCTGCTCTCCTCTAAGGATGACTAGTGTAAACAAACCGACTGTCCGTTTACACCTGACCACCCTTCAATCCAACTCACTAGACAGAGAGGAACGGATCCCTTTCCATTTTTTTTAGCAGATCAGAGGTAGGGGGGTGTAAATGAACACAAGTCCTTTTAGATCCATTGCTCTATAGTAGTGAATAGAGGGTCAGATCAGTTCTGCCTGAAAAATTGACAGGCAGACCTTATCAGACCTGTCGTGTGAACCCACCCCCAACTTTTTCCATTTACCTGCTTGCTGCCTGCCCTCATGTCATCCAGCCTGTTCCTGCACTTTGTTTCAAGGCAGGATCTGGGGAGGGGCCAGGGGCATGGTCAGGGGTGGGGTTGAAGGTGGAGCTGAAGTGGGCCCAAGGATTTCTATCAGCGGCCCTGAGTAGGAGTGCCACCCTGAAAGGCAGAGGGCAGCTGAGAGAGCAATACATTCCCTCTAATTATGACCATAAAGATGCAATACAGGCCAAACTATATTTGTTCATGCTACAGGCATGCAATGCAAGTCAGCTAAAAAGTGTCTGTGAGGTTATTTGCCATACAAATGCAGGCTGATGAGGACCTGTCAGGTTTTATAAAATATTTACCAGTTTAGTGCAAGTTGTAAAATGTTCTGGTATACTACTGCACTACAAATGTTTTTCCCCAGAATTCTCATTTTCTGGAAACAGTGGGGAGGACTCAGTAGGGAGTTCGCCAGTAATTCCTATTTTGGGATCTTCCGTTTTTTAGGAAGATTAGAGAGGTGGAGGATTTATTAGCAGAGAGAAGGTGACATTTGCAGTAGAAATGACAGAGGTTAGAAGGAAGACTTATGTAGATCAGAGGTTTATAAGAATGATTTCCTAAAGTGGACAATGTTGGTAAGTTTCAACTCAAATTGATGCCAAGTAACAAAGGGGTCCATTTAAGGGTTCATTAGTTCATTTCCTGGTCATTATTTGTGATAAATAATTTTAAATATACAGGGTAAGCATACCACATAACAAGAACGCCTTTTTAATGAAAATGTATTCAGCATATTAGTACGGTACAAATATCCAAGTATGTCATATCACAAGCATAATACAGCAAGGGTATTTGTTCCACTGGTAATACCAATCTATATCCAAAAAGAGAACATGCATGCATTTTGGTAAACTGGGCACCACTTTTTCATATAGCAGCTGATGTTTAGAAAAATATACTGGCATTTGGTAACCAAAATATAATAATGAGAAGCAAAGCAGAGCTAGAACCCTTATGAAGAGAGAGGAGGAGGAAGAACCCAAAGTTCCAGAGGTATAGAAACCTAATACCTGGTTAAGTGTGCAGATCTTTATTGCTAATTACACTATGAGAATGCCAGGTCTCCCCACTCGCTGTCATTTGTAAATCCACCCAGATATTTTAATCTATTAATTTCTTCATGAACCATACAGGACCATATTTATATTCCCTGTCCTCCTAGACCGTCTTCTGTCAACCCCTAACACATTAATCTGGCTAGTCTTAATATCACATTATTAAGAACCTGACTTATTAACTGCACAAGGCAGGCTAAGGGCTGGAATAGAGAGGCTGGAAGATAGAGCTCCTCTATCTGTTCAGGTACAACTACAGCCCATCCTTTAGTAGCAGTACAAATAGTGTTTATGCTCTAGTGTAAGAAAAGATAACCGCGCTAAGTGATTGGAAATAAAAAAAGCAGCAGCTTCAAGTGTGACAACACCAAACAATAAATTAAATAAACCAAGCTGCGCTAAAGCAATAAAACAGTGCTGTGACCACATGTGTATATAAAATTATTATTATGAAAAATTATTGTGAAAAATTATATGAAGAGTCAATATAGTCTCTATTCAAATGAATTCCTCAATGGTAATGACAGGAATCTTCAAGTGTAGTGGGACCTCCACTAGTAGTACAAACTGCTTACCAGAGTGTAGTGAATAGTGAGCCAATTCAGGGGATTTCACTCCCAAAGCCTCCGAAAGATAACTCTCTTATGGGTTGATTATGGAATCCCATAGCGTAATACTGATATAAATTATGTAAAACGTAGGACATTTGAAACACAGTGGAATAATCAACCCATAAGAGAGTTATCTTTCGGAGGCTTTGGGAGTGAAATCCCCTGAATTGGCTCACTATTCATTACACTCCGGTAAGCAGTTTGTACTACCAGTGGAGGTCCCACTACACCTGAAGATTTCTGTCATTACCATTGAGGAATTCATTTGAATAGAGACTATATGGACTCTTCATATAATTTTTCACAATAATTTTTCATAATAATTTTATATACACGTGTGGTCACAGCACTGTTTTATTGCTTCAGCGCAGTGTTTATGCTCTGCCTAAAGTACAGTTCTGGGTAGGGCCGGACTTCAAAGACACCCTAATCACCCCACGTGGTGCAAATCCATCCTGTTTAAACCCCATATATTTCACCAAAGCCCCCTGAGGGTACTCCTGAACAATGTGTAAACAAATAAAGAAAATACAATTTAAAAAAATAATAAAAAATAAATTATTACAAATAAAAACGACTGACACCATCTACGGTCCTACTGACACTGTCCACTGCTCTACTGACACTGTCAGTATATACAAATGCACACACATAAGTGTTTGAGCTTCTCAGCTCTTTGCTGCTCAGCTGCCAAAAATCCAGGTCCTGTGTCACAATCTTGTTCTCTGATGTCTTTGGAATGTGGCTGTCTCTTCTGAGTTCTTGCAGCCAGACCCCCCCCCCCCCCCGATGATGCATGCCAGGTCCACCCCCTGGCCAATGTAGGTCCCTGTTCCTGCAGCCTCCTGAATATACAGCATGTATGACATAGATGTCTCTGAAGGATGCTGAACTACCTAGAGCGCTCAACAGTGCCCTGATAGTTCATGGAGAGCTACAAGCCCTCAGCCACAAAGACTGTCTTTTTTTTTTTTCACTGATTCACAGGAATCTGTGAATTAATGATGCGTCCCTGTGAGCAGAGCCCCGCATGGCCGTGCTCTCTTTGAATTGCAACAGTGAGTGCCGTGAGAAGATCCCTGTCTCATTGCCACAAGGAGGAGGTGGTTTGGGGGGAGAGGGGACAGATGCTGAATGGTACATGTTACACCCTAAATATGGGTGTAACATACTACATGTTTACAAAGGTGAACTTTTCCTTTAACCACTTAAGCCCCGGAAGATTTTACCCCCATTCCGACCAGGGGGTATTTTGCGATTCGGCACTGCGTGAATTTAACGCACAATTGCGCGGTCGTGCGACGCTGTACCTAAACGAATTTGACGTCCTTTTTTTCCCACAAACAGAGCTTTCTTTTGGTGGTATTTGATCACCTGTGCGATTTTTTGATCACGTGCTATAAACAAAAAAAGAGCGTCAATTTTGCAAAAATAGCAATATTTTTCACATTTTTTTATATGAAATTCCCCCAAAAAAAAATGTAAAAATCAAAATTTTTAAAAATTTTCGGCCAATTTATTTTATGCTACATATGTTTGGTAAAAAAAATCGCAAAAAGCGTATTTTGATTGGTTTGCGCAAAAGTTATCGCGTTTACTAACAAAGGGAAAGATTTTTGTCATTTTTGTTGTTTTTTTTTTTAACGCGTAATGGCGGCGATCTGCGATTTTTTTTGCGGTACTGCGACATTGCGGCGGACAGATCGGACCCTTGACTGACATTTTTGACACTTTTGGGGTTACCAGTGACATTTCTACAGTAATCAGTGCTATATATATGCACTGTTACTGTAAAAATACACTGGTAGTGAAGGGGTTAACTTTATTTGGAAGGGAGGGGCTGTGTGTGTCCCTAGGGGCGTGGTTTCTACTGTGATTGGCTGTGGCTCTAGCTGTAAAGACACTGATCAACGGATCTACATACCAGATCCGTTTTATCAGTGTCTTTGCAGCGAAGAGAATGACAGGCAGTTTGTTTACACAAGCTGCCTGACATTCTCCCTCTCCCCCGCCGATCGCCGAGTGACCGGCGGACATCGGGTCCGCTGGTCACACGCGCGGGGGGGTCCGTGACCACGCGGGAGCGGGAGCGCGCCCCGGGGGGCGCGCGCTCGCTCCCTAGACCCTCACAAGCAAGCAACGTAGCCCTACGTTAGTTTGCCTGTGAGGGGCTGACCGCCGACGTAGATAGTCGTGCGGCGGTCGGCAAGTGGTTAAGGTGATCCTAACATTACTTTTCTAGCACATAGCATGGTGAAGTTATTTACAAATAAAATAATGACTTTAATGTGTCATTTCTGGGCATACATCCTCATAGCGCAGTATCGGCAGTGTGAATGTAGCCCTGCCCCCGAGGGAGTGGCTTGTTGCATGGGTATCCTCTGCGCTTCTTGTGCCCTGAGCCTGCTCCAACCCATCTGACACTATTAGTTCTGTCATTATGAATAATGGAGGCCACAAGTATTGCAGTGAATAATCAGTTTACTGCTTTTGATTTTTATGCAAAACAAGGATATGCAAACAGAATCAGAAATAACACAGAAGTTGCTAAATTAATAGATCCTGAATTCCCAACCAAGGATTTAGGCCTTTTAGTCCAGCACTCAGGCTCCTGAACACAGGCCACACATACAGTGGGGATCGAAAGTTTGGGCACCCCAGGTAAACATTTGTATTAATGTGCATAAAGAAGCCAAGGAAAGATGGAAAAATCTCCAAAAGGCATCAAATTACAGATTAGACATTCTTATAATATGTCAACAATAGTTAGATTTTATTTCCATCATTAAAACTTTCAAAATGACAGAAAACAAAAAAATGGCGTCTGCAAAAGTTTGGGAACCCTGCAGAATTTATAGCATGCACTGCCCCCTTTGCAAGGCTGAGACCTGCCAGTGTCATGGATTGTTCTCAATCATCATCTGGGAAGACCAGGTGATGTCAATCTCCAAGGTTTTAAATGCCCAGACTCATCTGACCTTGCCCCAACAATCAGCACCATGGGATCTTCTAAGCAGTTGTCTAGAAAACTGAAACTGAAAATAGTTGACGCTCACAAAGCTGGAGAATGCTATAAGAAGATAGAAAAGCGTTTTCAGATGTCAATATCCTCTGTTCGGAATGTAATTAACATATGGCAGTCATCAGGAACAGTGGAAGTTAAAGCAAGATCTGGAAGTCCAAGAAAAATATCAGACAGAACAGCTCGCAGGATTATGAGAAAAACAATTAAAAACCCAAGTTTGACTGCACGATCCCTCCAAAAAGATCTAGCAGACACTGGAGTTGTGGTACACTATTCCACTATAAAGAGATACTTATACAAATATGGTCTTCATGGAAGAGTCATCAGAAGAAAACCTCTTATACGTCCTCACCCCAAAAATCCACATTTGAACTTTGCAAATGAACATATAGACAAGCCTGATGCATTTTGGAAACAAGTTCTGTGGACCGATGAGGTTAAAATTTAACTTTGTGGCCGGAATGAGCAAAGGTACGTTTGGAGAAGAAAGGGCACAGAATTTAATGAAAAGAACCTCTGTCCAACTGTTAAGCATGGGGGTGGATCAATCATGCTTTGGAGTTGTATTGCAGCCAGTGGCACAGGGAACATCTCACGAGTAGAGATGTCCCGAACTGTTCGCCGGCGGACAGTTCCCGGCGAACATCGCTTGTTCGCGTCCGCGGCTGCGGGCGAACATATGCGATGTTCGATCCGCCCCCTATACTTCATCATTGAGGCAAACTTTGACCCTGTACCTCAGTCAGCAGACACATTCCAGCCAATCAGCATACCCTCCCTCCCACACCCTCCCACCTCCTATAAAAAAGCAAGGGCAGCATCCATCTTAGATCATTCTGAAGCAGTGTGTTAGTGAGAGCAGGGAGAGTGCTGCTGCTGTTAATAGCTAGGGACAGTTGTTAGTCAGTGTTCTCGGTCTTGTTAGTCAGTGTTCTCGGTCCACTCCTGCTGTGTAAGGACAGCATCCTGACAGCACCCCAAAAAGCCCTTTTTAGGGCTGGTATTTGAGTATTTTTTTTAATATATATATATATATATATATATATATATATATATATATATTGTGTGCAGTTGCCTGCCTGCCGTGTGTGAGAGGCCACAGACCCACCACAGACTCTACTGTGTGCACACCACACTCATTTCGGGTGGCACAGGCACAGTACCTTGCAGTTTAAAAAATATTTTTTTTTCCTCTGTCATAATTGCAGCGAGTGTCAGGTCCACAGAGTGTACTGTGCCCACTGCAGTGCCCACCACTGATATATATACGGTGGCACAGCAGCTTGTTGCAAATTGAAAAAAAATATATATTTTTTATAATTGCAGTTGCCTGGCCTGCCAGTGACTGTCAGGTCCACAGAGTGTACTGTGCCCACTGCAGTGCCCACCACTGATATATACGGTGGCACAGCAGCTTGCAAATTAAAAATATATATATTTTTTTATAATTGCAGTTGCCTGGCCTGCCAGTGACTGTCAGGTCCACAGAGTGTATATGAAGATAAATCTATGCGCTACCAAATGAAGAAAAGGAAACGGAAAAAAGAGGAGGTACCAATATAGAACAATGGAGCACCAGAAATCTGCAGCTAATTTTGTAGTGTCCCCACATACAACAAGATAAAATAAAGAGTAAAAATCAGCGCAGATATTCTAAAACCGGTGAACCATAGATATCTAAAAGTAGATCTTTAAAATTAATCAATAATTCAAAATCAATAGTATAAAATCAATACATCAACCTTCAGATAAAAATGACAAAGGTGCTTGAGTGCCAAAGTGAAAGTGCATAAATATGATAAAAAAGTGAGATCCTCAATATGCTGAATCAATAGCACTTGAATAAGTATCCTGTGCAAAGTGAATGCTGTGAAAGAATCAATAATAAAGGGTACTGATCCAACATTCAGCAGAAGAAAGAAGAAAACAATATTATAAAGGGAAGTGCCCTATGAAGAGTGAACCCATCCAACTCTTCAATCAAATAAAGTGAATCAATAAAAAGTGATGAATGTGATCATCTTAAAGAAATAAAGTGCTAAAATGGAGGAAAATAAAAAAATATTTTAAGTGCCCTATGAAGGGTGAACCACTAAAACTCTTCAGTAGCAAAAAAATCTTAGTAGTGATAAATGTGAAATATATCTACAAAATTAGATATATACACTGAATAGCAGTGTGAGGGTGAAGACTGTGAAAAAAGGTCCAAAGAAAATTGTAGCAATCAGTCTTAGATGAAAAAAATTGTAGTGAAAAAAAAACAGAGCGTACTGTGCCCACTGCAGTGCCCACCACTCATATATACGGTGGCACAGCACCTTGCAAATTAAAAAAAATATATTTGGTCTGTCACTGTAAAGTGGGCGTAACCCTTACACTAATGATTGATACAACATCATACCTGATCGTATACACACACTGTATGCTTTAAAGCACGTTATTCCAAACAATTTAGGAATGTTAGGTGATTTATGCCCTTTATGGATTAAAACCCGACTCTGCGTCAACTACGTAATTTTCCATGGGAGTTTTGCCATGGATCCCCCTCCGGCATGCCACAGTCCAGGTGTTAGTCCCCTTGAAACAACTTTTCCATCACTATTGTGGCCAGAAAGAGTCCCTGTGGGTTTTAAAATTCGCCTGCCTATTGAAGTCTATGGCGGTTCGCGAACGTTCTAGGAGGTCCGCGTTCGCGGTCCGCGAACGGCAAATTTTAGGTTCGCAAAATCACTACTCACGAGTAGAAGAAAAAATGGATTCAATAAAATTTCAGCAAATTTTGGATGGTAACTTGATGCCATCTGTGAAAAAGCTGAAGTTAAAGAGAGGATGGCTTCTACAAATGGATAATGATCCTAAACACACCTCGAAATCCACGGGGGATTACATCAAGAGGCGTAAACTGAAGATTTTGCCATGGCCTTCACAATCTCCTGACCTTAACATAATTGAAAATCTATGGATAGACCTTAAAAGAGCAGTGCGTGACAGACAGCCCAGAAATCTCAAAGAACTGGAAGACTTTTGTAAGGAAGAATGGGCAAAGATACCTCAAACAAGAATTAAAAGACTCTTGGCTGGCTACAAAAAGCGTTTACAAGCTGTGATGCTTGCCAAAGGGGGCAGTACAAGATATTAACTCTGCAGGGTGCCCAAACTTTTGCAGATGCCATTTTTTTGTTTTCTGTTATTTTGAAAGTGTAAATGAAGGAAATAAAATCGAACTTTTGTTGACCTATTATAAGAATGTATAATCTGTAATTTGATGCCTTTTGGAGATTTTTCCATCTTTCCTTGGCTTCATTATGCACATTAATACAAATTTTTACCTGGGGTGCCCAAACTTTCAATCCCCACTGTACATATACACAAACAAATGTGTATGTATGCTAGAGGATTGTGTTCAGCAACAATAAACAATACTTTAACCAAGCTGAAGTAATTAGAGAGTGACCACAGATAAGAGTGACTATAATTGGTAGCTTGAATGTAAAGTAAGCAATATATCAATATTAAAACAAGAGAGAATAAGTAAAAGGTGTACACCAGGCCTTGAGACTGTGGTGTCTGTGTTTACTAGACACACTCCGTCTGGAGACTAGTCAATGTACCAAATGGCCTCTAATAAAGCATGGGGAGCCACTGCAGCCAAATTGCAGGAACGAAATCAGAAGGGATGGGGGCTAAAGAGCGACCCCCTAGAACGGCTGCATAAAGGGATGCTCACACCAACTGTGTAAATTTTGAAAAATCTTTATTGAAGAGCAAAAAGACACATTGTCTAAAATTACCCCTTGTGGGGGAAACAATATACAGTACATAAAAAGGTTCAATGGTGAAGATAAACAACAAACAAGACAATCAACATGAAACAATGACTCACACACACAAGGCCGGCCACACATTCACACTAGAAGATCTGACCAACAGAGTTGCATACAGGCTGCATACGTTCCTGATTGGAATCTTAGGATGCTGCTCTGTTATGGGTCTGTTGGTCGGCATGCCACAATTGCAAAAATTGCACCACAAAGATATGACTAGGTCACTTGAACTACAGGTTCCATCACAGTGCAGTTCAAAAATTTCCTATGATATAAGCCTGATAAGTCAGCAGGTTGCTTCTGAACCAGATCACTTGATATAGTTGGAGTTCTGGAAATCGAATTTCAAAAAAAGTGGATAAACCAGTGGAATATATAAATCAAAGACAATGCATGTCATTCCTGAACTCATGTAGATAGTGATTATTGGGACTCTACAGCTTCAATTGAAGTCCTCAAGAACTGGGATGCAGTTGGAGGAATGTCTGTATGTCACTGCTGTCAGGCTGAATGCGATGTCAGTTCATTTGGCTGGACAGTGATGAATAACCTAAGGTAAGCGAAGTACAGAGTCCACTTTGAATATAGGGGTAACGGTGTCAGGCCGACATGATCACCCTGCCACGATGGAGTCTCTCCTTGTGTAGAAACAGGTGCGGGAGCTGGGGAGAGACGCAGTATTACTTGGTAGCTGCGCAGGCTCACACCACAAGAGGGCTATGTCTGGCATGGGAGCATCGCTATTGGCACACAGAGGGCCTTTGATGTATAGATATCAGCTCGATATTCAGCCCAGACCTCCCGGTGTTCACTGCCTTTTCTCTATCCCCTATTAACAAATAAACTTTTTAGCTCACCGTTAATTTTCCAAGCTGGAAAGCTGCTTTGTAACGGAAGACTGCTGCGGCCCATCAGTGGATAAGGTGAGCATGGAAGCCCAGTGTTCGCGTTCCGCTGCGGCGTGCCACGAGGAGGCAGCATGTACCATGCGTCGCGGACTTGTTACGCCATAGACAGGAGCTGGAACGCTACGGTGGCTCTTCCGGGTGGTGTGCGGCCGGCGTGTGACGTCAACGCGTTTCGCGTGCGTGACGCACGCTTCTTCAGGACGTCATTGGTTAGTACGGAAGATCAATATAAAGGGGTGGCCTGATTGGTAAGTGCAGACAGGTGACAGCACAACAGACATTCCTCCAATACTGCTTCCTATGTGATTAAAAAACCGGATGGTGTAGCACCATCTTGTGGTTAAAAACCGGTAATGCTAATTATTTCATATTTACTGGCTGGTTTTTGCGTGGCTCAGAGGCTTGATGCAACATAACAATTTAAGCAAAATCAACAAACATCTAGCGGTATGGTGGAATCACTTTAAGCCGATTTCATCATTTAATGCAAATATTGCTGCCATAGTTTGACTTCATTTACCGGGCATCATAACGATTACTCCCAAAGTTAAATCGGATAGACATAACACAGAGTATTAGAAGTTACATAAACTTCATAGGGGAGTCGTGGATCAAAATGGAATTCGGGTCAAACCAAGGACAGACATTTTTTACATATAGGGGAAGGAGATTTAACAGTATCATTTAGAATAATTCATAAGAAAGAACCGTATAGGTAGAGTTCAACATTATTTTCCCTAAATGGAAGGAACTGATTCCAATAATAGTATAAAATAAGGTAAGTCGACCAAGACAGTTATAGCATACAATCCAAGAAAGTGGGAAGGGCCCACACAAAATAAAGGACATAATGTACAGTCCAACTTGGTTACCGTGCAGCTAGAATGATGTCACATACAGAAACCAGTTACATAGTAAAGTATTTCGTTTATACTTAGTGTTGAGCGAACACGGACTGTATTATTCGTGTTCGTACCGAATAATTGGATTTTTGTTACCCGAACACGAACACGGACACTTTACTGTATATTCGGGTAAAAATCCGTGTTCGGTCGTTTTATTTCCGGGTTTTGCATGCTTTGGCGCTCTTTTCATGGCGGGCTTTCAACAGCCAATCAACAATCGTTTAACTGGTGTGCCTTAAGCCATCCCAGCCATGCCTGCAAATGTCTCAGTAGCTGTGATTGGCCGTCTGAAGCATGTGACCAAGTCTTTATAAGTTCGAGGCAGCCGCAGCGGCGTCATTATGCTGCTTAGATCAGGGACAGAGCACACATCAACGTGCTGGCTGCTGATTAGGGAAAGATAGGCAGGAAAAAACCATTTGTGTCCGGATAGAATTGAGGGACAGGTCGGAGTGTTTAGGCAGGGCGAGTTGTAGGCATTTTAGGGATAGAGTCTGCTGAATTATAGGGTCAGTGTGTTCTACAAACTACAATCGATATTGCTGTGTGGGGTGGGGTCTGCACTTAGTTCTCTTGATCTACGATCTCTTCTCAATCCTGTTAGGGACAGAGTCTGCTGAATTTTAGGGAAAGTGTGTTCTACAAACTACAATCGATATTGCTGTGTGGTGTGGGATAGGAGATAGGCAGGTGTCAGTGATCCACATCCATTTTTCTGTGTGTGGGCTGCAGTGAACACAATCTTTTTGGGGTGCAGTGAACACAATCCTTTTGGAGTGCAGTGAACAAAATCTTTGTGGGGTGCAGTGAACAAAACCTTTGTGGGGGTACAGTGAACACAATCTTTGTGGGGTGCAGTGAAGACAATCCTTGTGAGGTGCAGTGAAGACAATCCTTGTGGGGTGCAGTGAACAAAATCTTTGGGGGGTACAGTGAACACAATCTTTGTGGGGTGCAGAGAAGACAATCCTTGTGGGGTGCAGTGAACAAAATCTTTGGGGGGGTACAGTGAACACAATCTTTGTGGGGTGCAGTGAACAAAACCTTTGTGGGGTGCAGTGAACAAAATCTTTGGGGGGTACAGTGAAGACAATCCTTGTGGGGTGCAGTGAAGACAATCCTTGTGGGGTGCAGTGAAGACAATCCTTGTGGGGTGCAGTGAACAAAATCTTTGGGGGGTACAGTGAACACAATCTTTGTGGGGTGCAGTGAACAAAACCTTTGTGGGGTACAGTGAACACAATCTTTGTGGGGTGCAGTGAACAAAACCTTTGTGGGGTACAGTGAACACAATCTTTGTGGGGTGCAGTGAAGACAATCCTTTTGGAGTGCAGTGAACACAATCTTTGTGGGGTACAGTGAACACAATCTTTGTGGGGTGCAGTGAACAAAACCTTTGTGGGGTACAGTGAACACAATCTTTGTGGGGTGCAGTGAACACAATCTTTGTGGGGTGCAGTGAACAAAACCTTTGTGGGGTGCAGTGAACACAACCTTTGTGGGGTACAGTGAACACAATCTTTGTGGGGTGCAGTGAACAAAACCTTTGTGGGGTACAGTGAACACAATCTTTGTGGGGTACAGTGAACACAATCTTTGTGGGGTGCAGTGAACAAAACCTTTGTGGGGTACAGTGAACACAATCTTTGTGGGGTGCAGTGAACACAATCTTTGTGGGGTGCAGTGAACAAAACCTTTGTGGGGTGCAGTGAACACAACCTTTGTGGGGTACAGTGAACACAATCTTTGTGGGGTGCAGTGAACAAAACCTTTGTGGGGTACAGTGAACACAATCTTTGTGGGGTACAGTGAACACAATCTTTGTGGGGTGCAGTGAACAAAACCTTTGTGGGGTACAGTGAACACAATCTTTGTGGGGTGCAGTGAACAAAACCTTTGTGGGGTACAGTGAACACAATCTTTGTGGGGTGCAGTGAAGACAATCCTTTTGGAGTGCAGTGAACAAAATCTTTGTGGGGTACAGTGAACACAATCTTTGTGGGGTGCAGTGAACAAAATCTTTGTGGGGTACAGTGAACACAATCTTTGTGGGGTGCAGTGAAGACAATCCTTGTGGGGTGCAGTGAACAAAATCTTTGGGGGGTACAGTGAACACAATCTTTGTGGGGTGCAGTGAACACAATCTTTGTGGGGTGCAGTGAACACAATCTTTGTGGGGTGCAGTGAAGACAATCCTTTTGGAGTGCAGTGAACACAATCTTTGTGGGGTACAGTGAACACAATCTTTGTGGGGTGCAGTGAAGACAATCCTTGTGGGGTGCAGTGAAGACAATCCTTGTGGGGTGCAGTGAACAAAATCTTTGGGGGGTACAGTGAACACAATCTTTGTGGGGTGCAGTGAACAAAACCTTTGTGGGGTACAGTGAACACAATCTTTGTGGGGTGCAGTGAAGACAATCCTTTTGGAGTGCAGTGAACACAATCTTTGTGGGGTACAGTGAACACAATCTTTGTGGGGTGCAGTGAACACAATCTTTGTGGGGTGCAGTGAACAAAACCTTTATGGGGTGCAGTGAACAAAACCTTTGTGTGGTACAGTGAACACAATCTTTGTGGGGTGCAGTGAACACAATCTTTGTGGGGTGCAGTGAACACAACCTTTGTGGGGTACAGTGAACACAATCTTTGTGGGGTGCAGTGAACAAAACCTTTGTGGGGTACAGTGAACACAATCTTTGTGGGGTACAGTGAACACAATCTTTGTGGGGTGCAGTGAACAAAACCTTTGTGGGGTACAGTGAACACAATCTTTGTGGGGTGCAGTGAACAAAACCTTTGTGGGGTACAGTGAACACAATCTTTGTGGGGTGCAGAGAAGACAATCCTTTTGGGGTGCAGTGAACACAATCTTTGTGGGGTACAGTGAACACAATCTTTGTGGGGTGCAGTGAACACAATCTTTGTGGGGTGCAGTGAACAAAACCTTTGTGGGGTGCAGTGAACACAATCTTTGTGGGGTGCAGTGAAGACAATCCTTGTGGGGTGCAGTGAAGACAATCCTTGTGGGGTGCAGTGAAGACAAACAATCCTTGTGGGGTGCAGTGAACAAAATCTTTGGGGGGTACAGTGAACACAATCTTTGTGGGGTGCAGTGAACAAAACCTTTGTGGGGTACAGTGAACACAATCTTTGTGGGGTGCAGTGAACAAAACCTTTGTGGGGTACAGTGAACACAATCTTTGTGGGGTGCAGTGAAGACAATCCTTTTGGAGTGCAGTGAACACAATCTTTGTGGGGTACAGTGAACAAAACCTTTGTGGGGTACAGTGAACACAATCTTTGTGGGGTGCAGAGAAGACAATCCTTTTGGGGTGCAGTGAACACAATCTTTGTGGGGTACAGTGAACACAATCTTTGTGGGGTGCAGTGAACAAAACCTTTGTGGGGTACAGTGAACACAATCTTTGTGGGGTGCAGTGAACAAAACCTTTGTGGGGTACAGTGAACACAATCTTTGTGGGGTACAGTGAACACAATCTTTGTGGGGTACAGTGAACACAATCTCATACTTCTGAAGCTTTGAGGGTGCTGCCTGTTCTATACTCCTCCTCCTCCTCCTCATCCATCCTTTTAGGTGTACAAACAATAGTAATTGGGGCCTAGTGTGCTTCTGTACGTGTGAAAAACATACACTTTTTTTGATCATATTTCCTATTCCGTTATTCAATAAAAACCTTTGGGGCTCAATTAAATTGCGGAATAGTCTGTGTCGGTACGTGTGAGATCCACCTTTCCAAGTTTTTGGGGTTCATCTCATACTTCTGAAGCTTTGAGGGTGCTGCCTGTTCTATACTCCTCCTCCTCCTCTTCCTCATCCATCCTTTTAGGTGTACAAACAATAGTAATTGGGGCCTAGTGTGCTTCTGTACGTGTGAAAAACATACACTTTTTTTGATCATATTTCCTATTCCGCTATTCAATAAAAACCTTTGGGGCTCAATTAAATTGCGGAATAGTCTGTGTCGGTACGTGTGAGATCCACCTTTCCAAGTTTTTGGGGTTCATCTCATACTTCTGAAGCTTTGAGGGTGCTGCCTGTTCTATACTCCTCCTCCTCCATCCTTTTAGGTGTACAAACAATAGTAATTGGGGCCTAGTGTGCTTCTGTACGTGTGAAAAACATACACTTTTTTTGATCATATTTCCTATTCCGTTATTCAATAAAAACCTTTGGGGCTCAATTAAATTGCGGAATAGTCTGTGTCGGTACGTGTGAGATCCACCTTTCCAAGTTTTTGGGGTTCATCTCATACTTCTGAAGCGTTGAGGGTGCTGCCTGTTCTATACTCCTCCTCCTCCTCTTCCTCATCCATCCTTTTAGGTGTACAAACAATAGTAATTGGGGCCTAGTGTGCTTCTGTACGTGTGAAAAACATACACTTTTTTTTGATCATATTTCCTATTCCGCTATTCAATAAAAACCTTTGGGGCTCAATTAAATTGCGGAATAGTCTGTGTCGGTACGTGTGAGATCCACCTTTCCAAGTTTTTGGGGTTCATCTCATACTTCTGAAGCTTTGAGGGTGCTGCCTGTTCTATACTCCTCCTCCTCCTCTTCCTCATCCATCCTTTTAGGTGTACAAACAATAGTAATTGGGGCCTAGTGTGCTTCTGTACGTGTGAAAAACATACACTTTTTTTTGATCATATTTCCTATTCCGCTATTCAATAAAAACCTTTGTGGCTCAATTAAATTGCGGAATAGTCTGTGTCGGTACGTGTGAGATCCACCTTTCCAAGTTTTTGGGGTTCATCTCATACTTCTGAAGCTTTGAGGGTGCTGCCTGTTCTATACTCCTCCTCCTCCTCATCCATCCTTTTAGGTGTACAAACAATAGTAATTGGGGCCTAGTGTGCTTCTGTACGTGTGAAAAACATACACTTTTTTTGATCATATTTCCTATTCCGTTATTCAATAAAAACCTTTGGGGCTCAATTAAATTGCGGAATAGTCTGTGTCGGTACGTGTGAGATCCACCTTTCCAAGTTTTTGGGGTTCATCTCATACTTCTGAAGCTTTGAGGGTGCTGCCTGTTCTACACTCCTCCTCCTCCTCTTCCTCATCCATCCTTTTAGGTGTACAAACAATAGTAATTGGGGCCTAGTGTGCTTCTGTACGTGTGAAAAACATGCACTTTTTTTTGATCATATTTCCTATTCCGCTATTCAATAAAAACCTTTGGGGCTCAATTAAATTGCGGAATAGTCTGTGTCGGTACGTGTGAGATCCACCTTTCCAAGTTTTTGGGGTTCATCTCATACTTCTGAAGCTTTGAGGGTGCTGCCTGTTCTATACACCTCCTCCTCCTCCTCCTCATCCATCCTTTTAGGTGTACAAACAATAGTAATTGGGGCCTAGTGTGCTTCTGTACGTGTGAAAAACATACACTTTTTTTGATCATATTTCCTATTCCGTTATTCAAGAAAAACCTTTGGGGCTCAATTAAATTGCGGAATAGTCTGTGTCGGTACGTGTGAGATCCACCTTTCCAAGTTTTTGGGGTTCATCTCATACTTCTGAAGCGTTGAGGGTGCTGCCTGTTCTATACTCCTCCTCCTCCTCTTCCTCATCCATCCTTTTAGGTGTACAAACAATAGTAATTGGGGCCTAGTGTGCTTCTGTACGTGTGAAAAACATACACTTTTTTTTGATCATATTTCCTATTCCGCTATTCAATAAAAACCTTTGGGGCTCAATTAAATTGCGGAATAGTCTGTGTCGGTACGTGTGAGATCCACCTTTCCAAGTTTTTGGGGTTCATCTCATACTTCTGAAGCTTTGAGGGTGCTGCCTGTTCTATACTCCTCCTCCTCTTCCTCCTCATCCATCCTTTTAAGTGTACAAACAATAGTAATTGGGGCCTAGTGTGCTTCTGTACGTGTGAAAAACATACACTTTTTTTTGATCATATTTCCTATTCCGCTATTCAATAAAAACCTTTGGGGCTCAATTAAATTGCGGAATAGTCTGTGTCGGTACGTGTGAGATCCACCTTTCCAAGTTTTTGGGGTTCATCTCATACTTCTGAAGCTTTGAGGGTGCTGCCTGTTCTATACTCCTCCTCCTCCTCTTCCTCATCCATCCTTTTAGGTGTACAAACAATAGTAATTGGGGCCTAGTGTGCTTCTGTACGTGTGAAAAACATACACTTTTTTTTGATCATATTTCCTATTCCGCTATTCAATAAAAACCTTTGTGGCTCAATTAAATTGCGGAATAGTCTGTGTCGGTACGTGTGAGATCCACCTTTCCAAGTTTTTGGGGTTCATCTCATACTTCTGAAGCTTTGAGGGTGCTGCCTGTTCTATACTCCTCCTCCTCCTCATCCATCCTTTTAGGTGTACAAACAATAGTAATTGGGGCCTAGTGTGCTTCTGTACGTGTGAAAAACATACACTTTTTTTGATCATATTTCCTATTCCGTTATTCAATAAAAACCTTTGGGGCTCAATTAAATTGCGGAATAGTCTGTGTCGGTACGTGTGAGATCCACCTTTCCAAGTTTTTGGGGTTCATCTCATACTTCTGAAGCTTTGAGGGTGCTGCCTGTTCTACACTCCTCCTCCTCCTCTTCCTCATCCATCCTTTTAGGTGTACAAACAATAGTAATTGGGGCCTAGTGTGCTTCTGTACGTGTGAAAAACATGCACTTTTTTTTGATCATATTTCCTATTCCGCTATTCAATAAAAACCTTTGGGGCTCAATTAAATTGCGGAATAGTCTGTGTCGGTACGTGTGAGATCCACCTTTCCAAGTTTTTGGGGTTCATCTCATACTTCTGAAGCTTTGAGGGTGCTGCCTGTTCTATACTCCTCCTCCTCCTCTTCCTCATCCATCCTTTTAGGTGTACAAACAATAGTAATTGGGGCCTAGTGTGCTTCTGTACGTGTGAAAAACATACACTTTTTTTGATCATATTTCCTATTCCGTTATTCAATAAAAACCTTTGGGGCTCAATTAAATTGCGGAATAGTCTGTGTCGGTACGTGTGAGATCCACCTTTCCAAGTTTTTGGGGTTCATCTCATACTTCTGAAGCGTTGAGGGTGCTGCCTGTTCTATACTCCTCCTCCTCCTCTTCCTCATCCATCCTTTTAGGTGTACAAACAATAGTAATTGGGGCCTAGTGTGCTTCTGTACGTGTGAAAAACATACACTTTTTTTTGATCATATTTCCTATTCCGCTATTCAATAAAAACCTTTGGGGCTCAATTAAATTGCGGAATAGTCTGTGTCGGTACGTGTGAGATCCACCTTTCCAAGTTTTTGGGGTTCATCTCATACTTCTGAAGCTTTGAGGGTGCTGCCTGTTCTATACTCCTCCTCCTCTTCCTCCTCATCCATCCTTTTAAGTGTACAAACAATAGTAATTGGGGCCTAGTGTGCTTCTGTACGTGTGAAAAACATACACTTTTTTTTGATCATATTTCCTATTCCGCTATTCAATAAAAACCTTTGGGGCTCAATTAAATTGCGGAATAGTCTGTGTCGGTACGTGTGAGATCCACCTTTCCAAGTTTTTGGGGTTCATCTCATACTTCTGAAGCTTTGAGGGTGCTGCCTGTTCTATACTCCTCCTCCTCCTCTTCCTCATCCATCCTTTTAGGTGTACAAACAATAGTAATTGGGGCCTAGTGTGCTTCTGTACGTGTGAAAAACATACACTTTTTTTTGATCATATTTCCTATTCCGCTATTCAATAAAAACCTTTGTGGCTCAATTAAATTGCGGAATAGTCTGTGTCGGTACGTGTGAGATCCACCTTTCCAAGTTTTTGGGGTTCATCTCATACTTCTGAAGCTTTGAGGGTGCTGCCTGTTCTATACTCCTCCTCCTCCTCATCCATCCTTTTAGGTGTACAAACAATAGTAATTGGGGCCTAGTGTGCTTCTGTACGTGTGAAAAACATACACTTTTTTTGATCATATTTCCTATTCCGTTATTCAATAAAAACCTTTGGGGCTCAATTAAATTGCGGAATAGTCTGTGTCGGTACGTGTGAGATCCACCTTTCCAAGTTTTTGGGGTTCATCTCATACTTCTGAAGCTTTGAGGGTGCTGCCTGTTCTACACTCCTCCTCCTCCTCTTCCTCATCCATCCTTTTAGGTGTACAAACAATAGTAATTGGGGCCTAGTGTGCTTCTGTACGTGTGAAAAACATGCACTTTTTTTTGATCATATTTCCTATTCCGCTATTCAATAAAAACCTTTGGGGCTCAATTAAATTGCGGAATAGTCTGTGTCGGTACGTGTGAGATCCACCTTTCCAAGTTTTTGGGGTTCATCTCATACTTCTGAAGCTTTGAGGGTGCTGCCTGTTCTATACTCCTCCTCCTCCTCCTCCTCATCCATCCTTTTAGGTGTACAAACAATAGTAATTGGGGCCTAGTGTGCTTCTGTACGTGTGAAAAACATACACTTTTTTTGATCATATTTCCTATTCCGTTATTCAATAAAAACCTTTGGGGCTCAATTAAATTGCGGAATAGTCTGTGTCGGTACGTGTGAGATCCACCTTTCCAAGTTTTTGGGGTTCATCTCATACTTCTGAAGCTTTGAGGGTGCTGCCTGTTCTATACTCCTCCTCCTCTTCCTCCTCATCCATCCTTTTAAGTGTACAAACAATAGTAATTGGGGCCTAGTGTGCTTCTGTACGTGTGAAAAACATACACTTTTTTTTGATCATATTTCCTATTCCGCTATTCAATAAAAACCTTTGGGGCTCAATTAAATTGCGGAATAGTCTGTGTCGGTACGTGTGAGATCCACCTTTCCAAGTTTTTGGGGTTCATCTCATACTTCTGAAGCTTTGAGGGTGCTGCCTGTTCTATACTCCTCCTCCTCCTCTTCCTCATCCATCCTTTTAGGTGTACAAACAATAGTAATTGGGGCCTAGTGTGCTTCTGTACGTGTGAAAAACATACACTTTTTTTTGATCATATTTCCTATTCCGCTATTCAATAAAAACCTTTGTGGCTCAATTAAATTGCGGAATAGTCTGTGTCGGTACGTGTGAGATCCACCTTTCCAAGTTTTTGGGGTTCATCTCATACTTCTGAAGCTTTGAGGGTGCTGCCTGTTCTATACTCCTCCTCCTCCTCTTCCTCATCCATCCTTTTAGGTGTACAAACAATAGTAATTGGGGCCTAGTGTGCTTCTGTACGTGTGAAAAACATACACTTTTTTTTGATCATATTTCCTATTCCGCTATTCAATAAAAACCTTTGTGGCTCAATTAAATTGCGGAATAGTCTGTGTCGGTACGTGTGAGATCCACCTTTCCAAGTTTTTGGGGTTCATCTCATACTTCTGAAGATTTGAGGGTGCTGCCTGTTCCATACTCCTCTTCCTCATCCTCCCTTTAGGGTAGGAAAAAATTTAATCGGGCCTAGTCTGTGTTTGTACGTGTGAGATACACAGTTTTTTATCCTATTCCGCTATTCAAGACACACCCTTTTGGTGTAAAAAACATTAAATTGCGGCATAGTTTGCATATTTGACTGTGAGATACACCCGTGCGATACTGTTGTTCTTTTGTTCCGCTATTCAATAAAGACCTTTCTAGGGCAAGATCTTAAATTTCAGAAATATGAGGAGAGCGTCAAATAGGGGCCGTGGCCTGGGTCGTGGTGGTGCTGCTGCTAGAGCTCCTGTTGCAAGGAGAGGACGTGGTCGATCTGTGCCAGCTACACGCACAAGTGAAACACCTTCCTCAAGTGTGAGTAGGCGACAGAACCTGCATCAGTATTTGGTAGGGCATCATACGCCCCTAGAAGTGATGAGGCCAGAACAAGTGGAGGCGATAGTAGATTGGTTTGCTGCTGACAGTGCCTCCAGTTCCTTCACATTGTCTCCCACCCAGTCTACTGCAGAAAGGTCACAGTTGGCACCTGCAGCCGATGTCCAACCGTCTTTCACCTCACCCCCTTGCAAATCAGGCAAGCAGTCTGAGCCCCAAGTCATGCAGCAGTCTCTTCTTCTTTTTGATGACTCTGTCAGCAGGGTTTCCCAGGGCCATCCACCTAGCCCTGCCCCAGAAGTGGAAGAGATTGAGTGCAGCGATGCCCAACCACTTATTTCTCAAGATGAGTACATGCAAGGATCATTGCAGCACGTCTCCGATGATGACGAAACGCAGGTGCCAACTGCTGCGGCGTTCAGCATTGTGGAGACCGACAAGGAGGGCAGGGGTGAAGACTGGGTGGAAGATGATGTGGAGGACGATGAGGTCCTCGACCCCACATGGAATGAACATCATGCAGGTGACCTGAGTAGTTTGGAGGAAGAGGCGGTGGTCGCACAGAGCCACCAGCACAGCAGAAGAGGGAGCAGGGTGCAGAAGCGGAGCAGCCGTGCCCTAGACACTACGCCCGCTACTGCCCAACGCAGCAAGGGAACGAGCGCACCAAAGTCAGCTCAAAGGAGTTCTCTAGCGTGGAAGTTCTTTAGAAAATGTGCTGATGACAGGACACGAGTGGTTTGCACCCTGTGCAATCAGAGCTTGAAGCGAGGCATAAACCTTCTCAACCTGAGCACAACCTGCATGATCAGGCATCTAAGTGCAAAGCACGAGCTGCAGTGGAGTACACACCTTCAAAACCAAGAAACGTCTCTGGCTCATCCTGCTTCCTCTTCTGCTGCAGTCTCGGCCGCTCCAGCCACATCTGTAGTGATACCGGCACCTGCCACCCCGCAAACAGACGATCTGTCAGCAACACCACCACCTGGGTCACCAACAACCATCTCCACAATGTCCCGTGGAAGCGTTCAGCTTTCCATCTCCCAAACCCTTGAGAGGAAGAGGAAGTACCCCCCTACCCACCCGCAATCCCTGGCCCTGAATGCCAGCATTTCAAAATTATTGGCCTTTGAAATGCTGTCATTCCGTCTGGTGGAGACGCACAGTTTTAAAAACCTTATGTCGGTGGCTGTCCCACAGTACGTCGTGCCCAGCCGCCACTACTTTTCCAGGCAAGCCATCCCTTCCCTGCACAACCAAGTGGGGGAAAAAATCAGGTGTGCACTGCGCAACGCCACCTGTGCCAAGGTCCACCTAACTACCGATACGTGGACCAGTAAGCACGGTCAGGGGCGTTATATCTCCCTAACGGCACACTGGGTAAATGCAGTGGCGGATGGGCCTGAGGCGGATAGCAATTTGGCGCATGTCCTTCCACCACCGAGGATTGCAGGGCGCTTCAGTTTGCCTCCTGTTCCTAACTCCTCCTACTCCGCTTCCTCATCCTCTACCGCCTCCTCATCCGGACAGCGTAACACCTTCACCACCAACTTCAGCACGGCCAGGGGTAAACGACAGCAGGCAGTTTTACAACTTGCCTGTTTGGGGGACAAACCACACACCGCGCAGGAGTTGTGGAGGAGCATGGAACAGCAGACAAATGAGTGGTTGCTGCCAGCGAGCCTCAAGCCCGGCCTGGTGGTGTGCGATAACGGGAGAAATCTCATAGCAGCTCTGGGCCTAGCCGGTTTGACGCACATCCCTTGCCTGGCGCATGTGCTGAATTTGGTGGTGCAGAGGTTCCTTAAAAACTACCCCGATATGTCAGAGCTGCTGCAGAAAGTGCGGGCCGTTTGTGCGCACTTTCGGCGTTCTCACCCTGCTGCTGCTCGCCTGGCAGCGCTGCAGCGTAACTTCGGCCTTCCCGCTCACCGCCTCATATGTGACGTGCCCACAAGGTGGAACTCCACCTTGCACATGCTGGAAAGACTGTGCGAGCAGCAGCAGGCCATAGTGGAGTTTCAGCTGCAGCACGCACGCGTGAGTCGCTCTGCGGAACAGCACCACTTCACCACCAATAACTGGGCCTCCATGCGAGACCTGTGTGCCTTGTTGCGCTGTTTTGAGTACTCCACCAACATGGCCAGTGGCAATGACGCCGTTCTCAGCTTAACTATCCCACTTCTATGCCTCCTTGAAAAAACAATTCGGGCGATGATGGAAGAGGATGTGGCACAGGATGAGGAGGAGGAGGAGGATGAAGAGGTAACATTTCCAAGGCTTTCAGGGCAGTCATTCGCAAGGGGCTCCGAGGGTGGGTTCCTGCACACACAAACGCCAGGGACACAATTGTCCAGCAGGGGCACAGTTCTGGAGGATGAGGAGGATGAGGAGGAGGAGGAGCTGGAGGAGGAGATGGAACCATGTTCACAGCAGGGTGGCACCCAGGCCAGCTCATGGCCATCACTGGTGCGTGGCTGGGGGGATACAGAGGACACGGACGATACACCTCCCACAGAGGACAGCCTTTCGTCGCCTCTGGGCAGCCTGGCACACATCAGCGATTACATGCTGCAGTGTCTCCACAACGACCGCCGAGTTGCCCACATTCTAACTTGTGCTGATTACTGGGTGGCCACGCTGCTGGATCCCCGTTGCAAGGACAACGTACCGTCCTTAATTCACTCACTGGAGCGCGATCGCAAGATGCGCGAGTACAAGCGCACGCTGGTAGACGCGATGCTGCTGGCATTCCCATCTGACAGCGGGGCCACAGTGGAAGCACAAGGCAGAGGAGGAGGAGGAGGAGGTCGCCAACTCAACCAGGGCACCGCCAGCACCTCAGAAGGCAGGGTTAGCATGGCCGAAATGTGGAAAAGCTTTGTCAGCACGCCACAACAAACAGCAGCACCAGCAGCTCAGATGGAACGTCTTAGCAGGAGGCAGCATTTTACCAACATGGTGGAGCAGTATGTGTGCACACGCCTACATGTAGTGAATGAGGGGTCTGCCCCCTTCAACTTCTGGGTCTCCAAATTGGGCACATGGCCTGAGCTTGCCCTTTACGCCTTGGAGGTGCTGGCGTGCCCTGCAGCCAGTGTATTATCTGAACGGGTATTTAGCACGGCTGGGGGTGTTATAACAGACAAGCGCAGCCACCTGTCCAGAGACAATGTGGACAAGCTCACGTTCATTAAAATGAACCAGGCATGGATCCCACGGGACTTTTCCGTACCTTGTGCAGAATAGCAATGGATACCGACCTTACCCAGCCATTGTTCCATTTTTGCTCTGTCTCACTCTTTTGGGGTGTATCCTCATTTAAAATTTGTGAAAAGAAGCAGTGTTGGCTACCTCGTCCTCCTCCTCAGGGCCAGATTAACGTAGGGGCTATTGGAGCTGCAGCTCCATGCAGGCCCCTACCTTTTATATAGGCCCCGGGTTGGCCATATTCACTGTGACCGCTCTTCTGTCACTTGTAAACACAGAAGTCTGGCTTCTATGCTCGCTTCCCCAGGCAGCACCCTCAGAACCTCCCCACACAGCGTGAAGGCCGGACAAGGAGGGACAGTTGCCGATGCATGGATGTGTTTATGGGCTTCAGAGACAGCATCCCATGTTGAATTAGGCATGCATGGCTGCACCCTTCCTCCTCTGGGTGCATGCCAAGGCACGGCCCTTAAGGCCCTTCAAAATCCTCAGCACCAAGACCATGATGCTCTTAATCCGGCCCTGGTCCTCCTCCACCGCCGCTTCCACCTACACCGCCCATAGGTGTGCGCAGCCTATTGCATTAGGGTGTGCACCCCAAAGTTGAAATACACATGCATGTGTTTGCCTACATGTACATGGCCCCGATACATTACTCTCCCTGCTGGCAAAGAGAAATAGAGCAGAGCAGGTGCGAGGGAGATCTTTCCCATCTCCTCACTGGCAAACAGAGCGATAATGCTATGTGCCCTAGGTGATTAGGGTGTGCCCAGGTACACCAGGCACACCCTGTGCGCACGCCTATGACACCGCCACATCCACCACCACCTCAACCTCCCTCCTACTCCATATGGGCCTCGTCCTTCAGAGATGAAGAACATTGTTTTATTTTTCTGGTTTTTTTTTGTTGTTTTAAGTTATTTCCCTATCCACATTTGTTTGCAGAGCACTTGCCATGCTCTTAACTACGTTTTGCTGCCATTTGCAGCACTCTAGCCCTTTCCATTGGTGTTTTAGAGCCATTTTAGTGCCTTAAAGTTCGGGTCCCCATTGACTTGAATGGGGTTCGGTGTCCGGGAAAAGTTCGGTTAAAGTCCGGGACACGGACCCGGACTTTTTTTTAAAGTTCGGCCGAACCCGTCGAACACGGACATCTAGGTGTCCGCTCAACCCTATTTATACTATATTAGAACTCTATTCTCCTATAATTGGATTCACCCATACACCTCTTTCCTATCATAAAAAAACAATTTATCTATCCCAGCCATGTCCACCTAACCTTCAGCAGTCCCTTGATTTATGGTTCCAAAAAGACACGGAGGCTCATCTCAGTGTTCAGGCCTAGAGGAACTAAAGTCTGGAGTCTAAATATCCAGGCTTTCTCCTCTTTTAACAGGACTTTATCAAAGTCTCCTCTCCTGGAGGATATCTTAAGGGCCCAGAAGCCTATTACCTTCAGGCCTGAAGGATCACTGTTATGCTTCTCGGCAAAGTGTGTGCCGATGGGAGTATCTTCTTTGAGACGCACACTTTTGAGGTGTTCTCCTATTCTAATGCGTAGTTGCCTTTTGGTCTTTCCTACATACATTTTGTGGCATGGGCACTTGATGATATACAATACCCGGGAGGTGGAACAGTTTATGAAGGACTCAATGCTATAGATGGCCTTAGCTGTAGAATCAGTATAGACTTGTGTTTTAATTACATGGCCACAGATCTGACAGTGACCACATGGGTGCATCCCCTTTAGGGGTTGCAATTCAGTAAGCCAATTTGTTTTAGGGGTACGTATAAACCCGGAGCGCACCAGGTGGTCATTGAGGTTTGTGGCCCTCTTGGCCGTCAGAAGTGGTCGTGGACCCACTATGTTTTTCAGTTGTTCATTTTTCTGCAGTATATGCCAATGAGATTGAAGTATATGTCTTACTTTGTCCCAATGGCAACCGTATTTGGTGATCAAACGCGGTAGATTGGGATTTTCCAACTTTGTTTTTTTTTGGGTCAGTAAACTATCTCTATCCCTGACCGCTGCTTTTTTCCTGGCCCTCCTGATCACTCGGTGTGAATATCCTCGCTCACGGAACCTCGCATATAACTCTTTGGATTCCCAGATATAGTCCTCACCGAATGAGCAGTTACGTTTAATACGAGTAAATTGTCCCACTGGGATCCCCATTTTTAGGCTGATTGGATGGTAACTGTCAGCCCTAAGAAGGGTGTTGGCAGCCGTTGGTTTTCGAAATGTAGTGGTAACTAGTTTACCTTCCCTAAATTCAACCTTTAAATCCAGGAAGGAAATTGTTTTCCTATCCGCAATGTGGGTCAATCGAATGTTACGTGAGTTAGCATTGAGTTCTGACATAAACTGCTCCAGCTCGAGTGGTGTACCGTCCCAAATCATGAGCACGTCGTCTATGTACCTCAGCCAGGTGAGGGCATGGCTGAGGTACATAGACGAGGTGTACACCACTTCCTCTTCCCCCATGCCCAAATGTAGACAGGCATAGGAAGGAGCCCATGGGGCTCCCATAGCCGTTCCTCTAATTTGTTGATAGAAGTGGTTAGAGAACTGGAAGACATTATTCAGTAAAGAAAATTCGAGTAATTCCAGAAGGAATTCGTTCTGTGGACCCTTTAGGGGAAATTGTTGTTCCAGAAAGTGATATACTGAAAGTAGTCCCCAAGGGTGGGGGATAGAGGTGTAGAGGGACTCCACATCTATACCTACAAGTAGGATATCAGTGGTGAACTCAAGATCTTTGATCTTGTTCAGGACGTCCCCCGTATCTCTCACATACGAGGGAAGGTCCAGAACAAGATCCTTGATCAATGAGTCAAGGTATTTACCAATCCTATCCAGTGGATCCCCACAGGCAGACACAATGGGTCTGCCCGGGGGGTCCACTGGATTTTTGTGTATTTTAGGTATGATATAGAATGTGGGTATATTATACTCTGCCACTTGCAAGTATGTTTTCTCCCTGGTGCTAATCAATCCAGCTTCATGGGCAAACCCCAGTTTTTCATTGATATTGAGGACTAATTCTGGTAGTGGATTAGAAAGGAGTTTTTTGTAGGTTGCTTTATCTGACAGAAGACGTAGCGCTTCTTTTTCATAGTTATCGACTGTAAGCAACACCACATTTCCCCCTTTGTCACTTTTTTTAATAATTAAATCACTTGCCTTTTTGAGGTCACGTAAAGCGGTTCTTTCATCAATCTTTCCCAATCAACCAATTTTAGGTCTTCTTCCACAAGCATTAAGAAAGAGTTTAGCCATTTGTTGGTAAAGAATTTGGGCATCGTGGTAGAACGTATGCTAATATTGCTCTTTCTCAATTTGTCAATGTCTTGAGGGACCTCAGCTTCCTCCGAAAACTCACCGGCTTCGTCTAGTAGTGACTCTAAAGCTGACAGGGCTTCTTCTTCTTTTGTATTTAGTTGTGATTCATGTGAGGTCGCAGCACTTCCATCATGCACTAATCTGTAATAGACCTTCCTGAGGTAAAGACACAAGTCTTTATAAACCTCAAAGTGATCCATGCATGAGGTTGGTGAGAAGGAGAGACCCTTAGTGAGGACGGAGATATGGAATTAATTTAGAAAGAAATTAGACAGATTAATAATTTTTGAGTCATGGGAACCCTCAGTTGTTAAGGGAAGGGAGATCTCTTCATGATTTATAGACTGAGTGGGACTGCTCGTTATCGACGATTCCGGGGTCTGGTTCGTTGTTCCCAGACATTCCCTTGATCTCCTAGTTTTTCTCTTTCTTTTTCTTTGCCTCCTTTGCTCTTTTTGGGTCCCTTTTTTAAGATTCCCTTTGGGGTATTGGGCGGAGAGACATCCTCCGCCATACCTTCCCTTAAAAAAGTGACCGAGCGATCATCGTCATCACTTCCTGAGGGCATAGATTCATAGCTGGAATAATTCCTATAACTCCCTCCTCTTCTTCTCGACCTGTTCCGTCTATTTTTGGAAGCTAGGTCAAAAATTTACCCCCGGGCCCAATCGTCTAGATCTCTTTGGAATTTTGACTGCTTAAGACTTTTTAGATTTTTTTGGGTTCTCTCTATTTCCTTTTTAAGGAAATCATTCAACTTCTGGAATTCTTCCAGTTCTTTGTGTGGTTCTAGTTTTTCTAATATGATTTTAGTTTCTTCCTGAATCTCTTCCAGTTGTATTTTTTCTTCTTCCACTATTAACGCCATGACCCTAATACCATGGGCTATGCACTCTGTTTTCCACTTTTCTAAAAAGCGTTCTGTATGTAAGTGCATGGCTGGTATGACTCTCTCACGTAAACCTCTTGGTATAATACCCTGTGTTATGTACGATTCCAATGACAATACATCCCATTTTCTATTAAGGGACCTCACAAGTAGCTTCTTGTGGTCCCTAAATAGATTTTTCAGGTCCCCATGGGGCTCCGTATCTTTAGTATTGTCAAAAGTAGACCTGATTTCTGCATCTAGGGAGTCTCCTAGCATAAATGCCATACTTGTAGCTTTTCACAGGCTGGAACTGAACTACTATCCCAGCTATAATATTGTTCAACGATTGATGATTAAGAAGTCACCACTATTGCCTGCCCTAGAGCCACGCCAAAAAACCAACATATAGTCAATGGTACTCTATTTATGTAAAGAAGCATTTACCAAGAAAGCCTAGTATAGTTGATTATCAGGAAAATGAACCAATATTCATTAATCTACATTTCATAAAAATATATTGACAATGTGTCTAATTTGCTCTTCCAATCTAGACGGTATCTCTAAAGGGCAGGTGTACAAAGAAGATCCTTAATGGATCAAAATGCAATAGAGAATAAGTAAAAGGTGTACACCAGGCCTTGAGACTGTGGTGTCTGTGTTTACTAGACACACTCCGTCTGGAGACTAGTCAATGTACCAAATGGCCTCTAATAAAGCATGGGGAGCCACCGCAGCCAAATTGCAGGAACGAAATCAGAAGGGATGGGGGCTAAAGAGCGACCCCCTAGAACGGCTGCATAAAGGGATGCTCACACCAACTGTGTAAATTTTGAAAAATCTTTATTGAAGAGCAAAAAGACACATTGTCTAAAATTACCCCTTGTGGGGGAAACAATATACAGTACATAAAAAGGTTCAATGGTGAAGATAAACAACAAACAAGACAATCAACATGAAACAATGACTCACACACACGAGGCCGGCCACACATTCACACTAGAAGATCTGACCAACAGAGTTGCATACAGGCTGCATACGTTCCTGATCGGAATCTTAGGATGCTGCTCTGTTATGGGTCTGTTGGTCGGCATGCCACAATTGCAAAAATTGCACCACAAAGATATGACTAGGTCACTTGAACTACAGGTTCCATCACAGTGCAGTTCAAAAATTTCCTATGATATAAGCCTGATAAGTCAGCAGGCTGCTTCTGAACCAGATCACTTGATATAGTTGGAGTTCTGGAAATCGAATTTCAAAAAAGTGGATAAACCAGTGGAATATATAAATCAAAGACAATGCATGTCATTCCTGAACTCATGTAGATAGTGATTATTGGGACTCTACAGCTTCAATTAAAGTCCTCAAGAACTGGGATGCAGTTGGAGGAATGTCTGTATGTCACTGCTGTCAGGCTGAATGGGATGTCAGTTCATTTGGCTGGACAGTGATGAATAACCTAAGGTAAGCGAAGTACAGAGTCCACTTTGAATATAGGGGTAACGGTGTCAGGCCGACATGATCACCCTGCCACGATGGAGTCTCTCCTTGTGTAGAAACAGGTGCGGGAGCTGGGGAGAGACGCAGTATTACTTGGTAGCTGCGCAGGCTCACACCACAAGAGGGCTATGTCTGGCATGGGAGCATCGCTATTGGCACACAGAGGGCCTTTGATGTATAGATATCAGCTCGATATTCAGCCCAGACCTCCCGGTGTTCACTGCCTTTTCTCTATCCCCTATTAATAAATAAACTTTTTAGCTCACCGTTAATTCTCCAAGCTGGAAAGCTGCTTTGTAACGGAAGACTGCTGCGGCTCATCAGTGGATAAGGTGAGCATGGAAGCCCAGTGTTCGCGTTCCGCTGCGGCGTGCCACGAGGAGGCAGCATGTACCATGCGTCGCGGACTTGTTACGCCATAGACAGGAGCTGGAACGCTACGGTGGCTCTTCCGGGTGGTGTGCGGCCGGCGTGTGACGTCAACGCGTTTTGCGTGCGTGACGCACGCTTCTTCAGGACGCCATTGGTTAGTACGGAAGATCAATATAAAGGGGTGGCCTGATTGGTAAGTGCAGACAGGTGACAGCACAACAGACATTCCTCCAATACTGCTTCCTATGTGATTAAAAAACCGGATGGTGTAGCACCATCTTGTGGTTAAAAACCGGTAATGCTAATTATTTCATATTTACTGGCTGGTTTTTGCGTGGCTCAGAGGCTTGATGCAACATAACAATTTAAGCAAAATCAACAAACATCTAGCGGTATGGTGGAATCACTTTAAGCCGATTTCATCATTTAATGCAAATATTGCTGCCATACAACTATCAGAGTGCACTCTGTTCTAACGGGGGGCCCCCTTTATAATGAATTGCAAGCGTCTCCTGGAGAATGAGGCCTCACTTGTCTTCACCGGCAAGGAATTCCCCACAATCCGAGGAAAGTATTTGTAATCCAATAAAGGCAGAGATGATGAACTGTATTCCCCAAAGCAATCAATAGTTGCAATCCACAGAGTAGCAAACTTAACAAATCCTAATGCGTCACAATAGGTTAACAGCCTAGTACTGAGTAGAGGGCTTGAGGCCTGGTTCACCCACTTCGCACTATATGTATATCTGCAGTGTCCAGTGGTTTATCAGGATGTCAGTATGGCCTTAGGAAAGTGCACAGTTTAGTTGTCCTGCCCTGACTCAGTCTAGATCTGTGTTTAACAGAGATGTGGATACTGGATGTCTCTCACCCAAACCGGGAGCTCCGCTCTCTTCTGCGACCAGGCCCCACTCCTCTCAGAGTCTCCGTCCGCCTGTCGGCAACCTTCCGCTCGGTCACGTTACCGAGACTTCCTCTGCTCACTCACACTCCGGCTTCACTCCAGTGTCCACCACTAGGCCTCGGCCTAAGTTCCTGCGATCCACAGCAGCTCTTCCCCTTCTTCTCAGTACGCTGTCCTTGAGGCAAGAGAGCGAAATGGAGTCCCACCCCCCATTATATAGACACTCCCAGCAAGCTCCACGCATCCTATTGCTCCCTGGGAAAAGGGTCTCTCTCTCTCTCTCAGCAGTCTATGATCTTGCTCCTCCCGTACTACATCTCCCATTAAGCCAAAGTCACTGCCTTTGCAGAACTTTAATAACAATAACAGTTTGAAAAACACCAGCCGTGCGACCCGGCTACATCCTCCCCCCACTTAAACATCTTTGGTCCCCCAAAGATAAGGAGATTCTTCTCTGGAAAAAGGCAAAGGCTGACCCATATGAAAAGTCTTAATCAACCATTTAAAATAGCATTCATTGTAACTGAACTAATTAATAAAATCACTATCTAGTAATTTACTGTACACACTATCAAAAAAGTCTGGATCACTCTCACAGAAGGCTAACAAAAAGTCAGCAACCAATTTAATAGTGTCAGTGGGTGGAACAGAACTTTCTGCTTGAGAGTCATCAATAGAGGGGACAGTCAATGATATAGACCGTTGTGTCATAGAGATTTGTTCTTCAGGACTTTCCCCCAAGGTACTATAGGTCAGTCGTTTGGGAGGATAAATCTCTCTTCATAGTCTAGTGGATATTCCACTATCATGCTCAATAGCACTTTCCTCTGTTGAAGACTCAGGATCCACTGATACTTCTTGTCTGTCTTCAAAAGAGTCCACTCCCTCAGAAGATGAAAATATTTCAGGCTCTTGGCTCCTGTAAAGAATGTTCAATAACAGACTCGTCTAATCTAGATGAGGGAGAATCCGCAGAAACATTGTCAGTAGGTGATGGATCCTCAGGGACCAATACAGGCTCCTTTTCTGTCTGCCTTGGCTCCACACTTCTCACAGGGGAACTGTGTCCCTGATTGAGATCTCTTTTAGGGAGAGGGGCAGGGGTCCACTCAGGAATGGGTAGAGATGAACTGGGAGGAAACTTTTTGTACTGAGATTTAAATGTCACTACTGTGCTTCTCACTGTTGTCCTTGATGGAGGCTCTGAGAGTAGGAAGAAAAACCCCTCTACCAAGATGGACTCCTACACACACAGAACCACAGCAGAACAAGGCATGTTAATGGGGAAGATATTAGTGGCAGAGAGATCACAGGAAATGCTTCCAGGGCCTTAATCAGGGGGGACAGCTTATACACTTGTAGAGGGCCCAGGCATCCCGAGGGGCCGGCCGCCCAGCAGGGCCAGCAGAAGGCAAGGGCTGGTGCAGGGGCATCTTGTGGCTGCGCTGGCTTTCTGTATGCATACGAGTTGGCGGCTGCTGCTGCCATTGTCATTGAGCTCACATTGGGCTGTTTGCTGCCACCTCTGGCTACTTCCTGCATGTGCATTCTTTGTGTGTGTTGTCTGTACTGTATTGTGGACTGTACTCAGCTCTCCATGTCTCAGCAACATGTGGAAACAAGACCGGAGACTAAAAAGACCACCTTACAAGTAAGGGTTGCTGTACAAGTGAAGGGTGTGTGTGTGTGTCTGTGTGTGTGTATGCAGGTACTGTATGTGTGTGTATTTGCGTGTGTGTCTGTGTGTGTACATGTGTTTGTGTGTGTATATGTGTGTGTGTGTGTGCGCGCGTGTACATGTGTTTGTGTGTATGTGTGTACATGTGTGCGTGCGTGTTTGTGTGTGTACATGTAAGTGTACAGGTGTGTGTTTACATGTGTGTGTGTCTGTGTGTGTGTCATATATATATATATATATATATATATATATATATATATATATATATATATATATATACACACATGTGAGAGGGGGCTGAGTGCATACAGGTGTGAGGGGGGGGGGGGGTGAGTGCGTACAGGTGTGAGGGGGGGTTGAGTGCGTATAGTCGTGAGGAGGGTGTTGAGTGAGTACAGGTGTAAGGAGGGGGGGTGAGTGCGTACAGGTGTGAGGGGGGGTTGAGTGGGTATAGTTGTGAGGAGGGTGTTGAGTGAGTACAGGTGTGAGGAGAGGGACTGAGTGCATACGGATGTGAGGGGGGCTGAGTGCGTACAGGTGTGAGGAGGGGGTTGAGTGGGTACAGGTGTGAGGAGGGGGGCTGAGTGCATACGAGTGTGAGGGTGGCTGAGTGCGTACAGGTGTGAGGAGGGGGGGTTAAGTGCTTACAGGTGTGAGGAGGGGGTTAAGTGTGTACAGGTGTGAGGAGGGGGGCTGACTGCGTACGGGTGAGGGGGGCTGAGTGTAAAGAGGTGTGAGGAGGGGGGTTAAGTGCATACAGGTATGAGGAGTGGGTTGAGTGTGTACATGGGTGAGGGGGGCTGGGTGCGTACACGGGCAAGGGGGGCTAGATCCACACACGGGCAAGGGAGGGCTGAGTGCGTACATGTGTGAGGGGGGCTGAGTGGATACAGCTGCTGGATTGGGTCGTGTGGGGAAGGGAAGGTGTGGGATCCAAATTACTCTTTTCCATGTTTAAGAGCCCCCAAACGGAGAGTGATAATGACTTGACCCAGATGCTCCACATATTGACCCTTGTTTTGAGACAGGAGGAGAAGGTCGTTTAAGTAATGATGGAGTTGAATACCTTTGATTCTTATCAAGGCTACAACTGCCAACAAGACTTTTGAAAACGTACGGGGCGATGTGGGAAGCCCAAAGGGGAGACAGGTGAATTGTAGGTGAGACTGCCCAATGGCAAACCGGAAAAACTGTTGGAAGTTCCATGCAACGGGAACATGGAACTAAACATCTTTTAGGTCTATTGATGCTAGCCAATCTCCCGCCTGGACCGACTGCTGGATTGTTAGAAGTGTCTCCATCTTGAACCTCTCCCTCCTGATAAACCAATTTAGATGGGTAAGATCTATGACAGCCCTCCAAGTACCATTCTTTTTCTGCACCATGAAGAGAGGTGATCAGATTCCCTGCCCCCACTCGTCCTCCAGAATGGGAATTGCGGCACACTGAGATACCAGGGATTCCATGTAGGATAGAAACGTCTGCCTTTTTTCTGCTGAAAGGGGCAGGGAAGTGGGGACGAATCTGGGCCTGGGAACACTGCTGAAAGCCGAAGTATGACCAGAAGAAACTGTTCTGATGGTCCAGGAATCCCAGATTGAGGCTGCCCAGTCATGCCAAAAGTGGAGCAGATAAGCCCCAACCTGATATGTCTGAGCGGGCGCAATCTCAAAAGGACTTGGAGGCCTTTCGGTCCCCAGTAGAGCCACTTTTGGGGGGTTTCCAAAAAAAAGGACTGTCTTGACTTCCAGCTTCTCCTGAACTCCTTGCTGGGCTTGTAGCTACGTGCCTCCCTAGCACAATCTGGGATCTACTTCCTGGGTTGAGCCCATTTATGATTCAGTAGGCGCCAGCCTTGAGGAAGGAACCCTGACCTACCACCTGTGGCCCGAGCTATGGCACTATCTAACTTTTTCCCAAAGAGGGAAGAACCCTGAAACGGGATACGGCACCACACCTGTTTGGATGCAGGGTCAGCTACCCAAGGCCAAAGCCAAAGCCAAAGGGCATGCTTGGGGATGACCGTGGAGAGCATAACTCAGGCCACCAGGTGGATGATGTCAATGGAAGCCTCTCCCAAGAAGGCTGAGGCCATCTTCAGCTCCTGAATAGGAGAGCTTCTGGCCATCTCTTCCGAGATGCTCCTAAGGGTCCCATCCCTGTTGTCTGCCCATATCTCCATCGCTTTGGACATTGCTGCTAGGGCTAAGACCAGTTTGCATGCCGGCTGTTAGATAAACTCGCTTGAGGTCAGAATCCGGAGCGTCTTTGAATGACACTGTATCCTCTAACGGAAGGGTCACATGCTTGACAAGCCTCATCACAGCCGTGTCCACGAGAGGTGGAGACTCCAGGTGTTTCAACTCTTCCTCCTTAAAGGGATACAGTTTGGACATCTTGAAGAGCATGGAGTTTTTCCTTTCCACTTTACTCCACACGTCCATGATGACTTCTCCCAGCTCTCCCAGAAACTGAAAATTCAATCTCTCTCTGTTAAGCTGTTAAAAGAATATACTTTGTTAAGGGGAAGAGACCACTGGATCTTCCAACTTTAGAGCTTCTCTCACTGCCCTGACCAGGGGAGGAACTAGGCCAAAGTTGAAGCCCAGACAGGGATCTTCTACCTTTGAATCGCTGTCTGAGAAAATGGCCAAAGGGCGGCTTGGTTGTGAGGACTCCAAGGTGTTTTGACTCTGTGCGCCTCTGGATGGAGAGCGTGGAAGATCCAAGGCCAGACTCTGGACATGGCTAACTCTTAATTCACTTAGGGAATCCCTAAGGATCCATTTCACCACAGATTCTAGCTGTTGGTCTGAGCTACCTTTTTCTGCCGCAGCCTGGGAAAATCCGCGATCACACAGGGATCTCCCATTTGGAACTTGAGAGCCGCATCCCCAGCACCCTGTCTTGTCTGGGTGATTAGAGGATCCGGGTAAGGAGGCTGGGTCCCTACTGTGACACCTTGAGCAAGAAGGGGACCTGCGCCTGGACCTTGAGGAAGAGTGCCTGTGTTGCGATTTTGAATGACCATCTTCTATGCATGCGGTACATTGGGGATAAGACCTAGAAGGGCTGCAAAAGAAAAAGGAGAGAAAGAAACACACAGAAAGCAAGGGGCATGATGCACCGTCTCCCCCCTCCCCAGCAACCACCACAACCGTACCCCGGCATATAAACCCACTAAGTACCTGCTGAGAGAGGGCTGGAGGCTTCCATCTCTGGACACTGACTTGCAAGAACTGAGGCGGACAACCGAATCAGAGAGGAGGGGGGCAACATACTGCCTAAAGAAGCAAGTTCTACCTTGCTACCACCTTCCTGGACCCTGGGGAAGTTGCCGCCTGGCCCAAGATCATTCCCACAGGCTGCCAGGACTGTATCCCTTTTGAAATTAGCTCCTTGGCTGACGTCATTGCCAGCGCCGCTCGGCGGTGCACTGCGCATGCCCGACCGCGCCATCTTGCCACTACTGCCTACGCACGACCAAGCCTCGCTCCAGAGACAACCGCGATACGCAGACAGGACACACAGCGGCGGCTTGGAACGCGGAAGCAGACCAGCTGTGATGGCCGAGCACCAGGGAAGAGGAGGAGAGTAGGGAAATACACACACTAAAACAAAAAAAAAGCATACACATGAGAAGCTGCTGCCATGGAAAGTATGTCTTACCACTCCGACACTGTAATCCAGGACCAGGGAGGCACACACCGGACTTTGGGGAAAATATGTCCGCCCGCAGCAGCTGGACAATTTGGCCAACAGTTCACCTGCCAGTCAGTGATCAGGCATTTAGCACTTATTCCATTGTCCACTCCATACCCTGCTAATAGCAAGAGCCTATAGGAGTATTTAGACCTTTCTCCCTTGGCCGCCGCTTGTCTGGCCTTAATCTGATCTTTCAGTTTTGGTAGGAACAGGGCACCATACAGGTGCTCCGGAGGAGGACAAAAAAGGAACACGGATGCTGAACAGGAGCAAAGATTTATGGGAGTGGGGTCCTACAGGGTAGGAATGGAGGTGGGGCTAAAACCAAAACGTATGCTGCCATGGAGTCTGTCAGGAAAATGCACTTTTTATGTTTCAAAAAGTGTTTCTCAGTACTAAACCGTTCATCCAAATTTTAAATTGCTGCATTTCTAATTTTTTCAAAAGCCAATACAAAGGAATAGTAGTGGTAAAAAAAATGCACTTGTGGGTTGAACTAATCACTTTTTTTTGCCTAATTCCCAGGGGGCATGACAGGGGTGTCCTATGCCTTAATACGTTTGCTAATTGATGACCCTTGTTTGCATTTCAAAATGTTGGGTGTTATCCATTACCTACAGTATAAAGGGTAAATGTCTTCTGAGTTTTTCTCAATGCGGTTCTCCTTTTAATTGGATACATCTGACTGCAGATTTAAAGCAGAATTATATTGAGAAAAATAAATCTTGTTAGAGACCCTCTCCCCTCCTCGATATACTCATTTAGTCTAGAGGTATCTTAAAGCGGATCTTCACTCTATCCTCCCCCAATCCCCCCTCCCCCCACTTACCTTGTTGCTACTCCTGCACAGTTAAGGTACTCACCTGCCCATCAGATCCAGCTTTGTCCTGCTAAGATCTGCTTCCCTTCTGCTCTTAATCAATCTCACACTGCCATCTTCTTTGGTGAAGTCATCGGGAAGCTGGCGGCTCTCCGATGACATGCTGCTAGGCCCTGCCCCCCTACTTTCTTCCCAAAGAAAGTCTAAGCCTCCTGGGATATGTGACATCATAACTGATAATTTCTTTGTCAGTGGGCAAACGTACAAAATCAGCAGGGGATCAAATACTTTTTTTCCTCACCGTACTTGAACCTGGCTGTGTTTTTGCTTATGTGCTTTTTAATTAATAAACCCGACCCACATGTTTGTCTTTCTTCTTGCAGTTTGTTGTGTCAGGTTTTATATATATGTGGATCTCAGAACAAGGTGGGCTGCTAGGGATGTTTAGGCTGAGTCTGTACCGCTTATGGCAGGTAGTGGGACATGTGGAGTTGTAGCGTAAGTGGCACTCCTGGTAACCAGCAAGAAAGAAATCCTTTTGTGACAGCCAATGTAATTTCCTTTTCACTTGTTAAAACAGTGCCGGACATACAACATCACATATTTGTTTAAAAAGCTGTAACTGCACCAAATAAGCATTCTCTGTCATTCCAAAATCAATGTCACAATACACAAGTACTGCAAATAAGTAAAAAAAAGAATGCACTCTATGTAATTTTACACAGTGCTAATAAAAATACCTAAAATCTGTCTTTATATTACCTTGCCATGGTCTCTGACACATCAAACATCAGACAGATTTGCCACTTGTTACCATTAATTAATTGGTCAGCCTCTATTGCATTGGACAGTATTAATATCCCAACATCTTTCAGGTATTAAGGGGCTGGAGGGGTAGGTGATCAGACGTAATAGCAGGAGGAAAGGTACAGCCTTATCATTGGGGCAGTTCCTAATCACCGTCCAAAAGGCAGGTTAGAAGAAGAGAGGTGACACAGGAATTTGTGGAGATGCAAAATTTGAACAGTGTCGGCACAGGGAGGAGTTGTTTAAGAAGTATACAGAACACAGGTATGTGTCGGGGGGAGGGACACGGACCAAAAGGAGGGTCAGAAAATTGAAGTATTGGACTATATATTGGTGAAAGCAAGGAAAATCTACATAGAAAGAAAACAGTTTTCAGTCAGTGGCTAACGTAACTTACAGAAAAAATGTTTTTTCTTTCAGATGCATTCTAAGCATCTGAGGAATGGTATTATGAGCAGATGCTATCAAGGCCCTGAGATGTACCAGGGCTGAAGTAATGTACTGTCTAATGCACTTACTCATTGATTCCATTTAGATACAAATGGCAGACTTTGTCTTCTGTGAACCATAAATTGGATTACTCTCTAGTTCAATAAAAATTACAGAAGTCTCATTCTCTAAAATACACACCAGGACCCTTATGGTGCTAAACCCCCAATCATGTATAAAGAGAGTAGAGGCCTCCCAGAAGCATTGTGCAAAGAATGCTGAATTCTGTACTGTACGTCAAACGTGCGTGGGGCTTAAATTTTTTTGATAGCGGTTCAAACTGTCCTTGACAACTAGGTGCTTTTTTTACCTGTTAGTCACACTATCTACCTATAAATGTATTTGCAAAAATGTCTAAACAGAGGTATACTAGTGAAGAGTAGAGATGTCCCGAACTGTTCGCCGGCGGGATGTGCGGTCCGCCCCCTATACTTCATCATTGAGGCAAACTTTGACCCTGTACCTCACAGTCAGCAGACACATTCCAGCCAATCAGCATACCCTCCCTCCCACACCCTCCCACCTCCTATAAAAAAGCAAGGGCAGCCTCCATCTTAGATCATTCTGAAGCAGTGTGTTAGTGAGAGCAGGGAGAGTGCTGCTGCTGTTAATAGGGACAGTTGTTAGTCAGTGTTCTCGGTCTTGTTAGTCAGTGTTCTCGGTCCACTCCTGCTGTGTAAGGACAGCATACTGACAGCACCCCAAAAAGCCCTTTTTAGGGCTGGTATTTGAGTAATTTTTATATATATATATATATATATATATATCTCTATTGTGTGGAGTTGCCTGCCCGCCGTGTGTGAGAGGCCACAGACTGTACTGTGTGCACACCACACTCATTTCGGGTGGCACAGGTACAGTACCTTGAAGTTTAAAAAATATTTTTTTTTTCCTCCTCTGTCATACTTGCAGTGAGTGTCAGGTCACAGTTGTTAGTCAGTGTTCTCGGTCTTGTTAGTCAGTGTTCTCGGTCCACTCCTGCTGTGTAAGGACAGCATCCTGACAGCACCCCAAAAAGCCCTTTTTAGGGCTGGTATTTGAGTAATTTTTTTTAATATATATATGTATCTATTGTGTGCAGTTGCCTGCCCGCCGTGTGTGAGAGGCCACAGACCCACCACAGACTGTACTGTGTGCACACCACACTCATTTCGGGTGGCACAGGTACAGTACCTTGCAGTTTAAAAAATAATTTTTTTTTCCTCCTCTGTCATAATTGCAGTGAGTGTCAGGTCACAGTTGTTAGTCAGTGTTCTCGGTCTTGTTAGTCAGTGTTCTCGGTCCACTCCTGCTGTGTAAGGACAGCATCCTGACAGCACCCCAAAAAGCCCTTTTTAGGGCTGGTATTTGAGTAATTTTTTTAAATATATATATATATATATATATATATATATATATATATATATGTATCTATTGTGTGCAGTTGCCTGCCCGCCGTGTGTGAGAGGCCACAGACCCACCACAGACTCTACTGTGTGCACACCACACTCATTTCGGGTGGCACAGGCACAGTACCTTGCAGTTTAAAAAATATTTTTTTTTTCCTCTGTCATAATTGCAGCGAGTGTCAGGTCCACAGAGTGTACTGTGCCCACTGCAGTGCCCACCACTGATATATATACGGTGGCACAGCAGCTTGTTGCAAATTGAAAAAAAATATATATTTTTTATAATTGCAGTTGCCTGGCCTGCCAGTGACTGTCAGGTCCACAGAGAGTACTGTGCCCACTGCAGTGCCCACCACTGATATACACGGTGGCACAGCAGTTTGCAAATTAAATATATATATATATTTTTATAATTGCAGTTGCCTGGCCTGCCAGTGACTGTCAGGTCCACAGAGTGTACTGTGCCCACTGCAGTACCCACCACTGATATATACGGTTGCACAGCAGCTTGCAAATTAAAAATATATATATTTTTTTATAATTGCAGTTGCCTGGCCTGCCAGTGACTGTCAGGTCCACAGAGTGTACTATGCCCACTGCAGTGCCCACCACTGATATATACGGTGGCACAGCAGCTTGCAAATTAAAAATATATATATTTTTTTATAATTGCAGTTGCCTGGCCTGCCAGTGACTGTCAGGTCCACAGAGTGTACTGTGCCCACTGCAGTGCCCACCACTGATATATACGGTGGCACAGCAGCTTGCAAATTAAATATATATATATTTTTTTATAATTGCAGTTGTCTGGCTTGCCAGTGACTGTCAGGTCCACAGAGTGTACTGTGCCCACTGCAGTGCCCACCACTGATATATACGGTGGCACAGCAGCTTGCAAATTAAAAATATATATATATTTTTTTAGAATTGCAGTTGCCTGGCCTGCCAGTGACTGTCAGGTCCACAGAGTGTACTGTGCCCACTGCAGTGCCCACCACTGATATATATACGGTGGCACAGCAGCTTGCAAATTAAAAATATATATATTTTTTTATAATTGCAGTTGCCTGGCCTGCCAGTGACTGTCAGGTCCACAGAGTGTACTGTACCCACTGCCCAACACTCCTATAGGGTGGCACAGCACCTTTCACTCATAGTACCACAAATCTAAAAAAAAATGACAGGCAGAGGCAGGCCGCCCCGCAAGGGCCGTCGTGGTCGTGGTGCTGTGATTTCCTTTGGCCCTAGAATAATGCCCAGTGTTCAGAAGCCACGTACCCTGAACTCAAAAAATTCTGAGGACATAGTTGACTGGCTTACACAGGACACCCAATCTTCTACAGCTTCCGCTCGGAACCTTAATGCACCATCCTCCTCCAGCTCAGCTTCGGGCACCTCTCAATTTACCACTCGCCCGCCCGCCGGCACCACCACCAACACTAGCACCACAGCCGCTTCACTTGATCTGTCAGAGGAGTTATTTACACATCAGTTGGAAGAAATAAGTGATGCGCAACCATTAGTGCCAGAGGATGTAGATAACGGGGATATGTCTCAGTCAGGCAGCATTATACACATGGACGTACATTGTGATGATGATGATGATGTTGTACCTGCTGCTGCTGCCTTTGCTGAGTTGTCAAGTGAAGCAGCTCATGAGGACGATGTGTCCATGGATGTCACCTGGGTGCCTGCTCGAAGAGCAAAAAAAGAGGGGGAAAGTTCAGATGGGGAGACAGAGAGGAGGAGGAGACGAGTTGGAAGCAGGGGGAGGTCATCGCAAGGAGCTAGTGGCACAGTCAGACAGCATGTATCGGCACCCGGGGTCAGCCAGACAGCACGCCAATCAACGCAAGCTGTTGCCACCACCAGAATGCCGTCATTGCAAAGCTCAGCAGTGTGGCATTTTTTTGTGTGTCTGCCTCTGATAGCAGCGAAGCCATTTGTAACCTGTGCCAAAAGAAACTGAGTCGTGGGAAGTCCAACACCCACCTAGGTACAACTGCTTTGCAAAGGCACATGATCTCAAACGCCTATGGGATCAACACATGAGTAAAAGCAGCACACAAACTCAAAGCCACCATCCTCCTCCTGATCTTCAGCCATGTCAACCACTGCTGTCCTCCTTGCCCCCCATCAACAACCCGCCCCTCCGCCTCTCACCTTCAGCAGTTCCTGCTCATCTGCCCACAGTCAGGTGTCTGTCAAGGAAATGTTTGAGCGTAAGAAGCCAATGTCACAGAGTCACCCCCTTGCCCGGTGTCTGACAGCTGGCTTGTCTGAAGTCTTAGCCCGCCAGCTTTTACCATACAAGCTGGTAGAGTCTGAGGCCTTCAAAAAATTTGTCGTTATTGGACACCGCAGTGGAAGGTACCCGGCCGAAATTTTTTTTCACAAAAGGCAATTCCCAACCTGTATTCTATTGTGGAAAAGGAAGTCATGTCATGTCTGGCACACAGTGTTGGGGCAAGGGACCATCTGACCACTGATAGCTGGTTTGCAAAGCACGGTCAGGGCAGGTATATCACTTACACTGCGCATTGGGTAAACCTGCTGGCGGCTGCCAAGCATGGAATGCGTGGCTCTGCTGCAGAGGAGTTGGTGACACCACCACGACTTGCAGGCAGGCCTGCTGCCACCTACTCTACTCCTCCTACTCCATCCTCTTTGCTAACCTCCTCGGCTGAGTCCTCTTATGCTGTTGCGTCTTGCTCCACACCAACTGCCCCCCCCCCAGCTCCCCAGGGGCTATTCTACATGCCGGATACGACAGTGTCACGCTGTCTTGGGGTTGACTTGCCTGAAAGCAGAGAGTCACACCGGACCAGCACTACTGTCCGCCCTGAACGCACAGGTGGATCAGTGGCTGACCCCGCACCAACTGGAGATTGGCAAAGTGGTGTGTGACAACAGAAGCAATTTGTTGGCGGCATTGAATTTGGGCAAGTTGACACATGTGCCGTGCATGGCACATGTGTTGAATCTGATTGTACAACGCTTTGTGCAGAAGTACCTAGGCTTACAGGACGTCCTCAAGCAGGCCAGGAAGGTGTGTGGCCATTTCAGGCGTTCCTACACGGCCATGGCGCACTTTTCAGATATTCAGCGGCGAAACAACATGCCAGTGGCACTTGATTTGCGACAGCCCGACAAGTTGGAATTCAACACTCCTAATGTTCGACCGTCTGTTCCAACAAGAAAAAGCTGTCAACAAGTATTTGTATGACCGGGGTGCTAGGACAGCCTCTGCGGAGCTGGGTATTTTTTTGCCACGTTACTGGACGCTCATGCGCAATGCCTGTAGGCTCATGCGTCCTTTTGAGGAGGTGTCAAACCTAGTCAGTCGCACCGAAGGCACCATCAGCGACATCATCCCATATGTTTTCTTCCTGGAGCGTGCCCTGCGAAGAGTGCTGGATCAGGCCGTAGATGAGCGTGAAGAGGAAGAGAAAGAGTTGTGGTCACAATCACCACCAGAAACAACCTTACCATCGCTTGCTGGACCTGCGGCAACGCTGGAAGAGGAGTCTGAGGAAGAGGAGTCAGAGGAAGAATGTGGCTTTGAGGAGGAGGAACACCAACCACAGCAGGCATCCCAGGGTGCTCGTTGTCACCTATCTGGTACCCGTGGTGTTGTACATGGCTGGGGGGAAGAACACACCTTCAATGACATCAGTGAGGAGGAGGAATTGGACATGAGTAGCTCGGCATCCAACCTTGTGCAAATGGGGTCTTTCATGCTGTCATGCCTGTTGAGGGACCCTCTTATAAAAAGGCTGAAGGAGAACGACCTGTACTGGGTGGCCACGCTACTAGACCCCTGGTATAAGCAGAAAGTGTCTGATATGTTACCGAATTACCGGCAGTCGCAAAGGATGCAGCAGTTACAAAACAAGTTAAAAAGTATGCTTTACACAGCGTATAAGGGTGATGTCACAGTACAACGGGAATCCAACAGGGGAAGAGGTGAAAGTAATCCTCCTCCTACCACAACCACACCGGCAAGGACAGGACGCTTTACAGATGTCTTGTTGATGGAGGACATGCGGAGCTTTTTTAGTCCTACTCATCGCCACAGCCCTTCGGGGTCCACCCTCAGAGAACGACTCGACCGACAGGTAGCAGACTACCTTGCCTTAACTGCAGATATCGACACTCTGAGGAGCGATGAATCCCTTGACTACTGGGTGTGCAGGCTTGACCTGTGGCCTGAGCTATCCCAATTTGCCATTGAACTTCTGGCCTGCCCCGCTTCAAGTGTCCTGTCAGAAAGGACCTTCAGTGCAGCACTGTCACTGAGAAGAGAAGTCGCCTAGGTCAAAAAAGTCTAGATTACCTCACTTTTATTAAGATGAATGAGGCATGGATCCCGAAGGGACTGACAGTGGGGGATGCATTTGACTAAAAAAGGCCTGATGAGATGCCTTGGACTAAAAATGGTCCACACGCTGCTGTATTTAATCTTTGCATGCCGGATGACTTACGTGACTTCTCCGCCACCAACTACGGTTCAAGCCGCAATGTTTTAGTGCACTTTCTGCCTTGAAAACCTCAATTTTTCCGGCTGCTGCTACAGCAGCGGATGCAACAATACCTACTTTTTCAGGCATGTTTACATGCCTAATTTTTCTGGCCTCCGGTGCTACACTGTGGCTACAAAAAAAACAAAAAAAAGGCACATACATGTGTCAATTCCCCTTCGTGATCATTACCTTGTTGTGGTGAAGGGGCTTGCATATCACAATGAAGCGATCACCTCTAGGAGTGTGTTGGCACACCCCAGATAATAAGGTCATTGCTTCATTGTGAACAGACCAAAAGCGATCCGCGGGATAATTTTTCATAGAAAAAACATTAATTTTCTTTAATTTTAAAAAAAGAGGACAGCCTCTGCGGAGCTGGGTATTTTTTGGCCGCGTTACTGAATGCTCATGCACAATGGCTGTAGGCTCATGCGTCCTTTTGCGGAGGTGACAAACCTGGTCAGTCTAACCCAAGGCAACATCATCGACCTCATCCCATATGCGTTTTTTTTTGGAGCGTGCCCTGCGAAGAGTGCTGGATCATGCCGCAGATGAGCATGAAGAGGAAGAGTTATGGTCCCCATCAGCACCAGAAGCAGCCTTGTCGTTGTCGTTTGCTGGACCTGTGGCAACGCAGAGAGAGGAGTCTGAAGAAGAGAAGTCAGAGGAGGAAGGTGGCTTTGAGGAGGTGGAAGACCAACCACAGCAGGCGTCCTCCTAGGCGGGCTTGTTGTCACCTTTCGGGGACCCTTGGTGTTGTACGTGGCTGGGTGGAGGAAGAGACCTTCAATGACGTCAGTGAGGACAAGGAACGGGACATGGCTAGCTTGGTATCCAACCTTGTGCAAATGGGGAGTTTGCGGTTGTGCAAATGGACTGACTGACTGACTGTTAAACGGGGAGTTTGGTCTGTCAGAGTTTGGTCTGTCACTGTGAAGTGGGCGTAACCCTTACACTACCTGATTGATACATCATACCTGATCGTATACACACACTGGATGTTTTAAAGCACGTTATTCCAAACAATTTAGGAATGTTAGGTGATTTATGCCCTTTATGGATTAAAACCCGACTCTGCGTCAACTACCTAATTTTCCGTGGGAGTTTTGCCAGGGATCCCCCTCCGGCATGCCACAGTCCAGGTGTTAGTCCCCTTGAAACAACTTTTCCATCACTATTGTGGCCAGAAAGAGTCCCTGTGGGTTTTAAAATTCACCTGCCTATTGAAGTCTATGGCGGTTCGCCCGGTTCGCCGGTTCGTGAACATTTGCGGAGGTTCGCTTTCGCCGTTCGCGAACGGCAAATTTTAGGTTCGCGACATCACTAGTGAAGAGGCCTACACGATGCTGAGCATGACAGATGGTAGCGATGGAGAAGCCTCATGGTCAGAACCAGGCTCAGTATTTGAACCTGTAGAGAGCAGCTGCACCCTGACTGATAGCTGTGATGATGGAGTAGTGGTCCCTGCTAAGGTCAGGTGTACCCAACCCCGTTTTACTGTTGCTGAGGTGCAACAATCGCAGGGTTCTCGTATGCAGCAGAGTGTCGGTACTAGTGCCGCTGAACCTTCTGGTGAACTGGCAAGTACTAGCGGCCTAGTACATCCTGGTCATAGTCAAACCAGCACTGCAGTAACACTTGGTGACGTGGCAAGTCCCATAAGTGCAGTTCAAGCTGGTGTGGTGGCCAGCACAGGTAGTGTCCCACAGCCACCAAGAGTTGAAAGACAGGCCCAAAGAGCCCATAGTGTCCTTCCTGATGCACTTGCAAATCCTGATTGGGAGCCCACCACTTCTGCAGTGCCCGTGCTTCCCCCATTCACTAGCTAACCCGGAATTCAGGTAGAAACAGCTGATTTTACTCCCCTTGCTTTTTATGAGCTGTTTTTCACGGAAGATCTTTACAGATCTATTGTGGACCAATTCAATTCATCGCCGCAAATCCAAAATTTTAACCTTGTCAGAGAATTTGCATGGAAACAAATCAATGTCTCTGAATTTAAAACCTTTCTGGGCCTATCCCTCCTCATGGGTATTACTAAAAAGAGTAAGTTGCGGTCATATTGGTTTACTGACCCAATTCATCATATGCCCATGTTTTCTGCTGCCACGGCCAGGACTAGATATGAGTAAATCTCCTCAGGGTGACCCTGGATATGGTCGGCTCCACAAAATTCAGCCCCTCGTAAATCACTTCAACCAGAAGTTTGCAGCCTTGTATACAAGCTGTCTGCGTTGAGAAGTCCCTGAATACATTTTCTGGCCGCCTTACTTTCAAACAGTTTCTCCCCAGCAAGCGTGCCAGATATGGGGTCAAGATGTATAAGCTCTGTGACAAGGCAACAGGCTATACATGTAGTTTCCATATTTACGAGGGAAAAGATAGCAATGTGGAGCCCCCCAACTGGCCAGACTACATGGGGAGCAGTGGCAAGATTGTTTGGGACTTGGTGTCACCCTTCTTCAAAAAGGGGTACCAATTTTACATGGACAAGCGTGCCACTTTTTAGACACCTTTTTGATTTTGGAATTGGCAGATGTGGCACCGTGCGACCTAATCATCGGGGCTTCCCCAAACGGCTTGTAGATTCCCAACTTAGACAGGGGAGAGAGCCTGCTTGAAGTGTAATAAATTGCTGCAGTGAAGTGGAGGGACACACAGAATGTTTTCGTTCTGTCCTCCATTCACACAGATAAGACAGTCTAAATTACAACGGCGACTGGTGTTGTTGGGAAGCCCCTCTGTGTCCAGGAATAAAACCTTAACAAGGGAGGGGTGGACTGCAACGACCAGATGATGGCGCTGTACTTAATTGCCCGTAAGGCCAGACGCTGGTACAAAAAAGTGTCTGTATACTTATTCAAATCGGCTCTGCTGAATGCTTATGTGCTATACAAAGCGTCAGGAAGAAGTGGATCCTTCCTAAAATTCCAGGAAGACATCATCACAGCCCCTCTGTATCCAGAAGGTGCTGTGGCCCAAATTCACAAACCAGATGCAGTGAGCCGGCTGCATGAAAGGCATTTTCCGTATGTCCTCTCTAGTATCCCTATCCAAAGAGCACTCCAAAGAAGATGTCATGTGTGTAGAAAGCACGGATATAGGCGTGACACCCTCTTTTTCTGTCCCTCCTGTCTTGGCCAACCTGATCTCTGCATCGGGGACTGTTTCCGTCACTACCACACACTATTAGTAAAGTATTAGTATAGGGTACAGCATGGCACAGTCTAGGGCACACTTTCACAGAGGGTCTCGAAAGATGTTGGCTATCGCATTTTGAGAGACCCTAGCCTGGAACTATTTTTTTACAGTTATAAAAAAAGTTAAAAAGTTACAAAAAATTAAATTATTAAAAAATTATAAAATAAAAAAGCCAAAAATAGTAGTCGTTTTATTAAGTTAATTTTGTGTTCTCACTCTACTTTTCTACTTTTACTGTACTTTATAATATACTGTTATACTGTAATGTTTTATTGTTACTGTTTTTAATTGTTAACCATAGTTTTCTTTGCTGATACCACCATTCTCATGTACTGTATGCTATTATAATGTAATGTTTTCTTTGCGGATACCACCTCTCTATTGTTTTACTACACTGTATATTATTATATTGTAATGTTTTATTGTTACTGTGTTTTATTGTTAACCATTGTTTGCTTTGCAGGTATGCCCATCAGATGCAGCACTGATATGTTTATTTTGACATCAACAGTATTTGCTCTCAGCATATACGTAAATCAATGATTGCAGCGCTGTAGGTGGTAATTTTACCACCGCAGTTTAAAAAAAAAGAAAATATATGGCAAAGCATACGGGATGTAGTGGACACAGAGGGAGGATCTCTCCTATGCTTCGCCATATATTTTTCAAACACTTTTCTTGGCAGAGATTTCTTCATCCACATCGATCGATGCGAATGGAGGAATGTGCTATGTTATTTTTTTTCCTTCAGCCAAAGAACATTACATGTATGCCCATCATTAGAAGTGGGTGGATGTTGGGAGATCTAATGGTAGGCATACCTCACACTTTCTGGTATCGTCTTTTACAGCCAGCGGTCGGCTTTCATGTAAAAGCAATCCTAGCAGATAATTAGCCACTAGACTGTTTTTACAAGCAGTGGGAGAGGACTCCCGTGGCCTTTCACGGTTTTCTCGGGCTCTCCTGTGCCACCAGGTAACCCGAGATTGCAGCTGGTGGTTCCATCAGCTGACCATAGAGCTGATTGGAGACTAGAATTGCTCAAATCATCTCTATGGCCTAATATACCGGAAGCATTTCATGACTTTGGTTTAGCCAGATATAAACAGCGCCATTGGGAAATAGGGAAAGCAGCTTATCACACCAATCTTGGTGTGGTCAGATGCTTTAAGGACAGAGGAGAGATCTGGAGTCTAATAGACCCCACATTTTTTTTTTTAAAAGGAGTACCTGTCACTACTTATTGCTATCATAGGGGATATTTAAATTAGCTGTGATAACAATAAAAATTATAAAAAAAAATAAAAAAAAAGGAAAGGGAAGGTGTCACAATGAAATAAAAAAAGCAAAATAAATAATAAATAAAAAATTAAAAAAAAAAAAGAACTCAAGCACCCCTGTCCCCTCGTTTTTGCACGCAAAGGCGAAAGCAAGCATTGGTTAGCAGATTGAGGGCAGTAATTCTTGCAGTAGTCCTCTGTAAATCTAAAGTGGTAACCTGTAATGGCTTTTTAAAAATGTACATAGCTTGCTGCCATCATGTTTGGTGTCTATGTACTAGGCATAAGATCATATTTTATATTTTAATAAACAATTGGGCAATATACTGTATATAGTGTATTTGTACATACAATTTAAAAAAAAAGTGTTTTATCCCCCAAAAATTGCGCACATACAGTGTGACAAAAAAAATTGCAACACCCACCATTTTGCTCTGCTTTAAGAAAATATATAATGTTTGGGTGTTCAAATTAGTTTTATAGTAAAAAAAAAATAAAAATAAAAATTAATGTAAACAAAAAGTGTCAGAAAAGGCTTGGTCTTCAAGTGGTTAGAAGAGTGGGTGATGTGTGGCATAGGCTTCTAATACTGGGCATAAAATGCCAGGACAGTTCAAACACCACCCAAATTATCCCTTTTTGGAAAGTAGACACCCCAAGCTATTTGCCTGGAGGCATATTGAGTCCATGAAATATTTTATATTTTGCCACAAGTTTTCGGAAAATTACAATTTATTTTTTTTTTTTTCACACAAAGTTGACACTAAATGACATTTTGCTCACACATGCCATGGGTATATGTGGAATGACACCCCAAAAACCATTCTGCTGCTTCTCCCAAGTACAGGGATACCGTGTGTGGGACTTTTTGGGAGCCTAGCTGTGTATGGGACCCCGAAAACCAATCACCACCTTCAGGTTTTCTAAGGGCATAAATTGCTTATTTTACTTCCTCACTACCTATCTCAGTTTCGGAGACCCTGAAATGTCAAGATAGCACAAACCCCCCCCCCCCCCCTCAAAAACCCAATTTTGGAAAGAAGACACTCCAAGCTGGTTGCTGAGAGGCATGTTCAGTTCATGGAATATTTTACATTTTGCCACTAGTTTCAGGAAAAATACAAAATTATTTTTTTTTGTTTTTTTACACAAAGTTGTCACTTAAATGATATATTGCTCAAACATGCCATAGTTATAGGTGTAATGACACCCAAAAATACATCCTGCTGCTTCTCCTGAGTATGGAGACTTTTTTGGCAATATAGCCACATATAGGACCCTGAAAACCAATCATTGCCTTCAGGCTTTCTAAGGGCGTAAATTGTTGATTTCACTCCTCACTACCTATCACAGTTTCAGAGGCCATTAAATGCCAAAACAGCAAATAAAAAACCCCAAATGACCCCTTTTTGGAAAGTAGACATCCCAAGGTATTTGCTAAGAGGCATGGGGAGTATTTTGCATATCTTATTTGTTTTGGAAAATGAAGAAAGGAAAGCAAAATCAATTTTTTTTTCTTTTTTCAAATTTCAAAACTTTGTGACAGAAAGTGAGATCTGCAAAATACACAAGATGCCTCTCAGCAAATAGCTAATGGTGTCTACTTTCCGAAAAGGGGTAATTTGGGGTTTTGTTTTTACTGTCTTGACATTTCATGGCCTCCTAAACTATGATAGGTAGTGAGTAGAGTTGAGCGGACACCTGGATGTCCGTGTTCGGCTGGTTCGGCCGAACTTTAAAAAAAAGTCCGGGTCCGTGTCCCAGACTGTTGCCGAACTTTTCCCGGACACCGAACCCCATTGAAGTCAATGGGGACCTGAACTTTCAGGCACTAAAATGGCTCTAAAACACCAAAGGAAAGGGCTAGAGTGCTGCAAATGGCAGCAAAATGTATTTAAGAGCATGGCAAGTGCTCTGCAAACAAATGTGGATAGGGAAATAACTTAAAACAACATCTTCATCTCTGAAGGACGAGGCCCATATGGAGTAGGAGGGAGGTTGAGGTGGTGGTGGATGTGGCGGTGTCATAGGCATGCACACAGGGTGTGCCTGGGCACACCCTAATCACCTAGGGCACATTAGCATTATCGCTCTGTTTGCCATTGAGGAGATGGGAAAGATCTCCCTCGGACCTGCTCTGCTCTATTTCACTTTGCCAGCAGGGAGAGTAATGTATCGGGGCCATGTACATGTAGGCAAACACATGCATGTGTATTTCAACTTTGGGGTGCACACCCTAATGCAATAGGCTGCGCACACCTATGGGCGGTGTAGGTGGAAGCGGCGGTGGAGGAGGACCAGGGCCGGATTAAGAGCATCATGGCCTTGGTGCTGAGGATTTTGAAGGGCCTTAAGGGCCGTGCCTTGGCATGCACCCAGAGGAGGAAGGGTGCAGCCATGCATGCCTAATTCAACATGGGATGCTGTCTCTGAAGCCCATAAACACATCCATGCATCGGCAACTGTCCCTCCTTGTCCGGCCTTCGTGCTGTGTGGGGAGGTTCTGAGGGAGCTGCCTGGGGAAGCGAGCATAGAAGCCAGACTTCTGTGTTTACAAGTGACAGAAGAGCGGTAACAGTGAATATGGCCAACCCGGGGCCTATATAAAAAGGTAGGGGCCTGGAGCTGCAGCTCCAATAGCCCCTACGTTAATCTGGCCCTGAGGAGGACGAGGTAGCCAACACTGCTTCTTTTCACAAATTTTAAATGAGGGTACACCCCAAAAGAGTGAGAAAGAGCAAAAATGGAACAATGGGTGGGTAAGGTCGGTATCCATCGCTATTCTGCACAAGGTACGGAAAAGTCCCGTGGGATCCATGCCTGGTTCATTTTAATGAACGTGAGCTTGTCCACATTGTCTCTGGACAGGCGGCTGCGCTTGTCTGTTATAACGCCCCCAGCCGTGCTAAATACCCGTTCAGATAATACACTGGCTGCAGGGCATGCCAGCACCTCCAAGGCGTAAAGGGCAAGCTCAGGCCATGTGCCCAATTTGGAGACCCAGAAGTTGAAGGGGGCAGACCTGTCATTCACTACATGTAGGCGTGTGCACACATACTGCTCCACCATGTTGGTAAAATGCTGCCTCCTGCTAAGACGTTCCATATGAGCTGCTGGTGCTGCTGTTTGTTGTGGCGTGCTGACAAAGCTTTTCCACATTTCGGCCATGCTAACCCTGCCTTCTGAGGTGCTGGCGGTGCCCTGGTTGCGTTGGCGACCTCTTCCTCCTCCTCCTCTGCCTTGTGCTTCCACTGTGGCCCCAGTGTCAGGTGGGAATGCCAGCAGCATCGCGTCTACCAGCATGCGCTTGTACTCGCGCATCTTGCGATCGCGCTCCAGTGAGTGAATTAAAGACGGTACGTTGTCCTTGTAACGGGTATCCAGCAGCGTGGCCACCCAGTAATCAGCACAAGTTAGAATGTGGGCAACTCGGCGGTCGTTGTGGAGACACTGCAGCATGTAATCGCTCATGTGTGCCAGGCTGCCCAGAGGCAACGAAAGGCTGTCCTCTGTGGGAGATGTATTGTCCGTGTCCTCTGTATCCCCCCAGCCACGCACCAGTGATGGCCATGAGCTGGCCTGGGTGCCACCCTGCTGTGAACATGGTTCCATCTCCTCCTCCAGCTCCTCCTCCTCATCCTCCAGAACTGTGCCCCTGCTGGACAATTGTGTCCCTGGCGTTTGTGTGTGCAGGAACCCACCCTCGGAGCCCCTTGCGAATGACTGCCTTGAAAGCCTTGGAAATGTTACCTCTTCATCCTCCTCCTCCTCCTCCTCCTCATCCTGTGCCACATCCTCTTCCATCATCGCCCGAATTGTTTTTTCAAGGAGGCATAGAAGTGGGATAGTTAAGCTGAGAACGGCGTCATCGGCACCGGCCATGTTGGTGGAGTACTCAAAACAGCGCAACAAGGCACACAGGTCTCGCATGGAGGTCCAGTTATTGGTGGTGAAGTGGTGCTGTTCCGCAGAGCGACTCACGCGTGCGTGCTGCAGCTGAAACTCCACTATGGCCTGCTGCTGCTCGCACAGTCTTTGCAGCATGTGCAAGGTGGAGTTCCACCTTGTGGGCACGTCACATATGAGGCAGTGAACGGGAAGGCCGAAGTTACGCTGCAGCGCTGACAGGCGAGCAGCAGCAGGGTGAGAACGCCGAAAGTGCGCACAGACGGCCCGCACTTTCTGCAGCAGCTCTGACATATCGGGGTAGTTTTTAAGGAACCTCTGCACCATCAAATTCAGCACATGCGCCAGGCAAGGGATGTGCGTCAAACCGGCTAGGCCCAGAGCTGCTATGAGATTTCGCCCGTTATCGCACACCACCAGGCCGGGCTTGAGGCTCGCTGGCAGCAACCACTCATTTGTCTGCTGTTCCATGCTCCTCCACAACTCCTGCGCAGTGTGTGGTTTGTCCCCCAAACAGGCAAGTTGTAAAACTGCCTGCTGTCGTTTACCCCTGGCCGTGCTGAAGTTGGTGGTGAAGGTGTTACGCTGTCCGGATGAGGAGGCGGTAGAGGATGAGGAAGCGGAGTAGGAGGAGTTAGGAACAGGAGGCAAACTGAAGCGCCCTGCAATCCTCAGTGGTGGAAGGACATGCGCCAAATTGCTATCCGCCTCAGGCTCATCCGCCACTGCATTTACCCAGTGTGCCGTTAGGGAGATATAACGCCCCTGACCGTGCTTACTGGTCCACGTATCGGTAGTTAGGTGGACCTTGGCACAGATGGCGTTGCGCAGTGCACACCTGATTTTTTCCCCCACTTGGTTGTGCAGGGAAGGGATGGCTTGCCTGAAAAAGTAGTGGCGGCTGGGCACGACGTACTGTGGGACAGCCACCGACATAAGGTTTTTAAAACTGTGCGTCTCCACCAGAAGGAATGACAGCATTTCAAAGGCCAAGAATTTCAAAATGCTGGCATTCAGGGCCAGGGATTGCGGGTGGGTAGGGGGGTACTTCCTCTTCCTCTCAAGTGTTTGGGAGATGGAAAGCTGAACGCTTCCACGGGACATTGTGGAGATGGTTGGTGACCCAGGTGGTGGTGTTGCAGACAGATCCTCTGTTTGCGGGGTGGCAGGTGCCGGTATCACTACAGATGTGGCTGGAGCGGCCGAGACTGCAGCAGAAGAGGAAGCAGGATGAGCCAGAGATGTTTCTTGGTTTTGAAGGTGTCTACTCCACTGCAGCTCGTGCTTTGCACTTAGATGCCTGATCATGCAGGTTGTGCTCAGGTTGAGAAGGTTTATGCCTCGCTTCAGGCTCTGATTGCACAGGGTGCAAACCACTCGTGTCCTGTCATCAGCACATTTTCTAAAGAACTTCCACGCTAGAGAACTCCTTTGAGCTGACTTTGGTGCGCTCGTTCCCTTGCTGCATTGGGCAGTAGCAGGCGTAGTGTCTAGGGCATGGCCGCTCCGCTTCTGCACCCTGCTCCCTCTTCTGCTGTGCTGGTGGCTCTGTGCGACCACCGCCTCTTCCTCCAAACTACTCAGGTCACCTTCATGACGTTCATTCCATGTGGGGTCGAGGACCTCATCGTCCTCCACATCATTTTCCACCCAGTCTTCACCCCTGCCCTCCTTGTTGGTCTCCACAATGCTGAACGCCGCAGCAGTTGGCACCTGCGTTTCGTCATTATCGGAGACGTGCTGCGATGGTCCTTGCATGTACTCATCTTGAGAAATAAGTGGTTGGGCATCGCTGCACTCAATCTCTTCCACTTCTGGGGCAGGGCTAGGTGGATGGCCCTGGGAAACCCTGCTGACAGAGTCATCAAAAAGAAGAAGAGACTGCTGTATGGCTTGGGGCTCAGACTGCTTGCCTGATTTGCAAGGGGGTGAGGTGAAAGACGGTTGGACATCGGCTGCAGGTGCCAACTCTGACCTTTCTGCAGTAGACTGGGTGGGAGACAATGTGAAGGAACTGGAGGCACTGTCAGCAGCAAACCAATCTACTATCGCCTCCACTTGTTCTGGCCTCATCACTTCTAGAGGCGTATGATGCCCTACCAAATACTGATGCAGGTTCTGTTGCCTACTCACACTTGAGGAAGGTGTTTCACTTGTGCGTGTAGCTGGCACAGATCGACCACGTCCTCTCCTTGCAACAGGAGCTCTACCAGCAGCACCACGACCCAGGCCACGGCCCCTATTTCACGGTCTCCTCATATTTCTGTAATTTAACATCTTGCCCTAGAAAGGTGTTTATTGAATAGCGGAACAAAACAACAACAGTATCGCACGGGTGTATCTCACAGTCAAATATGCAAACTATGCCGCAATTTAAAGTTTTTTACCCCAAAAGGGTGTATATTGAATAGCGGAATAGGATAAAAAACGGTGTATCTCACACGTACAAACACAGACTAGGCCCGATTAAATTTTTTGTACCCTAAAGGGAGGATGAGGAAGAGGAGTAGGAGGAGTTGGGAACAGGAGGCAAACTGAAGCGCCCTGCAATCCTTGGCGGGGGAAGGAGATGCACCAAACTAATTTAAAAGGTGTATCTCACACGTACCGATACAGACTATGCCGTAATTTATTTTTTTACACTCCAAAAGGGTGTATATTGAATAGCGGAATAGGAAAACTTTTATAATACGGTGTATCTCACACGTACAAACACAGACTAGGCCCCGATTACAATTTTTTGTACCCTAAAGGCAGGATGAGGAAGAGGAGTAGGAGGAGTTGGGAACAGGAGGCAAACTGAAGCGCCCTGCAATCCTTGGCGGGGGAAGGAGATGCGCCAAACCAATTTAAAAGGTGTATCTCACACGTACCGATACAGACTATGCCGTAATTTAATTTTTTACACTCCAAAAGGGTGTATATTGAATAGCGGAATAGGAAAAATTTTATAATACGGTGTATCTCACACGTACAAACACAGACTAGGCCCCGCCGATTACAATTTTTTGTACCCTAAAGGCAGGATGAGGAAGAGGAGTAGGAGGAGTTGGGAACAGGAGGCAAACTGAAGCGCCCTGCAATCCTCGGCGGTAGAAGGAGATGCGCCAAACAAATTTAAAAAGGTGTATCTCACATGTACCGATACATACTATCCCGCAATTTAATTTTTTACACTCAAAGAGGGTGTATATTGAATAGCGGAATAGGACAAATTTTACAAAACGGTGTATCTCACACGTACAAACACAAACTAGGCCCCGATTACAATTTTTGTCTACCCTAAAGGCAGGATGAGGAGTAGGAGGAGTTCAGAACAGGCAGGAGGCAGACTGAAGCACCCTCAAATCCTCGGCAGTATGAGATGCGCCCAAAAAATTGGAAAGGTGTATCTCACACGTACCGACACAGACTATCCCGCAATTTAATTGATCCCCAAAGGTTTTTATTGAATAGCGGAATAGGAAATATGATCAAAAAAAGTGTATGTATCTCACACGTACAGAAGCACACTAGGCCCCAATTACTATTGTTTGTACCCCTAAAGGCAGGATGAGGAGTAGGAGGAGTATGGAACAGTCAGCACCCTCAAATCTTCAGAAGTATAAGATGAACCCCAAAAACTTGGAAAGGTGGATCTCACACGTACCAACACAGACTATCCCCCAATTTAACTGATCCCCAAAGGTTTTTGATTAAATAGCGGAATAGAAAATATGATCAAAAAAAGTGTATGTATATCACACGTACACAACCACACTAGGCCCCAATTACTATTGTTTGTACCCCTAAAAGGCTGGATGAGGAGTAGGAGGAGTATGGAACAGGCAGCACCCTCAAATCTTCAGAAGTATGAGATGAACCCCAAAAACCCCAAATATCATTCAGCTCTGCTGCAGGCCACAATTTATTTTTTTTAACCCAAGGCTGTATATTGAATAGTGGAATAGAAAAAAAGTGTATGATTTTTGAAACCACTCAATATTAGCACATGTGAACTGAACACAGCAGTGTATGATCAGTCACTCAGCACAGCACAGCTGAAGGAAAAAGGCTGCACACAGTGCCTGATAGAAAAATACTTTTCTCCCTCCTCCTCAGTGGGCAAAAAATATTGTGTTCACTGCACCCCAAAAAGATTGTGTTCACTGTACCCCAAAAAGATTGTGTTCACTGCACCCCAAAAAGATTGTGTTCACTGCACCCCAAAAAGATTGCGTTCACTGCACCCCAAAAAGATTGCGTTCACTGCACCCCAAAAAGATTGTGTTCACTGCACCCCAAAAAGATTGTGTTCACTGCAGCCCACACACAGCAAAATGGATGTGGACCACTGACACCTGCCTATCTCCTATCCCACACCACACAGCAATATTGATTGTAGTTTGTAGAACACACTGTCCCTAAAAATCAGCAGACTCTGTCCCTAACAGGATTGATAAGATCGTAGATCGGGACTGCAAAACCCACCCCACACAGCAATATCGATTGTAGTTTGTAGAACACACTTTCCCTAAAAATCAGCAGACTCTCTCCCTAACAGGATTGATAAGATCGTAGATCGGGACTGTAAACCCCACCCCACACAGCAATATCGATTGTAGTTTGTAGAACACACTTTCCCTAAAAATCAGCAGACTCTCTCCCTAACAGGATTGATAAGATCGTAGATCGGGTGACTGCAAACCCCACCCCACACAGCAATATCGATTGTAGTTTGTAGAACACACTTTCCCTAAAAATCAGCAGACTCTCTCCCTAACAGGATTGATAAGATCGTAGATCGGGTGACTGCAAACCCCACCCCACACAGCAATGTCGATTGTAGTTTGTAGAACGCACTGTCCCTAAAAAATCAGCAGACTCTCTCCCTAAAATGCCTACAACTCGCCCTGCCTAATACACTCCGACCTGTCCCTCAATTCTATCCGGACACAAATGTTTTTTTTTTCCTGTCTGTCCCTAATCAGCAGCCAGCACGTTGATGTGTGCTCTCTCCCTGATCTAAACAGCAGAATGACGCCGCAGCGGCGCTGCCTCGAACTTATAAAGACTTGGTCACATGCTTCAGACGGCCAATCACAGCTACTGATACTTTGTAGGCATGGCTGGGATGGCTTAGGCACACCAGTTAAACGCTTGTCGATTGGCTATTGAAAGCCCGCCATGAAAAGCGCGCCAAAGCATGCAAAACCCGGAAATAAAACGACCGAACACGGATTTTTACCTGAATATACAGTAAAGTGTTCGTGTCCGTGTTCGGGTAACAAAAATCCAATTATTCGGTACGAACACGAATAATACAGTCCGTGTTCGCTCAACCCTAGTAGTGAGGAGTGAAATCAACAATTTACGCTCTTAGAAAGCCTTAAGGAAGTGATTGGTTTTCAGGTCCTGTACGTGGCCAGACTGCCAATAAGTCTCACATATGTGGGATCTCCATACTTAGGAGAAGCAGCAGAATGTATCTTGGGGTGTCATTTCACATATAGCCATGTCATCTTTGAGCAATATATCATTTAAGTGACAACTTTGTGAAAAAACAAAAATAACATTTTATCATTTTTCCAAAACTTGTGGCAAAATATAAAATAATCCATGGACTCAACATGCCTCTCAACAAATAGCTTAGGGTGTCTACTTTTTGAAAAGGGATCATTCGTGATATCTTGGCATTTCATGGCCTCCGAAACTGTGATAGGTAGTGAGGAGTGAAATCAACAATTTATGCTCTTAGAAAGCCTGAAGGCAGTGATTGGTTTTTGGGGTTCTGTATGTGGCTAGACTGCCAAAAAGTCTCACACATGGGGTATCTCCATACTCAGGAGAAGCAGCAGAATGTATTTTGGGGTGTAATTCCACATATACCCATGGCATGCATGAGCAATACATAATTTCAATGACAACTTGGTGTAAAAGAAAAAAAACAATTACATACACACACACACACACACACATATATACATATACATATACATATACATATATATAATCATTTTTCAAACACCTGTGACAAAAAAATGTTATATTCAATAGGCCCAACATGCCTCTCAAGAAATTCCTTGGGGTGTCTGCTTTCCAAAAAGGGATCATTTGGGGAGTTTTGTACTTCCCTGACATTTTAGCACTTCAAAAATGAGATAGGCAGTCAGAAAGTAAAAGCTGCTTAAATTCCAGTATATACAAGATAGTTTGTAGATGCTATAACTTTTGCGCAAACCAGGAAATATACGCTTATTAAGATTTTTTTCTTTATCAAAGACATGTAGCTAAATACATTTTGGCCTAAATGTATGACAAAAATTTAGTTTATTGGATATTTTGTATAAGCAAAAGTAGAAAATTTTATTTTTACTCAAAAATTTCGGTCTTTTTTCGTTTATATCGAAAACAATAAAAAACGCAGAGGTGACTGATCAAATACCACCAAAAGAAAGCTCTATTTGTGGGAAAAAAGGGCATACATTTTGCTTGGGTACAGCATTGCATGACTGCCCAATTACCAGTTAAAACCATTAAGGGGGTAAAACTTTCCGGTCCAGAAGTGGTTAAACACTGGAATAGGCAGCAGTCAACTGACCATAGTACAGTGATGGACTATCTCTGTCTGGGAAGGACACAATAATTGCTGAAGGCTCTGATGACTGAGCGGTCCTGTGTTGACTCCAGTGAAATAATCAGAATTTACACAGCTGTGTGTTTAACTGAATTCTAATAAACCATTCAGGAAACTGGCACAGATCTGTGCCCAGCGCCCATTACAGAGGGCACCGTTATCTCATATAACAGCTTATATGGATAATGACTGAAGGATTTACTTTCTGCTGCATTAAGCGAAAGAAGTTCTGCCAATGATACAAAATAACTCTGTGCACTGTGTCTTGAGTAAAAAAAATGGGGAATGTAAGAAACATATGTCACTTTTCTGGCCTTTTTTCTGCGGAAGTGAGGGGAAAATCTGATCTAACCAGGTACAGCTGAGGCCAGGCTAAGGGGTAGGCGGAAAAAATGGTTGCTTTCCTTGAGCACTTGAAATGGAGGGTACTAGGCAGGAAATGCAACCTATGCTGTATGGGACACACTTAGGCATTTTTGTCTTGGTGCTAAAAGACCTTGTCCAGACACTGCAGGCAGTCATAAAAGCTTAACGAGGTTCTTGTCCTTTCCCACCCCTCAAAAAAGTGTGAGAAGGAGTCCCACTCTTATAAACATAGTGGTGGCAAAAGTAAAAAGTGCACTATTTTTTCAGGCTGCTCACATCTGTAGTAAATAAAATGTTTACAATTAGTGGTTACTGATGCAGCCTTTACATACCTCCCAACTTTTGAACTTCGCAATGAGGGACACTCAAAGAGAAACCAAACCTGCGTCGCGCGTAGCGCGCCGCGACAAATTGTGGGTGTGGCCAATTGCTTAGCAGTGGGAGGGGCTTAAGGGATAGGGTAAACAAAACCCAGACTTCCTAGTACTCATAAAATATGCTTTGATTGCTCAGCCTACCTTAAAGAAGAACTTCATTAAAATATTCAGAGACTGCATAGCAACCAGCAACTGTTGGGACAATGAAGACTTTGGTGAGAAGTATATAATGTACAGTATTGTGTATATAGTGCAGGAGAGTGTAATGTACAAAATGCAGGAGACAGGATTATGTAATTTACAGAATGCAGGAGACAGGAGTATGTAATGTACAAAATGCAGGAGACAGGATTATGTAATGTACAGAATGCAGGAGACAGGAGTATGTAATGTACAGAATGCAGGAGACAGGAGTGTGTAATGTACAGAATGCAGGAGACAGGATTATGTAATGTACAGAATGCAGGAGACAGGAGTATGTAATGTACAGAATGCAGGAGACAGGAGTATGTAATGTACAGAATGCAGGAGACAGGAGTGTGTAATGTACAAAATGCAGGAGACAGGAGTATGTAATGTACAGAATGCAGGAGACAGGATTATGTAATGTACAGAATGCAGGAGACAGGAGTATGTAATGTACAAAATGCAGGAGACAGGATTATGCAATGTACAGAATGCAGGAGACAGGAGTATGTAATGTACAGAATGCAGGAGACAGGAGTATGTAATGTACAGAATGCAGGGGTCGGACTCTGCACCATCCATCCCCCCAGCTCTATCCACCTCAAATGCCCACCCTAGCTCCATCCACCCCAAATGCCCACCCTAGCACTATCTATCCCAAACACCCATCCAACCTCCAAACACTCCAAATGCCCACCCCAGCTCCCTCCACCCCATATGCCTACCCCAGCTCCATCCAACCCAAATGCCCCCTTTTGGGGGGGCGCATACAGAAAAATATAATAGGCATTGCTTTGCGGCAAAAAACACTGTAAAAAATTGCGTGACTTTGAGGTCACAAAAGTGTGAAAGGGGCCTTCAGTAATCAAGGTAGAGTGTGCCCCCTTCAATTTAGAGTGACCAGCGTGCCCCCTTCAATGCAGAGTGACCAGCGTGCCCCCTTTCAATACAGAGAGACCAGCGTGCCCCCTTTCAATGCAGAGAGACCAGCGTGCCCCATTCAATACACAATGACCAGCGTGCCCCCTTTCAATACAGAGAGACCAGCGTGCCCCATTCAATACAGAATGACCAGCGTGCCCCCTTTCAATACAGAGAGACCAGCGTGCCCCATTCAATACAGAATGACCAGCGTGCCCCCTTTCAATGCAGAGAGACCAGCGTGCCCCATTCAATGCAGAATGACTAGCGTGCCCCCTTCAATGCAGACAGACCAGCGTGCCCCCTTTCAATGCAGAGTGACCAGCGTGTCGTGCCCCCCTTCAATGCAGAATGGCCAGCGTGCCCCTTTAATGCAGAATGACCAACGTGACCCCTTAATGCAGAATGACAAGTGTAACCCCTTAATGCAGAATGACCAGCGTGCCGTGCCCCGCCCCCCCACCCGAGACTGGTGTACTTACCTGCAGCGGCTTCTCCTCTGTCCCCCGGCGTCTCCTCGAGTCCTTCTTCCTCCTCCTCGGCCAATGGCATGGTTTTGCCTTTCGGCCAATCAGGAAGACCCGCTACATTGACCAAAAGCCTGGATCTCCTCTTTTTTATGTGCACTAGTCAGCAGTCTCCTCCATTCACTAGTCAGAAGCCTGAAGTGCACCCCTCTCTTCTCTTTTTACCAATCAACAGTCTGAATCTCTTCTTCTCCCTACAAACTGACCTGAAGCCAGGCTGTATCCCCTCTCACTGATCATCAGTAAACATAGAAGAGAGGGGATACAGCCTGGCTTCAGGTTATTGTATAGAGACAAGGAGAGGAAAATCAGACTGCACTGGCAATCAGTGAAGAATATAGGAGTGACAAAAAAGCACACACCTGCACATTTTCCACAATACTGTAACAGAACACACCAATATAAGTCTGACAAGCTTCATAAGGCTGTTAATACATAATACACCTCCCTCTGCCCTCAACTTCCCATCCCCCCATTCCCTAAAGCTCCACACATGAATAGCTTTCTAAAAGCACCTTTTTGTTGCTGGCTGTCACTGTCACACTCATATTCAGTTCCTGAACTCCCCGAACTTCTAAGGATGTCCGATGGTAGTGCAGTGCAGGGAGACCTGGTGAAGTAGAAGAGCTGCTCTCTCTGCTTTCACTTTCCAATACACAATGCTAAGCAGGGGGGCGTGGCACCTTTTCCCCAGTCAGCAATGTATGGAACCCTACTCTATTCACTTGTTGCTGGACGGAGAGGGTGGGGGCGGGGCGGGTTCGGGGGCGGGGCGGGGCCCGCCCATTCTCGACATCACATCTTGATTTTGACAGGTGCAGTCTCTCTATGAGGCTGCACAGTGCACACGCAGCCAGCTTTCTCACCAACCCCTGGCGCTGCTGCATGTAGACAGTGCTGCAGCTCCTTCTGAGCCAGAAATTAGGAAATAATCAGAAGAATAATGCAGGACAAAGCCTCTGTACAGCGGGACAGTGGGACAGAGGTGTAAATGCGGGACAGTCCCGCCCAATCCGGGACTGTTGGGAGGTATGCCTTTACTATAGCCATTCATCTTGCCCTTCCTCAGTAACAGAAATTTCTGTAAAGGAAAGTTTCACATTTAAAAAAAAAAAAAATAGGATTTTTGACTTACCATAAAATCAATTTCTCTGATGTTCATTGATAGACACAGCTTCCAATCTTCTTAACCATTGGGTTATACTGCTCCCTACAGGAGTAGGAAACTAGACAGACAAAAAGTCTGGCTACGCGTATGGGCAATCCCAGGGGGTATACTCCCTCTCTCTGCTATAGGTACTCAGTTTTGTTACAAGCAGTGTCAGAAAAATTACAACTCCACAGAGGGGTTGGTGCTGTGTCCATCAATGAACATCAGAGAAATTGATTTTACGGTAAGTCAAAAATCCCACTTTCTCTTTTGTTCATTGACGGACACAGCTCCTGATCTTGAACCATTGGAACGTCCTAAAGCAGTGTTAAACATGAGGGGTGGGCAGGGCCGTCTTTAATATTGATTGGACCCTGGGCAAAAATTTTCTTGGGCCCCCCCCACCTCCGTTCTTGGGACATACATAAAAATAGCAGGAAGACTCAAAATCAGTTTACTGCAGCAGATCATGCAGTGATTACATTTGGTTGCCAGAGGTTAAAGTCTATACTTACTGCTCACAGACTGGTTGCTAGAGGTTACAATACATCGTTTCTGTTTGCCAATTGGTTGCTAAAGGTTACTGCACATTATTGCTGCATACTGATTGGTTGCTAGAGATTACAGCAGATTGCTACAGCTAATTGCATAATATTACCACTGACTGAGCAGTGGAGCAATCCCAAATAATTGCGTAAGTAAAGCGGCACATTAATACACATACTACAGGAGAGGGTCAGAGATTGTAAACATACTACAGGAGAGCCTCAGAGACTGTAGACATACTACAGAAGATGGTCAGAGACTGCAGACATACTACAGGAGACAGTCAGGGACTGCAGATATGGTACAAGCGACGGTCAGAGACCGCGGATATGGTACAGGAGGGGGGTCAGAGGCTGCGGACATGGTACAGGACGGGGGTCAGAGGCTGCGGACATGGTACAGGAGAGGGTCAGAGACTGCGGACAAGGTACAGGAGCGGGGTCAGAGACTGTGGACATGGTACAGGAGAGGGTCAGAGGCTGCGGACATGGTACAGGAAAGGGGTCAGAGGCTGCGGACATGGTACAGGAGGGGGGTCAGAGGCTGCGGACATGGTACAGGAGGGGGCTCAGAGGCTGCGGACATGGTACAGGAGAGGGGTCAGAGGCTGCGGACATGGTACAGGAGGGGGGTCAGAGGCTGTGGACATGGTACAGGAGGGGAGTCAGAGGCTGCGGACATGGTACAGGAGGGGGTCAGAGGCTGCGGACATGGTACAGGAGAGGGGTCAGAGGCTGCGGACATGGTACAGGAGGGGGGTCAGAGGCTGCAGACATGGTACAGGAGGGGGATCAGAGGCTGCGGACATGGTACAAGAGAGGGTCAGAAAACTTTCAACAATGCACACCTTTACAGTTGAATAACACAGCTCAGGTTTTTAGAAAAGTAGTCATTCTATTAGTGTAAGGACATACCTAGCCAGCTGGGCTCATTATACAATGTCAGAGGTCACTGGATGGGACTCCCACTCTCATCTTGCTTGCTAACTACCGAGCATGTAGGCTGCAGGGGGCGGGTAATAGAGGTCTGGGGGCGGGGCTCCCTCTCCGATCACTGCTCTCCCTACAGCCGCTCTGATCGAACATACAGGATGCATGGGGCGGGGATCAGAGCATCAGTGGAGCTCCCAGTCCCGCCCCCTCTCTGCTGGCTTGCTTGGGAATGCAGTCTCCGTGCGCTCTGCATCATCCAATGTGCGGGTTCAAGCGGCAGATGCTTTGGGCCCCTCAATAAAGATTGGGCCCTGGGCAGTTGCCCCGGTTTGCCCTGCGGTAAAGACGGCCCTGGGGGTGGGAACAGCGAAAAATGAATTCCCAAGGCTAAACTATAGCCAACCAGGTAAACAGAAGCTCAGCCAAAACAACTGGAGCCCACCTGAAAAAACAATACATCCTCAAAGAGGACCAAGTCCTCTAAACAGCAGCCTGCAAAATCTTGCAAAATACATCCACTTTAAAGAACTTTGTGAAAGTGTACAACGACGACCAGGTGGTCGCCTTGCAATCCTGCATCACTGACGCCTGATGACGGAAGGCCCACGAGGCACTGAGCGCCCGAGTAGAGTGCGCCTTGACAGGGAAAGGAGGAACCTGACCCTTGATGGAATAGGCCTGAATCACCGTCTGATCTATCTGGAAATTGTCACAGAGGAAGTAGACAACTCTTTCTGAGGCCCATCCGCGAGCACAAACAGTGAGTCTGACTTCCTAAAAGACTCCATAGCTGCCAGGTACACCCTAATTGCCCCGGCCACATCCAAGGCACGCAAAGCAATTTCCTTTGGATGTTTGGCCTGGGCCACAAGGAAGGAAACACAATGTTTTCATTTAAATGAAAATCAGAGACAACGTTTGGAAGGAACGACGGACAGGGACGAAGAACCCCCTTATCTCTGTGAACCACCAAGTAAGGTGAACGACAGGATAATGCTGCCAACTCCGACACCCTGCATGTAGAAGTTATAGCCACCACCTTCTGAGACAGCATAAGCAGGGGAATCTCCTGAAGATTCTCAAAAGGAGGCTTCTGGAGGACTGAGAGCACCAAATTTAGGTCCCAAGGCGGCAAAGGATACTGCACTGGAGGAGCTAAGTACCGAACTCCCTGAAGAAAAGTAGACACCAGTGAGTGTGTGGCCTAAGGCCGTTGAAAAAAGACCACCAAGGCCAACACCTGGCCCCTATTAGTACTCAAGGCCAGTTTCTGCTCAACCCCCCATTTAAGGAAGGTCAAGATCTGAGCCACCGAAAAGGAGCGAGGATGAACCCCAAGAGACTTACACCATGCAATGTATGTCTTCCACGTATGATGGTAGATATTCCTAGAAGTAGATTTCCTAGCTTTTAAAAGTTTTGGAATCACTGACTCAGACAAACCCCTATCCTTCAGCACCTGGTGTTTTTTTTTTTATTTATATGTTTTTATTACATTTTTTTCCACAATACATGAAATGAAAAAAAAAAAAGGAAAAAAAAAAAAAGAAACAACAAATAACAAGTAAAATTCGGTTTATACCTCTATACATCTGTGTCAAATACCAGCTTTACTGCACCTTAATAGTTCCTAAACCAAAGGGAAGGAAATAAAAAAAAAAAAGGGGGGGAGGGGAGAGGTCTTCAAAAATATAAGTAATAACAATAGGAACCTACATAATGAAAAACAAATTTTAAATTTAGACAAATCAGATACACAGTAAACTACCAAGAGTAGCATCCAGATAAGAAACATTTAAACTAAACCAGTAAAACCATTAGATACGGACCATGAAAATTCCATCGTCCACTGACGAACAACCATACATTGACCATATCAGACAAATAACCCTTACGCGATCCTGAATCTCTGAGGCAGCATAAACCAGGTTCCATGTATCAGATGGTTCGCCTATCAGGCAACACAGCTGACAGGAGGTATTAAAAAACCCAAGGGCAGAGAGCCCACGACCACAAACAAGACAGACAAACAGCACCTGGTGTTAAACAGTCCAGCCGTCAAAGCTAGCGACTGTAAAGCAGAATGGAAGATTGGCCTTTAGGACAGCAAATCCTCTCTGAGAGGGAGCTTCCAAGGAAGGTCGGTGACCAGCCACACCAGATCGGGGTACCAACCCTGGCAAGCCCAGTCTGGGGCCACCAAGATGACCGGAAATTCTTCTGACTCGAGCCTGCGTAGAAATCTTGGCAGAAGCTTGAGAGGAGGGAAGGTGTAAATCAGATGATACTGACCCCACGGGGCAATCAACGCATCTGTGGTGTCCGCCAGAGACACAACTGATGAAGGCAGTTCAGCACCTTGAGGTCTAGAATTGGATGTCTCTTACCTTCCCTTCTGGGAACTGTAAACAGGTTTGAGTAAAACCCCTGAAAACGTTCTGATGTCAGAATCTGGACAAACAACTCTTGAAGTAACAGGTCTTGCACCGCACCAAAAAGACCCTGTAAGTGCTCCGTTGACAGGTGCAAGTTGGAAAGAAGCTTTCCAGAGGGTAAGAACGAAACTCGATCATGTAGCTGGACCATATGGCTTTGTAGACCCACTTGTCTTGTACCAGAGAAGTCCATGGGTCCGTAAACCAGCGAAGACGCCCCCCCCGCCTTCATGCTTAAGGAGCCTGGTCCACAGGTCTGGAGAAGCCCGCTCTTGACATACCAAATTTGCTTGGATCCACCAGAGGAGGCCCTGAAAGGCTTTAAACCCTTTAAACCCTTGTCAGTCGCTCCTGAGGGACGAAAAAAGGAAGATGGCCCACGTCTACAACGAGGGTCCTTGCCCTTACTAGCCTGCAGAAGGAAGGTACTTTTCCCCCCGTGATACCTTTAATGATGTCATCCAGGCTAGCTCCAAACAGGCGATCTCCTTGGAAAGGAAGATCAGTAAAGGCCTTTTTAGAAGTCTGGTCCACAGACCAGCATTAGAGCCAAAAAATACGCAGAAGCACCACTGCCAAAATAGAGAGCCTAGCAACTAGGGGATCCGCATCCTAAGAGTCATCACAGATAAACTGCAGCCCCTGGACAAAGTGGTCCGCCAGCTCAGCAAAAGCAGGGAGGAGCTGCTCAGTGCCGAACCAGCCACAGTGTACAAATTGCGGGCCACAGCCTCCGCCTTCCTGTCAACCGGGTCCTTAAATGCCAGAGACTTTTCAACCGGAATAATGGTTGCCTTGTGCCTGTGGCGGTGGAACAGTCCACTTTTTAAGAAGAGACTCCTTATATGGGTACCCCATAGCAAATCGTGTAGGCACCACAAGGGAATGTTTTGGTTGTTCCCACTCTTTTGCGACAATTCTTTTGCCACAATTCTATCAAAATAGGAGAGGAAAGGAAACACCTTTGCCACTCTGGATGGCTTGTGAGTGCCGAAGGGAACTGATGCTTCTGTCGCAGCTTCAGCTGCGCCCTCCATCTTTTGGTCTCACGCACAGATACAATCGGTGCGTCCATCAGTGCCTTTTCGTGCACGGCTACAGGAGTGGAGGAATCATGCTTACTATCTGAGAACTTGGGCCACGTGGTCGTAGACCCAACAGAGTGATTCAGGATCTGAGGAGACAGATGAAGCAGGGGAAGGCAGGGGGCGCTTTTTGCTAGCCAGTCACCCAAAAGCCACCACCACCCGGGACACAAAGGACTCCAGGACCGCCATCAGTGCATCAATGGATGGTTGGGACCCAGAGGGCCCCCCAGCCTCTGAGAGGGGATCAAAACACTGCTAAGGGACACCCCCACCGCTCCGGCAGGACCACCCAGTTGCCAGTAACAGAGCACCAATTGATCCTCAGCAGACAGGGAGAGGTCCCCATTATACTCACCACCCAGCAGAAAACAGGCACCTGCAGTCACCAGGATAATCTGCACTCCATGTGTGGCGGCCATGAAATAAAAAGATCCACGAGTCAGCACCAGGGTATGAGGAGGGGCTCCCAATGCCAAAATCGCTGCCCAGAGGGCTCCCCTGTCATGGCCGCCACTATTTTCAATAGCAAACCACTGCAAAATGGCCATCGGACTATACCAACATGGCCGCTGTGCATTAAGCACACCGGCTACAACAAAATGGCGACCCCCGTGCCACACCAGGAGGGATCCCTAGGCCTCAGAAAATAGCACAGGCAGGAAGGGGGGGCTGGCAGGAGCACCCACCAGGTACAGCCCCCACAGCTGATTGCCTGGTCGCTGCCTCTGCATAAATAAAGAAGGGGGAGGGGGGATAGGGGCAGCGCTGGCTAGACTGGGGTGACCACTGGATCTAGATTATCCAGCCCGTCGCCCAGTGCCATGAAAACGTCATTTTTGATGAAACGTACGTCGGTCGCGGCATGCTGACGTCATCGGAACGAGACCAAGGGCGGGCAGAAGAGCCGACCGGCCGGCGGCTTGTATCTTCTACACGCTCTCCCCTCATTGATGTTTGTGAGTTTTTTTTACCCAATTTGATTTTAATAAACCATACAGTTTTACGCTATGGGGTGTATATTTATTTTATACATATGACCTGGGGATCGATGCCAATGCTGTGTGACTTCAATTTACCATCTTTGGAGGCCATTGAACCTTTTGATACCAGATGCTGGAGCATATGTGATCTTGGGTGTATCTATATTCCAATTGGTTTTATATATACCAACATCTGGTAAGCGGTTTGCATTATTGGGTGGCGGTCACTGTCTGCAACTGGTTCACATCTGGATTGTCCATATTCACCATTTTGCAATTATTAATTTATTTCTGGTAAGCAGTTTGCACTATCGGTGGTGGTCATCATTTTGATATTGAACATAGTGCTTGTCTCATCTCATGTTGTACTTTGGCGATTATTATATATCTGGTAAGCAGTTGATACACTTGGTGGTGGGCACTTTGGGGTGAATCCTTCCTTGGACTTTGTCCTTTATGGTCCCTTCACAGTTGTCGTGTGTGATTTATTTATTTTCATATATATTTTGCACATTTTTAGGTTTCCCTTCTACGTTTACATAATCCATATCAGTATTACGCTATGGGATCTTTGTGGCAAGCATCGCCACTTACAGAGTATTCTGTCAGGAATGATTGTCCAACTGTATTATGTGTGTATTGTATGTGTAAACGTAACCCGTGCAGTAGCTGTAGGATTTTGCATTGTGTTAGCTGCTGGCTCATGAATGTGTATTGGAAACCCCTGCTGCCCCTCTGTGGAGACCCCGTATAAGTATCTTGCTTTTGTTAGCTGCTGGCTCATGAATGTGTATTGGAAACCCCTGCTGCCTCTCTGTGGAGACCCCGTATAAGTATCTTGTTTTAAATACAAGTCCTGTGAATAAAAGAGTTAGTTGACCTTCAAGCCATGTGTCTGCTGGTTATTATAGGGTTGTTAATATTATACGCTACCAGGATTATTGTATGCTGTGCCTGACTACCAGTGGAGATATCGTGGATCGTACTGCTACTCCGCTACAATTGGTGGCAAGCGACGGGATCTTTATCCACACAGCAAAGCAGCGTTCGGCAGTATTCATGCGAACAAAGAGAAAAGAAACCATTCAGATGAAACCGGAGTTCGGCAGTACGTAAAACTACACGAAAGGCTGGTGAATGGGAACGGATTAGACACGGCTAAAGCGGCAGACCTTGAAAGCATTGCTGGAGGCAAGAGGCAAGATAGCCAGCAACAAAACCAAGGCGACACTGATCGAAGAACTCATGGAAGAAGACAGAGCAGCCATGGATGCAAGGCCAGAAACAGACCGAGAATTTGAACTGGAATTTCGCAGCAGGATAGCGTTGTATCCAAGTACCCCATCAATGGAAACCCATGAACGGGTCGCAGCAGACGTACATGAATACATCATGGCCAAAAGGGGGCCCCAGCCACAACCTCTCCAAGTACACCCAACTCCACTCAGCATGCCGCAAGGTAAACCCAAAATACCGTACCAGGCATTTAAAAACTTCACTTACACGGAGGGAGAAATAGACTTCGAGAGGCTGTGCCAGTTGCATAACATTGACCCAGAGGATCAGGTACAGATATTGGCTGGGAAATTGTCTGGCCAGGCGGCCGATGCGTATCGGGCAGTCCCTAATGCCGACATCCGGGACTACCAGAAAGTTAAACAGGCCATTTTGACCAGGTATGCCATCACCTCCGAGGCATACCGACTCCAATTCCGGGATCTTAAAAAGCAGGACCAAGATTCCCACACTGAGTTTGCCCATCGTTTGCACGGGGCGGCCACCGGATGGTTAGATGCAGCACAAGCCACTTCACGAGAGGATGTGTTGCAATTATTATTGTTGGAGCAGTTTTTCCGGAGACTACCTCAAGAAATGCAGCTCTGGGTAAGGGACCGTAAACCTTGCACCCTTCCAGAGGCTGCTAAATTAGCAGATGAGCACCAAGACACTAGACGGGAACAACGACCACCGCCTAGGGTAGTTGCCCAGCAACCCTATCACTGACCAGCAGTCACCGAACCAGCACACCCACGTTCAGGAGGAGGTAACAGTCAGTACCCCAGGTACCAACCAGGAGCCCATACCCGATGCCATCTCTGCAACCAAATGGGGCACATACAGAAAGACTGTCCCCAAAATCGGCCTCGTCAGCCCTGGCCGAATCAGGGCTACACACCAGCACCTCGAGCCGCTGTACACTGTTACCAAGCAGCCCCTGCATTACAACCCTCCACAGCAATCCAAATGGAGGAACCCCTGGGCACCCTACACGAGGTTAACCCCATCCAAGCGGCATCGGACAATCGACAAAACCACCGACAAGCTGTTCACCTGGAGGGAAGACAACTAGAAGGGTTACGTGACTCTGGGGCTACCATCACGTTGGTCCGGAATCACCTTATTGCATCCAGACAACTCACTGGGGATTCTGTAGCTGTGCGAGTAGCTGGGGGAGCCATTTTCAAAGTTCCCACTGCAAAAGTACACCTGAATTGGGGAGCTGGGACAGAGAATGTGGAGGTGGGCAAGATGCAGGATTTACCCGCAGACGTTATTTTGGGCAATGACCTGGGGGAGCTGACTTCAGCTTTTGTTCCCCAATCTACCATCCACGAAGCTTATTCGGTTGTTACCCGGCAGCAGGCTCGCACCACAGGACCACTACTACCCCAGACGGGGCAAAACTCCTCCAAACACCAGACACCCAGATACCCATCCCGCAGTGGGGTACAGTGCCACAGGTGCAAGCAGTTTGGGCACTATCGACGAGACTGTACCCAGAGCAGGAACCAAGCTGCATGGATCCGACCAGGGTCACCCCTTTCAGCACGGACAACGGTCCCCTACTATCCCACAGAGGTTTCCCCAGTCATACCCAGGTTCAAACACACTGAGGAGCAATGGGGTACCCTTCATGAAGCTAACCCGGTGCAAGCCGCTACGGAGAACCAACAGCATCATCTACAATCGGTCCAGTTAAATGGAATGCCCGCTCAAGGTCTCCGAGACACGGGAGCCACTCTCACCTTAATCAAGCGACACCTGGTTCCAGATGCCGCCGGAACCGGAGGCTCAGCAGTGGTACGGATGGCAGGGGGAGCAGTACACTGCGAGGGTCCACTTGAATTGGGGTCCCGGGTCAGGTCTGATTGATGTGGGGTTGATACGGGAGCTCCCCACCGACATCTTACTGGGGAACGATCTAGGTCAGTTGCCCTCAGCGATCCTGCCGGTCCAGATCTCAGGCCAATATCCCGGAGACCTAATGGCGTTCTGAGGTCCAGGCGCTTCAATGTTTGGATTAAGAACAGTATTGAGCCCGGTTGTTGCACTGGAGTTTGGCATTACAACCGTATGACTTTACTAGTCACTACCGCCCCGGAAAACAGAATGGCCATGCTGACGGGTTATCCCGACAAACGGACCTTGAAAAGTGATCTGTGAGCGTTCCTCCGGACATTCCCAAGCCGATCCGTTGGGATCAGACTGTGTATGCCGGCTTGGTTCTGGGGGAGCATTGTGGCAAGCATCGCCACTTACAGAGTATTCTGTCAGGAATGATTGTCCAACTGTATTATGTGTGTATTGTATGTGTAAACGTAACCCGTGCAGTACCTGTAGGATTTTGTATTGTGTTAGCTGCTGGCTCATGAATGTGTATTGGAAACCCCTGCTGCCCCTCTGTGGAGACCCCGTATAAGTATCTTGCTTTTGTTAGCTGCTGGCTCATGAATGTGTATTGGAAACCCCTGCTGCCTCTCTGTGAAGACCCCGTATAAGTATCTTGTTTTAAATACAAGTCCTGTGAATAAAAGAGTTAGTTGACCTTCAAGCCATGTGTCTGCTCGTTATTATAGGGTTGTTAATATTATACGCTACCAGGATTATTGTATGCTGTGCCTGACTACCAGTGGAGATATCGTGGATCGTACTGCTACTCCGCTACAATCTTATATCCTTTTTCCTACATGTACGATCTAATATCGGTTGAGGCTATTCATGGGCCATGATATTTGGAATACAGCGAATATAATTCACAAGGGAGTTATTTTCGGTGGCTTAGAAAGTGGAATCCTCTGAATTGGTTCACTATTCACCATTATCTGGTAAGCAGTTTGTACTACCAGTGGAGGTCCCACTATATTTGAAGATTCCCGTTTTTCATCACTGAGAAAAATACTTGAATTAAGAGACTATTTGGACTTTAAAATCTTTTTATATATACACACGTGTGGTCATAGCACTGATATATTATTTTAGCGCAGCTTGTTATATTCTAGTTGATTGTAGATCTCATAGAAAACAGGAGAAAAAAATCTATCTAAAAAGAAAAAAATTGCCAGGACCAGAGATCCCAGCAAGGAACTAGGTCCTTACTCCTGACTAGGCAGAAAAAAAAAAAACTGAGTACCTATATCAGAAAGTAAATGGGGGGGAGGTGTGGGACTTTGAGTTAGGCGCACAATGGGAAGTGTTGTGCGCCTCCATCCCTATTCAAGTAGAATTAAAAGGAAGGTTGGGACTTTAGATGAGAGACATGACACAACTGGCAGGACAATAGTATCACATTTATTGGTACATGGAGTATACAAACATATCATATCATATCATATCATATAAATAAATAATATAAAAATAGATGTGGTGACAGAGCTCGTAAGAGGTCCCAAAATCCAGGTTCATATGAAACCAACATGGTAAGGTATAACAAAGTAAAGAGTTGATTGAATAGAATCATGACTTCAAACAGACAACGCGTTTCCTGGCCTAATGTTGCCACTTCCTCAGGAGTAGATGTACGACATGGGTCTATAAAAAATATCTCTCCACTCCATAGCCCCATACCGCTTGCAGCTTCGGCTGAGGCTGTGACTCACTCGTGTAGCAGTGCAAGGCAGCAGACTGGTGCGCAGGCGCACTAGTACAGACACGTAGTAGAGCCGGAAGCAGGAAGTAAGGGAGAGCGGGGCCATAGCGGCGGCAGCTGCAAGAGACCGGAGTGAAACTACCTGGAGGGACGGGAGGAGCGAGGAGCTTCTGCTATCATGCCAATATGCTTGTTCAACAAGGATAAAAATGCAGTGCATTTTAACCGTACTGTTTGTTCCCCAAATAAAGCGATATTGCCCAAGATCTGCGTGCGCTTCCCTCCATTATAGATTGGAATCTGGCTGATATCTGGCTGTCTGTAAGATGCCATTAACACTTGGGCAACTCCAAAGTTGCACAATTTCCAGTGCGACTTTGAAGTGCAACTTTGATCTGACTCTACACGCTCTAGCACTAAGTTGCACCAAAGTAGTGCAGGCACTTTAGGTCCCACCTATCTGAACGGGTGCCATTTAAAACAATAGGCTGCGACTTGTCATGTGACTTTGTGTTCAAAGTCGCATTACAAGTCGTACAAATGTGAATGCAGCCTAAGTAACAGTAGAGAACAGGCAGAGCTTTTTCCAAGTTTTGGAACTCATTGCTGTCAGTGATATTGTGCAAGCAGTCTCCCACACACAGGTAGTGGAAGCTTCACAGGAAGCAGTGGTGACACTAAAGTGTTAAAGAGTGAATAAAAATAAAGAGCTATTGCTAACAAAAGACATAATGAATTGCTCTAGTAATAGCAGCATCATAAGTGGTCATTTCAAGTTTCAATTCACATTCCGCAAGGGACACAGACTACAACAAATAACTGGTCTTTAGCAAAATGGGGTTGGGTTAGAACCCCTTTCAGGTTTATTACTATCATCTGTGTCTTCCTTTCTCAATAACAACCCATCCACCTATTTCTTATCCGGGTGTCACAGGGACAAGAAGTGACATGAAATCTTTCCAATAGAATCACAATTAGCAATAAAGATTAAATAGAAATGTTACTATTCCCCAAAAAGTTTTAGCTACAGTTTGGCTTTAACCCCCCCATACTAAACAGCTGCCACCTGCAGTTCTCTTTCATTAGAAGCTACGGCTTCAGTACTTTACAAGGGAAATGAAGGCCTCTTTAGAGAAAGAGAGCCTTGACTGATGGGGGCATGGCCAAGGGGGCTTGATTATAGTAGGAGGCTATGTGGGAGAAAGGATTGGATGGATTTTTTGGGCATGGGGTTGGGCCTGAGCTGAGTTAAATATACCTTACCCAGGGAATTCTGGGTCTTTGAAGAAGAATCGTGGCTGAAGAGCTCGTTTATCTACCCTCCTCCCGACGTGTCCCCCATCAGCCTGGGGCTGTAACTGCAGCCAGCCTACCCCGGACTCGTTCTGCCCGCTCACTGAGGCCCAGGTCCCCCCCCGCTAGCTCGGGTACCTGTGGATGCCGGGTCCCCGCAGCTTTCAGCTCCCTCTGGTGCGGGCAGTGCGTCCCCGGAGTTCCTGATGGCTGCTGCTCGGTTCCCCTGCCAGGTGCCTGGCTGGGGAGCGGGGATGGATGCGAGGCCTCTGGCTGGTCCTGCCTGTGCTGCGGCTTCCTGTGCGGCTGAGCTCTCGGCTGACCGGGCAGCGCCACCTGCTGGCTGTAATGGGGATCGCGTTGCCTCTCATCTCCCTGTGCCCTGCAGAGCGGGAGATTTAAAATGTACCTATTGTCCTATGAGACTCTGCCACCCTCCCATACCTGTTGATCTCCCTGCGCCCTGCAGGGCGGGAGATTATTTTTCCATGTCACCTCCTGGGAGGGTATGCCACTCATCCAGCCTTCATGGTCTCCCTGTGCCCCTCAGGGTGGGAGATTCACATTCCCTGTCAGCTCCTGGGGGGGCTTGCCATTCGTCAGCCATTACTGCTCTCCCTGCGCCCCCCATGCATGCATTGCGTGCATTCCTCCAGATTTTCCAGCATGCCCGATGCCCTACGAGGTCTCCCTGCACCCAGCTGGGTGGGAGAGTCGCATACCGCTCTTTTTCCTGATGGGCTGGCACAGCCTACCCTCCTCCTCCCCCTGCCCCCGGCTGGGTGGGGGGACGGACGCTTGCCTCTTTGCCTTTCCAGCGCAGTGGTTCCCGTTGCTGCTCCTCCTGTTCTGGACTCTGCATGCTCCTGCTCTTCTGCTCATCGCCACCTGGGCCCACCTGGGCCACTGACTGTACCTCCGCCTTTGGATCTCTTGGTGCAACGTCCTTCATCGCAGTTCTTTGAGGATCCTGTGGATGCTGGAAATCGCAGGCGGCTGACGGACCAACCCTCCAAATTAGCGTCCAGGTCGTTGGGATCTCGCGAAGGGCAGCCCGCGCTGGCTCCCCCCTCCACATCTCAGTGAGTATGATTGTGGTTTGGTTTGGGGTAGGTTCGATGGCACTGCTGTATCAGGCCCCCAGATGAGTACATTTTTGCGGCGGTCAAATCAGTCCCGTCTCGCTTGGGCGTATCCGCTCCTTCGAGTAGTCCAGGCATTTTTTCGGGCGCCCCGTTGTGGGCAGTTTCCTCGACCGGCGTGCACCTTGCGGCCGAGGTACGCGAGAGGATTTAGCGTCGGGAATTCATTGATTTACTGACTTTTTTTCCCTCCTGATCGGGAGACGGTGGACAAATCTCAGCGGGTCGACGTTACTGTACAGGGCGACAAACCTAAACAGCTTCCCTGCACTTTTGGGAACTGGCTGCAGGGTTTCTGTGCTTACGCCGGGGGGCTTTGCGAGCGTTTTCCCGAGTTAGGCCCTTCTCTCTTTTGTTACCTTGATTTCATTTGGGGTGCCTACAAAGTCTATGGGGGACAGTGTTTTCGCCAAAAGATGGCAGCGCGGAAAGAATTTCGTTTTGATTGCCAGGATGGGAGTCTGTGGTTGTTGCTGATGTGCCCCCACAGCCCGTCGTCCTTTCAATCCTCGGCCAACGCTTCCCACGGAGCGTCGGCTGCTCCCAAGAAAGGTGTCTGCTGGCTTTTCAATGAAAGCCACTGCAAGTGGTACACCGCGTGCCGATTTAAACACGAATGCTCGGTGTGCGGAGGTGCTCACCCCGCCATCCGGTGCTTTCGGAGGAACAAGCAGCCGCTTGCCAAACCCGGGGGCCAAGCCCGACCTTCCTAGGGCAGAGGACGCCGGTGAACGTCTTGAGAATGCTTCCCTGACTAGACAGTTACCCTCTGCATAGGGAGTCTTTGATCTTGAGGGATGGGCTGGATCGTGGATTCTGGATTTCTTTTACTTACTCGGACGAGCCTTTCATGGCAGCGAACTTAAAGGCGGCGTTGCCGTTCGAGCCTGTCCTGGCCGGTAAGCTTCAGAAGGAACTGGAATTGGGACGTATGGCAGGCCCATTTGATTTCCCTCCTTTTCACAACCTACGGGTTTCGCCTCTGGATGTGGTTCCCAAGAAGGAGGAGGGCAAATTCCGCCTCATTCACCACCTTTCCCATCCTTCCGGCTCCTCTGTCAACGACGGCATAGATAAGTTGGAATCCACGGTCCAATATGCCTCTTTTGACAAAGCCCTTGGGTTGGTGAGGTCTGCTAGCCAGTCTGCGTTGTTGGCTAAGGCAGACATTGAATCCGCCTTTCGCCTTCTCCCTGTTCATCCGGAATGCTTCCACCTGCTGGGCTGCTACTTTCGGGACAGTTACTTTATTGATATGTGCCTCACCATGGGATGTGCGATTTCCTGTTACTATTTTGAGTTGTTTAGTAGCTTCCTCGAATGGGTGGTTGCCCAGTCAGCCGGTCTGCATTACCTTTTGCATTATTTACACCAGTGGTCCTCAACCCTGGTCCTCAGGGCCCACTAACAGGCCAGGTTTGCAAGATAACTGAAATACATCCCGGGTGATATGATTTGCTGCTCAGTGATTGCAGTACTGTAGTCTGCATCTCCCCAAGTTAATACTTAAAATTTGGCCTGTTAGTGGGCCCTGAGGACCGGAGTTGAGGACCACGGATTTGGACGACTTCCTTTCTGTTGGCCCGGCTGGCGGTGATCAGTGCCAGCGGCTCCTTTCCGTTTTTCAGTCCATATGCAAGCGGTTCGCTATTCCGCTATCGGCTGACAAAACTGAGGGCCCGGTTTCATTGTCATTTCATTTCAGGTCTATTCGTCCCCCATCCCCTACTTTTCTTGTTCATGCTGATTCGTCCTCACTCAGCAGGTTCCAATTTTTGAGGGTCTTCAGGCTCTGTCTGACAAAGTTGGGCCTCCCCGCCTCAGATTTTTTGACGCACTCTTTTCGGATCTGTGCCGCTACCGCGGCTTCTGGCATGGGCTTTTCTGACGCAGATCTCCAGTGCTTGGGTAGGTAGGAATCCCCCCGTTTTTCTTTATATGTTCGTCCTCATCTTTTGTTTTGATTTCAGCCTCCCGCCCTGCCTTGGTATAGATCATCGGGGATTCCTTTGTTTTCTGGGCCTCCCGCCGGTCTAGTGTTCGATGTGATGGGAAGAACCTGGGCTTTGACGAAACTGTGCTCAGGATTCGTTGGCGTGGTTTGCATGGATTGCGCTGGTCCCAAGTCCTCCAACAGTGCCTGACACTTCGTTCGCATGTTTCCGGCCCAATTATTTTGATCCTGCATGCCGGGGGGAACTATGTTGGTTACACCCGGTCGGTTGACCTCATCACGGCTGTTAAACAGGATATTGGTCATTGTTTTGCAACCTTCCCCAATTTGGTTCTCGTTTGGTCCGAGATTGTGCCTCGCCTACTTTGGGCCCGTAACATTCCGGGTCCATGCCTTGAAGGTTCCCGCCGGAAGATTAATGCACAGGGGTCAAAGTTTGTTCGTCACTTGGGTGGAGTGGTGATACGACATAGGGACTTGGAAGGTGACAATGGTGATTTGTTGCGCCCCAACAGGGTTCATCTTAACAACATTGGCCAGGATATTTTCAACCTTGGCCTTCAACGCGGTGTGGAACAGGCGCTGGCTTCGGTGGGGCGCATGTCAGTTAACTGACGTGTGGGTGGCGGTTTTTGACCTTGCCAGCAGTTAAAGTTATGGTAATGGGTTATGCCCTTGTTTGTAAATTGCGGGGTAGGCTGTCTGTCCTGCGCTGATGGTAACAACAGAACCTCCCCCTTTCACCTTTTGGAATTTAAGTTGTTAATGACTAAGAGTGCTCACAGTACAACTGTGGCTGGCACTGGTCTAAACGTGTACTTGTTTGGTATTTCAAATTAAAATTTTGTTTGGTATTTAAAATTTAAAATTAAATAAAAGCTGTGGCCTTGCCCTTTCCAACTTAATCTTTGTAAGTGTGGTTTTGTATGGGCAAGGGGGGTTGGTTATTATGGTAACATGGTTTCCGGACCTATGCACCTCAGCAGTCATAAGCACCGTACAATTTCTGACCAAAGGGACTAAAATTAACATAAGACTATTCAGTTTTAGAACAAGTCACTTTCAATGTTACCTTTTGATGATCAGTCCTGCAGAGAGCAGGTGGATTTATTTTTTGATCTAAACTTCTAATAACAATTTACTCAGAGAGGCCTCCTGCCTGCTCACACTGGTGCTGGGAATCTCAGTACAGATGGGATCCAGTATGGAATAGGATTGTGGCTGCAATGAGCCAGGATCATTAGGCTGTGATTAACAAGCTTTTATGAGCGGTCGTTCGCCGTAGCTCTGATAATTAGGCATGCATGCTGTTTTTCTTTTCTGCAAAGTATTTCAAAGACAAGTCGCAATACCTTTTATCACCTCATTACCAGCCCCTCTCATATCACTGACGTGCGGTAAATAATAAGAGTTTTAGGTCTTGTTTGGGAAGTAAATCTGTCAAACTCGGGTTATGGTGTTTCTAAAGTGATTCATTGCATGCTATATATGTATCTTGTAATTTGAGATTATCGTATATTTCACAGGCTTTGCCATGTTTTGTGTTTATGGCAGCCTATGAGAGGCACAGAAAGAACCTTTAGGTGTGCGGGATGACAACATATAGAAATGTCACTTCAAAATGACTTTCATAGATCTTTATGATCACATTTGAGTTTTGATACTCACTGCCACACGATCGACATAAAACAGAATGGAAATAAAGAGTCGATTTCCCACAGTGAGAACAGCCGTTGCGCACCTAAAAATATCTTCTTGATTTGTTCAGCCAATTTTCTATTTTGTCAGTGCGTTCCATGCTATTAAGAATGTTTCACTATGTTGAGTATGGCTTCCCTTTCTATTTCTCTGGTCATTGTCTACCTCCTGGCACATGCCTGAACTTAGTATGTCTCATAAGGATCATTGCCACCTTTTCTTCAAGCCGAACACTTTAGCGGCACAGGGCAATTTTTTTTTTTCACAAGGAGAGTAGTAATGTGGCAAACAGTGGGTGTGGCCAAATTGCTGTTGCTGACATCTTCACTCCATCCTTCAGGGGTCAGAAACCTGCCCCCAGACAGCCACCCGCAGCTCCTGGATGGCAATAGATTTGTGTGTGTTATTCCAGTTACTTGGGGAGCCACAGCACAGTCTGAATAATGTGTCGGGGTTTCAGGCGGACTGGACACACAAAACCCCGACTGACAGGTGGGAACCCTAGTTCACCTTTGTGTCCTGTCTTAAAGAACACCTAATTTTAAAGTGCATCTCTAGCCAAATTTTGTTTTGGATGGAGCAGAGAAGTTGTAAAATCTGTGTCTGCATAAATGCACCAAAAATCGCATGAAAAGCACATGCACAGTTGTAAACCTAGCTTAAATTCCCCTAAATTCTAATGTTTTTCCCTTTGTCACAACATGGTCTCCAGATATTTGCTTACACCGCTTCACCAACCTCTCACAGTGCATAAAGTCAGTAAAGCATAGGCATATGTGTCATTCATAAGGCATTCCGATCTGAAGTTTCAGTTATTGTAAAGGGACGTTTGAAGAAGTACAGCTGTGACAGAAATAATTGAAGACTCAGAAAACAGTGTCACACTTTTCAAGGTAAATCAGCCATGTTGTACCTAGCTACATATGAGAACTGACAGCAGAAAAAAATCAAAAGAATGTAGAGGTAGGTAGCAACACCCCAACTGCTCATTTTTTGGAGTGAAGTTTTTTTTTTTTCCGGGTTTAATTTTCTCATCAGTTCTTCTTCTATTCTGCATTACCAAGCTTAAGATTTTCTACAACAGAAAAAGATGATGCAACTCACTCTGAGCATGTACTAAATAATTACAGCAAAAAATCTTTTTTTGAAACTGACATTAAAACTCTCTTATCAAGCACAGAGTTTGTCAGTGTCAGTTTGGTAATCTACGTGGATGAAGAAGATGAAGGTGATGCGCCATCTCTTTGAGGAATCTGATCTGACTTTGATGATCACAAAGTCGTCTTTAAACTAGCAGGAAGGCAAGAAGCCTGATGCCCTTGTTTAGTAAATTTAGGAAGTATTTCACACTTATTTTGATAGCTATTAAAGTAAAGCAGCTAAAGGATGCCCTAGACACCCAGGAGATCACTACTTGGGGTAATGATTTTTGTAGTGCTCTTTCAGCAAATGAAGTTCCACATACACCCTGGATGTCAGAGACTAAGCCAGTTACACTACATCAGAGATGATTTTCTGCAAAAAGAAACAAATATACTGTATACTAGTGCAGCTCTAAGGCCTTGACTACATTGCTTTCTCTTATGCTGCAAAGGCAGAGGAAAGGGGGGGGGGGGTACTATGCTGCGAATATGATGCTTTGCATCGCAGTGCAGAAAAAATTTATGCCTGCTGTTGCATTTAGCAGGTTGTACCACCCTCTGAATATGACCCATTCACCTGAATGTGGGTGCCCCGCAATTGCCCCATGTGCTATACACACGATTGCAGTGAGCTTGTGCAGGATTTAAGGGGTTAAAACAGGCAGTGAGAAGGCAAACAACGGTGTAGTCAGGTCTGTAGAACTGTAAGTAGAGGAGCAGCTTCATGGACCTGATTATCAGTTCAGCATTTCTTTTGCTGCATTTGTTCATGTTCCTGGAAAGGATTTTGTATCTGGCAGTTGAAAAGACATTTACAGAGGCATAGTCACAGGAGGAAACTCCTATTGCAGAACATAGAGCAGCCAGTGTTAAGAAGCCTTTCATCCACTAGGGGGTGAACTAAGGAGGTGGACTGCTAGAGGCTCCAATAAATTTGGAAGACTGTGGGAAATATAGTTTCCAAAGAGACCTTGCCTGTACTACAGTTTTGTCCTTGAACTTTAACTCTCACCTGTACTGTAGTAGAGATGAAGGGGAGTGTTGTAATTGTGTTCACGGGCTGAGGGGGAGGAAGGAAAGAGGACTGGCAGAAAAACTGAAGCTGCAAGTGGACTGATGTCACTGGATATGAGAGGAGAGACACAATGGCAGCCATTCTAGAGCATCAGATGCCACCCTGAATGCTGGTTGAGCCTACTGCCTAATCAGGAAGCCGGACGCTGAGGACACTGACCGGAGAACACTTTGCCAGTGAGAAAAGGAGATCCCTGGCTGGTATGGAATTGTGAGAGGCAGCTGGCCAACCCTGCACATTAGAACTGGACAAAAGAGGGACATAGTTATCTGCAAGAAACACTATAATAGTGCCTGCATCAGTTCTTAAAAGGACATTACTTTGAGTGCTCCACTATAGTGTTTGGGTACCAATGAGCTGGCCAGCAGAAGAAAGTGTAGTATATTGTTGACTGCTGAACTGTTATTGTAGTATATAGTGCATCCAGAAATTATTCACAGCGCTTCACCTTTTCCACATTTTGTTATGGTACAGCCTTATTCCAAAATTGATCCAATTCATTATTTTCCTCAAAATTCTACAAACACTATCCCATAACGACAACGTGGAAAAAATCGGATTTTTGTAAGATCTTACCGTAAAATCCTTTTCTCTTAGCTCATTGACAGACGTAATCTTCTTGATTCACAAGAACTGGGTTATGTTGTCTCCGCAGGAGCAGGACTAGGCAGAAAGAAAAAACGATCTGGCTCCACCTTAGGGGCAGTCCCTGAGGGTATATCCTCCCTCTCTCTGCTACAAGGCATCAGTTCTGTCACAAAGCAGCAACAGAGAATTTAACCCAACCCAACTTAATGATAGAGGGGCGGGTACTACGTCTGTCAATGAGCTAAGAGAAAAGGATTTTACGGTAAGATCTTACAAAAATCCGATTTTCTCTGTCGCTCATTGACAGACGTAGTCTTCTTTATTCACAAGAACTGGGACATCCAGAAGCAGTGCCACAAATGAGGGGTGGGATTGACCGAAATCAAAATCCAATCTAGAAGGCCCAACCGGTGCCAAACTAGAAGTTTTAAAGGCTCATTATAAACAAAGAATGAGACTCAAATGAAAATTTCCAACGGAAAAAAACCCTTGAGGCAGACCACTGGTCTCCTCAAATGGCGACCTGCAAAACCTTGCGGCCAAACGAGGCATCAGACGATGCCATTACATCAACTTTATAATGTTTTGTAAAGGTATGCACCGACGACCAGGTAGCCGCCTTGCACACCTGGACCACTGACGCCTGATGGCGAAAGGCCCATGACGCACTAAGTGCCCGAGTGGAGTGCGCCTTAACAGGGAATGGGGGCTCCCGACCCTTAATAGAATAAGCCTGTACCACCGTCTGTCTGATCCATTTGGAAATAGTTGCGGCAGATGCAGGCAACCCCTTTTTGGGTCCATCCGGGATCACAAAAAGTGAATCCGTCTTGCGAAACGAGTCTGTCGTTTTCAAGTATACCCTGATCGCCCGGACCACATCCAAGGAGTGCAAAGCAAACTCCCGAGGATGACTGGGCTTAGGACACAGGGAAGGTAATACAATTTCTTCATTCAGATGAAATTCTGAAACCACTTTTGGTAGGAAGGATGGATTCGGACGAAGAACCACCTTATCTCTATGAACCACCAGATATGGGGAACGACAAGATAATGCGGCCAGTTCTGACACCCTGCGTGCAGAAGTGATAGCCACCAAGAAGGCCACCTTCTGGGACAACGTAGGTAGAGGAATCTCCCTAATATCTTCAAAGGGAGGTTTCTGAAGAACCGACAATACTAAATTAAGATCCCAGGGTGGTAACGGCGCGCGCACTGGCGGAGCCAGATGTCGCACCCCCTGGATGAAATTCCGCACCAAGGAATGAGTAGCCAAAGGCTTCTGAAAGAAGATAGCTAAGGCCGAGACCTGACCCTTGATAGTACTCAAGGCCAGTTTCTGCTCAACCCCTTGTTGCAGAAAAGCTAATATTCGACTAACCGAATAAGACCGTGGACGGAACCCCAGAGGTTCACACCATGCAATGTAGGACTTCCATGTACGATGATAAATCTTTCTGGAAGTCGCTTTCCTTGCTTTAACTAGAGTAGGAATAACTGAAGCTGACAATCCCTTGTCCTTCAGCACCTGGGTCTCAATAGCCAGGCCGTTAAAGCCAGCGATCGTAAAGCAGGATGGAAGATCGGTCCCTGAGACAGTAGGTCCTCCCTGAGAGGAAGTCTCCACGGGACGTCCGCCACCAGTCTGACCACGTCGGCGTACCACGCTCGGCGAGGCCAGCCCGGAGCTACCAGGATTACTGGAATTCCTTCCTCCTCTATCCTGCGAAGAAGTCTTGGCAGTAACCCGAGAGGAGGGAAGGCATACATTAGCTGGTATTGCCCCCACGGGGCGATCAGTGCGTCTGCGGTCTCTGCTAGAGGATCGCGGGAGCGAGCCACGAATCTCTGTACTTTCCTGTTGAATCGTGATGCCAACAGATCCACATCCGGGGTGCACTAACGTAGGCACAACTGGTGGAAAACTTCTGGATGGAGGGACCATTCCCCCTGATCCAGAGTCTGACGGCTGAGATAATCTGCCTGCCAATTCTCCACCCCCGGAATGAACACCGCAGAGATAGCTGGAACAAATCGTTCCGCCCAGCGAAGAATGCAAGCCACTTCTTTGGCCGCTCGGACACTCTTGGTGCCCCCCTGGTGATTGACATAAGCCACGGCCATGGCGTTGTCCGACTGGATCCGAACCGGGCTGCCCTGGAGCTGCTCGGTCCAGTGAATCAGACAAAGTCTGATCGCTCTCAGTTCCAATACATTTATCGGCAACCTGGATTCTTCCAGGGACCAAAGTCCCTGGACAGATAACTGACCGAGAATTCCTCCCCATCCGGATAGACTGGCATCCGTGGTCACTATCGTCCAATATATTGGCAGAAATGACTTTCCCTGGCTGAGCATCGGAGACGGAAGCCACCAGACCAGAGACTCTCTGGTCTGTTTGCTCAATCGGATCCGATTGTCCAGGGATTCCGGATTCCGATTCCATCTGAGAAGAATCTCTTTCTGAAGAATTCGGGTATGGGACTGGGCAAATGGGACTGCTTCGAAGGAAGCCACCATCAACCCCAGAACCTTCATGCAAGTTCGAAGAGAAGACCAGCTGTTGGATAGTAACAACTGGACTGCTGATTGAATCTTCCGGAGTTTCCCTACCGGAAGGAAAACTCTGACCTGACTGTGTCTAGAATTAGACCCAGATATTCGAGCCTCTGGGTGGGAACCAGAAATGACTTTTGCTGGTTCACCAGCCACCCGAATTCCTGTAAAGAAATTATAGTAATTTCTATGTTTTGTAGCAGGGTCTGAGGAGACTCTGCATGAAGCAGGAGATCGTCTAGGTAACCTAGAATCGATATGCCTCTTTGGCGCAGTAGTGCCAACATTGGGGCCAACACCTTCGTGAAGACCCGAGGAGCCGTGGCGAGACCGAAAGGTAACGCCACAAACTGATAGTGGTTCTCTTCTACGGAAAAGCGTAGAAACCGCTGATGTCCTGCGAAAATGGAAATGTGAAGATAGGCGTCCTTGATGTCTATGGACGCTAGGACATCCCCTGGATGCAGGAAGGCTGCTACTGTGCGAATGGATTCCATCTTGAATTTCCTTATGATGAGAAAGGAATTGAGTGCCCTTAAGTCCAGAATTGGACGCACTTTGCCCTCTTTCCTGGGTATTGTAAATAGGTTTGAATAAAACCCTTGAAAACGTTCTGTCCAAGGAACGTGGACTACCACTCCTTGTTGTAGTAAATCCGTGACTGCTCTCCGCAGATCTTCTAGACGATCCGAGGATAGTCGGATATTGGAAGGGAAGAATCGCGCTGGTGGGAGAGATCGAAACTCGATCTTGTATCCTGACCTTATGACTTCGCAAACCCACTTGTCCGGGATTCTGGAAAGCCATGGATCCGGGAACCGGCGAAGACGTCCCCCCACCCCAATTATGGGTGGGGGCGCACCTTCAGGCTTTGGACGATTTATCTTCAGGTCTGGAGGGGGCGGGCTTTTGCTTGCCCGACCAACGTCCCCTGAAGCCTCCTGAAGGAGCTTTGGAGGACTTAATTTTTTCACCCGCGGGACGAAAAAACTTTTTGTGAGCAGAGAAAGAAGGCCCTCGTCTTTGACGAGTTCCTTTACCCTTAACATTTTGCGGTAAAAAGGTGCTCTTTCCACCCGTGAGATCCTTAATGATCTCATCTAAGTTGGCTCCAAATAGACGCTCTCCTAAAAAGGGGATATTAGCCAATGCTTTTTTGGAACCTTGGTCGGCTAACCAATCTTTTAGCCACAGTGTACGCCTGAGAACCACTGCTGAAACTGATGCTCGCGCCAATAATGGAGTGGCGTCTAACGCCGCATCACACACAAACTGTAACCCCTGTATCATTTGTTCCAACAAATCTGATACCGCCTGAGAGACCTCTTCTAAGTCCCGGCGTAACCACTTGGTCCATTCAGTTACAGTCTGCGAAACCAGACCAATAGCAATTATTGGTCTGAAAGCTGATCCAATCAAGGAAAACATGGTGCGAGACATAGCTTCTATCTTGCGATCCACTGGATCTTTAAAAGACGGAGCGTCTTCTAAAGGAATAACCGTGGCTTTATTCAATCTAGCAATTGGTGAATCCACCACAGGTGGTTCTGTCCATTTCTTAATGAGGGTTTCCTCAAACGGATAACGCCTGTTAATGCATTTATAAATAGCAGAGGTGCGTTTTGGCAGACTCCATTCTTCTTTGATTGGATTGCCAAAGCATTTGGGCAATGGAAAAACCTTCGCCACTTTGATGCGTTTTTTAGTCCCAAAAGGGATTTCAGTTTCAGCTATTTCCGACGGAATACCCTGTAATCTTAAGGTTTCTTGAACAGATACAATGAGTGCGTTTACCAACGCTTCCTCTCGGGCTATGGCTGATGCCGAAACATCCTCCTCACTGTCTGAAGAGACAGTACCCGAGACACCAATCCCAGATGAAGTACCTGCAACTGCAGAAATAGGCTCAGATTCTGAATCCGAAGTTTCAGATAATAAGGGGTTAGGCGGGGGTCGCTTTCTTGCGCCCTGTCCCTGACAAGCCACTTCCACCCGGGACACAAAAGTTTCCATAATAGCTGACAATGATTCAACCGTCAGTGGGGTGCTGGAGGATCCTGCAGACACCTCGAGGGGATCCGGTGGAGATACATGAGTGGCAGGGTCCATGTTAATTCAGGACACCTCTGCCAGAAAAAACAAAAAACTTTTTTTTTTTTTTAAATAAAAAAATACCTCTTTTTTTTTTTTTATGTGTCTCCCCCTAGCGCAATAGCGCCCCTCAGAGTACCTGCTTCTCGATCCCCACAGAGAGAGAGAGAGACCCCCAAGGCTCACCACCCGATGCAGAGAAGTTTCCAACCAACTGCAGTCAGCGTCTGTCTTTTACAGACTGGAAAGATCTGTGTTCGTTTTCCCGGGTAGAAGGACGTGGCTCCGCCCCCTGTGTACGCCTTCCGGCGTTCCCAGCTCTCCACGAGGTAGCTGGGCTCATCAAACATGGCCGCCCCCATACAGGAGACAATAGACTCCAAAAACATGGCGGCCGGCGTGACCTGAGGACATTCATGCACCCGGTCTACGGCAAAATGGCGGCGGACAGCCGAAATCGTTTTTCCCAGCACATCCACCTGCATCTCTGCTAAGTGGCGGTTTATCGATCTGCAGGAGGTACACTACAATTAAGGTAGGATTATACCTCCTATGTCTGCTGTAATACTACAGTCTGCTGGGTAGAGTGTTAGCTCTCAAACCAAGTCCACTTCCCACCAAACACATACTGTATTTACAAGGGGGACTTTTAGTGTCAGATATATACTGACCATGTATGGAGGGGCCCATAATTCATACTGCCTCATAACGAGGAAAAAAAGGAACATTTACTCACCATACCGAACCGACAGGCACCCTCTCTTCACAATACCCTCTCCACCGGGGTGGGGGGTTGTGGACCACTCCGGACGCCTCGACTCTCTGGTTCCTGGCGTCCAAGCGAGACTTTAAACTCGCAAGGTCAGTCCCTCCAATGGGACTCCATCGCGGCCGACCCAGCGCGGAGCTCTGGTCTGCACGCGCTCGTAGGCAGAAACCGGGGTGACCTCTGGATCTCAACATCCAGCCCGTCGCCCGGCCCCGCATACTTACTTGAATGTGTCGCGGCCGACCAAGCGCAATGCAATGGTCTGCGTGCGCTCGTAGGCCGGCTGGGGTGACCACTAGTGTCTCCCAGTCCGGCGTATTTGCTTGAAGATCTCACAGGAAAAAAACACTGGAGAAAACTACCTAAAAAATATTTTTTCTAAAGAAAAAATCTTGCCAGGACCAAAAAGATCCCAGCAAGGAACTTAGGTCCTTACTCCTGACTAGACAGAAAAAAACTGATGCCTTGTAGCAGAGAGAGGGAGGATATACCCTCAGGGACCTACCCTAAGGTGGAGCCAGAACGTTTTTTCTTTCTGCCTAGTCCTGCTCCTGCGGAGACAACATAACCCAGTTCTTGTGAATCAAGAAGACTACGTCTGTCAATGAGCGACAGAGAAAGTTTGTTTGAAATCTGTGTGTATTTAATAAAAATAAAAAAACGAAAAAAAAAAAATCCCATGTACAGTCAGGGGTGGGGAACCTTTTTTCTGCCGAGGGCCATTTGGGTATTTTTAAAATAATTCAGGGGCCTTACAAAATTATCAACTTAAAAATGTGCCTGTTATATTTGGTCAAACATTTATTTAACTCACCCCTAATGTGATGGCTGCAACTTCTTCTCTTTGGTGAGGTGTGTGATGTTAGCTGGTATTGATAAAGTTGCTACTGGCAACTGGTTTCCCAGGTTTGCCCCCCTTAAAGCAGAGTGATTAGTGCCCCCATCAATGCAGAATTATTAGTGCCCCCATCAATGCAGAGTGATGAGTGCCCCAATCAATGCAGCGTGATGAGTACCCCAATCAATGCAGCGTAATTAGTGCCCCAATCAATGCAGAGTGATTAGTGCCCCAATCAATGCAGAGTGATAAGTGCCCCCATCGATGCAGAGTGATAAGTGCCCCCATCGATGCAGAGTGATAAGTGCCCCCATCAATGCAGAGTAATTAGTGCCCCCCATCAACGCAGAGTGATTAGTGCCCCCATCAATGCAGAGTGATCAGTGCCCCAATCAATGAAGAGTGATTAGTGCCCCCCAACAATGCAGAGTGATTAATGCCCCCATCAATGCAGAGTGATTAGTGCCCCAATCAATGCAGAGTGATTAGTGCCCGCCTTAATGCAGAGTTATTAGTGCCCCCCATCAATGCAGAGTGATTAGTGCCCCCATCAATGCAGAGTGATTAGTGCCCCCATCAATGCAGAGTGATTATTGCCCCCATCAATGCAGAGTGATTAGTGCACCCCTTAATGCAGAGTGATTAGTGCCCCAATCAATGCAGAGTGATTAGTGCCCCAATCAATGCAGAGTGATTAGTGCCCCAATCAATGCAGAGTGATTAGTGCCCCCCATCAATGCAGAGTGATTAGTGCCCCCCATCAATGCAGAGTGATTAGAGCCCCCATCAATGCAGAGTGATTAGTGCCCCCATCAATGCAGAGTGATTATTGCCCCCATCAATGCAGAGTGATTAGTGCACCCCTTAATGCAGAGTGATTAGTGCCCCAATCAATGCAGAGTGATTAGTGCCCCAATCAATGCAGGGTGATTAGTGCCCCAATCAATGCAGAGTGATTAGTGCCCCCCATCAATGCAGAGTGATTAGTGCCCCCCATCAATGCAGAGTGATTAGTGCCCCCATCAATGCAGAGTGATTAGTGCTCCCCATCAATGCAGAGTGATTAGTGCCACCCATCAATGCAGAGTGATTAGTACCCCCAATCAATGCAGAGTGATTAGTGCCCCAATCAATGCAGAGTGATTAGTGCCCCAATCAACGCAGAGTGATTAGTGCCCCCAATCAATGTAGAGTGATTAGTGCTCCCATCAATGCAGAGGGATTAGTGCCCCCCATCAATGCACAGTGATTAGTGCCCCCATCAAAGCAGAGTGATTAGTGCCCCCCATTAATGCAGAGTGATTAGTGCTCCCCATCAATGCAGAGTTATTAGTGCCCCCCATCAATGCAGAGTGATTAGTGGCTCGATCAATGCAGAGGGATTAGTGCCCCAATCAATGCAGAGTGATTAGTGCCCCAATCAATGCAGAGTGATTAGTGCCCCCATCAATGCAGAGTGATTAGTTCCCCCCATCAATGCAGAGTGATTAGTGCCCCCATCAATGCAGAGTGATTAGTGCCCCCATCAATGCAGAGTGATTAGTGCCCCCCTTAATGCAGAGGGATTAGTGCCCTCATCAATGCAGAGTGATTAGCGCCCCCCATCAATGCAGAGTGATTAGTGCCCCAATCAATGCAGAATGATTAGTGTTCCCCATCAATGCAGAGTGATTAGTGCCCCCATCAATGCAGAGTGATTAATGCCCCAATCAATGCAGAATGATTAGTGTCCCCCATCAATACAGAGCGATTAGTGCCCCCATCAATGCAGAGTGATTAGTGCCCCCCTTAATGCAGAGGGATTAGTGCCCCCATCAATGAAGAGTGATTAGCGCCCTCCATCAATGCAGAGTGATTAGTGCCCCAATCAAGGCAGAATGATTAGTGCACCCCATCAGTGCGGAGTGATTAGTGCCCCAATCAATGCAGAATGACGAGTGCCCCCCATCAATGCAGAGTGATTAGTGGCTCGATCAATGCAGAGGGATTAGTGCCCCAATCAATGCAGAGTGATTAGTGCCCCAATCAATGCAGAGTGATTAGTGCCCCAATCAATGCAGAGTGATTGGTTCCCCCATCAATGCAGAGTGATTAGTGCCCCCATCAATGCAGAGTGATTAGTGCCCCCATCAATGCAGAGTGATTAGTGCCCCCCTTAATGCAGAGGGATTAGTGCCCTCATCAATGCAGAGTGATTAGCGCCCCCCATCAATGCAGAGTGATTAGTGTTCCCCATCAATGCAGAGTGATTAGTGCCCCCATCAATGCATAGTGATTAATGCCCCAATCAATGCAGAATGATTAGTGTCCCCCATCAATACAGAGCGATTAGTGCCCCCATCAATGCAGAGTGATTAGTGCCCCCCTTAATGCAGAGGGATTAGTGCCCCCATCAATGAAGAGTGATTAGCGCCCTCCATCAATGCAGAGTGATTAGTGCCCCAATCAAGGCAGAATGATTAGTGCACCCCATCAGTGCAGAGTGATTAGTGCCCCAATCAATGCAGAATGACAAGTGCCCCCCATCAATGCAGAGTGATTAGTGCCCCCATCAATGCAGAGGGGTTAGCGCCCCATCAATGCAGAGTGATTAGTGCCCCCCAACAATGCTGAGTGCATGGGGATTAGAGCGCCTCCTGATTACACACAGAGCAGGGTTCTTCTACTTACCCGGCGCGGGCGCTCTCATACGAAGTCATGCCTCCTGGACCAACTCCTATGATAGACGTCACCACTGTGCTGTCTATCATAGGTAGGAGGCGTGTCTTTGTATGACAGCGGCAGCGCCAGGTAAGCAGAGGAACCGGCTCTGTGTGTTATCAGGAGGTGCTCCCCCTCCCCTTCCCCTCCAGAGGCAGCCCAATAGCAGGGCCGGATCAGATTGCTTTGGGGGCCGCATACGGCCAGTGGGCCGTAGGTTCCCCACCCGACATAAGTATTCACAGCCTTTGCTCAATACTTAGTTGAAGCACTTTGGCACAAATTACAGCCTCGTGTCTTTTTAAGTATAATGCTACAAGCTTAAAACACCTATTTTAGGGCAGTTTCTCCCATTCTTCTTTGCAGGAACTCTCAAGCTCCATCAGGCTGGATAGGAGCGTCGGTGCACAGCCATTTATGGATTTCTCCAGAGATGTTCAATCGGGTTCAACTCTGGGCTACTCAAGGACATTCACAGACAGGCCCGGACTGGCCATAGGGCAGATCGGGCATTTTCCCGGTGGGCCGCGGTCCGCAGACATCACAAAAAGCTCCCTCACAGTCACTGCGGCCGCCGGCCGGCTTCGTGGCCAATCAGCCTTCTGCTTAGGGGGGGGTGTGAGTCACACCCCCCTGAGCAGAAGGCTAATTGGCCGTGAAGCTGGACAAGGAAGTAGTCAGCACTCACTCTTGTTCCTTCCCGCCAGTGTCATGCTCGGCGCGGCCAGCCCAGCCCGCATCTCTCAAGCAGCTGCAGTCAGACTTAGATATGGCAGCTCCTTCAGTCCGGGCCCGGGCTGCTCACGGGGGACGGTGGCGGCGGCGGGGAGAAGGTAAGTGAGTGCAGACAGTGCTGTGCTGCCCGGGTGTTGTGGGGAAACCGATATCGGCACAACACCGGTCGACCGTGTGTACTGACTGCTGAATATAGGAGGGGGATGGGGCGGCTCAGGATGCTGCCGCTCTGTAACGTGATTCTGAAGTTTACTGCCTCGTAACTTGATACAGCTTTCCAAATGCTTGCAGCCTGAGGGCACCGTCCGTGACCGTCTCCCAGGCTGGGAAATGGGAATGACATTCCTACAACGCACAAACAAATAGGGAATACTTAGCAAGGAGCATTACACCACTTTTTGTGACATTGGCAACATTTCTTCTTTTTTTTTTTACCTTAAGCAATTTTTGAATGCCAGCTCCCACTGCCATCACTATGCCTGATCCAATCCATCCCTCCCACTGCCATCACTCTGCCTGATCCAATCCATCCCTCCGACTGCCATCACTCTGCCTGATCCCATCCATCCCTCCCACTGCCATCACTCTGCCTGATCCCATCCATCCCTCCCACTTCCATCCCTCTGCCTGATCCCATCCATCCCTCCCACTGCCATCACTCTGCCTGATCCCATCCATCCCTTCCACTGCCATCACTCTGCCTGATCCCATCCATCCCTCCCACTTCCATCACTCTGCCTGATCCCATCCATCCCTCCCACTGCCATCCCTCTGCCTGATCCCATACATCCTTCCCACTGCCATCACTCTGCCTGATCCCATCCATCCCTCCCACTGCCATTCCTCTGCTTGATCCCATCCATCCCTCCCACTGCCATCACTCTGCCTGATCCCATCCATCCCTCCCACTGCCATCCCTCTGCTTGATCCCATCCATCCCTCCCACTGCCATCACTCTGCCTGATCTCATCCATCCCTCCCACTGCCATCACCCTGCCTGATCCCATCCATCCCTCCCACTGCCATCACTCTGCCTGATCCCATCCATCCCTCCCACTGCCATCACTCTGCCTGACCCCATCCATCCCTCCCACTGCCATTCCTCTGCTTGATCCCATCCATCCCTCCCACTGCCATCACTCTGCCTGATCCCATCCATCCCTCCCACTGCCATCCCTCTGCTTGATCCCATCCATCCCTCCCACTGCCATCACTCTGCCTGATCTCATCCATCCCTCCCACTGCCATCACCCTGCCTGATCCCATCCATCCCTCCCACTGCCATCACTCTGCCTGATCCCATCCATCCCTCCCACTGCCATCACTCTGCCTGATCCCATCCATCCCTCCCACTGCCATCACTCTGCCTGATCCCATCCATCCCTCCCACTGCCATCACTCTGCCTGATCCCATCCATCCCTCTGCCTGATCCCATCCATCCTTCCCACTGCCATCACTCTGCCTGATCCCATCCATCCCTCCCACTGCCATCACTCTGCCTGATCCCATCTCTCCCACTGCCATCACTCTGCCTGATCTCATCCATATCTCCCACTGCCATCACTCTGCCTGATCCCATCCATCCCTCCCACTGCCATCGCTCTGCCTGATCCCATCCATCCCTCCCACTGCCATCACTCTGCCTGATCCCATCCATCCCTCTGCCTGATCCCATCCATCCTTCCCACTGCCATCACTCTGCCTGATCCCATCCATCCCTCCCACTGCCATCACTCTGCCTGATCCCATCTCTCCCACTGCCATCACTCTGCCTGATCTCATCCATCTCTCCCACTGCCATCACTCTGCCTGATCCCATCCATCCCTCCCACTGCCATCGCTCTGCCTGATCCCATCCATCCTTCCCACTGCCATCCGTCTGCTTGATCCCATCCATCCCTTCCACTGCCATCACTCTGCCTGATCCCATCTCTCCCACTGCCATCACTCTACCTGATCCCATCCATCCCTCCCACTGCCATCACTCTGCCTGATCCCATCCCTCCCACCGCCATCCCTCTGTCTGATCTCCACCCCTCCCATGAGGCAGTGGTGATGGGGGGATAGGGATGACATCAGTAGCGGTGGTGGTGGGGAGGTGGTGATAGGGATGACATCAGTGGCAGTGGTGGTGAGGATAAGGATGACATCAGTGGCAGTGAACATTGTCATTCCTATCCCCACCACCAGTGCCACTGATGTCATCCTTATCCCCACCACCACTGCCACTGATGTTATCCCTATCCTTACCACCACTCCCACTGATGTCAACCCTATCCTCATCATTCCCACTGATGTCATCCCTGTCCTCAACACCGTCACTGATGTAATCCCTATCCTCAACACCGTCACTGATGTTATCCCAATCGCAACTACCACTGATGTCAACGCTATACCCACCACCACCGATGTCATCCCAATCCCCACTCCCACTGATGTCATTCCTATTCCCAATGCCACTGATGTAACCCCTATCCCCACCACCACTGCCACTGATTTCACCCCTATCCCCACCGCAACTGATGTCACCCCTATCCCCACCACCACTGATGTCACCCCTATCCCCACCACCACTGATGTCACCCCTATCCCCTCCACCACTGCCACTGATGTCACCCCTATCCCCACCACCACTGCCACTGATGTCACCCCTATCCCCACCTCCACTGCCAGTGATGTCACCCCTATCCCCACCACCACTGATGTCATCCCTATCCCACCAATAACATAAGAAACTACATACAAATTTTGGAGGCGCCTGTGAACAAAAACCTTGATTTTACTACACGTGTAATATATGACCCTGCACACTGGAATAAGAGCAATAATTATAGGCTCATCATTCATGGTTAACTCTGAACTGATGACCTGTATGATCTTTAAAAGCTGTGCCTATGGAAAATATAGGGTACTGAAATGTGTTGCTATTTTCGGGCATGCATAGTCTTAAGGTTTGACATGTTGGGTATTTATTTACTTGACACAAACTCATCTTTTATATTTTGCCCAAAAATTGGGTAATATATTTTTAATGTACCCTAAAATTACCTGTTATCTCTTAGTCTGGGTTCACACCAAATGCGGACTGCATCTAAATAGAAACCTGTTAATGCAAACAGATTGCGGAGTGTATGTTAGGTTAACGACACCCCGCAATCAATTTTCAAAACGCAGCGCAATTTGCAGAATCGGATCTCATGGGTGTGCGGGCTAAATATAACTAAAAAACATAGAGAAACTGGTAGTTGTTCATCATTGGTCATTTTGTTTAAAAAAAAAAAAAAATGGGCTGCTCAGCCTAAAATGCCCGGGCCTATTTTTTGTCCCAGTCTGGGTCTGTTCACAGAGTTGTCCCATAGCCACTCTGTTGTTATCTTGGCTTTCTCATAGAATTGGCTGGATGCTCAGCAATCAGACAGTCAAGTGGGCGCATGCTTAGGCTACCCACCAGAATGGGCATAGGCACACAGATGTGCACATGCACAGGAATATTCACTAGAGAAGCGCACATTGAGTGCTCTTGGCGCCATTTGGAACAAAAAGGAAGACAGCTGCACTAAGGCAGCGCTGTCTGATCTGCAGCTTTCCCCTGTATCCTGTTCCTGTGCCTGTCCTTGATCTCATTTTGACCCGGGTTTCCGACCATTTTGATTCTCCCCAATCCTGACCTCCGCTTGCATTTTGACCTTGATCTATCTGCATCTACCTGATTCTCTGTTGCCAGACCTCTGCCTGAACTTTGATTATTCTTTGTTTGCTATCTCTGATGGTTCTGATCATGCATGTATAACCTGGCTTGTCTGACTCTCCACAGTTTTCAGCATCTTCAGCATACCTGCATCCACAGCATACCTGCATCCACAACGTACCTTCAGCTGCAGCAGATCGGCACCCTTTACCACTGCTGTCATCTGCTTCTCTTGTCTGTGAACAAACGGAGAAGATCGCAGGCGCTCCTACCACACCTCGCTCTTGCAGCCGCTGTTGCAAACTCAGTGGTTTCTAAACCAGGGTGGTACGAGAGGCCTTGCTCGTCGGGCTCTACCAGAAGGTACGTGACCTTGGCTGTGTGCTTAGGGTCGTTGTCCTGTTGGAAGATGAACCTTCGCCCCAGTCTGAGGTCCAGAGCACTCTGGAGCAGGTTTTCATCAAGGATGTCTCTGTACATTGCTGCATTCATCTTTCCCTTAATCCTCACTAGTCTCCCAGTTCCTGGCGCTGAAAAACATCCCCACAGCATGATGCTGCCATCACCATGCTTCAATGTAGGGATGACAAAAGGCCAGGTGATGAGCTGTGCCTGGTTTCCTCCAGACATGATGCTTTCCATTGAGGCCAAAGTGTTCAATCTTTGTTTCATCAAACCAGAGAATTTTGTTTCTCATGATCTAAGAGTCCTTTAGGTGCCTTTTGGCAAACTTCAGATGGGCTGTCATGTGCCTTTAACTGAGGAGTGGCTTCTATCTGTCCACTCTACCATACAGGCCTGATTGGTGGAGTGCTGCAGAGATGGTTGTTCTTTTGCAATGTTCTCCTCTCTCCACAAAGAAACGCTGGAGCTCTGTCAGAGTGACCATGGGGAAAAAAACAAGACAGGTGCATATACACAACGTTCGACCTGCGCCAGTGAAAGAGTCAAGTACATTCGATCTTGTGAAAAAAGTTTCAACTGTGGCTGTAGGTAGTCTTTTTAGGAGGTATGCAGGATAGTTCAATCCCTGGGGTTAGTGGAGATGGATGGTGGAGGTGGCTGCAGGCTTCATACAGAGCTAGATCGCCTGAGGAAGGAGCATGCATGCTCCGAACGCGAGCACTGCCCTGCCACTATTGGATGTTAGCCTGGATACTGAACGCTGCCAGAAACACAGGAAGTGTCGTACTCCACCGGCACAGCCAGGACCACGGCCGCCACAGTGTACTTCCCTAACATCCCTGCAGTGTTGCAGATGAACCATCACCATTTACTGATCAAATATTTCCTCTGTGTGAGTTACTACGTTGTTTTTATGCAATAAATAACCTTTTAATCTACACTGAGGTGGTGCTGCTTTTCTTCTCCTACCCCAGAGTGACCATGGGGTTCTTGGTCACCTCCCTGACTAAGGCCCTTCTCCCCTAATAACTCAGTTTGGCCCGGTGGCCCGCTCTAGGAAGAGTCTGGTGGTTCCAATTTTTCTTTAATTTGCGTTTACCTGTCCCGTGTCTATGTGAAGCATTGTTTGTTCATTTTCTTTTTTTTTTACCATTAAAGAATTTTTATTAGATTTAAAAGGAACAGTACATTTTATGACATAGCATAACAAAGAAAGGGTATACAAATTGCAACACGGATATGTACAGCAGTTATAATTGTCATATAATTATACCATTAAGAGTCTTGGGCAGACCTTTCGGGGTGTATTGTGTCACCTATTGCAGTATACATCCGCCAGCATGGGTGCACATAAAGATTTGGATGAGGGCATCAATAGGGAGAGAGGGGGGAGGGAGGCGGAGGGGGAAGAAGTGGGAGAAGAGAGGCATGAGAGAAATGGGGAGGGAAGGCCGGAGATACATAGGAAGGAGGGGGAAGAGAAAGAGGGAGAAGAGTGAGGGGGGAGAGATGAGGGGGAGGGGGGGGGGTAGAGGAAAGAGAGGGGAGAGGAATGGGGGATAGAAGAATTGGAGGAAGGGGGAAGGAGGTAGGGGGAGGAGGGGAAGGGGCCGGAAGGGAAGGGTTGGAGGGAGCGAAATAGGAAGGAAGGAAGAGGAGAGAGGGGGAAGGAGGGGAAAGAAGGAGGAGGGGACAGGAGAAGAAGGAGTGATGAAGAAAGAAGGGGGGGAGAAGGGAAAGGGTAGGGGGGAGGGGAGCGGCGGGGGGAGACAAGGAAGGAAGGGATGGGAAAAAACGTAATAAGAGGGGAAGAAAGAGAAAAGAGAGGGAGAAAGGGGGGGGGAGGGGGGAGGAGGAGGGGAAGGAAGAGGGGAGGAGGGTTGTGGAGACCACAGGGTCGGAAAACAGGGGAAAAAAAGGGGGGAGGGGAAACTAGTGTGTGAGTTGTCTGCAAATCATCATAACATCGTGTTCAACAGCCATATCCAGCAATAAGTAGGGAACTGGTGAAATTAGGGGACAACAATTAAACGTAACAGGAAAAACAAAAACAAGAATAACCGGTCAGCAGAGTAATCCAAAATCAAATTATCAGCAAAGTAAGATTAAAAACCCTTAGTCGAGATCCAAGAGGACCACAAGGACCATTCACGGTCAAATCTGGCGCTACGACCAGCTTTGCGTGCGAGAATGCCCTCATAAACAGAATTCGTTTTGACCATGGCAATAACCTCTGAGGAGTTGGGTACAATATCTAGTCACCAGGCCGCGGGCGGCCAGTAGTATGTGAGTAACTATGGAGCCACTTTCTATAGGGAACCTCTCAACCCCTATATTCAATATCGCCAGTGCTGGAGATGGGCGGGTTATCACCCCAGTAATCTCTGAGATTATGGAGAATATCTTGTTCCAGAAACTGGTCAGGTGTTTGCAAGACCAAAACACATGAACAAGGTGGGCTACTTCGCCACACCCCCTCCAGCACTGGGGTGAATAGTTTGGTACGAACTTAGAAAGGCGGTATGGGGTGAGGTACCATCGCAGGGTGATCTTCTGGGACAGTTCCCAGTGGTTAGTGCAAGATGAGGCTTGTCTAACCGAATGGAAGGCTGCTTTCCACTGCTCATCAGTAAATGAGTCCCCCAGATCCCCCTCCCATTTTGTAAGTGGGACAATTTTGCAGTAATCCAACTTGTTGTGAAAAAGGTTGTAGAAAAGGGAGGTTCCTTTAATCGAGCGGAGATTACCCAGCAGGAACGTCCAGCCTCTTAGGGGCAAGTGGATATGAGGGGATGTCAAGGAGCGGAGGAAATGGGCGAGCTGTAGATACCTGTAATGCTCAGAGGAGGGGAGCGCGTATTCCGCCTGTAGGGTTTGAAAGGATTTGATGTCGTCTCCTATCAGAACATGGTCCATATTCGTAATGCCCCTACTAGTCCAAACTCTGAAGGAGGAGTGAGGGATAACTATTTCCAATACTCCCGTAGGGATAGGGACCCTCGCTTTTTGGGATGACAGTAGCGCGCGTGAACGCCCGCCAAGCCAGCAGCGAGGCCCTGACAGAGATGGGTAACTTCTCTAGCGGCAATGGGTGCCATACATCTGCCAGGAGCACCGTCCGCAGGGGAAGGGGAGAGCAGATGTCCTCCTCCAAAGAACTCTGGGGCCACCCAGTGCTTTAATTGAGCCAAATGCGAGGCGAGGAGATAGTCACCGACATCCGTCATGCCCATTCCGCCTGCGGTCCAGTGTTTAGAGAGAAGGGAGTGGACACTTCTTGGCCTCTTCCCCTTCCATACCAACCCCTTCAGTGCTGTCTGAAGCGATGCGAAAATTTGACGGGGGACAGGAATTACTAAGGATCTAAATATGTAGAGGATCTGGGGTAGAATAAGCATTTTGAACGAGGCAAGGCGACCCGACCAGGTTCAGTTTTCAGGATTCTCTGGCACTCCTGCGTAATTTTAGTTACCAAAGGGGGGGAAATTCATAGCAGCCAATTTATCTACCGTTGGGGTCAGTAAGATCCCCAGATAAGGTATACAATCTCGTTTCCACGTATAGGGGTACAGAGTTTGTAAGAGAGTAAGCCCAGGGGAAGGATCAAGGACTTCGCGAAATTAGCCTTATAGTAGGAAACCAGGCTAAACCGCTGCAGCAGTGAATGTGTAGCCGCTAGGGATTTTTCTGGGTCCGTCATGAAAATTATAACATCATCTGCGAACAGGTTTATTACATGGGAGCGCAAAGGGGTCACAAGGCCTTTGATGTGAGGAGAGGATCTAACGGCCTTCGCCAGAGGTTCGATAAGGAGGTTAAAAATTGAGGGGGAGAGTGGGCAGCCCTGCCTCGTTCCGTTGGTGATTTGGAAAGCTTTTGAGAGCATATTAGAGGTGTACACCTTCGCGGAAGGGTTAGAATAGAGCGCCGGAATCGCACTCAAGATAGGTCCCTGGAAGCCAAACCGCTGCAACACCCTGGTCATATATGTCCAATGGACCCGGTCGAATGCCTTCTCCGCATCCAAAGAGAGCAGCAGAGAAGGCACCCGACCGGACCCTGCCCTGTCTATAAGCCCTATGACCCTTCTTGTGGCATCCGACGTCTGTCGTCCCTGAACAAACCCGGATTGGTCCGGGTTGATGAGATTTGGCAATATAGGGTGAAGTCTAAGGGCCAACACCTTAGCATACAGCTTGATATCCGTGTTCAACAGGGATATCGGTCTAAAATTGGGGGGAGAAGTAGGTTCCTTGCCAGGTTTAGGTAATGTAACAACATATGCTTGGAGTAACTCCCCTGGCATGGAGGCAGAGGCCACAGCAGCGGCAAACATCAAGGCTAAGTGAGGGCTAAGCGTCTTTGCAAACTTCTTATAGTATAAGTTGGGGAGTCCATCAGGGCCCGGGGATTTACCGGAGGGAAGGGTGTGTATGGCCCGTTCCACCTCAGCTGTCGTGATTGGGGTGTTCAGGGCTTGCAGGGTGGAAGGGTCAAGTGTCGGTAAGTCTATGGAAGCCAAAAAAATCAGAAATAAGTTGATCGGTTGGTTGAGGGGTGGAAGGGTCATCTTTAAGGTTATATAAGGATCCATAATATTTAGCGAATGCGTCTGCTATTTCCTGCGGGTTCGTGATTTTTGAGTTTGTGGCGGGATCTAGGAGGTAGGCAATTCTGTTTTTGACGCGTTTAGCCTTTAGTTTATTCGCCAATACCTTCCCGGCCTTATTACCTGCCGAGTAGTGGGAGAGTTTAAGGGCTCTAAAATATTTGTCTTGGTTCTCAACCAGTAGGTTTCTCAGATCCGATCTAAGTTTGAGTAATTGTTGGGCCAAGTGAGGATGGGGGATGTTCTTATTTAGGGGTTCTAAGCGCTTGATCTCTGCCATGAGGTGGTCTAGCTGCCGTGTCCTCTGCCTCTTAAGCCTTGCACACAGTTTAATAAGTATCCCCCGAATAAAGGCTTTGTGGGCACACCAGATCACCGTGGGGTCAGAAACCGAACCCTCATTATGCAAAAAGTATTCCTCAAGATGTCGCTCTATCTGAGAGGCAAATTGAGGAGAGTCCAGCACCTGTGCATTCGCTCTCCAGAGATACGCTGGGCCCGGGGTGCGATCTTCCCGTACAGATATGGATACTGGGGCATGGTCGGACCACGTGATGTTATGAATGCTCGAGGTTTGCGTCAATTGTAACAGACGCTTGTCAACCAGTATCATATCAATGTGGGAGTAGGTATTATGTCTCAAGGAGTGGAATGAATAATCCCTCTCCCCCGGTGGTGGCATCTCCACACATCAAACATCTCCACCTCATGAAATATAGATTGTAAAGCTGGAGGCGATCGCTTGGGTGAGGAGGAGATGTCCAACGCGGGGTCCGCCGTTGAGTTAAAGTCCCCACATACTACCAAGGAACCATACTTGTGCTTGTCCAATAGTCTGAACATCCTTCGCCAGAAGCGTATCTGACGCGCGTTGGGGGCATATGCATTCCAGATCGTATAGGGGATATTGTTCAGTTCGCACTGCAGTATAAGATATCTTCCCAGCGGATCTGAAACAACCCTGTGTAGGGAAAAGGCTACAGAATCTCTCACTGCTATCAGAACTCCCTTGCGTTTACAACTGTCCGATGCTGTGTAAATATGAGGGAAACTTCTGTGTGACAGCGTTGGGGCTGAGGACTGCATAAAATGAGTCTCTTGTACACATAGGAGATCACTTTTCAACTGTAGAGCCTCACGCCACATAGAAGCTCGTTTGGTAGGATGGTTGAGGCCGTGTACATTGAAGGAGGTGATTGTGATAGCCATCATTTAAGTGTGTAGGCGGAGGTGATGTTACCTGATCCAGTACGACTTCGTAGGGAGCACAGAGATAACCATCCGTGGAGCCACAGTGAGCGAAGAAGGCAGGGGCCGTCCGCAACATGTGTCCATGCGAGGTGTCCATAGTCCATGGTTTTAATCTGCTGACCAAAAGGGAGTAGAAAAAAAAAGAGAAACAACAAAACATAGGAGCAAAGGTGAAATGCTCGTAATATGCGTAAAAAATTGAGAACAAACTCGTGAGCAGGTTTACTGCACATAGTCATGGGGGGAGGTTTGGGTGGGCACTACGGCCAGGCTCAGGGAGAGGGTCTCTGCGGAAAAGCTTGAGGTGGCGACCCTTTGGGCTGCTTCTTCCCCTTTTTCTTATGGGTGACCATTTGCCAGTCCTCAGGTAATGGGGATATGCGCCCGGATTGGCCTTGGAGGGGTGTTGTCTTGGTCCGGGAGGAGACCCCAGGACTGAAGCAAGTCCAGGCCAGCTTGCATGGTGGTGATAACGTGGGGCTTGTTGTTGTATGTGACTGTAAGCTTCACAGGGAACCCCCACCTATATGTTTGTTCATTTTCAAGTGTACGGGGAATAAACACTTCCATCTTCATCTTCATCTTCTTCTGAGTGCAGTCACATTTTTTCTGTTGATTATTGGACCATTGGATGACGGATCCAACCTGCACCGGAACACTTTGCCTCACCTGAGCGGCTTTTTTTCTGTTGCCTGTATTATTTCTTGGTTTGTGCTCTGACATGCACACTGTTAACTGTAGGACCTTATATAGACAGGTGTGCGCGTCTTTCCAAATCATGTCCATTCAACTGAATTTACCACAGGTGGACTCCAATTAAATTGTAGAAACATCTCAAGGATGATCAGTGAAAACAGGATGCACCTGAGCTCAATTGTGTCATGGCAAAGGCTGTGAATGCTTATGTACATGTGTTTTTTCATTTTTAATAAATTTGCAAAGATTTCAAACAGACTTCTTTCACCTTGTCATTATGGGGTATTGTTTGTAGAATTTTGAGGAAACGAATGAATTTAATCCATTTTGGAATAAGGCTGTGGCATAACAAAATGTAAAAAAAGTGAAGCGCTGTAAATACTTTCCGGGTGCACTGTATCTCCCCCTAGATAAGAGTTTCCCAGTGTATGGTTCAGAAAGGGGTTGCGTTTTTTAACAATTATTGTTTTTGCAGCATATTACTTCTATTGCTTATTCATTGCAGTATAGTTCTCTTACTGTTTAACCATTGCCGTGTACTTTTTCTCTGCGCAACCTGTTGTAGTATAACTTTTTGCTATTAATCAGTTGTGCCTTTACTGGTGTCTATACACCTAGAACCATTGGGGTGTATATACAGCTACCCTTCCCCGCTTAGCCAGGTGTGTCAGTGTGCGTGGTGCTGTTTGCAGAGTTCTGGGCAGAACAGAGGACCCAATACATTCAGGTACAATAGATATAATGCCTCTTCTCTGCTGGCCAGGTGCTTTCTGAAGAGTGATCTGCATTTATTTCATTCCTGAGAAAGCAGTGCTAGTGTAAACTAGCCCTACAGCTGCACACTTAGATCATCTGAAACCTGTAGATGCACCCACCTACCCTTAGGAGGTGTATGAAGACCCCCTAGAAACTTAGTGGGCTACCATTTAAAAAAATCAGAGCAGGATCTTTGACGCTTTGTGGGGCAGAAGAAATTAAAAACATTTAAAGAGTTTATTTAGGCACGATAAATGGAAGGACAGAACGTTAGGAGAACACCCCAAAATATTACAAAAATGTAACTATAGGCTTCTAATTAGTTATGGACGAACATCGGCCGGGGCGGTTCGCGAACGCCAGCCGCAAATTTTCTCGAAAGTCCGCGAACCTCAAGTTCGCGGCGGGCCCCATTGACTTTAATGGGAGGCAAACTTTAAAAACCTTTAGGTCATATTTTCAGCCACAAAAGACGTACTAGCTGTGCGCAAATAGTCCCAGCACACGGACAATGTCATAACAGAAGTATTGCAATTGAAAAAGTTGCCCTAATTTTTTTTTTTTTAATAGCAACATTTTTTTTTTTTTTTCATAAATCAGCAAGAACTGACAGCAGCCGGTAAATACATTTTCTAATACATATAGGGTCCATTCACACATCTGAAAATGGGTCCGCATCCATTCCACAATTTGGCGGAACCTTTACAGACCCATTGTTTTTAATTTCCAGTCTGAAAAATTAGGCATTCACAGGATAAAGAAGTGTCAGCCATTTCAGGCCCCAAAAATTAGCCCACATGGGTTTACCTGACAGCTAAGAACGTAGTATTCTGTGGCTGAAGATACATTAGGCATTCACAGGATACAGAAGTAAGTGTTGGCCTGTATAGGCCCCAAATATTAGCCCACATGGGTTTACCTGACAGCTAAGAATGTAGTATTCTGTGGCTGAAGGTACATTAGGCATTCACACAGTATACAGAAGTAAGTGTCGGCCTGTATAGGCTGCAAAAATTAGCTCACATGGGTTCAACTGACAGCAAAGAACGTAGTATATGATGGCTAGAGGTACAGTAGGCGTTCACACAGTATACAGAAGTAAGTGGCGGCCTGTATAGGCTCCAAAAATTAGCTCACATGGGTTGAACTGACAGCAAAGAGCTTATTTTTTGATGGCTAGAGGTACAGTAGGCGTTCACAGGATACAGAAGTAAGTGGCGGCCTGTATAGGCTGCAAAAATTAGCTCACATGGGTTGAACTGACAGCAAAGAACTTATTTTTCGATGGCTAGAGGTACAGTAGGCGTTCACAAGATACAGAAGTAAGTGGCGGCCTGTATAGGCTCCAAAAATTAGCTCACATGGGTTGAACTGAAAGCAAAAAACTTAGTATTTGGTGGCTGGAGGTACATTAGGCATTCACAGAAAAAATAATTGTCGGCCCTGAAAGGCCCCAAAAATTTGTCATTCAATGGACAGGAAATGCCTTTTATGCCGCTGTATGTAGCGAAGCCAAGGACCAGGAATTGTTGTGATTGGAGGAATTTCGATGAAACCTGGTCTACTGGTCACATGTGTTGAATTCCTCAGAGATCCATGCCTCATTCATTTTTATAAATGTGAGGTAGTCTACACTGTCATGGCTAGGCGAGTGCGCTTATCGGTCACGATCCCCCCTGCTGCGCTGAACGTCCTTTTCGGACAGGACACTGGAAGGGGGGCAAGCCAACATTTCCATTGCAAATTGTGCAAGCTCTGGCCAGAGGTCAAGCCTGCCCACCCAGTAGTTCAGGGGTTCATCACTCCTCAGAGCGTCCACATCGGCCCTTAACCCGATGTAGTCGGACACCTGTCGGTCTAGGCGTTCCCTCATGCTGGATCCGGAGTACAGCTGTCGATGGTTCGGCTGAAAGAAGGATCTCATATCTGAAGTGACCAAGACATCTTCCAACCGCCCTCTTCTTGCAGGTGCTGTTGGATTGCTACCCGCAACTGTCTCTCTGTGACTGGAAATTCCTCTGCCTGCGCACGGAAAAGCAGAATGCAGCATTTCCCTCAGCAAGGCCTGGAAGTGCTGCATTCTGATCGCCCTCTGTGATTGTGGTAACATTTCCGCCATTTTGTGTTTGTACCGGGGGTCTAAGTACATTGCCACCCAGTACTGGTCCTTGGCCTTTATGCGTTTTATACAGGGGTCCCCCTTAAAACACTGCAGCATGTAGGCTCCCATTCCCACTAAACTGGAAGTGGTATAGTGGCCTGCTTCCAGCTCATCATCCAGGATAATGTCGTCCTTGTTCTCCTCCCCCCCATCCACGGATAACACCAGGGATCCCAGAAAGGTTTAAAGCATGCTCTTCTTGCTCCTCCTCATCCCCCCCAGCACCATCCTCCTCCTCTGACTCCTCTTCAGACTCCTGCTGTTGATTTGTCTCAGATGGAGTAGCATCCCCCTGGGAATTCATCCAATATTGCGACTTCCTGATCTTCCTGCTCCTGCTCCTCGACGGCTTGATCAATGACACGACGCAATGCACGCTCCAGAAAGAAGGCGTAAGGTATGATGTCACTTATGGCGCCCTGGCCATGACTGACCAGTTTGGTGATCTCATCGAATGGCTGCAGAAGTCTGCATGCACCCCGCATGAGCAGCCACTGGCGAGGTGAAAAAAACCCAAGCTCCCCAGAACCTGTCCTGCAGCCGATGTTCGAACAGGTAGTCATTAACTGCACGTTTCTGCTGGAGCAGCCTATCGAGCATATGCAACATTGAGTTCCATCGTGTCGGGCAGTAACAAATAAGATGCCTGAGGGGCAGGTTGTGTCGCCGCTGAATCTCAGCAAGGTGAGCCATGGCTGTGTAAGATCTTCGGAAATGGCCTGAGATTTTCCTGGCCTGCCGCAAGACGTCCTAGACCCCAGGGTATTTGCCAACGAATCGCTGCACCACCAAGTTCAGGACGTGTGCCATGCATGGCACGTGTGTTATTTTGCCCTGTTTCAGCGCGCTCAGCAGATTGGCACCATTGTCGCACACCACTTTACCAACTGACAAATTTAGCGGTCTCAGCCACTGATCTGCCTGTGAACGCAAAGCTGAAAGGAGTGCAGGACCAGTGTGGCTCTTGGCTTCCAGATACAACAGACACAGCACAGCATGGCAACGTCTCACCTGGCATGTGGAATAGGTTCTGGTTATCTTGGGCAGCGCAGGAGAAGGGACAGTAGCAGCGGAAGAGCAGGAGTCAGCCAAGGAGGAGAGGGAGGATGGAGGAGGAGGAGAAGAAGAGGCAGGCCTGCTTGCAATCCGTGGCGGTACAACTAAATCTACACGGGTGCCACGGTTTACATGCTTAACGGCCGTCAGAAGGTTCACCCAGTCGGCAGTAAAAGTGATATACCTTCCCTGCCCGTGTTTGCTAGACCATGTGTCTGTATAGATGACAACCCGCTTCAATCTGTGGTATTGGGGGGCCACAGGTTTATCACACCAGTTCTACAAATAATTGGCCAATATCTGTTGTCAATGTGTGTAGCACAGTTAACACAACAAAAGAGGCCAAATTTTTGCAGGACTAAAATACAATCTTAGAAAAGTATACTGTTAAATAACACCCCACTTCAATATGTGCTATTGGGGGGCCACTGGTCTATCACACCAGTTGTTTAAAAAATTGGCAAGTGAGTTTGGCACTGTGTGTATCAGACTTAACACAGCAAAAGAGGCAATATTGTTGCAGGACACAAATACACTTGTAAAACTATACTCAGATAACACCCCACTTCAATATGTGGTATTGGGGGGGCATTGGTTTATCACACCTGTTGTTCAAAAAATTGGCCAGTGAGTTTGGCGCTGTGTGTACCAGACTTCACTCAGCAAACTAGGCAATATTGTTGCATAACACAAATACACTTGTAAAAGTATACTCAGATAGGCTCCAAAAATTAGCTCACATGGTTTAACCTGACAGCAAAGAACGTAGTATATGATGGCTAGAGGTACAGTAGGCGTTCACAGTATACACAAGTTGGTGGCGGGATGTATAGGCCGCAAAAATGAGCTCACATGGGTTGAACTGACAGCAAAGAACGTAGTATATGATGGCTAGAGGTTCAGTAGATGTTCACAGTATACACAAGTTGGTGGCGGGCTGTATAGGCCGCAAAAATGAGCTCACATGGGTTGAACTGACAGCAAACAACATAGTATATGATGGCTAGAGGTACAGTAGGCGTTCACAGTATACACAAGTTGGTGACCTGGCTGTATAGGCCGCAAAAATTAGCTCACATGGGTTGAACTGACAGCAAAGAACGTAGGTACAGTTGGCATTCACAGTACACAGAACAGTAAGTGTCGGCTTGTATAGGCTGCAAAAATTAGCCATTCAATGGACATGAAATGCCTTTTATGCTGCTGTATTTAGCGAAGCCAAGGACCAGGAATTGTTGTGGGTGGATGGCGGTCTTTCGGATATTTGTGGCCTGGCATGAGGAATTTCGATGAAACCTGGTCTACTGGTCACATGTGTTGAATTCCTCAGAGATCCATGCCTCATTCATTTTTATAAATGTGAGGTAGTCTACACTGTCATGAGCTAGGCGAGTGCGCTTATCGGTCACAATCCCCCCTGCTGCGCTGAACGTCCTTTCGGACAGGACACTTGCCGGGGGGGGGCAAGCCAACAGTTCCATTGCAAATTGTGCAAGCTCTGGCCAGAGGTCAAGCCTGCCCACCCAGTAGTCCAGGGGTTCATTACTCCTCAGAGCGTCCACATCGACCGTTAACCCGATGTAGTCGGACACCTGTCGGACACCTTTTTTTTACGCTCCAACATTTGAGCCACAGAAGCCTGCCTTTTTCCAGAACAACGTGACGACGGCATCATGGAAGGTGGAGTGTTGGACAACTGTAAGGAGACAGGAGAAGGAGAAGGGGGAGGAGAAGGAGAAGGAGAAGAGGCTGGACGGTGAGAGCATGGAGTGTGGCTTTGTGGGTTCTGACAGTTTTGCTCCCACTGGGCTTGGTGATGGGATTTCAGGTGCCTTCTTAAGGCGGTTGTCCCTAGGTGAGTGTTGGGCTTACTGCGACTTATGCCTTGACTGCAAAGGCTGCAGAAGGCAAAACAGGTGTCAGCAACGGACACATTAAAAAAAGCACACACTGCGTAGCCATGTGACGGCGTCCTGGGAGTGCCAGATGTGACTGTACATGGCTGATGGCTCGCTCCTGATACATTTGCAGTCTGATTTGTACCTCTTGTGCAATGCAAGTTCTGCCTGCCTCTCCTCCCTATCTGCCGGTCCGTCAGTCCGCCAGTTCTACAAATAATTGGCCAGTAACTGTTCGTCACTGTGTGTAGCACAGTTAACACAGCAAAAGAGGCCAAATGTTTGCAGGACTAAAATACAATCTTAGAAAATTATACTGTTAAATAACACCCCACTTCAATATGTGGCATTGGGGGGTGCCACAGGTTTATTACACCAGTTCTACAAATAATTGGCCAGTAACTGTTGTCACTGTGTGTAGAACTGTCTATACAGCGAGAGGCCACATTTTTGCAGGACTAAAATACACTCTTAGAAAATTATACTGTTAAATAACACCCCACTTCAATGTGTGGCATTGGGGGGGGGGGGGGGGGGGGTTGGTGTAGCACACCAGTTCAAAAAATTGGCCAGTGAGTTTGCGCTGTGTGTACCAGATTTCACTCAGCAAACTAGGCAATATTGTTGCATGACACAAATACACTTGGAAAAGTTTACTCAGATAACACCCCACTTCAATATGTGGCATTGGGGGGGAGCATTGGTGTAGCACACCAGTTCAAAAAATTGGCCAGTGAGTTAGGCGCTGTGTGTACCAGACTTAACTCAGCAAACTAGGCAATATTGTTGCATGACACAAATACACTTGAAAAAGTTAACTCAGATAACACCTCACTTCAATATGTGTTATTGGGGGCCACAGGTTTATTACACCAGTTCTACAAATAATTGGCCAGTAACTGTTGTCACTGTGTGTAGCACTGTTTACACAGTGAGAGGCCAAATTTTTGCAGGACTAAAATACACTCTTAGAAAATTATACTGTTAACACCCCACTTCAATATGTGGCATTGGGGGGGCATTGGTGTAGCACACTAGTTCAAAAAATTGGCCAGTGAGTTTGGCGCTGTGTGTACCAGACTTCACTCAGCAAACTAGGCAATATTGTTGCATGACACAAATACACTTGAAAAAGTTAACTCAGATAACACCTCACTTCAATATGTGTTATTGGGGGGGGGCCACAGGTTTATTACACCAGTTCTACAAATAATTGGCCAGTAACTGTTGTCACTGTGTGTAGCACTGTTTACACAGCGAGAGGCCAAATTTTTGCAGGACTAAAATACACTCTTAGAAAATTATACTGTTAACACCCCACTTCAATATGTGGCATTGGGGGGGAGGGGGGCATTGGTGTAGCACACCAGTTCAAAAAATTGGCCAGTGAGTTTTGGCGCTTCACTCAGCAAACTAGGCAATATTGTTGCATGACACAAATACACTAGAAAAAGTTTACTCAGATAACACCCCACTTCAATATGTGGTATTGGGGGGGGCAATTGGTCTATCACGCCAGTTATAATACATTATAAGTGCTTTTGTCACTGTGTGTAGTGTTGCTGCAGAAACGCTCACTCTCACCACCACACCTGTCACAATGCTGCACAGTGCACAATAATAGTACAAATCCACTATAATATGCTTTCTACAAAGTATATCATACTGTGGATCGAGTGCAGTCAGCAGGACTTACTGAAACAGCAGAACGCAGCCATCTCTGTGTCTCACAGAATGGAGAGTTGCGGTTGCCTGTTCTTCAAGAACTCATAAGAGGGCCATCACGATTGGTGAGAGAGCACCTGCTCAGAATCCAGTTACCAGTTTCTACAGTTTCTCTTAAACACTGAACACAGACACTGTACACTTGGATCAGTTAGTGGATAGTGTTGAGCGAACATGGACTGTATTATTCGGGTCCGTAACGGATAATTGGATTTTTGTTACCCGGACACGGACCCGAAAACTTTACTGTATGTTCGGATTGAAAATCCGTGTTCGGTAATTTTATTTCCTGTTTTGTATGTAATGGCACGCTTTTAATGGTGGGCTTTCAACAGCCAATCAACAAGCGTTTAACTGGTGTGCCATAGAAGCCATCACAGCCATGCCTACTAATGGCATGGCTGTGATTGGCCAGCTGAAGCATGTGACCCAGGTCTTTATAAGCTCGAGACACAGCGCGCTGTGCGTCAGTCTGCTGTAGTGTAGGGAGAGAGCACACATAACGGTGCTGGCTGCTGCTGATTAGAGACAGACAGGGAAAAACAACATTGTGCCCGAAAAGAATGCAGGGACAGGTCGGAGTGTAGGCAGGGAAAGATATTTGAGCATTTAAGGGACAGGCTGGAGAGAGTAGGCAGGGAGAGATTAGGAGACACAGGACAGAACAATCATCCGTTAGCGATCTACATCGATTTTGCTGTGTGGGGGGTGGTGCAGTGAACGATCTTTTTGCCCTCACTTGAGCCCACTGAGGAGGAGGAGGGAGAAAAAATATATTTTTATCAGTCTGTTGTGTGCAGCGTTCAGCTATATTCTACTACAGATTGCTGTTCTAATCTGCTATTTAAAAATTACAAAGTTAAAGGGGAATTTTTTTTTTCCCTTCATAGCCTGCTGCTGACCGTGACATAAAACATAAGACACTGCTGTGTTCACATGTGCTATTGAAAAAATACTTTTTTCTATTCCGCTATTCAATATACACCCTTTTGGGGTAAAAAAAATTAAATTGCGGCATAGTCTGTATCGGTACGTGTGAGATAGACCTTTTTATATACTTTTTTCTATTCCGCTATTCAATATACACCCTTTTGGGGTAAAAAAAATTAAATTGCGGCATAGTCTGTATCGGTACGTGTGAGATAGACCTTTTTATATACTTTTTTCTATTCCGCTATTCAATATACACCCTTTTGGGGTAAAAAAAATTAAATTGCGGCATAGTCTGTATCGGTACTTGTGAGATACACCTTTCAAATTTTTTTGGCGCATCTTCCACCGCCGAGGATTGCAGGGCGCTTCAGTTTGCCTCCTGTTCCGAACTCCTCCTACTCCTCATCCTCATCCTGCCTTTAGGGTACAAAAAATTGTAATCGGGGCCTAGTCTGTGTTTGTACGTGTGAGATACACCATTTTATAAAAAAATTTCTATTCCGCTATTCAATATACACCCTTTTGGGGTGAAAAGAATTAAATTGCGGCATAGTCTGTATCGGTACGTGTGAGATGCACCTTTCAAATTTGTTTGGTGCATCTTCCACCGCCGAGGATTGCAGGGCGCTTCAGTTTGCCTCCTGTTCCGAACTCCTCCTACTCCTCTTCCTCATCCTGCCTTTAGGGTACAAAAAATTGTAATCGGGGCCTAGTCTGTGTTTGTACGTGTGAGATACACCATTTTATAAAATTTTTTCTATTCCGCTATTCAATATACACCCTTTTGGGGTGAAAAAAATTAAATTGCGGCATAGTCTGTATCGGTACGTGTGAGATACACCTTTCAAATTTTTTGGGCGCATCTTCCACCGCCGAGGATTGCAGGGCTCTTCAGTTTGCCTCCTGTTCCAAACTCCTCCTACTCCTCTTCCTCATCCTCATCCTGCCTTTAGGGTACAAAAAATTGTAATCGGGGCCTAGTCTGTGTTTGTACGTGTGAGATAAACCGTTTTGTAAAATTTTTTCTATTCCGCTATTCAATATACACCCTTTTGGGGTAAAAAAATTTAAAATGCGGCATAGTCTGTATCGGTACATGTGAGATGCACCTTTCAAATTTTTTGGGCGCATCTTCCACCGCCGAGGATTGCAGGGCGCTTCAGTTTGCCTCCTGTTCCGAACTTCTCCTACTCCTCTTCCTCATCCTGCCTTTAGGGTACAAAAAATTGTAATCGGGGCCTAGTCTGTGTTTGTACGTGTGAGATATACTGTTTTATAATTTTTTTTCTATTCCGCTATTCAATATACACCCTTTTGGGGTAAAAAAAATTAAATTGTGGCATAGTCTGTATCGGTACGTGTGAGATACACCTTTTAATATACTTTTTTCCATTCCGCTATTCAATATACACCCTTTTGGGGTGAAAAAAATGTAATTGCGGCATAGTCTGTATCGGTATGTGTGAGATACACCTTTTAAATTTGTTTGGCAATCAAAAAGGACAGATCCTGCACATGCTGATATACATCAAGTACAAAGAGGAGTACTTCACCAGCCCATGGCGCTGTCCATGTGTTCACCTCCTTTGTTTGTATGTTTTTTAGCTGAAATGTCCCGGTTGCTGCTGCTCCTCTCTCACTCCACTGGGGGGGGGGGGGGGCGGATCAAAACAATTCAAATCTGTAAAGAAAAGCGCACGCAACCTCGGGCAATAAAGCTTTAATAAAGGACAATAACACAGTACATTGGAATTGCACTCACACTTTTTCTTTAAGGCAATCGCTTTACAGCGTTCCAACAGGAGCTACTCGCTCCTCCCGTCCCTCCAGATGGTGACTCTGCGGTCTCCTCATCCGCGGCTGCTGCCGCTGTATCCCCGCTCTCCTTCACTTCCTGTGTTGCCTGGTCACCGGATGCTGGTTCTAGTGCGCCTGCGCACTATACCAACGTGATCTATGGCGCCTCAGGAAAGCCTCAGCCAAAGCCGGAGCCACAAGTAGTACGGAGCTGCGAGGTGGGGGATTCAAGACACGGGTGCACTGCCTCTGCTGTTGCTATACACGCTTTTGGGGTGAAAAAAATTAAATTGCGGCATACTTTGCACATTTGACTGTGAGATACACCCGTTGTATTTGTATACTGTTTTTCTATTCCGCTATTTAATAAACACCCTTTTGGGGTAAAAAAAATTTAATTGCGGCATAGTTTGCATATTTGACTGTGAGATACACCCGTGCGATAATGTTGTTGTTTTGTTCCGCTATTCAATAAACACCTTTCTAGGGCAAGATCATAAATTACAGAAATATGAGGAGAACGTCAAATAGGGGCCGTGGCCTGGGTCGTGGTGCTGCTGGTAGAGCTCCTGTTGCAAGGAGAGGACGTGGTCGATCTGTGCCAGCTATACGCACAAGTGAAACACCTTCCTCAAGTGTGAGTAGGTGACAGAACCTGAGGCAGTATTTGGTAGGGCATCATGCACCTCTACAAGTGTTGAGGCAAGAACAAGTACAGGCGATAGAAGATTGGGTTACTGACAGTGCCTCCAGTTCCTTCACATTGTCTCCCACCCAGTCTACTGCAGAAAGGTCAGAGTTGGCACCTGCAGCCGATGTCCAACCGTCTTTCACCTCACCCCCATGCAAATCAGGCAAGCAGTCTGAGCCCCAAGTCATGCAGCAGTCTCTTCTTCTTTTTGATGACTCTGTCAGCAGGGTTTCCCAGGGCCATCCACCTAGCCCTGCCCCAGAAGTGGAAGAGATTGAGTGCAGCGATGCCCAACCACTTATTTCTCAAGATGAGTACATGGAAGGACCATCGCAGCACGCCTCCGATGATGACGAAACGCAGGTGCCAACTGCTGCGGCACTCAGAATTGTGGAGACAGACAAGGAGGGCAGGGGTGAAGACTGGGTGGAAGATGATGTGGAGGACGGTGAGGTCCTCGACCCCACATGGAATGAAGGTCATGCAGGTGACCTGAGTAGTTTGGAGGAAGAGGCGGTGGTCGCACAGAGCCACCAGCACAGCAGAAGAGGGAGCAGGGTGCAGAAGTGGAGCGGCCGTGCCCTAGACACTACGCCTGCTACTGCCCAATGCAGCAAGGGACCGAGCGCACCAAAGCCAGCTCAAACTAGCGTGGAAGTTCTTCAGACAATGTGCTGATGACAGGACACGAGTGGTTTGCACCCTGTGCAATCAGAGCCTGAAGCGAGGCATAAACCTTCTCAACCTGAGCACAACCTGCATGATCAGGCATCTAAGTGCAAAGCACGAGCTGCAGTGGAGTAGACACCTTCAAAACCAAGAAAGGTCTCTGGCTCCTCCTGCTTCCTCTTCTGCTGCAGTCTCGGCCTCTTCATCCACCTCTGTAGTGATACCAGCACCTGCCACCCCGCAAGCAGAGGATCTGTCAGCAACACCACCACCTGGGTCACCAACCATCTCCACAATGTCCCGTGGAAGCGTTCAGCTTTCCATCTCCCAAACACTTCAGAGGAAGAGGAAGTACCCCCTACCCACCCGCAATCCCTGGCCCTGAATGCCAGCATTTCAAAATTCTTGGTCTTTGAAATGCTGTCATTCCGCCTGGTGGAGACGCACAGTTTTAAAAGCCTTATGTCGGTGGCTGTCCCACAGTACGTCGTGCCCAGCCGCCACTACTTTTCCAGGGAAGCCATCCCTTCCCTGCACAACCAAGTGGGGGAAAAAAATCAGGTGTGCACTGCGCAACGCCATCTGTGGCAAGGTCCACCTAACTACCGATACATGGACCAGTAAGCACGGTCAGGGGCGTTATATCTCCCTAACGGCACACTGGGTAAATGCAGTGGTGGCTGGGCCTGAGGCGGATAGCAATTTGGCGCATGTCCTTCCACCACCGAGGATTGCAGGGCGCTTCAGTTTGCCTCCTGTTCCTAACTCATCCTACTCCGCTTCCTTATCCCCTACAGCCTCCTCATCCGGTCAGCGTAACACCTTCACCACCAACTTCAGCACAGCCAGGGGTAAACGACAGCAGGCAGTTTTAAAACTTGCCTGTTTGGGGGAAAAAAACCACACACCGCGCAGGAGTTGTGGAGGAGCATGGAACAGCAGACAAATGAGTGGTTGCTGACAGCGAGTCTCAAGCCCGGCCTGGTGGTGTGCGATAACGGTTTGTGATACGATAAGCCGGTTTGACGCACATCCCTTGCCTGGCACATGTGCTGAATTTGGTGGTGCAGAGGTTCCTTAAAAATTACCCCGATATGTCAGAGCTGCTGCAGAAAGTGCGGGCCGTCTGTGCGCACTTTCGGCGTTCTCACCCTGCTGCTGCTCGCCTGTCAGCACTGCAGCGTAACTTCGGCCTTCCCGCTCACCGCCTCATATGTGACGTGCCCACAAGGTGGAACTCCACCTTGCACATGCTGGAAAGACTGTGCAAGCAGCAGGCCATAGTGGAGTTTCAGCTACAGCACGCACGCGTGAGTCGCTCTGCGGAACAGCACAACTTCACCACCAATAACTAGGCCTCCATGCGAGACCTGTGTGCCTTGTTGCGCTGTTTTGAGTACTCCACCAACATGGCCAGTGCCGATGACGCCGTTGTCAGCTTAACTATCCCACTTCTATACCACAATATTGCTGCGTTAAAAACAAATAATATACATGTATCCAAAAAAGGCGAAAAGCAGCCAACACAAATCTTGAAATAACAGATCAAAGGCAATATATATCTAAATGTGGCGCTAATCTAAAAGACTGTTTGCACAGAATGTTCATATAGATTCAAGGGAGAAATAACAGTTCACAGGTGATCCATATATGTAAGTGTGGAGGACTTTGGATGAATAGAAGTGAAGATCCTCAATGGGAGAAAACCACCACCAAACACCCGCACACACTGATTCTTACCAGATATATCCTTAAGATCCTTAGTCCCAGCATATATCACAACGCTCGCTACCAGCGGTGATCCTGTAAGTTATTTATATTACCTTTGGGCCAAATAAAGTTGTATAGCAGGTTACACTATGAGGCGGTGTTCTGTTTTCCTTTTCTTGGGCCCTATGATGATGAGATGACGATCGCCTGATATATGCTGGGACTAAGGAGTGGAGGATCCTATTTTCCTGTGATATATACGCTATACATACGTTATATGACCTTTGTGATGAGGGTCACATATATCTGGTAAGGATCAGTGTGTGCGGGTGTTTGGTGGTGGTTTTCTCCCATTGAGGATCTTCACTTCTATTCATCCAAAGTCCTCCACACTTACATATATGGATCACCTGTGAACTGATGTTTCTCCCTTGGATCTATATGAACATTCTGTGCAAACAGTCTTTTAGATTAGCGCCACATTTAGATATATATCCTACTTCTATGCCTCCTTCAAAAAACGATTCGGGCGATTATGGAAGAGGATGTGGCACAGGAGGAGGAGGAGGAGGAAGAGGGATCATTTCCAAGGCTTTCAGGGCAGTCATTCACAAGTGGCTCCGAGGGTGGGTTCCTGCACCCACAAACGCCAGGTACACAATTGTCCAGAAGGGGCACAGTTCTGGAGGATGAGGAGGAGGAGATGGAGGAGGAGATGGAACCATGTTCACAGCAGGGTGGCACCCAGGCCAGCTCATGGCCATCACTGGTGCGTGGCTGGGGGGATACAGAGGACACAGACGATACACCTCCCACAGAGGATAGCCTTTCGTTGCCTCTGGGCAGCCTGGCACACATGAGCGATTACATGCTGCAGTGTCTCCACAATGACCGCCGAGTTGCCCACATTATAACTTGTGCTGATTACTGGGTGGCCACGCTGCTGGATCCCCTTTAAAAGGACAACGTACCGTCCTTAATTCACTCACTGGAGCGTGAGCACAAGATGGGGGAGTACAAGCGCACGCTGGTAGACGCCATGCTGCTGGCATTCCCACCTGACAGCGGGGCCACAGTGGAAGCACAAGGCCAAGGCAGAGGAGAAGGAGGAGGAAGAGGTTGCCAACGCAACCAGGACACCTCCAGCACCTCAGAAGGCAGGGTTAGCATGGCCGAAATGTGGAAAAGCTTTGTCAGCACGCCACAACAAACAGCAGCACCAGCAGCTCATATGGAACGTCTTAGCAGGAGGCAGCATTTCACCAACATGGTGGAGCAGTATGTGTGCACACGCCTACATGTAGTGAATGACGGGTCTGCCCCCTTCAACTTCTGGGTCTCCAAATTGGGCACATGGCCTAAGCTTGCCCTTTATGCCTTGGAGGTGCTGGCGTGCCCTGCAGCCAGTGTATTATCTGAACGTGTATTTAGCACGGCTGGGGGCGTTATCACAGACAAGCGCAGCCGGCTGTCCAGAGACAATGTGGACAAGCTCACATTAAATTGAACCAGGCATGGATCCCACAGGACTTTTCCGTACCTTGTGCAGAATAGAGATGGATACCGACCTTACCCAGCCATTGTTATATTTTTAATCTTTCTCACTCTTTTGGGGTGTACCCTAATTTAAAATGACTAAAAAAAAGCAGTGTTGGCTACCTCGTCCCCCTCCACCGCCGCTTCCACTTACACCGCCATATCCACCGCCACCTCAACCTCCCTCCTACTCCATATGGGCCTCGTCCTTTACAGATGAAGAAAAATGGATTTTTGTAAAATCTTACCGTAAAATCCTTTTCTCTTAGCTCATCGACAGACGTAGTCCTCGGTGATACACCACCTTCGGGTTATGTTACCTCCGCAGGAGCAGGACTAGACAGGAAATTAAAAAGCTCTGGCCACACCCTAGGGGCAGTCCCAGAGGGTATATCCTCTCTCTCTCTGCCTCAGCAAATCAGTTATGTGAAAAAGCAGTGCTTAGAGAATTTAACCCAACCCAACTCCAAAACAGAGGGGCGGGGACTACGTCTGTCGATGAGCTAAGAGAAAAGGATTTTACGGTAAGATTTTACAAAAATCCATTTTTCTCTAGCGCTCATCGACAGACGTAGTCCTCGGTGATACACCACCTTCGGGACGTCCCAGAGCAGTATCACAACTGAGGGGTGGGAAAATGGAAATCAAATCCCAATCTAGAAGGCCCAACCGGTGCCAACTAGAAGTTTACAATGCTCATCCTTAATGATGAGACTCAACAAAAAAAAATTTTCAAACAGAAAAAAACCCTCGAGGTAGACCACCGGTCTCCTCAAATTGCGGCCTGCAAAACCTTGCGGCCAAATGAGGCATCCGCCGATGCCGTCACATCAATTTTATAGAATTTTGTAAAGGTATGTACCGACGACCAGGTGGCCGCCTTACATACCTGGACCACTGACGCCTGATGGCGAAAGGCCCAGGAAGTACTGAGCGCACGAGTGGAGTGCGCCCTAACAGGGAACGGAGGACTCTGACCCTTAATAGAATAAGCCTGTACCACCGTTTGTCTAATCCATTTGGCAATGGTCGCGGCAGATGCAGGCAAACCCTTTCTGGGGCCATCCGTGATCACAAAAAGTGAATCCGTCTTACGGAATGATTCCGTAGCTTTCAGGTATACCCTGATTGCCCGACCACATCTAAGGAATGCAACGCATGTTCCCGATGATGCTTGGGCTGAGGACACAAGGAAGGTAGTACAATATCTTCATTCAGATGAAAATCTGAAACCACCTTGGGAAGAAAAGATGGCTTAGGATGAAGTACTACCTTATCCCTATGAATCACTAGGTATGGTGACTGGCATGATAATGCAGCCAGTTCTGACACCCTGCGAGCAGAAGTAATAGCCACCAAGAAGGCCACCTTCTGGGATAAAGTAAGCAAGGGAATCTCCCTGATGTTTTCAAAGGGAGGTTTCTGTAGAACCGACAAAACCAAATTAAGATCCCAGGGCGGTAAGGGCGCGCGGACTGGAGGAGCCAGGTGCCGCACCCCCTGGATGAAATTCCGCACCAAGGATTTGTAAAGCTAATGGCTTCTGAAAGAAGATTGCTAATGCTGAAACTTGACCCTTGATGGTGCTCAAGGCTAGCTTCTGCTCAACCCCTTGTTGCAAAAAGGCCAATATTCGAGTCACCGAATAGGTACGTGGAGGAAATCCTAAAGATTCGCACCACGCAATATAAGTCTTCCATGTGTGATAATAGACTTTGCTGAAAGTCGCTTTCCTTGCTTTAATAAGGGTAGGAATGACTGAAGTAGACAAACCTCTGTCCTTCAGTACTTGGGTCTCAATGGCCAGGCCATTAAAACCAGCGACTGTAAAGCACGAAGGTAAATTGGTCCTTGAGACCACAGACACTCCCTGAGACGAAGTTCCCACGGAACGTCTGCGACTAACAGGTCCAAGTCGGCCAGGCCGGCTTGAGGAGGCCAGCCTAGAATTTCTAGGACCACTGGCACTGATTGGATCTGAACCAGGCGTCCCTAGAGCTATCTGGCCCCGACCATCCGAGAAAGTCTGGTCGTTTTCTGTTCCCACACATTTATCAGATACCTGATAGTTATCAGGAAAGGTGATCTTTTCTGGTTGAACCTCAGAGACCGAAGTCACCCGACTAGAGGCTACTTGGCCTATCTGGTCAACCAGATCCGATTCCTGTGAGGTATCGGGACTAATCTTAGGAAAAGGTAAAGGAAAAGATCTTTTCAGGGAACGGTAACTACCGCTTCCTGTGGTACTTAAATGTTGGAAGGGAAGAATCGCACCGGTAGTAGTGGTTGATGCTCGATCTAATGTCCTGAATACCGGTGAAAACGTCCCCCCACCCTGAAACCGGGTGGGGGCGCACCTTCAGGCTGTGTACTCCTTTGCTTCGGGTTTGGCTGGGTTGGTCCCCTTCTTGAACCCTCCTGGAGGAGTCTTGCCTTTCCCGCTAGTACCAGCCGGGCGCCCTTTATGGGCGGTAAAGAAAGGTCCTCGCTTGTTGCGAGGTCCCTTAGCTTTTGCAGCCTGTGGCAAAAAAGTGCTCTTGCCCCCAGTGGCATCCTTAATGATTTCATCTAGGTTGGCCCCAAATAGACGATTCCCCTGAAAGGGGAGATTGGTCAAGGTCTTTTTGGAACCTAGGTCAGCTGGCCAGCATTTTAACCACAGCACACGTCTGAGGATCACTGCTAACTTAGATGCATGCCCTAATAGGGGAGTAGTGTCCAAGGCTGCGTCACAGATAAACCGTAGCCCTTGTATGATCTGTTCCATCAAATCAGATGTCTCCTGGGGAATATCTTTTCCCCTAAGATCTTGGCGTACCATTTTCGCCCATTCCGTAAGTGTCTGGGAAACTAGACCAATAACGATTACTGGTCTAAATGCTGACCCTATCAGAGAAAAGATAGTGCGGGACTCTGCTTCTATCTTTCGATCCACCGGATCCTTAAAGGACGAAGTGTCCTCCACTGGAATAACCGTGGCTTTATTCAGCCTGGAAATAGGCGGATCCACGACTGGTGGTACCGTCCATTTCTTAATGATGGATTCCTCAAACGGATAGCGTCTAGCAATACGCTTGGAAATAGTAAAGGTACGTTTAGAATGCTCCCATTCTCCTTTAATCTTATTACCAAAACATTTAGGTACAGGAAAAGCCTTCGTCGTCTTGATGGGCTTATTAGTCCCAAAAGGCCTCTCTGTTTCAGTTGCCTCTGCCGGTAAAGCCTCAAGTTTTAAGGTTTCTTGCACTGCCACAACTAGTGCGTCCACCAATGCTTCTTCCTGAATTATAGCAAGAGAAGAAGCGTCCTCCTCACTGTCTGAGGGGGCTTTACCTGGGATAACAGCCCTTGCAGAGGAACCTGCAACTGCCGTGACCATCTCTGAATCTGAGTCAGAGGTGTCAGATGGTATAGGGGTAGGCGGGGGTCGCTTCCTTGACCCCCGTCCCTGACAGGCCGCCTCCACCCGAGCCACCATAGACTCCAAAATTGCTGTAAATGACTCTATACTCTGTGCACCGGCGGGTCCCGAGGCCCCCTCGAGGGAAACAGGTGGGGGAATATGTGTGGCAGGGTCCATAATAACTCCAGTTACTTCCTGGATATATATAATTCAAAAGTAAAGAAAAAAACTTTTTTTTTTTTTTTCTGACCCCCAGCGCCACAAAAGCCCCTTAGTGTTACCTGCTTAGGGATCCCTATCGATCGAGAGAGAGAGAGATAGACCCCCAGGCTCACCACTTGATGCTCAGAGTTAAACTGCAACAGCTTACAGCGCTGTCTTGACAAACAGGAAGTCTTTTGGCTGGCTGCCCAGGAAGAAAGGAGGCGGCTCCGCCCCTCTGCACGCCTTCCGGCGCCTCCCCCAAGCTCCACGAGGTGTAGAATCACCTCAAACATGGCCGCCCCCATGCTGGAGACACGAGGCTACGCCAAAATGGCGGCTCGTGCGATCCAGCAAAAAAAATGGCGGCGGCCTAAACTGAATAGCGGTGTGCTGCAGGGCACACAACACTCTCTCTGCATGGGGATCTGGCGTGGTTGGCGGTACCGGCCCTGGCGGACCGCGTGGCCGTTCGGGAGGCATGCTAAATAGCTGGAGATCTGATTTGGAAGGCAGTCTACATGTCCGTGGCTTCTGACTGGTAGGTAGCTTATCCTCCCCCAGAATGCCACAGATTACATCTTTAAAACATGTATACAATAGATTGTTAGCTCCCAAGCCAAGCCTCCTGGCTTTTGCACACATAAATCACACTCAAAGTAGGAGGATTTGTGACATGTTATAGGATAGAAACTCTTTCTTACCATACAGAGAGGGGCCCGCGTTCACCACAAAACCCGTCAGGGAAAAAGGGGGAACATACTACTCACCATACCGGAACCAGGCGGGCACCAACTCCTGACAGTACCCCTCTCCACCGGGGCGGGAGGGCTGTCGACCAATACGGACGCCGTGACTCATGGTCTTTGGCGTTTCAGCGAGACGTTTAACTCGCGGGGTCAGTCCCTTAATGGGACTTTGTCGCGGCCGACCCAGCGCGGAGCTATGGCCTGCACGCGCTCGTAGGCTGAACTGGGGTGACCACCGGATCTCAACATCCAGCCCGTCGCCCAGTTCAGCTTTCTTGCTTGAAGATCTCACAGGAACACTGGAGAAAAAAGCTGTCTAAAAAATCTTTTTAAGAAAAAAATCTTGCCAGGACCGAAGATCCCAGCAAGGTATCTAGGTCCTTACTCCTAACTAGACAGAAAATAACTGATTTGCTGAGGCAGAGAGAGAGAGGATATACCCTCTGGGACTGCCCCTAGGGTGTGGCCAGAGCTTTTTAATTTCCTGTCTAGTCCTGCTCCTGCGGAGGTAACATAACCCGAAGGTGGTGTATCACCGAGGACTACGTCTGTCGATGAGCGCTAGAGAAAATTGTTTTATTTTTCTGTTTTTTTTTTTTTTGTTGTTTTAAGTTATTTCCCTATCCACATTTGTTTGCAGAGCACTTGCCATGCTCTTAACTACATTTTGCTGCCATTTGCAGCACCCTAGCCCTTTCCATTGGTTTTTTAGAGCCATTTTAGTGCCTGAAAGTTCGGGTCCCCATTGACTTCAATGGGGTTCGGTGTCCGGGTAAAGTTCGGAAAAAGTCCGGGTCACGGACCCGGACTTTTTTTTCAAGTTCGGCCGAACCCGCCGAACACGGACATCCAGGTGTCCGCTCAACTCCATTAGTGGATCATCAATAATAGGGATGGGCCGAACAGGGAAAAAGTTCTAGCGAACATGCGAACTCCAATAAAGTCTATGGGATACGAACATGAAAAATCAAAAGTTCTAATTTTAAAGGCTTATATGCAAGTTATTGCCATAAACAGTGTATGGGGGAGACATGTGTACTCTGCCCTGGGGAACATGTATCAATGCAAATTGTTTTTTTTTAAAAACAATCATTTTTACAAGAGCAGTGATTTGAATGATGATTAAAGTGAAACAATAAAAATGAAAAAGTCCTTCAAATATCGTGCCTGGAGGGGTCCCCTTAATGTGCCTGTAACGTGGCGCATCTGTCTGATGTATTGAGCCTGCTGCAGCAATACTGATATTTCTAAACGAAAAAACGTCATTTAAACTTACTGGGGGCTGTAATGTATTGTCGGTTCCTGGCAATACAGATAGAAAAAAATGATACAAATGGCAAAGGGTCCCACCCCTTAGTCTATACCACACCAAAATTAAAAAAAAAACAACAACGTGGGGTCCCCCCAAAAATTCATACCGGACCCTTATCCGCACATGCAGCCTGGTAGGTCAGGAAAAGGGGGGGGAGAGCGAGCACCCCCCCCTCCTAAACCATACCAGGCCACATGCCCTCAACATTTGGGGAGTGGGTGCTTTGGGGTGGAGGGCCCCCCACCCTAAAGCACCTTGTCCCTATGTTGATGGGGACAAGGGCATCGTCCCGACAAACCAAGGCTGTGTTTGTCGGGTTTGTGGTGGGGGGGGGGCTTATCGGAATTTGGAAGCCCCTTTGGCACCGTGCCTTCTGAAGTCACATGACGTCACCTGATGTCAAAAGGGGGGGTTGCCACCGGGTGACGTAGCCAGGTGGCCCCGCCCCTTGCCTATGTGAGAACTGTCAAAGCATAAGATCGGGCATACGTTGGGTAACCGCCTAAGGGGCAAAGCATTTTTTATTTCTTTTCTTTTTTTTCAGGTCCAGCGGTGGTCGTGATTGACGATGGATCACGGCCCCCTTTTCTTTTTAATTAAGGACTTGTCAAAAACTGTGTTCTGTGGTTTTTACTTTTTCACACTTTTTTGGTGAATGGGTAAGGGTACTATGTACCCGATACCCATTCACATGGGGGGGGGGGGCGGGATCTGGGGCCAGATTCTGATAAGCCCCCCACCCGAAAAACCACAGCCCAGGGTTATCTGGAAGATGCCCTTGTCCCCATCAACATGGAGAAAAGGTGCTTTGGGGGGCACTGGTATGGTTCAGGAAGGGGGGGGGGCGCTCACTTGAATATAGGAAAAAACAAGAGGTGACCAGCGCTATGGAGTGTACGGTGAAAGTGAAATGGGTACTAGGTGTAAGCAGCCAACAACCAAACCCAGAGGGGTTAAAAGTTAAATAAAAGTGCAAAAGAAGTTGATACGGCGCTACCTATAAGTGATCAGGTGTCGGGGTGAGTTTATATGCAAACTTCATAAGTTAAATTCCATAAGAGAGGGGAGTGACACCAATAGAATATAATAAATATAATAAAAAAATAATAATAAAAAACCAAGTGCAATACACGTATCAATCCAATCAGATCGGTTGGATCTTACTGTGTGTGATAAATTCGTTCAAAGGTGCTAGTGTGCAAAATAAATAAATAAATAAGCAGGATTCACAAAGTGATGACTTTATTCCAATGCTAATAATACAGTGCAGAAACTAATAAATAATATTTGATTATTGTGAACAAATAGTGTCCAGAAAAAAAGGGAATTCCTGGTGATATAGTGGTGAAAGTGTAAGGTAATTCCCAAAAGATAAATTGTTGCAATCACCCGTGTGGCCACTGGGTGTCGCACCACATATACAACCTGTTGGCGTAATAGGCAGGTTGATGTATATCCCGGGGTTTCCTCTCCACGGCCCAGCAGGCACAGGCTGGCGGTTTCACATAAAGGAAAGAGAGGGGAGCCCCATGATGCAGTATACAATAATGCGTAATAGGAAAAGTAGTAGTGACTCACGGTGAAGCTGCCTCACTTGAATGCATGCTTGGATAAGGGTCTGGTATGGATTCTGGGGCAAGACCCCAAATTTGGCATGGAGGGCCTGGTATGGATTTTGGGGGGGGGGGGGGGACCATGCTGTTTTTTATTCATGTTTTATTTTGGCACGGAATTCCCCTTAAAATCTATACCAGACCTAAAATTTAAATTTAATTCGGTAATAGGGTTCCCCTTAACCACTTAAATACAGGGCACTTTCACCCTCTACCTGCCCAGACCAATTTTCTAGCTTTCAGCGCTCATTGGCTTCTATAGGAAATGTTGGTCAGCTTGACATGGCACTGCTCACAAACTATAAGTGACAGGGACACCAAACTTGCAAAGCACCGAGAGGAGACCCAGGACTACAACACAGCCATACATTGTAATTGTGACTTATCCCTTGCTGAGACCTATTCCTGGCCTGTATAAGCAGATGCAATCACTGCAGACAATCATTATCAGATAGCTGAATGCACCAGACACAATTTCTTTCCATGCATATAGGTTTTATTGCAAGCAGTAGGTATAGCAGACAACAATAGCAGATGAATGTACAGATAAAGCGAGAGATCAGCGCTATGGATAAATTCTCAGAGACTTATATTACATAAAAATAGGTTGCAGCCTCCAACCTTCCGGTCTGCAGTCTGCCGTGTGTGGAACGTGGAAGCTTCCCGGCGCTGCAAACACTTTCTGAGTCGATCAACTTCAGCCTAACTGTGAGTTACTGCTGCTCCCTTTTGTAATGTCAATATTACATACTACGCCATGAGGTCTTTTTGCTTAAATACTCAGATGGGATTCGCTTGTCCGTAAGGATTATCGATGTTAGATCTGGGGAATTTTTTTTTGCTCTACCCTTTGCAGCCAGGATTGATACCTTTGCTGAGGGGTAAGTGCGACCTCTAGTGGAAGTCGGGAACTAAGCACTTACAGCTCACTACTATCACTAACCAAACTATATTTTTTATTTATTCTCATTCACTTTTTATCCGCTTATGGTTTTATGTTTCTATAATATTTATCGATTATATATACGCACCATATCTTGTCACATTAAATAATTTCACCAGCACTTTGTAATTTTTTATTTATCCAGCCATACATCATACAATTTATATCTGCACGATTTGGTTTATCTGCACTGGCACTTTTGATTGCATGATTTTAGAAATTATCTCACGGTCTGGATACATTGTTGGTACGATTTACATAAAAGGTAGCGCCGTTTCCAACTACCTTCCCCCCACCTAACAATAGCAGATGATTGAAGATGGTATCTGCAGGTCAAAACAAGGTAATGTGTTCCCGGATGCGGGCAGATTGTATGAAGGCCTAGACAGATGTGACCATCTCTATCCCCACAAGCATAAAGAAACAGGAACAGGAAAAACATCATAAATGGGAGGGGACAGGAGGGAACACAGAAGGGAAAGACAGAAGGGCAAGTGCAACAAACAAAATAACCACAAGATGGCAGTATAATAAGCAAATATATAGACATTACCATAACTATGCATTAAATTATATTTTACATATTGGTGTAACAGCATAGTATGCCTGTACACTTCACTGACTGCACTAAACTGACTGAACTCCCTGTCCACTAACCACCTGCCTAATCTCTATTGTGATACGATTTTTGAAACGCAAAATTGAAGTAAAAATACACTAAAGTTAATTTTCAGCACATCAATTACCCAATTTTTTTAAATATATAAAAGGTTATGCTGAGTAAATACATACCTAACATGTAAGACCTTGAAATTGAGCACACCTGTGAAAAACTTCACTACCCTATATTTTTTCATAGCAATACTTTGAATGCTCCTACAGGTCATCATTTTAGAGTTACGCAGGAGTTCTGGCGCTAAAATTATTGATCTCACTCCAAGGTGTGCTGCGATATCTAACATGTGACCCTGGATGTCTACTCTGTACTCCAAAGCAGCTGATAGAACACAGACCTTGTTTCCCAGGCACTGGTTGACAAGTAATGATCAGGAAGTGGTCTCATACACGTCACTTCCTGGTCTGTGCATAGGAGAGAAGCTTAGCAAACGTAGAGCTGAGCTCCTGCCGCCCTTCCCAGCAACACCTGCCATGACTGCACCAGGCCCGTGCAGGACAGCAGAGCCTGTAAACATAGCAGGGGGGTTCGCGCGGGGGGCAGCATATCGTGGCGGTGGTTATGAAAGTGATACGTGACTTCTCAGCCACTTATATTACTTCCACATGAAAGCCGACAGTCAGCTCTACTAAAGTACATACACTCCCCGCCAGTATAGCGGCCAGAAGTGTGTAAGAAAAAAAACATGTCTGCAGATCGGTTCAAGATTTGAATCCCCAGCAAGTGGCTGGGGTTTCAGATTTTACTGTCCCCCATGCTGGCACCCTAAGGCATCTGCCTGAGCCACCTTATGGTGCCCTATGGCACTCTGCTCACTCGTGCCAAAAAGGTAATAAGGAAAACTTCAGAATTAATGCCCATCAGCTATGAAGAGGATGCATACTACCATGCTCAGGCCTTCAAATCTTTTATCCATCAGACTTACTTTTGGTTATCTGGGAACCTGTTTAGTGATGCAGTAATGCACTAGGACATCACACACACACCAACTGCTGGCCCCTTGATCTCTCTCACATGCAGACACCCTGAAGTACCCATACTTTATTACGATTACTCCCAGTAATAATAACTTCCATGTATAATTAGAAGCCAATGTGAGCCATAGAAGAAAAGAAAAAAAGAGCGGTTCCTAATTGCGTCCTCTGTTATTGCTGTAAATCTGCTGACCTACAAAATCCTATGATTGAAGTGAGAAAATAAAATAAACCAGGCTGGATTTCATGTTAATGCATGTGTAGAAACCTTGCTTTTTTTTGCCCTTTTCAAATATTTCCTTCTTAAAGGTTGTCACTCGTCATTTTCCCCTGCCCCCTCACATGTAACTTGGGGCAAGCTCGGCATTATTAATGGCATCTCTGCCTACCCCCGGCTTTCTTTATTTTTTAATTATGAGGCCTGGAAAGGCAGCTAGAGTATGGCGGCGGTGCAGTAGCAGCTGCAGGGAAATGTTGAGATTTGCCTGCCACTGAATTAATTAAAAACAAAAAATTGCAGCAGGACTTAAATTAATGATTTCTTAGCTCAAGCAGCAAGTCCAGAGCTTTCACTGCCACTTTCAAATGGAATCCCGATGGGAAGCTGCATCAGTACGCTCCACAGGGTGTTGGAGTTGGATGTGTCTTGAGTGTTTTATTTAAATGAATTTGTTACTTTTTTCCTTTTTTGGTAAGAGTTGAACAGACATTGTTGAGTAATGAGTTTCTATTATAAGACTTTCTGCAAAGTGTAAGTGTGAGCAGCCTTATAATAGCTCTGTGAAGGGATGGATGAGGAATCACAGCAATAACCATGCAGAACATTCCCAAAAGGAGCTTCCAGTTATTGCCCTGTTCCTGGCTCTTTACTCTTCCTCCCCATCCCACACTTTCCATTGTACTTATTTAATGGTGACAACACATATTAGAGAGAACAATTATGAGTAGAGCTGATTCTCAGGCAGAACACGGGGCAACAGGGGAGGAAGAAGTAATATTATTTGCAGGACTCTTCTGTATGTTGTGAAGCAATTAGACAGTCCCTGGAAAATCCCAGGGTTCCCATTGAGGAAATATCTTCGGTGCAATAAGACAGAGTATTTTCAGTATCTGCTACTGCACATTTTTACTATAGTTAATGTATTTACTGCGAGATGAAGAAATTCAATCTCAGAGGCAATTATACTTCCTTTCCTCTATCCTAGCAGGAGAGAACTAGGGGAACTGCCACTGGTTTTGCAGGTGCAGGGTCCAGGTTTTTGAGTCTTTAACCACTCTACTACCGCTCACAGTAATACTACTGCGGCAGAGTGGCTCGTTCCCGTCCAGTCACGTAGTATTAACGTGACTGGACTCCTCCCCTTCTGGGCGGCGCTTGCGCGCCGCCGGAGGCTCGCTCCCGCTGTTTTCATTCACAGCGGGAGTCGGGCCAGGGGAGGAGCAGCGGCGATCGCCGCTGCTCTTACCCTATCGTCGGGGATCGAGTCTGGAGATCCGCCCGCTGTGTGTAAACACAGCGGGCGGATCTCCATAGTGACAGGGAGTGACAGATCGGACTGTTCAGCATAGCTGGACATCCGATCTGTCCATGAATCACTCAGTCACCTCCCCCCCTACACGTCAGTAAGCACCAGGCATACATTAACCCCTCCCTCTCCAATAAAATTAACCCCTTCCCTGCCAGTGTCATTTTTACAGTAACAGTGCATATATATAGCACTGATTACTGCAGTAATGTCACTGGTACCCCCAAAAGTGTCAAAAATGTCAGTCAGGGGTCCGGTCTGTCCGCCGCAATGTCGCAGTCCCGCAAAAAAAATCGCAGATCGCCGCCATTACGCGTTAAAAAAAAAACACCAAAAATGACAGAAATCTTTCCCTTTGTTAGTAAACGCAATAACTTTTGCGCAAACCAATCAAAATACGCTTATTGCGATTTTTTTTACCAAACATATGTAGCATAAAACAAATTGGCCAAAAACTTTTAAAAAAATTGGTTTTTACATCTTTTTTGGGGGGAATTTCATATAAAAAAATGTGAAAAATATTGTTATTTTTTCAAAATAAACGCTCTTTTTTTGTTTATAGCGCAAAAAGTAAAAATCGCACAGGTGATCAAATACCACCAAAAGAAAGCTCTGTTTGTGGGAAAAAAAGGACGTAAATTTCGTTTGGGTACGGCGTCGCACGACCGCGCAATTGTCAGTTGAAGTCGCACAGCGCCGAATCGCAAAAAGTGGCCTGGACGGAAGACAGCAAAATCCTCCGGTTGTAAAGTGGTTAAATCAGAACAATTATGCATTTAGGTATATCAAGCTTTCACTGGCTGTTTCAGGCCTTGTATTCCTGTCCTAATAAGTTCCATTTAAAATCTGAGGAATTAATAAAACTAACTAAAATGAGGTGGGGTTTGTTTTTTTCAGCATGTATTCAAAGGAGAGTTAGATTAGAATATTTGACAGAAGTTCTTACCCTTTCAATCTCTATTCAAAACAAAGTTCCAATTTAGGGTTGTCTGGAATTGGTCTTTAAACAGTAACTTCACTTTTGTAGCAGCTTTGTAGCAGATACCTATCTTTTGTTGTTGTGAAGAAACAGCCCTTTGTTACACCAGATTGATCACAAACTCATTCTGATGGTGAGAGTCTGATCCCTTATTAACCAGATGATGCAATTTCTGTGTTCTAATGAGGAAATGTAATTTACCCTTGGGGAGTATTTCACCAAAACTTACATTTCTATTGCAGGGGTGACTAAAATCAGACTTTTCTCTTAACGCAGACTTCTAGGAAAATCAGCTAGCCAATCACACAAGCAGGAAATTACATTTTTAGAGGTGTTCAGTATATCAACTGCGTATAGAATTGCCATATTGCAAAAGTGTGATGTTTGTTCGGGATCACTGTGACCCTTGCCCTTTTTCTCCTGATGCATGATGGGGGGGGGGGGGGGGGGACTGTACCAGGAAGTCAGACACAGTGTGTGTGTGGGACTGGAAGCAGCCACATGAGACTTAGAAGGGATTACTGCTGAGCGGATACTGGGAGCATTGCTAGCAACACCCTGAGAGACCTCGTGTCGAAGGGACGTAACAGTGGTGATGAGGATTGTGGATTTTAGCACACATAGCCTTCATAGGGTTTATTCAACCATTCGATCCTGCTGCTGAGTCATGGAGCTCCTGGGTGGAGAGGCTGGAGCAGTATATGGAACCAAATAGTGTGGCTGTCGAAAATAAAGTTGCAGTCTTCTTCACAGCATGAATGGGGGTCAAGCTGCATATGATACTCTCAGAGACCTCATTTCTCCAGACAAGCTGGCCTCTAAGCCCCTGCCTGAGTTAATTCAGAAGCTACAACCCGAAGCCATTAGAAATTACAGAGCGGTCTAAATTCTAAAGTAGGAGGCAGTAGGCCAGGAAGGACATAAAGACATATATCATTGCTTTATGTATGTAGCAGACTGCTATTCTTTGATACTGCAGATTTACCTTTTTTTTTTGCTTCTTAAGACTGTCTCTGTGCTCCTTTAAGACTGCTTGCAGAAGAGTTCAGCCTCTCCCATGAAGTGGAAGAACAGGATTGTGGGAGATATAGTTCTGTATTGAGAGCAGACTGTTATCTGGATTACTGAAGGAACTGTTCTCTCAGGGAGCAATGCCGAGAGTGAAGGATCATGGGAGAGACTATAAACCTATCTGCTCCACAGTGTGAGCTTCCTCTTGCTTCCGGGACCCAGCGAGTGCACATCAGCCTGCTGTGTGTGTAGGACCGGCTGTAGCTGCGGCCTAGTGCACGAGGCCTGATCTAACAACGGAAACCCAGCCTCACTGGCTGCTAGCTATACTGTGGACGCTGTCACAATATAGCTGAAGAGGCTAAAGGGTGGAGGTCGACCGGACATTGCTTACTCCCAGACACCGGAGTGTGGGGGGCGCATCGCCTGTGTTGAGGGATCATCACATGTGGACATCATAGAATGGAAGGGTGCCTGTGTAAAATCCAGACCGCAAGTATAATCCTTTTTCCATCAACACACTGACCGCAGACAGTAGTGCATATATCACTTCTGCTGGCGAAGACTTAGCAAGGCCATGCTAGGAGAAGGGGTTTAATATCAGTTACACCTTAAAGGGGGACACGTCTAATTTACTTTACAGCTATTAGAATATTCTCAGCCTTAGCATAATCCTAAATTCTTTCTTTGAGCAAGTTATAATAGTGCTATAAGGGTTAAGAGTCATTGTTCACAACTCTTAATATTGTGTTATTACATTCTTTATTTGCTATTTACACCTATATCTACATCAGTCTTGCTGAATTACACTGGTGGGATTTGACTGACTGATAGAGTAGTACCTGTTTATCTCAGAGTTGTACTTATTTATCTCAAAGTTACACCTGTTCATCCTTTAAGTAAACAGCAAACGTCATTTACATTGTGTCAGCGTGTTCTTAAAGGTGTATACACTCATAACATTACCAGGTGTGCCAGTGGGGCAGAGCTTGTTCTTGGGACTGAGAGGCAGGAGTGCAGGACCCATTTTACTTAGGCGGCTCCGGAGGGGGTAGCGCTACACGTAAACTAGCTGCCACTTCTCAGTTTGGAGACGACCCCCAGGCGGCTCTCCCCGACATGTTTGTCATGGGACTCTGTGACCCAGCCATACAGAAACGTTTACTCACAAAATCAGACTTGACTATGATGAAAGCCACTGCCCTTGGTACGCTCATGGAGTTGGCTACACCAAACGCCACCCTACTGAAGGCACCACCTGAAACTCCTGCAAGCCAGGGTGAGGAAATATTCCACACTGCTATTACCCGACACCCAAGACGGCCGTCCCCAAATCAGCCTAAACCTTGCCACCCTAATTCTTTTGTGTCTAGGACGCCGACTTGCTACCGTTGTGGTAACACTACTCACAGTCAGTGGTGTATTTAGGTTTTGTGCTTCCCCAGGCCTGACTATACTTGGGCACCCCCTAATTTAAATATGACCCACCTCTTCCTGTAAAGGCCACACCCTTTCCTGTTTATGACCCACCCTGCCACCTGTAAACCACAGACCACGACCACAGTCTATCAGTGCCCATCAGTACAGCCTTATCAGTGCAACCTCAATACCGCCCATCAGTGCAGCATATCAGTGTGGCCTCATCAGTTGCCATCAGTACAGCCCCATCAGTGGCCACCAGTGCAGCCTATCAGTGTCCATTAGTGCAGCCTATCAGTGCATCATATCAGTGCCACCTCATGAGTGGCCATCAGTGCTGACTATTAGTGCCCATCAGTGCAGCGTATCAGTGCAGCCCCATCACTGAAGCATATCAGTGCTGCCTTATTAGTGCAGCCAATTAAAGTGTGCATCAGTGCAGTTTATCAATGGCCGTCAGTGCAGCATAACAGTGGCTGTCAGTGCAGCATATCAGTGCTGCCTTATCAGTGCAGCCCCATCAGTGCCACCTCATCAGTGGCCATCAGCGCAGCCTTATCAGTGACCATTAGTACAGCCTTATGTCACTGGATTAATAAGATTACTAGGATATTTGGACTTGTGTTTGCTGCCACTGATTGTAATCATAGAATTATTTCACTTATTTGTATAATGACTAGGAAGTCCATAGTCATTATATAAATAGGTGAAATAATCAGTGGCAGCAAACACAAGTCCAAATATCTTATAAGATAGGAATAATCTCACTAACTCAGTGACATATGAGGTGAGCAGCTCCAAAATATTATTGGCATCATATACAATTAAAAGTCTTAATTGTATATGATGCAATTCAATATGCACGCTCAAGGACAACGATGTTTAAAGAAATTAAATTATATATTATTGACATGACGCCTGCCATACCTGGGGGTGGAGGAGGGTAGGCGGAGCATTAGGCTGCAGTTCCACACTTATTAGCATTGGAGGCCGTCGGGCCAGTTGTATTAAGTGTGGTCGGTGGCCTGTGGTCTGTCTGAATGTCCTCACCAGCTGGTATAATCATACCAGCAGGTAGCGGTGTGACCGCTTTATGGGGCTGCCAGACTGATTTGCCTCCTGGACCCTGCCCTCCGGCCCAATTCGTTCCATAAGCCTGGCACTATACTAAAAGTGTAGTGCAAGCCAGCCGAGACCCTTTTTGTGCGGGAGCCGGGAGAAGGCTGTTTTTTTTTTGTGCGTGGTGCAGATTTTTTGCTGCCCCCCTGCAAAGTGCCGCCCTAGGCCTGGGCCTTGTTGGCCTAGGCCAAGATACAGCACTGCTCACAGTGCACCTGGTTGCAAGTTCAAGGATTTCGTTTGTTTTCTCTGAGGAAAGACTGGTCATATTGGGCGGGTTTCCTGTAGCTCCCCAAACACTACCACAAAAGGTAGACGTAAACAGACATTTCGTGTGGATACGGAAAATAACGGCTTCAGCTCTGATGAGGATACCTGTGTCCAGCATGTTAGACTGTTTGGAGTAGCTGGGAGTACTACTGCGATAAAAGTGGATGAGAAGAGCTACTAAACTAGTACATGGATTGCAGGAAAAAACTTACCAGGAAAGGTTAAAGGACCTTAACATGTATAGCTTGGAAGAAAGAAGAGACAGAGGGGATATGATAGAAACTTTTAAATACATAAAGGGAATCAACTCGGTAAAGGAGGAGAGCATATTTAAAAGAAGAAAAACTGCCACAAGAGGACACAGTTTTAAATTAGAGGGGCAAAGGTTTAAAAGTAATATGAGGAAGTATTACTTTACTGAGAGAGTAGTGGATGCATGGAATAACCTTCCTGCAGAAGTGGTAGCTGCAAATACAGTGAAGGAGTTTAAGCATGCATGGGATAGGCATAAGGCTATCCTTCATATAAGATAGGGCCAGGGACTATTCATAGGATTCAGATATATTGGGCAGACTAGATGGGTCAAATGGTTCTTATCTGCCGACACATTCTATGTTTCTATGTTTCTATGTCACACTCAATGGCTGTCCTGTCTCCATGGATGTCGATACAGGGGCGGCTGTGTCTGTCATTTCATGGACTGATTAAAGGCATTGGGTCTATCCCTACCGGTCCAACCTACAAATCTCACACTACAAACCTACGTCAAGGAATTACTACAGCCCTTAGGTTATGTGAAACCCCTTGTTACATTAGGCAACCACAGTCAAACTCTACGCCTTTATGTTGTAAGTAAAGGAGGTCCTCCGTTGTATGGTAGGGACTGGATCAAAGCCCTAAGTATGCCTCCTTTTGCCATTGCCCAATGTACATTGCTTTCTGAAGTAGACCATTGGGTGGAATCCCTGAAGTCACACTTTAAGGAGGTTTTTGAGGATTCTTTGGGCACCCTAAAAGGAAAGATGGCCCACCTCCTCTTGAAACCTGGTGCTACACCTCGTTTTTGTAAGGCAAGATCAGTATCTTTTGCCTTGCGGAAGAAAGTGGAAGCAGAGCTGGACCACCTATTGGCTAAAAAAGATAATAACTAGGGTTAAGCGAACACGGACTGTATTGTTCGGGATTGTACCGGACTTTTGGTTGTTCGGTACCCAGACATGGACCCGAACATTTTACTGTATATTCGGGATACAGTCCGTTGTTCTGTAATTTTATTTCATGTATTGGTGCGGTTTTAATGTTTTGGCAGGGTTTTAATGGTGCGGTTTCAACAGCTGCAGGGCAGCCAATCAACAAGCGTTTAACTAGTGTGCCCTTAGAAGCCATCACAGCCATGCCTACTAATGGCATGGCTGTGATTGGCCAGTGCCGCATGTGACCCAGCCTCTATATAAGCTGGAGTCACGTAGCGCCGCACGTCACTCTGCTCTAACTACTGTAGGGTCAGGTTCCTGCTGCTGCTGATATGAGGGAGAGATAGGAGATTATTGTAGGGGCAGGATGGAGATTGCTTTCAGGGAAAGAATAGGAGAATCTTCTTTAATCAGACAGCGATCTACATCGATTTTATTGTGTGGGGGTGCAATGCACAATCTTTTTGCCCTGACCTGAGCTCAGTGAGGAGGAGGGAGAAAAACATTTTTTTTTATCAGTCTGTTAGGTGGGCGGCATGCAGAGGCCATGTAATGCAAGCTCAGTGCATATGTGTCTGCCTAATCTGGATAAAAAAAAAAAAAAAAATTCCTTCATATTTTACTGTGACATACAGTGTTTAGACACTGCTGTTCCAATCTGCTATTCAAAAATCACCAATTAAAAGGGAAAAATAAAAAAATTTCATTCATACGTTACTGTGAGATACACCCTTTGGATACTGTTGTTCTATTCTGCTATTCAATAAACACCCATTTAGGGAAAAAAAAATTACGGCCAAGTCTGCATATTTTACTGTGAGATACACCCGTTGTATACTGTTGTTCTATTCCGCTATTCAATAAACACCCATTTAGGGAAAAAAAATTAAATAACGGCCTAGTCTGCATCTGTACGTGTGAGATACACCCGTTGTATACTGTTGTTCTATTCCGCTATTCAATAAACAACCCTTTTAGGGAATAAAATATTAAATTGCGGCCTAGTCTGCATTTGTTACTGTGAGATACACCCTTTGGATACTGTTGTTCTATTCTGCTATTCAATAAACACCCATTTAGGGGAAGAAAGATATTAAATTGCGGCTTAGTCTGTATCTGTATGTGTGACATACACCCTTTGGATACTGGGGGGTATGGAGTTTTACCAGCGCTATGGAGTTTCCACACATGTGAATGAAAAATCAAAAATCTGAAAAGTGGTGTAAGCTGCCACCAACCTACCTCTAAGGTAGTATGTGAATAATAAGGTGCAAGTGTTGTTGGTACCGGCGCTACCACAGTAAAAATGACATCAGTGTTAAAAAGTATTAAAAAGTGCACTGTGCGTTCAAAGTGATAAATGAGCATAAAATGGTATAAAATTCCAAATACAAAATAGAAAGTGCACTGTGCGTTTTTTGTCGTGTGGACCTATAGGGGCCAAGGTGCCACAACATAAACCATAAAGTGCTATGTGCTGAGAAAGTACAGTAAGGTTGTGCCAGTGCACTAAGTGCTCACATTAAATGTCATGCAGTTATTTAAGAGGTGCTGTTACCCGTGGACCCCACTAGGTAAGAGCGCTTACCACACACTTGGTCAGCATAGGTACACACAGATGTTACGGGTAACCTGGCTCCCACTCAGAGTCACCTTAGGCACTGCAATTACAAAGTAGCTTCCATTGCGTAGTATTGCTGAATATACAAGAAATGTGCTATAGCCACTCACAGTTGGGAAGTTCACCATCAGCATGCAGGGTCCGCCAAGCTCTATCGCTTCCGCGTTCCACAGCTCGGAACCACTGCCACTGGAAGTGACGAATTGACACAATATGCCACGCCCTACGCGTTTCATCACTACGACGTCATCTAGAGCGTGCCATCTATCGCTACTCCCTGTGTTTTTATAGGCTGTGCTGTCGCCATGTTTGTTCACCCTTGAGGGCCGGACCAAGCGGCCATGTTTGTACACCTTGCGACGTGTTTTGCCAATAGGGTGCAGCCTAAAAAGTCATCATGTGAACTTCCTTAATGTGTATGCCGTACAGCTCAATACATACAATATTTTATTACAATCAGAGTTATACGACCAAAGATAAAAAAGAAACATTGTGAGTGTTTATAAAAAGTTTAATAGAATATACAGTGAGGGATTTTTCAGTGCAGTTTAGTGCTATGTGCCCATGTGAAGGGGCGGAGTTTAATAAAGTGCCAGTGCTGGTGAAATTACACTTAGACCATAGTGAGTAAATAAAAGTAATTTTAAAAGTAATTTTTAAATTTTAAAACCACTTGTGAACTGCATTAAAAACCGCTTGTGGGATATATGCCCCATACATGGATCGATAAAAATAGTTTGGGGATCGTGCAATTTTTTGGATAAAATGAAAATAAAAATAAAAATAGACAAAAATAGACATAGGAGGACATAAATGAACCAATAAAAAGCGGGGCAATGTGGATCCAGTAGGATGCAATAAAATAAAATAAAACCACAGTGATGTAAGGATAAACCACTTACAACGCATAGCCTGCTTAGAGGTTATTTAGACGATAGAAGTTTTGTTCTTTCTAGGTGGGTGTTACCCCAAGAGTATGGGAGGGTGTTTCTCCATGAAAAAAAGACCTTGGGAGGATGTTTTCCCTAGCATTGGGAGGAGGAGGGAAGAAAGGGGGAACCCCGGGAGAAACCACAGGGGTACCCCAAAATCCTTAAACTGGAAAAAAGGCATTAAGGTTAAAACTCCTGAATCGATAAAATGGATGAGGAGTAAAAATTATAAAAATGGTATAAAAAATTGTATAAAAAAGTGGTATAAAAAAGTTGTTAATAGTCTGTGATGAAGAAATTCAAGTCTATGTCTATGTTTAAGCCTTTCGGCTGGAGGGTCTGCATCATATATATCCACTTGGTTTCGCTTCGGGACACACTTATCTTTTTATTGCTGCCTCTGAAATCACTTTTGATTTTGTCAATGGCATAGAAAACCATACATGAGGGGTCTTGGGAGTGGCATTGTTTAAAATGTCGTGAGAGGCTGTGTTTGTCGAAGCCCTTTCGGATGTTCTTCACGTGCTCCCTAATGCAGACGAATAGAGGCCTAGTGGTGCGCCCCACGTATTGTAATTTGCATGGGCATTCTACTACGTAGATCATACGCATGCTTGTGCAGGTTATGGGGTCTTTGATGTTAAAAACTGTGCAATGGGCTCTTTTTTTCTTTTGTTGTCCTGCAGGGTAGACATTTACCACATCTAAAGAAACCTTTTATGCTGCTGGGAAGGCTGATGGATTTTGGGGGTTCAATGACATTGTGCACCAATCGATTCCTCAGATTCAGTGCTTTTCTGTAGATGAAGGTGGGTTTTGCAGGAAGGACATCTTTTAGTGTAGTATCTGCCTTGAGAAAAGGCCAGTGTTTTCTTATGATTTTTTCTAATGCTTTATGTTGTGTGTTATATCCAGTCAGGAAGGCAAATTCTGTATGTTTATTTTTATTTGTTCTGTTTGGTGGATCCTCAATTAGGTCTTCTCTCCTCATTTTTCCACTATGTTCTTAATGTTGTTGAGCTCATTCCTTCTGTAGCCTTTTTCCACAAATCTATCAATGAGTATCTGGGCTTGTATTTCGAAATCTGCTAAATCGCTACAATTTCTTCTTATCCTCATGAGTTGTCCTTTCGGAATATTTCCCAGCCACTTCGGAAGGTGACAGCTGTTTTTAGGAATATAGCTATTCCTATCCGTTTTTTTTGATGTAGGTTTTGCTGGCCAGTAATCAGTCTTTTTTAAAAAGTTCTAAATCCAGGAAGGCAATGTGTTCAAAATGGAAATCACTGGTAAATGTGATACCATATACGTTCATGTTGATCTCATCAAAAAACTCCTGTAGTGAGTCTGTGCTACCTTTCCAGATGATTATAATATCGTCTATGTATCTGCGGTAGTACTTCAGATTTCTTCTGGGTACACTGAAGACCTGTTCCTCCTCCCACTTCTGCATGAAGACGTTAGCCACACTGGGGGCATACTTGGCCCACATGGCTACTCCTTTAGTTTGTGCATAGTGGTTGCCTTTGTACCAGAAGTAGTTTGATTGCATTGCCATTTTTAGTCCTTCCAGTATGTAACTGATTTGTATCTCTTTCATGTCTGTATGAGTGTGTAAGGCCCAGTCTATTGCTTGTAGTCCATCCTGCTGCTTTATGTTCATAAAGAGGGAGTTGACATCAATAGTTACTAAGATGTCTTCCTCCTCTATATTGATATCTTTAATCTCTGCTAGTAGTTGTTTGCTGTCCCTCAAATAGGATTTACCTAAGGGGACCAAGGGTTGCAAGAACTGGTCGAGGTATTCGCCCAGTCTTGAGTGTACAGAATTGATCCCGCTTATGATGGGTCGACCAGGCGGTTTTCTGTCATCTTTATGCATTTTAGGAACATAGTAGATGACCGGGGTTTTTCCAAACAGATGTATTTGGCTTCATTTTTGTTGAGGATGCCCACCTCCTTCCCTTTTGTAATGTATGTATGCAGGGTTTTTTCATACATCTTTTTCGGGTCTCCCTTTAGCTTGATATATGTATCCGCTACGCTAAGTAGGTTCTCCATCTCCTTTTCTTATTCAAGATCACCAGGCCTCCTCCCTTGTCGGCTGGTCTGATTACCACTCCTTTTCTTTTTTCCAGTTTTTTGATAGTTTCCCATATATCCTTTTCCTTTTTTTTCTGGATTTTCAAATCTTTTATGTCTGCTTCCACCATGCGTTTAAAAACTTCCAGATTCTAATTTTGGGGGTTCTTGGGGTTGAAAGTAGACCGATTCTTTCGATTTGTTTGTCTATATTTGTTGTGCATAATTCTTTGTTCCTGTTTCTGCTTTAGTGTGAAAAAATTCTTAATATTCAGTTTCCTGATATATTTGTGGAGGTCTATATATGCCTCAAATTTGTCCAAATTTTTTCCAGGAGCATATTTCAATCCCAAATCTAGTATTTTTAGTTCCTCCTCCTCTTCACTGAGATTGAAGATACCTTTACCTATTGTTCTCTTCTCCTTTTTCTTTCGTTTCCTCCCTCCTCGGGTCCCTCGCGGTTTCCGTTTCTGTTTGCTTCCTGGTGCCTCATTGTATCTTCCCCCCTGTTGCCATATTGTCCCCCTTGCTGCCAGGGGCCAGTCCAGTTGTCTCCTTGTGGGGGGTTTGGTGCCAGGTTTGCTGGCCCCACTGTCCCCATGGTCTGTGGGGGCCTCCCCTCCCCCTCGGGGGTCGCCCTCTGTTTCCTTTGGGAAAAAAAACCCTCCTGGGGGGGGGTGGTGGTCCCCTGTTCTCATGATATGGTTCCTCGTAGTGTTCCAGGGGCCAATATCTGTTGTATGTGTCTACATAATTCTATGTGTCTGCGCTATTCTTTTTTAATATACATGTCTTTTGGTTCATAGCTGCAGCAGCTTTGGAAATACATGGGTATGCTCCCCCAAATTTTTTGCCTGTTTATTATGTATTCGGTCTGACCAGACTATCGAGGTTGAGCAGCCCTCCCCACCCCCCACACACACCTGTACTCACTCAGTGTCCACCATCAAGTGGATATAGGAGGAGTCCCCTGTAGTGCATTTGCACATCTCTCCCAGCAAGGAGTATTATCTCCAAGGGTTAGAAAGGCTGGATTCATCTCTTTTTCATGGATAGTGTAGGACCCACTGATAATGGGGTACTTTGACGCAGTAGTGGGCTTGAGCACGATATGGCCATATGGTGGGACCAAACCCCCATTTTTATTTATGGACTCTCTTCAGATTTGGTAGTAATTTCTTTTGCATTTGCGCGCTATTCTTTTTTAATATACATGTCTTTTGGTTCATAGCTGCAGCAGCTTTGGAAATACATGGGTATGCTCCCCCAAATTTTTTGCCTGTTTATTATGTATTTCGGTCTGACCAGACTATCTAGGTTGAGCAGCCCTCCCCACCCCCCACACACACCTGTACTCACTCAGTGTCCACCATCAAGTGGATATAGGAGGAGTCCCCTGTATTGCATTTGCACATCTCTCCCAGCAAGGAGTATTATCTCCAAGGGTTAGAAAGGCTGGATTCATCTCTTTTTCATGGATAGTGTAGGACCCACTGATAATGGGGTACTTTGACGCAGTAGTGGGCTTGAGCACGATATGGCCATATGGTGGGGCCAAACCCCCATTTTTATTTATGGACTCTCTTCAGATTTGGTAGTAATTTATTTTGCATTTGCGCGCTATTCTTTTTTAATATATATGTGTCTACATAACCATGGTTGTATCTTGGGGTTCTGTTAGCTTGATTGTGTGTATTATATCTAGGTGTTCCCCTTGTTTGTCTATTATCTATATTTCTCTGGGTGTTGTCCCTTGTTGTGTCATTTGAGGGTCTCACTTCCATCCAGGTGTCCTCCTCATCACGTTCTTCTGATGTCTCCCTTGAGGGGATACTGATAGGGTCCACGTGTACTGTGACATACAGTGTTAAATTGCGGCCTAGTCTGCATATTTTACTGTGAGATACACCTGTTGTAAACTGTTGTTCTATTCCGCTATTCAATAAACACTCATTTAGTGAAAAAATATTAAATTGGGGCCTAGTCTGTATCTGTACGTGTGAGATACACCCTTATTCTCCTATTCAATAAACACCCATTTAGGGGAAAGAAATATTAAATTGCGGCTTAATCTGTATCTGTACGTGTGAGATACATCTGTTGTATACTGTTGTTCTATTCCGCTATTCAATAAACACCCATTTAGGGAAAAAAATTAAATTGCGGCCTAGTCTGCATCTGTACGTGTGAGATACACCCGTTGTATACTGTTGTTCTATTCCACTATTCAATAAACACCATTTTAGGGAAAAAATATTAAATTGCGGCTTAGTCTGTATCTGTACGTGTGAGATACATCTGTTGTATACTGTTGTTCTATTCCGCTATTCAATAAACACCCATTTAGGGAAAAAAATTAAATTGCGGCCTAGTCTGCATCTGTACGTGTGAGATACACCCGTTGTATACTGTTGTTCTATTCCACTATTCAATAAACACCATTTTAGGGAAAAAATATTAAATTGCAGCCTAGTCTGTATCTGTACGTGTGAGATACACCCGTTGTATGCTGTTGTTCTATTCCGCTATTCAATAAACACCCATTTAGGGAAAAAAAATTTAATTGTGGCCTAGTCTGCATCTGTGCGTGTGAGATACACCCGTGTTATACTGTTGTTTTATTCCGCTATTCAATAAACACCCATTTAGGGGAAAGAAAGATATTAAATTGCGGCTTAGTCTGTATCTGTACGTGTGATATACACCCTTTGGATACTGTTGTTCTATTCTGCTATTCAATAAACACCCATTTAGGAGAAAATTAATAATTTTGCAGCGTTTGCTGATTATGTTACTGTGAGATACACCCTTTAAATTTGTTTGGTGCATCTCCTTCCACCACCAAGGATTGCAGGGTGCTACAGTTTGCCTCCTGTTTCTAACTCCTCCTACTCCGCTTCCTCATCGTCATCCTCTACCGCCTCCGCATCCAATGCTTTCAGGGCAGTCATTCACAAGCGGCTCCGAGGGTGGGTTCCTGCACCCACAAACGCCAGGTACACAATTGTCCAGCAAGGGCACAGTTCTGGAGGATGACGAGGTGGAGGATGAGCAGGAGGAACCATGTTCACAGCAGGGTGGCACCCAGTCACTGATAACAACATATACTAGACTTGATCTTAGCCAAAAGTTCGAGAAGCAATGCTGGTGGCATTCCCACCTGAAAGCGGGGGGCACAGTGGAAGCACAAGGCAAAGGCAGAGGAGGCCACACTCAGACTATCACCTGGTGGGTGCATAAAAAAGTGCACACCAAAAAAGTGAAACACAAAAAGTGCACAGGGTGTACACATGGTCCTTGACCCTGATCCCCTGGGGCGCAAGGCTCTTGACAGGGACTGGGGTACTTACACTTGCTAACCTGGCCGAAACCAGGCAGCCCCGTTCTTTAGGAGGTCTGCTGAAACAGACCACTCCAAGTACTAGGTGGGGCTCTCCTGAAGAGAGACCCCATGAGAGAGGGCGAACCAAGCCAGAAGGTCATATCCACCCCCTCCCAAGACTTTCAGGGACAGGCCCAAGGACCTACACCCTACTAATCACGCTGTGCAAAATAAAGTGTACCGCCACAATAAAAAACACAAAACGTGAGACTCACAACACATAGGAGTGGGGAAAGGGATAGTGGAGAAGTGCAAGGTTAGTGCCACGTTGCAATACTATGGCAGGCCCTTCGGCCAGGAATAAAAAATTCCTCTGATCCTGACTCCTGACCAAAAGGCCCGGCCCTAGAGGCAGGTGTGAAAAACGTGTGTAGGAAGTGCAGTGTCCTTGGTGCCATACTCAGTGTTGCCATCCACCGTGAATTATGGCACCCCTGGACTGCCACTTTAAGGGCACATACACCACAGGCTTTTCAGAATCCCGGTCCCTGGCAAGACCAGTGCAGCCCCGTCACTACCAGAAGGCCTCAGAACTTAGACAGCTTTGGGAGAGCCCGGCCCACAACCAGGGACACATACCTTTTCCAAGGCCAGACTCAACCCAGAAGGAGCCCCCCCCGCCGCCATCACCGTTCCTTACCATATATCATATACAGTTCCTTCCTTACTATACACGTACTGAATGACGGGTCGGCCCCCTTCAACTTCTGGGTCTCCAAATTGGGCACATGGCCTGAGCTTGCCCTTTACGGCTTGGAGGTGCTGGCCTGCCCTGCAGCCAGTTTGTTATCTGAACGTGTATTTAGCACGGCTGGGGGCATTATCACAGACAAGTGTGGCCGCCTGTCCAGAGCCAATGTGGACAAGTTCACGTTCATTAAAATGGATCCCACAGGACTTGTCCGTACCTTGTGCAAAATAGACATGTATACCGGCCTTACCCAGCCATTGTTGTATTTTTGATCTTTCTCACTCTTTTGGGGTGTACCCTAATTTAAAAAGAAATAAAATTAAAAACAAAAACCAGTGTTGGCTACCTCATCCTCCTCCACCGCCGCTTCCACCTACACCGCCACATCCACCGCCATCTCAACCTCCTACTCCAATAGGTGCCTTGTTCTCCTTAAACAAGATGATTATTTTTTTTTCTATTTTTATGTTATTTAAGTTATTTCCCTATCCACATTTGTTTGCAGAGCAAATGCTCGTAAGAAGATTTCGTTGCCATTTGCAGCCCTCTAGCCCTTTCCATGTTTTTTTTAGAGCCATTTTAGTGCTCAAAAGTTCGGGGCACCATTGACTTCAATGGGGTTCAGGATCGGGGTAAAGTTTGGGTTAAGTTCGGGTCACGAACCCGGACATCCAGGTATTCGCTCAACTCTAATCATAACTAAAGTTGATAGAAGTGAATGGCAGTGGTGGCTGGTGAAGTTTTAAGATGGGGGGGCACAAGATCCCGCCCTTCCATGTTCACCCCTCCCATTTCTCAGAAGCCCCACCCCTTATAGACTCCACCCATTTTGTCCCCTGTATTTTGCTTGCGTGAACAAATTCTCTCAATATATCACATATTAATATACTGTGAGAGACACCCTATTATGGGATACACTGACTGAGAGTGGCACAAACCCCACAGTACAGACCCTCCCAGCACAAATCCCTCAAGCACAAACCCCACAGTACAGGCCCTCTAGCACAAACCCCACAATACAGGCCCCCTAGCACAAACCCCACAGTACAGACCCCCTAGCACAAACCCCACAGTACAGGCCCCCTAGCACAAACCTTACAGTACAGACCCCCTAGCACTAATCCCACAATACGGGCCCCCTAGCACAAACCCCGCAGTACAGACCCCCTAGCACAAACCCCACAGTACAGGCCCCCTAGCACAAACCCCACAGTACAGGCCCCCTAGCACTAATCCCACAGTACAGACCCCCTAGCAAAAATCCCACAGTACAGGCCACCTAGCACAAACCCCACAGTACAGGCCCCTTAGCACTAATCCCACAGTACAGACCCCCTAGCATAAATCCCACAGAACAGGCCCCCTAGCGTAAACCCTACAGTACAGGCCCCTTAGCACTAATCCCACAGTACAGACCTCCTAGCACAAACCCCACAGTACAGACCCCCTAGCACAAACCCCAAAGTACAGGCCCCCTAGCACAAACCCCACAGTACAGGCCCCCTAGCACTAATCCCACAGTACAGGCCCCCTAGCACAAACCCCACAGTACAGTCCCCCTAGCACTAATCCCACAGTACAGGCCCCCTAGCACAAACCCCACAGTACAGGCCCCCTTTCAATGCAGTGACCAGCGTACATGCCCCCTTCAATGTAGTGACCAGTATACATGCCCCCTTTCAATTCAGTGACCAGTATACATGCCCCCTTTCAATGTAGTGACCAGTATACATGCCCCCTTTCAATGTAGTGACCAGTATACATGCCCCTTTCAATGTGGTGACCAGCATACATGTCCCCAATGCAGTGACCAGTGTACATGTCCCCAATGCAGAGATCAGCGTGCGTGCCTCCAATGCAGTGACCAGTGTACATGTCCCCAATGCAGAGATCAGTGTGCGTGTCTCCAATGCAGTGACCGGTGTACATGTCCCCAATGCAGTGACCAGTGTACATGTCCCCAATGCAGAGATCAGCATGCGTGCCTCCAATGCAGTGACCAGTGTACATGTTCCCAATGCGGAGATCAGCGTGCGTGCCTCCAATGCAGTGACCAGTGTACATGTCCCCAATGCGGAGATCAGCGTGCGTGCCTCCAATGCAGTGACCAGTATACATGTCCCCAATGCAGAGATCAGCGTGCGTGCCTCCAATGCAGTGACCAGTGTACATGTCCCCAATGCAGAGATCAGCGTGCGTGCCTCCAATGCAGTGACTAGTGTACATGTCCCCAATGCAGAGAGCAGCGGTGCGGTGCGATGCGCCCCCCGGTGTGGTGCGGGCCCCCCCCGCCCCCGGTGCGGTGCAGTGCGCCCCCCCCAGGCATCACTTACCGTTACCGGCGGACGGAGTACTCTCTGCAATCGGCCGGGCCCAGGAACAAACTTCCTTCCGAGTCCCGACTCCACCTCCTCACACGCGGCTGGGCGGCTCTCGATCTCCTCTCTGAATGAAAGGTGATCGTGACACCGGGGCGGTGCACCGCCCACATGCGCACGTCACCAGGTCCATGTCCTCCTGTGATTGGTCCAGACTGGAGTCTGAACCAATCACAGCCCGGACATTGGCAAAGTGGGGTGTGTCGGGGGGCATTGCTCTGCGCCCCGATGACCCCCAGAAGAGCGCCAATCGGCGCCTCTGTAAGGCGAAGGTGGGGTCAAAAACCCCACCCCCCCATACCCAGCACTAAGTCCGGTGCCCCTAGTGGGCGGAAAATAGACTTTTTTTCTTTAAATCTAATCTTTTTTTTTCTTCTACTTCTAGTTGGGGGGGGGGCAGCGCCCCTGCGCCCCCTATGGGCGGGCCGCCAGTGGTGAATGGGCATCGCCAATTGTGCCTGTCAAGAAAAAGAATGGAGACATTAGGATTTGTGGGGATTTCAGGGTTTCCCTGAACAACCAACTTCTTGTAGATCAATACCCATTGCCTCGACTTGAAGATTTATTTGACTAACTGGCCGGGGGGCAAAAGTTTACAAAAATAGACTTAAAGCAAGCTTACCTGCAACTGCAAGTACACCCAGATTCACCCTATCTGTTAACCATTAACACACGTAAAGGATTATTCCAATATAACCGCATGGTTTTTGGCATAGCCCCAACTCCAGCCATCTGGCAGCGGATCATGGATGAGGTCCTGGCAAGCATACCCTTCACCCAATGTCTACTAGATGACATGTTAATGACCGGTCCCCCACTGATGAAGAACACAGAAAGAATGTTGAAGCTGTGCTAGAGAGACTCCAAGGGTATGGTTTACGTGTCAATCTTTCAAAATGGAAATTACTCAAGTCTCGACTGGATTTTTGTACCCACACGGTGAACCGACATGGGTTACAAACTATTGAAGAAAAGGTTAAATCCTTTACCCATGCCCCTACTCCCAAGAATGTCACACAGCTCAGGTCCTACCTTGGCCTCCTAAATTACTACCACCGTTTCTTGTTGAGCCTAGCACACCAGCTCTACCTATTACATTAATTACTGGATGCAAGAGCTAAATAGATATGGACAGAAAAATCTTGGCTTGTGATGCCTCGCCTTATGGACTGGCTGCTGTGCTTTCCCATGTTATGCCAGATGGCACGGAGCGCCCTATTTCTTTTGCCTCCAGGTCTTTAACCTCAGCAGAACAAAACTACTCCCAGATAGACGAGAAAGCTTTGGGCATTGTATGGGCCACAAAAAAACACACATACATCTATGGTCGGGAGTTCACACTTATCACTGACCACAAACCTCTGTTGTCAATACTGAACCCTCAGAAAGGAATTTCTACAATAACCGCATCTCGCTTACAAAGGTACGCTTTATTTTTGGGAGCTTATACTTATTCTATCAGATACAGTTCCTATGATGCCCATGGCAATGCAGATGCATTTTCCAGATTGCCACTTGGAGACCACCCACCAAGAGATGTGCACGTAGTGGAAATACACAGGCCACGATCCTGCATGTCCTCCTCCCTAATTGCCAGACATTCAGCAACAGATCCCTTCCTGTATCAGATATTCTCGTATGTTCAGACTGGATGACCACAGAAAGTTCCGGGTGAATTTCGTCTGTACTTTGCCAGAAAATGTGAGCTTGTGACTAATGCTGGTTGCCTACAATGGAGCAATAGAGTGATTGTACCTCAGTATTTGCAACCAGCCATGCAAAGGATACTGCATGAAGGCCATCCTGGTGTGGCGCACATGAAGCAGAGAGCTTGGAGCTATGTTTGGTGGCCACAAATGGATATAGCATTTGAAGATTATGTGGCTAAATGTCCTGGGTGCTGTCAAGCTCAGCGACCCCAAAAGAAAGGAACCCTGCAACCTTGGCCATGGCCGACAGACCCTTGGTCAAGACCCCATCTTGATTTTGCTGGCCCAATCTAAGGTAAAATGTATTTGATCATGGTAGATGCACATTCAAAATAGCCGGAGGTTTTTCAAATGCCTTCTATCACCTCAGCTGCTACTATTCTAGTGTTAAGGAAGCTCTTTGCTCAATATGACTTGCCAACAGCCATAGTCCCAGACAATGGAACTCAATTTACATCATATGAGTTTCAATCCATCCTCAGTGGCTTGGGCACCCAACACTACAAAACAGCTCCTTATCATCCAGCCTTGAATGGGCTGGCAGAACAGTTTGTGCAGACATTTAAGAAGCACTTACTGTCCACTCTGGACCAGGTCGGAATGTCAGAGGAGAAGCTGCTGGAGTTCTTGACCATGTACCGAAACACGCTACTACTGGGCTGTCCCCAGATTTTCTTATGTTTGGCAGGCATCTCCGTACCTAACTTGATTTAGTTTGTCCACAGGAACAATCACCAACATCTCCTCCGCCAGGCCGTCCTGAATTACGTGCCGGTGATCTTGTATGGTTTCAGAATTAGAGTTTTGCCTCATTGAATTCCTGGCATTACTGATGGACCTCTTGGAAGAAGAATGTACCTTGTTCGCCTGGAGAATGGTGTTTATGTTCGACAAAACCTTTCGCAATTGAGAAAGCTCATTTGCCGGCCACTAGAGACAAACCCGGCCCCTCTCTCTAACCAACCACCAGAGTCTACTCTGAGCTCTGCTAGTGACATATGGCATGGTGTCTGGCACGATCCCACAAGTTTACAACCAACCCCTGAAACGGTTGGTGACCATATTCCTGAGGAGCCCAGACATGTGCCTGGAGTTGATAAAAGAAAAAGGAATTGGCAGCACTCCAGGTTGAGTCAAAATCCAGATTTATTGACTGGACATTTTTGGATGTCCAGTCAATAAATCTGGATTTTGACTCAACCTGGAGTGCTGCCAATTCCTTTTCTTTTATCAAGTTTTCACGGAGGCGAGCCGGGGCATGCACCTGTGTGAGTCATCAGGCAATTACACCACCTTGAGCAGTGATTCCTTGTCTGTTCATGTGCCTGGAGTTACATAGACTGATTTGTCTGTTGGACACCCATTGACATATACAGAACCTTTGACCAACTTTATCCCTCCCAGTGCTGTGCCACTTCGTAAGTCTACCCGCTAAAGACATCAAACTCCTCGTTGGCAAAGCACTGAAGTCTTACAGGACACATTGGAGGTCAGAAAACGGAGACAAAGGGCTCATTAAGTGCTGCACAAATCACAGAACTGAGTTGGAGATATTACTTGCTGAGCTGATCCAGCTTGCCACGTTATGTGTTGAACATTTTGTTCTCATGTTATGTTTTTTTTTTTTTTTGCCCCATTTCTCCTGATGCATGAAGGGGGGGGGGGGAGGGTCTGTACCAGGAAGTCAGACACAGTGTGCGTGTGGGACTGGAAGCAGCCACATGAGACTGAGAAGGGATTACATCTGTTAGGAACAGAAGCCTGTTGTATTAAGACTCCTCCATGTAAGAATGCCATCATGTTTCTGAGTGAGTAATAAACCTTTCCCTGGTTAAGAAGTACATCTGGCCTGTGTGTAACTTGCTGAGCAGATACTGGCAGCATTGCTAGAAACATAACAAAAGCTAGGGACATAACAAAAATGAAAGGTAGTTTTTATAACACTGGGCATTGTTACTGAAGACGCAGAACTCTATATGCCCACAAGATGGCAGTGTTCACTACTTTGCCTCACCATAGCTCTAAAACAAGTGCCCAGAACAACCTGGGAAATGTAGTCTCAAAGAAGGATTTTGCATACAGTGAAGGTGGGATCAATACCCACAAGTACCAGCAAATGTGTGCGTGACTGTGCTGTGCTGTTTATGATGGGGCAGGGCGGGGCCCAGGATGGACTGCATTCTACAGGGCTGCATCAGAGCTGAAGAACAGATGTCTGTGATGAGAGCCAAGCCAGGGAAAATATCCAAAGAGGATCTTCTATCATCCAGAGTCACTGCCTGAGTGCCATTCATCCTGATTGCTGCAGCTGCATTGCTAATTAAGAGGGCCCGCCACTGCGAAAACTTCTAAAGACTGCTGCAAAGGAATGGATGAGAGGGTCTCTGAACCACACTGTTGCTTTATTCAACAGCTGGTTCTTGTTTGCCACAGAGGCCTAGCAGGACCATTACCCTAAAATGATACTGTTCCCCAATAGAATTGAAGCTCATTTTCTGTCATTTGCTACTGAAAGCTCCAGCTACCAACACCTAAGACTGTCACCAAAGCTGCCACCGCTCCTGACTGCTGACTTTGAATACTTCTTGTGCATCACGATTAGTTGCATGATATCCGAACATTACCTCTTTCCAATCCTCTCTCCACATTGCACTTCTCTTTCTGTAAAGGTGTTTTCTTTAGCCTAGCTGATTTAAAGCGTAACTCCACTTTTGTTGAGAAAAAACATTCCCCTCTGGACAATCCATGTACATTGCAAGGATTTTAACCAGTTCTGGACCGGAAGGATTTGCCCCCCTAATGACCAGGCCATTTTTTGAGACTCGGCACTGCGTTACTTAAACGGAAAATTGTGCGGTCGTGCGACACTGTTCCCGAAATAAAATTGATATTTTTTCCCATAAATAGAGCTTTCTTTTGGTGGTATTTGATCACCGGTGCGATTTTTATATTTTGCGCTATAAACAAAAAAATAGCGACAACTCTGAAAAACAATCAATCAATCTTTTTCACATTCTGCTATATACTATTACCCCAAAAAAATTAAAAAATCAAAATTTTTCATCCAGTTAGGCCAATTTGTATTTTGCTACACATGTTTGGTAAAATAAATTCACAATTAGCATATTTTGATTGGTTTAAGAAAAAGTTATCAGGTCTACAAACTAGGGGAAAGATTTATGTCATTTTTATTTATTTACATTTTTTTTACTAGTAATGGCGGCGATCTGTGATTTTTAGCGGGACTGCGACATTGCGGCGGACAGATCGGACCCCTAACTGACATTTTTCACACTTTTGGGGGGACCAGTGACATTACTACAGTAATCAGTGCTAAAAAAATATGCACTGTTGCTGTAATAATGACATTGGCAGGGAAGGGGTTAACCTATGGGTGAAAAAAGGGTTAAGTGTGAGCCTAGGGGAGTGTTTACTAACTGTATGAAGAATGGGCTTGTGAAATTTCCACAGAGACCTGTGATTCTATATATACAGTGGGTACGGAAAAGTATTCAGACCCCCTTAAATTTTTCACTCTTTGTTATATTGCAGCCATTTTCTAAAATCATTTAAGTTCATTCTTCTTCCTCATGAATGTACACATAGCACCCCATACTGACAGAAAAACACAGAATTGTTGACATTGTTGCAGATTTATTAAAAAAGAAAAACTGAAATATCACATGGTCCTAAGTATTCAGACCCTTTGCTCAGTATTTAGTAGAAGCCCCCTTTTGATCCAATACAGCCAGGAGTCTTTTTGGGAAAGATGCAACAAGTCTTTCACACCTGGATTTGGGGATCCTCTGCCATTCCTCCTTGCAGATCCTCTCCAGTTCTGTCAGGTTGGATGGTAAACGTTGGTGGACAGCCATTTTTAGGTCTCTCCAGAGATGCTCAATTGGGTTTAAGTCAGGGCTCTGGCTGGGCCATTCAAGAACAGTCACGGAGTTGTTGTGAAGCCACTCCTTCGTTATTTTAGCTGTGTGCTTAGGGTCATTGTCTTGTTGGAAGGTAAACCTTCGGCCCAGTCTGAGGTCCAGAGCACTCTGGAGAAGGTTTTTATCCAGGATATCCCTGTACTTGGCTGCATTCATCTTTCCCTCGATTGCAACCAGTCGTCCTGTCCCTGCAGCTGAAAACACCCCCACAGCATGATGCTGCCACCACCATGCTTCACTGTTGGGACTGTATTGGACAGGTGATGAGCAGTGCCTGGTTTTCTCCACACATACCGCTTAGAATTAAGGCCAAAAAGTTCTATTTTGGTCTCAACAGACCAGAGAATCTTATTTCTCACCATCTTGGAGTCCTTCAGGTGTTTTTTTTAGCAAAATCCATGCGGGCTTTCATGTATCTTACACTGAGGAGAGGCTTCCGTCGGGCCACTCTGCCATAAAGCCCCGACTGGTGGAGGGCTGCAGTGATGGTTGACTTTCTACAACTTTCTCCCATCTCCTGACTGCATCTCTGGAGCTCAGCCACAGTGATCTTTGGGTTCTTCTTTACCTCTCTCACCAAGGCTCTTCTCCCCCGATAGCTCAGTTTGGCCGGACGGCCAGCTCTAGGAAGGTTTCTGATCGTCCCAAACGTCTTCCATTTGAGGATTATGGAGGCCACTGTGCTCTTAGGAACCTTAAGTGCAGCAGAAATCTTTTTGTAACCTTGGCCAGATCTGTGCCTTGCCACAATTCTGTCTCTGAGCTCTTCAGGCAGTTCCTTTGACCTCATGATTCTCATTTGCTCTGACATGCATTGTGATCTGGAAGGTCTTATATAGACAGCTGTGTGGCTTTCCTAATGAAGTCCAATCAGTATAATCAAACACAGCTAGACTCAAATGAAGGTGTAGAACCATCTCAAGGATGATCAGAAGAAATGGAAAGCACCTGAGTTAAATATATGAGTGTCACAGCAAAGGGTCTGAATACTTAGGACCATGTGATATTTCAGTTTTTCTTTTTTAATAAATCTGCAACAATGTCAACAATTCTGTGTTTTTCTGTCAGTATGGGGTGCTATGTGTACATTCATGAGGAAGAAGAATGAACTTAAATGATTTTAGCAAATGGCTGCAATATAACAAAGAGTGAAAAATTTAAGGGGGTCTGAATATTTTCCGTACCCACTGTATATATATATATATATATATATATATACAGGTGCTCTGTGATAATTTTAGAGAGAAGAACTGTCAGCTGTGTTTACAACAGCTAACCATCCTTGTCACTCAGCGGGGAGCTATCACGGGTGCCCAGCAGCAATCGCGGCTGCCGGCCCCGTGGATCAGCATCCCTGCTGCCAAGTGGGGGCGCTCGCCCCCCAGCACCATGTAGGGCTACGTCCATTTGTGCAGGAGAGACAGCCTGCCGCAATAAATGTGCGGCGGATGGTCGGGAAAGTGTTAAACTTTGTTGCAGATTCCTACCTTTTGTTATTCTGAAGAAATAATTGTTTGTTCCTCTGTACTGAGTGGGTCTAATGGGAGTGGTTTCATAATTATCAGCTGTGGCAGCTGCAGGGCTCTAATGAGGAAATCTGCTGGGCTTGCATCACTTTAGACGTGTTCCTATTGGGAGTATCTCACCAAAAATGACATTTATGTTGCAGGGGATGCCAGAAATCCGATTTGTATCTTAGGCAGACTTCTGGGAAAATTTGTTAGCCAATCACAGAAGCAGGAAATTATGTTTCTGGGGTGTGGTCAGTACACATTCTGTGTACAGAACAGCTCCAGGTAGCCATATTGCATTGCATTTTCAGAAAATTACAACAGCAGCAGATTGGAAAAGAAAGGTAATGTTAATAACATTCAATTACAATATGATTTGTGTTGCAGTATACGCTATATTGTTTTTTCTTTATTTGCTATTTTTTCCCCCACCAAATTGGAGTTACCCTTTAAAGAGGTATTACTTTTGACTTAGTCTACCTTTCATTTAGGAGTTCTGAACTCCACATCCTAGAAACATTGCACTACTTTAGCGTGCCAAGGTTAAAAAGCCTGAACTGAGCCAGAAGAAGTTAATGTCAAGAAACTGGTGAGATCTTGTGGCCTACCTGGGGGCAGAACTAGGTTGTTGGTAGTATATAAAACTCCCAGGCCTAATCCTAGCCCCTCTTGACTGAGAGCCCCCAAGTGAACTAGCCTGCCATACTTATTGTTAGCCATCCACAGTCACTTTGGGTGTAATTTCTCAGTCAGAGAAGCTATAGTTTATGCACTTAGTACTGCAGTACACGCTGAGTCTGTTTTTAATGGCACCTTGGTTAACTGCATTGTATTTGCATTGCACTGTTTTTTATGTGTTGACATTGAATTTCTTATTCGCTGTGTTATCTTTTCACTTTGGTCAGCAATACAATCTGCTGATTTTTCAACAGTCATCATGTGTTATTTTGTGTGACCCCTGGGAGCTCCCACTCAGGATATTTCTGTGGTGTCAGTAGGGGTGAGGTTTCCGGCTGGAGCCAGAGAAAGAGCAGAAGACCCGATATTACCAGTGGCCCCTGTGGAGGTAGCACTACATTTTTTAATAACTTTAAAAATACAACATTGCTTGTATAGTAATTGAATATGCCATGTTTTCTTTTCCTATTTGCTATATTTTTTCTACAAAAGTGAATTTGCCCTTTAAAATATATCTAAAATCAAACTTCTGCTCTTCATTTTTGTTTTATAGGTATTGCTGTCTTTTTTGTCCTGTTAGGAAATTTCCCTTCCCTTCCTGTCAAGAGACTCAAAAAGAAGTGAACAATCTTTCTTGTTGGAGGAAATCCCTTCTCAGACCTCCAGCTTGTGTAACAACAGTGTGTACAGCAAACTTTTTTTGTAACATTTGCTGAGCTTTCAGCCAGCTTCGAACAATATTTTTGAAGAATTCCAACTGTCTTTCAGATCCAGTTTGGAGAGGTTAAGCACGAATCGTAGTGACAATGCTGGTGGCTTTAAACCAGCTGCTAGCAAGATTCAGTAATCTTTAGCACAGTTTCAAACTTTATTAAAGCCTGATAGGGGCTTGTTTAAAGTGACAGCCAGCACTCCCATTTAGATCTGGTAAACATCCTGAATCTGGAGGTGAGGCATGCTTTAGAAGCTTCAACACAGCTTCTTGAAGCTGGTCAAAATCGTTGCAAATGCTTAAAAAGTTGCTGTGTACACCCTGAAGCTCATGTGAAAAAATAGAATTTTTGTAAGAACTTACCGTAAAATTATTTTCTCTGAGTCCTCTCACAGTCGCGCCCGATGGTATTAGCCTTCACTAATGGGTAATGGCGCACTCTGCAGGAGCAGGCTAGGCAGATAATTGATTATCAGGTTAATACAAAAAAACATTTGTACCTCAGCACGCCACTAGGGGGCCATCCCTTAGCCATTATCCAGAACCTCATCTGATATCACCTCAGTTTGTAGCAAGCAGTACCGGAAGGCAACAACTCCCAAATCCAAAAACCAGAGGGGTGGGGCGGCGACTGTCAGAGGACTCAGAGAAAATAATTTTACGGTAAGTTCTTTGCAAAAATTCTATTTTGTCTTACGTCCTCTGACAGTCGCCGCCCGATGGTATTAGCCTTCACTAATGGGACGTCCCAAAGCAGTGCAGGTATTAGGGGTGGGAAAGCAACGCAACCAATTTAGAAGGTAACGCAAATGACCGGGCTAGTAACAACCTGAGCCCACAGGAAAAAACTGGAACAAACACCCCATAAGGAGGAACAGAAAAATAATGTACGCTTAAACAACTGCCGCACTCAAAACTTTGCGGCCAAAAGAAACATCCGAAGATGCCAAAACGTCAAGTTTGTAAAACTTAGTGAAAGTGTGCACGGATGACCAGGTCGCCGCCTTGCACACCTGAGCCACAGACGCCTGATGGCAAAAAGCCCAAGAGGCACTAACAGCTCGAGTAGAATGAGCCTTTACCGGGAAATGAGGAACCTGACCCTTGATGGAATAGGCCTGAACAATCGTCTGTCTGATCCATTTAGAAATGGTTGCCGTGGAGGCGGCCGATCCCTTCCGAGGTCCCTCAGGAAGAACAAATAGAGAATCAGACTGCCGAATCGACTCCGTGGCGGACAGGTATACCTTGACCGCCCGGACCACATCCAGAGAATGCAAGGCAAACTCCTTAGGATGCTTAGGTCGTGCACACAGTGAAGGCAACACGATATTCTCATTGAGGTGGAATGAAGAAACCACCTTGGGAAGAAAAGATTGACTCGGTCGCAGAACCACCTTATCTCTATGAAGTACCAGATAAGGAGAACGGCAGGACAAGGCCGCCAATTCAGATACTCTGCGAGCCGACGTGATTGCCACCAGAAAGGCAACTTTCTGTGACAACACAGACAGAGGAATCTCTGATGTTCTCGAAAGGAGGTTTTTTTAACACTGACAAAACCAGATTCAGATCCCAGGGAGGCAAAGGAGCCGTCCTCGGGGGAGCCAAATGCCGCACCCCTTGAATGAAGGTGCGGACCAAAGAATGCAACGCCAATGGTCACTGAAAAAAGATGGCCAAGGCAGACAACTGACCCTTGACCTTAGTCAGAACCAGACGCTGATCCACGCCCTTCTGCAGGAAGGCCAAGACCTTCGCCACCGAGAAAGAACGAGGATGAAAACCATTCCCTTTGCACCAATTGATATACGCTTCCAAGTGCGGTGCTAAATCTTTCTTGAAGTGGCTTTGCGAGCCTTTAGCAAGGTAGGGATAATCGCCTGCTGAAGGCCCCTATCCCTAAGGACCTGGCTTTCAACAGCCATGTCGTTAAAGCCAGCGACTGTAAAGCAGGATAGAAGATTGGTCCCTGAGACAGAAGATCGTCTCGCAGCGGAAGCCACCAGGGAGGTTTGACGACCATCAGAACGATGTCCGCGTACCAGGACCGTCGAGGCCAGTCCGGGGCCACTAGAATGACTGACATCCGTTCTGACGTCACCCTGCAAAGGAACCTGGACAGCAGCTGAATTGGAGGAAAGGCATAAATTAGTCGGTAGCGGTGCCAAGGCACCACCAATGCGTCCGCGGCATCCGCCAGATGATCGCGAATTCTTTTCACCTTTTTGTAGAGGCGGGACGCGAACAGATCTATGTCCGGGGTCCCCCACCGGATGCACAGTAGGCGAAATACCTCTGGATTTAGGGACCATTCCCCCTGGTCCAAGGTCTAGTGACTCAGATAGTCCGCCTGCCAGTTTTTCACACCTGGAATGTGGATAATGCTGGTACATGCGATTCGGCCCAAGACAGGATCTCGGCCACTTCCATGGCCGCCCGGGCACTCCTCGTGCCCCCTTGGTTATTTATGTATGCCACGGCCGTGGTATTGTCCGTCTGCACCCGGACCGGACACCCCTGAAGTTGAGATGACCACCGGAATAGACAAAGCTTTATCGCCCGAAGTTCCAGGACATTGATCGGCAGCGAGGTCTCCCCGCCGACCAGGTCCCCTGGGCACAGAGCGTGCCCAGAACTCCTCCCCAGCCCGATAGGCTGGCATCCGTTGTGAGAATCGTCCACAACAGAGGCCGGAAAGACTGGCCCTGCATCACAGACAGCGACTGGAGCCACCACAAAAGATCCAACCTCACCGGGCAACTCAAGGAAATTCTCCTATCCAAGGACTGAGGCGTCCCGTCGCACCTGTCCAGGATCTCCACTTGCAGAATCCTGGTATGAAATTGAGCAAAAGGAACTGCTTCGAAGGCCGAGACCATCAAACCCAGAACCTGCATGCAGGTCCGCAAAGAGGAGAGATCGTTGAGCCTGAGGCCCCCGATCTCTTCCCGTAAAGTCCTGAGTTTTTCCTCCGGAAGGAAGACTCGAGATTGAGCAGAATCCATGAGCAGAATCCAGGACCATCCCCAGGTACTGAAGACGAGTTGAGGGAATCAGTGCCGACTTCTGAAAATTAATGGTCCACCCGAATTCCTGGAGTGTCTTAACTGTCACGGCCAGATCGCTCGTCAGGGTCACACATGAGTTTGACCTCAACAAGAGGTCGCCCAGGTAACCGAGGACCACAATGCCTCGTAAACGCAGTAAAGCTAGAACCGGAGCCAACACCTTGGTGAAGACCCTGGGAGCCAAATCGAGGCCGAAAGGCAATGCCACGAACTGATAGTGCTCCCCAGCCACCACGAAACGGAGATATCTCGGATGGCCCTTGAAAATAGGGATGTGCAGATACGCATCCTTCAAGTCTATTGAAGCCAGGAAGTCCCCGGGTCTCAACGATGCTCCCACCGACTGGATGGATTCCATCCTGAACTTCTGCACCCGCACACAATGGTTCAGAGATTTCAAGTCCATAATCAGATGCACCTTGCCCTCTTTCCTGGGCACTGTGAACAGGTTGGAGTAAAAACCGCGAAACCGTTCCCGTGAAGGAACGGGTACAATGACTCCTTGGGCAAGCAGATCGTGCGCTGTCCCCTTGAGATCTCTTAGACGATCGGGGGACAGCTGGGGATTGGACGGGAAGAACCTGACTGCGGAGCGAGATCAAAATTCGATCTTGTACCCTGAACTAATCAGTTCGTGAACCCACCTGTCCTGAATGCCGGACAACCAGGGTCCTGAAAAGAACGCAGACGTCCCCCCACCCCGACAATGCGTGCGGGCGTCCCTTCAGGAAGAGGTGGACTGGGCCGCTGAGCCAGACTGTCTGGCTTTTGGCTTACCCGTTCACGGTTTCTTCTGGCCACCAGGAGGTCGGAAGGGTTTGCCTTTCTCCTGCGTCCCGAAGGCACGAAAGGAAGTATGTTGAGTCTTGAAGGAGGGTCCCTGCCGCGCGCGGGGGGACTTACCCTTAGTGACCTGGGGCAACAGAGTACTCTTACCTTCTGTGAGCCCCTTAATTAACTCGTCCAGAGTTTCCACTAAAAGACGTCCCCCCGCATAGGGAATCTCAGACACCGTCTTTTTGGACGAATGGTCAGCCGACCAGCTCTTCAACCAGGTAATGCGGCCAGTGGCGTAGCGTGGGGGGTGCTGAGGGAGCCACTCGCACCAGGCGCAACATTTAGGGGGGCGCATAACATGCCCGCCATCCGCGGGATCATAGTGTCCCTTTATTCTGATGATGCCCCGTCCAGCGGCCCGCCCGCCCACTCTCCTCTTCTTGGCTCTTTGACTGCCGCTTTGTGCAGGACGAGCGGCGGACAGCTGAAGGTGTCACGTGCGGCCAGGGGGCGGGGCTGGTTGTGGGTGAATATGGCAGTCTGTGGCTCAGTGCATGTGCAGAATGGTTCCGGAGTCTCCCCCTGCTGTCCGGGCCGAGCGCCGACATGCTGTTCCCTCCACTCGAGTCGCCTCCTCGAGTCGCCAGTGTTTGGACACAGAACAAGGTAAGTGATGTGCTGCCTGCCCCTGGGGGCCCAGGGAAGTGGACATGGGAGGGGGTGAGGTCAGTGTAGGCGTTGTCAGTGTAGGGGGGTTAGTATAGGTGTCAGTGTAGGGGCGGTCAGTATAGGTGTCAGTGTAGGTGGTGTCAGTATAGGTCTCAGTGTAGGTGTCAGTGTATGCGGGGGTCAGTGTAGCTGTCAGTGTAGGGGTCAGTGTATGTGGAAATGTATGGGGGGTCAGTGAATGGAGGGGGTCAGTGTAGGGGAGTCAGTATAGGGGTCAGTGTAGGTGTCAGTTTAGGGAGGTCAAATGTGGAAATGTAGGGGGGGTCAGTGTATGTGTCAGTGTAGGGGAGGTTAGTGTAGGGGGGTCAGTATAGGTCTCAGTGTAGGTGTCAGTGTATGGGGGGGTCAGTGTGGCTGTCAGTGTAGGGGTCAGTGTATGGGGGGGTCAGTGTATGTGGAAATGTATGGGGGGTCAGTGAATGGAGGGGGTCAGTGTAGGGGAGTCAGTATAGGGGTCAGTGTAGGTGTCAGTTTAGGGAGGTCAAATGTGGAAATGTAGGGGGGGTCAGTGTATGTGTCAGTGTAGGGGAGGTTAGTGTAGGGGGGTCAGTATAGGTCTCAGTGTAGGTGTCAGTGTATGGGGGGGTCAGTGTGGCTGTCAGTGTAGGGGTCAGTGTATGGGGGGGTCAGTGTATGTGGAAATGTATGGGGGGTCAGTGAATGGAGGGGGTCAGTGTAGGGGAGTCAGTATAGGGGTCAGTGTAGGTGTCAGTTTAGGGAGGTCAAATGTGGAAATGTAGGGGGGGTCAGTGTATGTGTCAGTGTAGGGGAGGTTAGTGAAGGGGGGGTCGGTGTAGGTGTCAGTGTAGGGGGGTCAGTGTAGGTGTCAGTGTATGGGGGTGGTCAGTGTATATGAGAATGTGTGGGGGGGGGGTCAGTGTAGGTGTCAGTGTTTTGGGGGGTCAGTGTAGGGGGTCAGTATAGGTGTCAGTGTAGGGGTCAGTGTATGGGGGGTCAGTGTAGGGGGGTCAGTGTAGGGGGGTGTCAGCGTAGGGGGGTCAATGTAGAGGGGGGTAAGTGTAGGGTGGTCAGTATAGGTGTCAGTGTAGGGGGGGGTCAGTGTAGGGGGCCAGTGTAGGTGTCAGTAAAGGGGTCAGTGTATGGGGGGGTCAGTGTAGGTGTCAGTGTATGGGGGGTCAGTGTAGGTGTCAGTGTATGGGGGAATCAGTGTAGGGGGGTCAGTGAAGGGGTCAGTGTAGGGGGGGGGTTAGTGTAGGTGTCAGTGTATGGGGGGGTCAGTGTATGGGGGGGGGGTCAGTAAAGGGGGTTCATTGTAGGGGTCAGTGTAGTGGTCAGTGTAGGGGGGTCAGTGTAGGTGTCGGTGTAGGGGGGTCAGTGTAGGGGTCAGTGTAAGGGGGGGATGTTAGTGTAGGGGGTGTCAGTGTAGGGGGGGGGTGTCAGTGTAGGGGGTTCAGTGAAGGTGTCAGGTAGGTCAGTGTAGGAATCAGGAATGTCAGTGTAGTGTTCAGTGTAGGGGTCAATATAGAAATTAGGTAGGTCAGTGTAGTGATCAGGTCTGTTAGTGCAGGAATCAGGTAGGTCAGTGTAGTGATCAGGTAGGTCTGTGTAGTGGTCAGATAGGTCTCTGTAGGTGTCAGTATAGTAATCAGGTAGGTTAGTGTAGGAATCAGGTAGGTCTCTGTAGTGGGCAAATAGGTCTCTGTAGGTGTCAGTATAGTAATCAGGTAGGTCAGTGAAGTGGGCAGTGTATTGGTAAGGTAGGTCTGTGTAGTGGCCAGGTAGGTCTGTGTAGTGGCCGGGTAGGTCTGTGTAGTGGTCTGGTAGGTCAGTGTAGGTGTCAGTATAGAAATTAGGTAGGTCAGTATAGTGATCAGGTTGGTTAGTGCAGGAATAAGGTAGGTCAGTGTAGGAATAAGGTAGGTCAGAGTAGATGTCTGTGTAGTGTTTAGGTAGGTTAGTGTAGGTGTCAGTATAGTGATCAGGTTTGTGTAGGGGGTCGCAAATTACTTACCTTGCCCCGGGCGCTGACAACCCACGCTACGCCACTGAATGCGGCGGATCGCGATCCCCACCGCCGACAACCAAAGGTCAGTGTAGTGATCAGGTAGGTCTGTGTAGTGGTCAGATAGGTCTCTGTAGGTGTCAGTATAGTAATCAGGTAGGTTAGTGTAGGAATCAGGTAGGTCTCTGTAGTGGGCAAATAGGTCTCTGTAGGTGTCAGTATAGTAATCAGGTAGGTCAGTGAAGTGGGCAGTGTATTGGTAAGGTAGGTCTGTGTAGTGGCCAGGTAGGTCTGTGTAGTGGCCGGGTAGGTCTGTGTAGTGGCCGGGTAGGTCTGTGTAGGTGTCAGTATAGAAATTAGGTAAGTCAGGATAGTGATCAGGTTGGTTAGTGCAGGAATAAGGTAGGTCAGTGTAGGAATAAGGTAGGTCAGAGTAGGTGTCTGTGTAGTGGTCAGGTAGGTTAGTGTAGGTGTCAGTATAGTGATCAGGTAGGTTAGTGCACAAAACAGGTAGGTCAGTGTAGGGGTTTAATGAACAGGTATGTCTGTGTAGTGGTCAGGTAGGTCTGTGTAGTTGTCAGTAGAGTAATTAGGTAGCTCAGTGTAGTGATCAGGTCGATTAGTGCAGGAATCTGTGTAGTGGTCAGGTAGGTTAGTGTAGGAATCAGGTAGGTCTCTGTAGTGGTCAGATAGGTCTCTGTAGGTGTCAGTATAGTGATCAGGTAGGTTAGTACAAGAAACAGGTAGGTCTGAGTAGTGGTCAGGTAGGTCTCTGTAGTGGTCAGGTAGGTCTCTGTAGGTGTCAGTATAGTGATCAGGTAGGTTGGTACAGGAAACAGGTAGGTCAGTGTAGTGGTCAGTGTATTGGTCAGGTAGGTCTGGGTAGTGGTCAGGTAGGTCTGGGTAGTGGTCAGGTAGTTTAGTGTAGGTGTCGGCATAGTAATTAGGTAGCTCAGTGTAGTGATCAGGTAGGTCAGAGTAGGTGTCTATGTAGTGGTCAGGTAGGTCTCTGTAGGTGTCAGTATAGTGATCAGGTAGGTTAGTACAAGAAACAGGTAGGTCTGAGTAGTGGTCAGGTAGGTCTGAGTAGTGGTCAGGTAGGTCTCTGTAGAGGTCAGATAGGTTTCTGTAGGTGTCAGTACAGTGATCAGGTAGGTTAGTACAAGAAACAGGTAGGTTAGTGTAGGAATCCGGTAGGTCTCTGTAGTGGTCAGATAGGTCTCTGTAGGTGTCAGTATAGTGATCAGGTAGGTTAGTACAGGAAACAGGTAGGTCAGTGTAGTGGTCAGTGTATTGGTCAGGTAGGTCTGGGTAGTGGTCAGGTAGGTCTGGGTAGTGGTCAGGTAGTTTAGTGTAGGTGTCAGCATAGTAATTAGGTAGCTCAGTGTAGTGATCAGGTAGGTCAGAGTAGGTGTCTGTGTAGTGGTCAGGTAGGTCAGTGTAGGTGTCAGTATAGTAATCAGGTAGGTCTGTGAAGTGGTCAGGTAGGTCAGTGTAGTGGTCAGGTAGGTCTGTGTAGTGGTCAGGTAGGTCTGTGCAGGTGTCAGTATAGTAATCAGGTAGGAATAAGGTAGGTCTGTGTAGGGGTCAGTATAGTAATCAGGTAGGTCAGTGTAGGAATAGGGTAGGTCTCTGTAGTAGTCAGCTAGGTCAGTGTAGGTGTCAGTGTAGTGGCCTGTGTAATGGTCTAATAGGTTTGTGTAGGGGTCGCAAATTACTTACCTTGCCCCGGGCGCTGACAACCCACGCCACGCCACTGAATGCGGCGGATCGCGATCCCCACCGCCGACAACCAAAGGAGCCTCGTCCAAGGCCGCATTGCACAGATACATCCCAGTTTGGATGAGCTGGTCAACCATTGCAAGGGCAGTCGGCGAGGCCGACTCTGCCACCAGGGTGCTGCGAAGCCCCTTGCCCCATACTGTCAGCGCCTGAGAGGCCATCACCGAGGCAAAAACAGGTTTCAATAGGGAACCTGCCACCATATAAATGTGATGGGAGAGTGCCTCCCCCCGCCTATCCGCCGGATCCCGGAAAACCGGGGAATCCTCTACTGGCATCAAGGTGGACTTATTCAGCCGAAACACAGTGTGATCCACTTTTGGAGACACCGTCCAACGTTTTTCTACCGCCTCCGCAAAAGGATAGCAGATGGAAAAACGCTTAGGCACCACCAACATGGGCTTAATGCGCCGCCACTGGTCATTCACAATCTCGTGAAATTCCTCAGGGCAGGTATAAGCTTGACCAGACTTCTGGGTTCTGTCGAACCCGAAAGCAGACAGCTTACGTGACTGAGATGGCTCATCGTCCAAAACAAAAGCTTCTTTAATGGCGCTAATGAGAGCATCCATCGTAGTGTTCCCGCGCCACTGAGGGGGAAGATTCCTCCTCCTCCTCATCCCGCATAGAAGCAGGGGACCGGGACCCCTCAGGGGGGGCATCGTCCGTGGCAACCAATTCTGGCTCAGAGTCAGAGGACTGGGAGGGCATAGGTCATTTTTTGGAGGAGCGTTCTGACATCAGCAGATTCACCTGGGACACCAAAGTCGCAAGTGCAGCAGCCATGGAGGCCATGGAGGAGGATTCAGGTGTACCCAAAGCCCCCACCAGGTCTGCGGGGAATTTGTTATCCTGGGAGTCCATTTTACCTCAAAATTCAAAAAGGGACGCTGGCCCTTTAAATTGGCGGTTCCGCGGACCCCCCCGCAATCTGCACTAACAGAAAGAGTCCCTTGTGAAAACACACTAGCCACAAGCAAAATTTGATTTGGTTGAAAAATGGCAGAGGAATAAGCAAAAATCCCCCCAGCGTGTCAGTGCTTGCCCACCATGCGTCCTGTAGAGGAGACTGTGAAGAAGGAAGAAGTGACCTCACATCGCTAGAGGCCAGCCTTCGAACCCAGAGAAAAGGTGCCTATAGAAGGTCTATGACAAAAGTCACAGGGAAAATGGCCGCTTGCCCTTACTAGGCATGTTGCCCACATCCAAGATGGCGCCCGACCGGAAGCCTGTGCAGAATCCAAATATGGCTGCTGTCTTCACACAGAGCATAAATACTGCACCCATTATAACATGGCGGCCGCCCCAAACGGTGGCAATATAAGTGTACAAACACATTCTGGCTTACATCAGGGACCCCAGAGAGACCCCAACAGCACCCCATACAGCGCCCCCAGCGGGAGCAAGGAGGGAGGGAGAACCCACAACCCGGCCAGAAGGGGGACCCTACAGAGACCACCAGCCCTGCTATCCCCTAAGAGTGGGCCCACAACCCCCCAAAACATCCCCAGGGACAAGGGGGTTCAGTACTCACCAGTCCAGAAGTGGGCACTGCTCAGATACGGGAGACCTCCCGCCTTAAGTGGGGGTGCCGTCAGCCATGGAGGGACGCTGGCAACACGTGGGCAATACGGGTTGAGACATCCTCAGCGAAGCGCAGCTCTGCAGGCTCGTCCCCATATGGAGGGGCACTGTCGTTGCGAGGCCTGGGCGTACCAGTAACCTGCGACGCTCATGGCAGGCTGGGACTCCATAAGGATCTATGATACCCAGTGCGAGGCCCAGCTCTTCGGTCACTTGTAGTCCTCCAGGAAAGGAATCCCTGACTAACTAGTGATAGTGAGAGAAAATAAAAATCTATTGTGTATAGAAAAAACACAAATTCAGAAAAAAATTTAAAGAAAACCGAGACTCTAGGTCTCAGCAGGGAAGACCTAGCTCTACTCCTGACGCTAGGCAGCGTCAAACTGAGGTAATATCAGATGAGGTTCTGGATAATGGCTGAAGGATGTGAAAGGTGGTGAGGTAACTGGCGCTGCCTATATATATATATATATATATATATATATATATATATATATATATTGTGGGGATTTGCGCTTGTAGGTAGGATTTGCGGGTGCAGTATAGAGGCAAAACAGATGATTCTTCAAGTAAATCAGGAGTGTTTTATTTACACTTCAGGAACACAAAAGTAACAGTCTTTCTTGGTGTTAACTCCCACCCAACAAAAAGGAAAACGACAGTCTTTTAAGGCAGGTTTAAACACAGCAACATGTCCATTAACCTGTGTCTCTTTGGTGCTGTTGACACACAGCAACGGATCAGTTCACCTGCTTGTAACTTTTCCAGCCTCAGCACTCACTTCCACAGCCTTCTGGTGCATGGAGATAATTCTCAATCACCTGTTAGGCTGTCTGCCTTATAAACCCCAGGCAAGACCTGGAGCAGCCACCCACCCATACCTTAACTGCTCCCAATAAGAGCCGGCCCGGATTCGGCTTTGCAGCCACACTAAAATAGAAAAATGTCAAACAGCACTAGCTGCTGCTGACACAGAATTACCGGCTCTTATCTCACGAGGCCAGGAACCTCGGTGACACGTATCTTCCGTCGACCACGGATCCATGTGCCCTGCCACATACCTCCCCCCTTTGTTCAACCCTCAGGGGGTGAACACATGTCATACAGTGTGCGCGAGACAGGGCATCCGCATTTCCCTGTAGGCGGCCTGCCCTGTGTTCCACTGCCCTGTGTTCCACTGAGAACTTGAAGTTCTGAAGGGACAGGAACCATCTGGTGACCCGAGCATTTCTCTCCTTGGCCTGGCTCATCCATTGGAGAGGGGAATGGTCGGTCACCAGACGAAATTTCCTCCCCAACAGATAATAGCGAAGAGACTCGAGTGCCCATTTGATAGCCAGGCACTCTCTCTCCACTATACTGTATTGGGTCTCTGCTGGGGTGAGCTTCCGGCTGAGGTACACGACAGGATGCTCCTCCCCATTGACCTCCTGTGATAGTACAGCCCCTAGACCTACTTCCGAGGCATCGGTCTGTACTATAAATCCCTTCTTGAAGTCTGGTTTGACCAAGACTGGGGACCCACGTAGTGCCGACTTCAAAGCGGAAAAGGCCTCTTCCGCCTTATCATTCCAGTGAACCATGACAGACTTTCGTCCCTTTAGTAGCCCTGTCAGTGGAGCAGCTAAGGTGGCAAAATGGGGAATGAACCTCATATAATATCCCAGCATTCCCAGGAATGATCTGACCTGCTTAGTGGTCGGGGCCAACTACGTATGGCTTCTATTTTGTTTACTTGGGGTTTGATGACTCCTCGCCCAACCACATACCCCAGGTATTTAGTCTCTTCTAATCCTATTGAACACTTTTTTGGATTAGCGGTCAGCCCGGCCTTCCTAAGGGCATCCACTACCGCCTGCACTTTGGGCAGATGACTTTCCCAATCCCGGTTTTGGATGACGACATCGTCCAGGTAAGCCGAGGCGTACTGACGATGAGGTCGCAACACTATGTCCATTAGTCTTTGGAAGGTGGCAGGGGCGCCATGCAGGCCAAAGGGTAACACCTTATAATGATATAGGCCCTGAGGAGTAACAAAAGCTGTTTTTTCCTTGGCAGACTCCGTTAAGGGTACTTGCCAGTACCCTTTGGTGAGGTCTAGCACTGAAAAATATCGGGCTTGGCCTAATTTCTCAATCAGCTCGTCTACTCGGGGCATGGGATACGCATCAACTTGGAGATTTCATTTAGCTTACGAAAATCGTTGCAGAACCGCAACGTCCCGTCTGGTTTGGGTACTAAGACTATAGGACTGGCCCATTCACTTTTAGACTCTTCAATAACATCGAGTTTTAACATGAGTTGTACTTCTTCCTCAATAGCATGTCGCCGAGTCTCGGGTACCCGATATGGCTTTACCCGGACCTTGACCCGGGGCTCAGTGACAATATCATGTAGGATTAGAGACGTGCGTCCAGGGAGGTCTGAGAACACATCTGTGTTCCGACTAATGAACTCCCTGACTTCCTGGACCTGTTTGGAGGACAGGCTATCTGCAGCTTTTACCGAGGTTACTGCTTCACAGGCTTCAAGAGGAGGGGCTGGACCCTTTTCACCTAGAAACCCTGGCTGGGGGCTGTCGTTCTCAGACAAGTCCCTATCTTTCCACGGCTTTAGTAAATTTACGTGGTACACCTGCTCCGGCTTCCGCCACCCTGGCTGGTGTACTTTGTAATTTACTTCCCCTATCTTTTCGAGCACCTCATAGGGACCTTGCCACCTAGCTAGGAACTTGCTATCTACTGTTGGTACTAGTACCACTACCCGATCACCCGGGTTAAAGTTCCAGACCCTAGCCTGTCGATTGTAGATCCTACTCTGGGCTCGTTGGGCTGCCTCCATGTGTTCCCGGACCAAGGGCATCACCTTTTCCATCCGTTCCTGCATCTGGGTGACATAGTCAACAAAACTTTTGTAGGGGGTGGGTTGTTGTTCCCAGGCCTCTTTGGCTATATCCAACAACCCGCGAGGATGCCTACCATATAACAGTTCAAAGGGCGAGAACCCCATGGAAGCCTGAGGTACTTCTCGCACTGCAAACATCAGATAGGGTAGAAGCAGGTCCCATTCCTTACCATCCCTGGAAACTACTCTTTTTAACATGTTTTTTAATGTTTGGTTAAATCTCTCGACCAGGCCATCTGTCTGGGGATGGTAGACGGATGTACGTAATTGTTTTATGTGGAGCAGCTTACAGAGTTCTCTCATAACCTTGGACATAAACGGTGTCCCTTGGTCAGTCAGGAGCTCTTTAGGCAGTCCCACCCGGGAAAACATTTCCATTAACTCCTTAGCTATATGTTTGGCGGACGTATGTCGCAGGGGTATCGCCTCCGGGTAGCGAGTGGCGTAGTCAAGGATGACTAGAATATGTTGGTGACCCCTGGCAGATTTTGGAACAGGGCCGATTAGATCCATAGCGATTCATTCAAATGGGACCTCAATTATTGGGAGAGGTATCAGGGGACTACGGAAATGGGGCTGGGGGCTAGTTATCTGACAGACCGGACATGACTTACAATACTCTTCCACTTCTCTGAACACACCGGGCCAATAAAACCTCTGTAGTATTCGGTCCTGTGTTTTCTGCCACCCCAAGTGTCCCCCAAGAACATGTTGGTGGGCAAGCTCCATAACAAGCTTGCGGTACGCTGTGGGCACCACCAACTGTTCAACCAGTTCACCCCGGATTTGATTCACTCGATATAACATTTCCTGTTGAACAATAAAACGTGGAAACATCAATTCAGCCCCAGGGTTTTTTGGTTTACCATTAATGATTACAACATTTTCCCAGGCCCTGCTTAGGGACGTATCCCGGTGTTGTGCGGTCCCGAAATTTTCCCCGGAGACATTGAGGTCTGCCAACTCAGGGCCGGGTGGCAAGTCCTCCACGTCTCCCACCATTACATTTAGTGGGGTGGTGTCCTCCTCTATCACAGAAGCCGTGGTCACCCCTAATGAGGGCCCTTCGGACTCAGGCTCCCAGGGCTCTGGCCTCACACTGGAACCAGGCCATTCTGCTAGGGTTGTCCCTGTCTCAGGCTTGTCAGACCCTTTAACTGTAGGCCACAGCGCCGGAAAACCTGGAAAGTCCCTTCCGATTATTAGTTCATGTGGCAACTTGGTAGCGACAGCCACCTCATGGGTCCATTTGCCGGCCGCTGTAGACAAAGTTACCAGCGCTGTGGGATAGTCCTTTAAGTCTCCATGAATACATACGACCTCGACTCTGCGGCCGGTATATTCAGCAGGCCGTATTAACGCCGTTCTCACCAGGGACACCAGACTTTCTGAGTCCAGCAGAGCCACCGCCAAAGTGTCTCCCACTTCCACCTGACACAGATGGTTACTGTCTATCACCTCACCAGTGCCTGTGGCGCATAGCTTTCGTGCATACAACGAGTGGCGGTGTCCATAGTTAGTCTCCATAGGCTCGTCCTGTTGTGGACACTCAGCCCTCACGTGACCTGGCTCCTGACATCGCCAGCAGACTATTGGGGCCGGGCGTACAGGGAGTACGTCTTGAGTGTGTCTCATTGCCACCAAGCGTTGGGTCTGTGGCAGAGATTTCCGGGGTTTGACTGGCCCCCTCCCCCCTGTACATCCCTGCAAGTTCTTGGTGGCCTCATAGCGCTCCACCAGGTCAACCATATCCAGAGCATTGTCAGGAGAAGCCTGGCCGATCCAGTGCTGGAGGGGATAAGGCAAGGCCCTCCAAAACATGTCAGCCAACAAGCGGTCCAGCATATCAGTGGGATTTAACAGATCAGGCTGCAGCCATTTTTGCAATCTGTGCAGTAAATATTGTGGCCGGGCCGGTTCGGCCGCTTTGTAGCCCCACTGATGCACTCGCTGAGCGCGGACTAAGACATTTACGCCCAGTCTCGCCAGGATCTCACCCTTTACGGTCGGGTAGTCGGCAGCTTGGTCATCTGTCAAATCGAAAAACACCTGCTGGGGTCCGGATGCCAGGAACGGAGCGACCACCTCAGCCCACTGGTCACTGGGTAGTTTCTCCCGGACCGCCACTTTTTCAAATATGGCGAGGTACGTCTCGACGTCATCCGCGGGAGCCATCTTCGGTATTGCTGCACGGACCGCTTTCCGGACATCATGCACTCCCCGAGACACCCCAGACTTTTCCAAAGCCAACACATGTTGCAGCAGCCGTTGATTAGTCTCCTGCTGTGCACACATAGCCTCCTCATGTCTTTTTTGCTGTTGCAGGTTGGCCTGGGCAAGCTGCCTTATTATCTCCTCCATCTTTTCCTGTGGCTGCAGTTTAGCAGGCTTAATATAGGACATGTAAAGTCACGTTCAGCAGAACAAAAATATTTTGGCGTCTTATGCCAGCCTCACTGCGTTTGCCCGCATCCGAGCACCAAATGTGGGGATTTGCGCTTGTAGGTAGGATTTGCGGGTGCAGTATAGAGGCAAAACAGATGATTCTTCAAGTAAATCAGGAGTGTTTTATTTACACTTCAGGAACACAAAAGTAACAGTCTTTCTTGGTGTTAACTCCCACCCAACAAAAAGGAAAACGACAGTCTTTTAAGGCAGGTTTAAACACAGCAACAAGTCCATTCACCTGTGTCTCTTTGGTGCTGTTCACACACAGCAATGGATCAGTTCACCTGCTTGTAACTTTTCCAGCCTCAGCACTCACTTCCACAGCCTTCTGGTGCATGGAGATAATTCTCAATCACCTGTTAGGCTGTCTGCCTTATAAACCCCAGGCAAGACCTGGCCTGGAGCGTGGGGAGCAGCCACCCACCCATACCTTAACTGCTCCCAATAAGAGCCGGCCCGGATTCGGCTTTGCAGCCACACTAAAATAGAAAAATGTCAAACAGCACTAGCTGCTGCTGACACAGAATTACCGGCTCTTATCTCACCGAGGCCAGGAACCTCGGTGACACGTATCTTCCGTCGACCACGGATCCATGTGCCCTGCCACAATATATATATATATATATAAGATGTAAATATCACAAAGAATGGTGGTAACTTATACACAGAAGATAAAATATGTATACATATTTCAAATGAACATCATAAATAGTATAAATATAAAGTGCAATAGTGTAATCAGTGTATAAGTGAAATAGTCACACAAAGGGATATATATATGAAAAGAATAAACGGTATGTGAAATATTCAGTGATAAAGGTGACCAAATAGAGTGAAAATACTGGCCGATAAGCTGTTTATTATTCACCAAAAAAAAGGAAAAGAAATATAAGCGAATCTAGAAAATAGAAAAATAGAGGTGTAGGTGATTCCAAAACAAATGGAATAGCTTGCCAGAAAAAATAGGTGCAAAAAGGTCCTGGAATAGACCAGTGAAATGAATAATATCCACAGTGATATTAACAGTGGTAAATGAATAATTACAATAAAAGTGCTAAAGTGCAAAAGGTCCTGATTAAAGAAAGTTAATCATAAGGACCCGTGAGCAAATTGGTGAGCAAAAAAATATATTTTTTAGCCAAAAGGATCTGTTGATAATAATCTGTATCTGAGCTCAACAAAATACTAGGTGAAAGAGTCCATAAAGTTAATAAAAAATAGAGTATAACAATATTCAACTCCGTGGGTGATTCTTGAGGTGCTCCAGGTGCTTACTGTAAGTGCCGGGTGAGGAAACACAAAATTATTAATTTCACAGGGAAAGGAGGAACCTGACCCTTCAATGAATAGGCCTGAACAATGGTCTGCCTAATCCATTTTGATATGGTCGCAGCAGACGCAGCCAAACCCTTGTGAGATCCCTCAGGAAGGACAAACAAAGAATCAGATGTCTGAAAAGACTCTGTGGCTGACAGGTAAACCCTGATTGCCCAGATCACATCCAACGAATGCAAGGCAAATTCCTTGGGATGCTTGGGCTCAGCACAGAGCGAAGGTAACACAATATCTTTGTTGAGGTGGAAAGAAGACACCACCTTAGGGAGAAAAGATTGATTAGGCTGAAGAACAACCTCATCTCTAAGAAGGACCAAATAAGGCTAACGGCAGGACAGAGCCGCCAACTCACTCTGCGGGCAGAAGTGATAGCCACCAGAAAGGCAACCTTCTGAGACAACAAGGTACAGATATTTCCAGTGGCGGCCAGTTCATTAGGGGTGCAGGGGCGCCGCCCCCCATCCATGCGTCCGGCCCCCTAATCTCCATGTAGGGCGCCGAACGCATGGAGCTTAATGGGTTTTTTTTTTTTTTTACAAAGAGTGGGCTCGGGGCGCAGAGCAGTGCGTCCCGAGCCCACCCATTGTGTGACAATAGCGAATGAAAATTCGCTATTGCCACACCGATCCTCCTCCTGGCAAATCAGGAAGCGCGTCCGATACTCGCTTCCTGCTCGGCTGCAAGGCAAACCCCATGCCATTGGCCGAGGAGGAGGCGGGAGCAGGAGGACTGCAGGAGACGCGCCGGGGGACAGAGTGAGGAGAAGCTGCCGCCGGGACTGAACAGAAGCAGCCGCCAGGTAAGTGCATTGGTCTGGGGAGGGGGGGGGGTGGAAGCCCACACTGCATTGAAGGGGGCACGCACGCTGGTCTCTGCATTGATGGGGGCATGCTGTGGCGCTCTGCATTGATTGAGGGGCATTCTGTGGCATTCTGCATTGATTGGGGGCATGCTGTGGCACTCTGCATTGATTGGGGGCACGCTGTGGCACTCTACATTGATTGGGGCATGCTGTGGCACTCTACATTGATGGGGGCATGCTGTGGCACTCTGCATTGATAAGGGGCATACTGTGGCACTCTGCATTGATTGGGGGCATGCTGTGGCACTCTGCATTGATTGGGGGGCACTCTGTGGTACTCTGCATTGATTGGGGGCACGCTATGGCACTCTGCATTGATTGGGGGGCACGCTGTGGCACTCTGCATTGATTGGGGGGCACGCTGTGGCACTCTGCATTGATTGGGGGGCATGCTGTGGCACTCTGCATTGATTGGGGGGCATGCTGTGGCACTCTGCATTGATTGGGGGGCATGCTGTGGCACTCTGCATTGATTGGGGGCACGCTTTGGCATTCTGCATTGATGGGGGCATGCTGTGGCATTCTGAATTGATGGGGGCATGCTGTGGCACTCTGCATTGATGGGGGCATGCTGTGGCACTCTGCATTGATTGGGGGGCATGCTGTGGCACTCTGCATTGATTGGGGGCACGCTGTGGCATTCTGCCTTGATTGGGGGCATGCTGTGGCGCTCTGCATTGATTGGGGGCACGCTGTGGCGCTCTGCATTGATTGGGGGCACGCTGTGGCACTCTGCATTGATTGGGGGCACGCTGTGACACTCTGCATTGATTGGGGGCACGCTGTGGCACTCTGCATTGATTGGGGGCATGCTGGTCACTCATTGTTCTGTTTGCGCCCCCCCAAAAATTTTGAGCATCAGCCGCCACTGGATAGTTCCCTAATATTTTCAAAGGGAGGTCGTTGAAGAACGGACAAAACCAAATTCAGATCTCACGGCGGCAAAGGGGATCTCCTTGGCGGAGCCAGATGATGCACCCCTTGAATAAAGGTGCGGATCAAGGAATTAGTCGCCAAGGGACGTTGGCAGTAAATGGCTAATGCCGACACCTGACCTTTTATCATGCCTAAGGCAAAGCGGTGCTCAACCCCTTTCTGCAAGAAGGCTAAGGACCCTCGCCCCCGAAAAGGATGCAACTTTTGCGATTCACACCAGGCAATATACACTTTCCAAATGCGGTGATAAATCTTCCTGGAAGTTGCCTTCCTAGCTCTCAATAAGGTAGGAATCACAGAATCAGAGAGAACTCTGTCCCTCAACACCTGGCCTACAACAGCCACGCCATTAAAGCCAGCGATCCTCTCACAGAGGCAGCCGCCAGGGAGGCTCAACGACCATCTTTACTAGGTCTGCGTACCAAGACCTGCGAGGCCAGTCTGGGGCTACCAGAATCCCCAGCACCTTTTCCACCGCCAACCTGCGGAGGAACCGTGACACTAGTTAAATCTGAGAAAATGCATAAATCAGCCGATAATGGCTCCAAGGCACCACCAGCGCGTCTGTGGCGTCGGCCAGAGGATCTCGAGCCCTGGCCACAAACCGCTCTACCTTGTTGTTCAGACGAGATGCGAACAGATCCACCTCTGGAGTTCCCCATCGGACACACAGGAGGAGAAAAACCTCCAGATGCAGGGACCATTTCCCCTGATCCAGAACCTGACGACTCAGGTATCCTGCCTGCCAGTTACCCACACCTGGAATGTGAACTGCGGAGAGAGCCAGCCCAATTCAGAATCTCGGCCACTTCCTTGGCCACCCAGACACTCTTGGTGCCCCCCTGACGATTGATGTAAGCCACAGCCGTGGCATTGTCGGATTGCACCCGAACCGGAGAGCAGCGCAGCTGAGGTGTCCAATGGAGCAGGCAGAGTTTGATCGCCCTGAGGTCCATAACATTGATCGGTAAAGATGATTCCTCCGTTGACCACACACCCTGGACACAGAGATTGTCCAGCACTCCACCACAGCCCTCCAGGCTGGCATCCGTGGTTACCACTGTCCACAACAGCGGCAGAAACCAAAAAAAAAGAAACAAAAAACTGAGACCGGAGTCCCAGTAGGAAACCTAGGTCCTACTCCTTAACTAGGCAGCAAGAAACTGATTTGAGAGCATAGTGTGTCTGGGGTTATGTCGTATGGGACAGCCCCTATAGGTGTGTGTCGAGTGAAAACTTTTCACTGCCTAGTCTACTCCTGTAGATGGCGCATAACCCATTAGTGAAGAAGAATTAAGAGCTGCGTCTGTCAAAGGACGTAAGAGAAAAGCCTTTGCAGATGTCATTAACTAGGTATTACCCTTAGAAGACTCCTCCTCACCTTCTATTGCAGTCACATCACCACAAATTAAAAAAAAGTAGTGCAATGCATTTATTGGTAATTTAGAAATTAGGTTAATGCTGAAACTGTAGTCAATAATCAGCTTCGTATATAATCATATTTTTTGCTAAAAGGAGCATTTCATGGTTGGTTCTAAGCTGGGACCTACAATTCTACATCTGTTTCTTCCTCCCATCACATATTAATGGAATACATGAGCATTTTCAAAATATAATTAATCTCTGGTGGTCTACATATTTTCTGAGTTGTACAGGGCCAGACACATCGTCTATATTCAGCACAGACAGGGGGACATCCTTTTATTGTCCCCTTAGGCAAAGCTTAAGTGAAGTTCTGCAACAATGTCAATAAGTGTCTGTTGCTCAGCCTGGATGCAGCATCATCCTGTGATGTTTTATTCATGCGACACGCTGCTAAGTAGATGAGTTAGTTGAAAATACCATTCTCTCTAACAATGGTGTAGATGTGCCTGCTGGTCTTGCTTAAATTCCATCTCACAGGCTGAGGGAGATTGGGCGAGTTACAGATGGAGAATGATGCGAGTTGTAGGTAAAAGTGGAATACTCAAGGCTATAGACAACATGTTAAGATTGCTTTAGGGAACAACTTGCTGGTTGAACATCTCCTGGAGGATATGCGACCACACAAGGCTTTAGTGACAATCCACTGACATGTGGTACGGGAGAAATAAAGCTGATCATGGTAGCCAGATGTCCCTTATTAATTCATGAATCTGAACAGACTGCATTGTCTCCAGCCCAGCTCCTCAGCTGTAAAAGTGAAATGTAGAAAGTGGGACAATTGTGTAACAGCAGAGTAACTAAGAGAGAGTTTTTTTTATTTTGTTTGCACAAAGCTCTTTAATATTAATATCATGTGCATGGCATGGCTACAGAGCAACCTGACTAAAAAAGCTCCAGCACCTCTGATCATATTACAAAAAACAACAAAACCTGCACCCATTAACAAGATGCTGCTTAATCGGCATGTTGTCTGCCCTCATTCCATTTTATCTGTCACAGTTTGTGGTAGGTCCCTGCTGTCACCAGTTGTAGGTATGAGCTCTTCTGAGACCAGAAAAAGAGGTTGCAGAGGTGTGCTTAGAACCATGCCTGAATCCGCTAAGGAGAACCTGGCCACCACAAATATTTTATTGGTACTTTAAATTATCATCAGAAACATTTTATTGCTTATCACAGTGTCTCATAGCCAGCAGTGTTAATTAATATTAGTTAGAATAGCTAATACAGAGGGCCTTTTTCCCTCAGAGAAGATTTGGAGGTACTCACATTCATCACCATGTCTCACACAACTCCCCCCCACCCCCAGTCCAGGAGGGGGAAAATAAAAACGTTACGCTGCGTGGGTTTGATCAAGGTTCATGAATGCTTACAGCACAGGGTACGGGTCTAAAGAGTGGGTAACACAGGCCAGTGTAAAATCCTCCCCCCCTACCCCTCCCCCCCAGAGTACAGTACAGAAGCCCCACCCTCCACACACAGCACAGAGTTCTCTTATCACTGACCAGGAAGAACTTTGCAGAACAAGCAGCGAGGTTGGTGCGGCTCAGGGAGAATAGGTGGGCTGTCACAGAAGTCAGTAGAGGAGGTAATTTCTGGCTTCTGTGTTCATCAGTGACAGGGCAGCGCGGACAGTGCAGTGACAGAGTGAATTTCAAATAGACGTGTGTGGGGGTTGCTTGCAATTGTATGTTCTTCTGTGCCGCTTTGACCCTGTAAACCATCCAGCCCTTCTGACACTCTAGGTTCAGACATGTTGTGTATACCTAAAAATGACAATGCACAATGCTGACACAATGCAGATAGGTTTTAACTCTTTGGTTTTGCTTTCCTCAAGAAGAAGACTTGAAAAGGGTTTTAATCAACTAACAAATAAACAGCCTTTAGACTTTAAGAGCAATGATATAGCAATGTTCAGTATGCAAGGCCTTGCTAGTATCTTCACTGGCAGTTGGAGCTCAAAGAACAAATGATTCCCCAGCGTAGCACAGTGTGAAACAGGCAATGCAGGATAGCTGGTTCTAATTAATGATGATCCGCTAACTGATCCAAGTGTAGAGTGTCTGTGTTCAGTGTTTAAGAGAAACTGTAATAACTTGTAACTAGACTCTGAGCAGGTGCTCTCTCACCAATCCTGATGTCACTCTTATGAGTTCTGGAAGACCAGGCAATGGCAACTCTCCACGCTGTGGGACACTAAGATGGCTGCGCTCTGCTGCTTAAGTGAGTTCCGCTGATCCCAACTCGATGCTTCAGGGATGTCTGTAGCAATTGTCATCTGTCCTGCCTGGGCTGGATCTGCAGACAGCTGGGTGGTGTGCAGTAGGCCGCAGTCCTCTCTCTCTGCGGCAGACCGATGCACAAACGATGGATGCCTGGAAGCAAGAGAAGGTGGGCCTGTTCAGCAGATCTCTTTATAGTCTCTTCCACAATTCTCTCCTGGAGTGAAGGGCCTGCTGGGAGAAGTAGTTCATAAACAGTTCAGCAGTGCAGTAATATCCTTTTAGAAGACTACAGTTCCCACGGTGCTTTTCTTCCAGTCTCAGGAGTATGATGCATGAAATCCCAGACCAACACCAGGGAAGCATAGAGACAGTCTGAGAGAGCAGAAAATAAGTCTGCAGTGTCAGATATTGGTAGTCCACTCCTGGCTACACATGAATTTGATATTCACTTTGTGGGCTGTTTATATACATACAGCAGCTATGTCACTTTCACATTTTTTGGGGATTTAATTGATTATTTTAGTTATTATTGTTTGTTTATAGTGTGAACAGGTATATAGATTTTTTTTTTAGTACAGTGACAGAGGTGACAAGACAGAGTTTACCATGTCCAGAACAAAAAAACCCTGCTTATACCTATGCACATAGCAGATAATTTCAAGCCAGTAACATATCCAAAGTGGGGTGGTGGGTGCCTGCAGTGCTTTTAGTATGGGGAATTTTCCAGTGACTACCAATGTAAGAAGTGCACTTTAACCACTTAAGGACCGGAAGGTTTTACCCCCTTAATGACCAGGCCATTTTTTGCGATACGGCACTGCGTTTTTTAACTGACAATTGTGCGGTCGTGTGACCCTGTACCCAAATAAATTGGATTTCTTTTTTTCCCCACAAATAGAGCTTTGTTTTGGTGGCATTTGATCACCTCTGCAATTTTTATTTTTTGCGCTGTAAACAGAAAAATGAGCGACAATTCTGAAAAAAAAAATAAAAACACAATATTTGTTACATTGTGGCTAACAGATTGGACACTTAACTGACACTTTTGGGAGGCCAGTGACATCACTACAGTAATCAGTGCTAAAAATATGCACTGTTACTGTACTTATAACACTGGCAGGGAAGGGGTTAACACCAGTGGCGATCAAAGGGTTAAGTGTGTCCCTAGAGGATGCTTTCTAACTTGCTGGATGAACACAGAGACCGGTGGTCCTTTTTAGGAGGAACACAGGATACCTGTGTTCATCACTGACAGAACAGCGGTCTGCTGTGTTTACATTGGCAGACCGCCGCACTTCTGTCTCCATGGGGAGCGATTGCAGGTGCCCGGAGACATTGCATCCGCCGGACACGCTGATTGGCTCCCCCTGTGTCCCTCCGACGGCGTGCACACACCCCATTAGCTGTCTCACAAAACGACGTACAGGTATGTAGTTTTGCAGGACAGAGCCAACCTGCCACAGTAAAAGTATGGCAGCTGGTCGGCAAGTAGTTAAATTGGTAGTCAGAGGAAGACAGAATGCCTCTTATATTGGTGGTCAGTGATTGTATGTAGTAAAATAAAAATATAATTTATTTAATATTTTATTTGTCACAACAAAGGGTCTTACCAAGAGTTGAAAGCCAATGCATTTCAGGAGTCACATAAAATCCCTGATTGTACTCCTGAATCTCCTAAATGTTAGGACTTCGTGAACTGCAGTTAGCAGTTTGCTCAGTGAATTCTCTGCCTCTGGCAGGTATTAGCAATATTATTGACATTACCTGTGTAGCGCTACCCCCTGTGGGGACTACTAAATGTTGCTTGTCCTCTTGTGCTGTTCTGACCCAGGGAACTTTTCAGCCCATCTGACACGCAGACATAGTGTATACCCCTTTAAATGAATCACAGACACAACGTAAACTGAGTTCAGCAGACTTTCTGTATTAACCATTTAAGAAAAGGTGTATCGAAGTATCGGTCAGCCAAACCCTGGGATAACACCCAAAATTGGTTGAATTGAACACTCAGCTATCTGGTATGTACAAATAGCAATCAGACAGTGATGGATAATATTACTACTCAAATGTACAAAGCAATTACAGATACTTCACAATTTAGTGGTCTAAGTGGCTTAAATGTGTAGATAACTTTTATCTACCTTTGCATCTACATTTTCCATTACATTTCCCTGGTATCGCAATGTCCCTTTGGAAATTCCGTTTTGGGAACGGGTCTGTACACTAATTAGCAGGGAGCTGGATGCAGTGGATTGATCAGATGTGGACTCAGCAGCCTGGGATGGCACCTGCTGTGCAGTCTCCTGATCATTAGCTAGAGACACAGCATTCAGTGTCGCGTTGCAAGGTGACAGCGGTGACTCCCTGAGTCATGATAGACCGTGGTCCCAGCAGCTGGGCGGTAGGGCTGTTGTTCACTTAACCACTTGCCGACTGCCGCACAACTACGGGCTACGTCGCTCGCTCCCGCCGCTCTGGGGCGCACTCCCGTGCGCCCCTGGCACCGCTGATGGTCTGATTGGGTTCAGAACCGATCAGTCATCAGGTCCAGGCCAATGATTTTTGGCCTGGACCTGTTGATCGGTCCTGCCCAATCAGATACTGTCTGTGCGTGTGTAATGTAAACACAGGCACAGAAAAGACCCGCTCCCTCCTTCCCAAATCCTTTTTTGATTCAACGAGAGGAGAGAGCGGATCTATAACGGTGAGTACTGCACCAAGCACCTGCACAGACACGTAGATAGGCACATTTAACCCCCGATCGCCCCCCAAGTAACCCCTACACCCCCTGTCACAACACACACTGTATACAGTATATAGCATTTTCCTTTATACCCGTATAAGTGTGACTTGTGACCAGGTTTAGCGCCTGCGGCCCTTCCTTTTATACTTCGGATACCCGCCACCCCCCCATAAAGATTTAACCCCTTGATACCCCCTGATCACCCCCAGTTAACCCCTTCCCCCCTTTCACATTGCACACTAATATACAGGTAATATAGTGTTTTACTGTATTTTGTATTAGTGTGATTGTGACGTGAGGTTGCGCTAGTGAGTTAGTTTCTGTCCCAATGAGGATTAGGGTCCCCGCCATCCCCCCAATAAAGATTTAACCCCCTGATAACCCCCAGTTAACCCCTACACCCCCTGTCACAACACACACTGTATACAGTATATAGCATTTTCCTATATACCCATATAAGTGTGCCTTGTGACCAGGTTTAGCGCTTGCGGCCATTCCTTTTAGGGTTAGGATACCCGCCAACCCCCCAATAAAGATTTACCCCCCTGATCACCTCCAGTTAACCCCTTCCCCCTGTCACATTGCACACTATACACAGGTAATATAGTGTTTTTTTTGTATATCTGTGAGAGTGTGATTGTGACTTCAGTTAGCGCTAGCGAGTAAATTTATGTCCCAAGTAGGTTTAGGGTCCCCACCACCCCCCCATGAAGTTTTAACCCCCTGATCCCCCCTGATCACCTTCAGTTAACCCCTTCATTGCCCTGTCACAGTGTCACTTTTATAGTGTACAGTTTTTTTTCTGATCACTATTATTAGTGTCACAGGTGACATTAGTTAGTGTTAGCGTCACAAGATAGTGCAGATCCCCGGCGCATAGTTAAAAATAGCCCCTTGATTACCACATACACACACACATACACTTTCATTACTAGTATAGTGTTTGAACAGATCAATATCTGATCAGAACTATGCTAGTGTCCCCATAGTTTAGGGTTCCCAAAACGTTGTGTTTGCACGATCAGCAATGATTCCTGCCAGCACCTGCGTTTAACCCCTCCGCCCAGCCCACCCCACCCACCAGGCAAGTGTAGTAATCAATAGATTACTGTCACTTACAAAGAAACACAAAACACATAAAACCGCTGTGTTAGCAGAGTCAGGCCTGATCCCTGCTAGCATTAGGAGTTTTTTTTGGTAGCGGTTGAAATAGTCCTTGACAACCAGGTGCTTTTTTTTACCTGTGAGTCACACTACTGTACCGGTAAATTTAGTTGCTAAAATGTCAAAACAGTGGTACAGTAGTGCAGAGGCTTACAGTATACTGACCATGTCAGATGAGAGCGATGGGGAAGCCTCACTGGCAGAATCAGGGTCAGTATACGAACCTGAAGAGAGCAGCGGCTCCCTGACAGACAGCTCTGAAGATGGATGGGTCCCTGTTAGAGCCAGGCGTACCCGACCCCATTCTTGAGTTTAAAGGGGTGCAGAGATAGCAGCGTGCTCGTATGGAGCAGTGTCGGTACTAGTGTCGCTCAGCCTTCCGGTGACCTGGCAAGCACCAGCGGCCTAGTACACCCTAGACCTAGTACAACCAGCACTGCAGTAACACTTGGTGACGTGGCGAGTCCCATAAGTACAGTTGAAGCTGGTGCGGTGGCTAGCACAAGTAGTGACCCGCAGCCACCGCGTATTCGAAGACAGGCCCGTAGAGCCCATAGTGCCCTCCCTGATGCGCTGGCATATCCTAATTGGCAACCCACTGATACTACAGCACCCGTACTTCCCCCATTCACTGGCCAACCTGGAATCCACATGGAAACAGCCAATTTTACGCCCCTGAATTTTTATCAGCTGTTCTTCACGGAAGATCTTTTCAGATCTATTGTGGACCAATCAAATTTATACGCTGGTTAATTCATCGCCGCCAACCCAAATCCGCCCCTTGCCAGACCATTCGTCTGGAAACCTATAACGGTTTCCGATTTTAAAACCTTTCTGGGCCTTTCCCTCAACATGGGCATAACCAAAAAGAGTGAATTGCGGCTATATTGGTCCACTAGCCCAATTCACCATATGCGTGTGTACTCTGCCTCCATGTCCAGGGCGAGATATCAGCAAATTCTGCCATTTCGGCATTTCAACGACAATGAAATCTGTCGTCCTTGGGGAGACCCTGAATATGATCGGCTCCATAAAATTCAGCCCCTCGTAGAGCACTTCAATCAGCGGTTTGCAGCCTTGTTTACCCCCCAACAAGTTGTCTGCATTGACGAGTCCCTGATTAAGTTTAACGGCCACCTTGCTATGAAACAGTATCTCCCCAGCAAGCGTGTCAGATACGGGGTCAAGCTGTATAAGCTCTGTGACAGGGCCACAGGCTATACAGTTTGTTTCCGGTTCTACGAAGGAAAAGGTAGCTCTGTGGAGCCCCCCAACTGCCCAGACTACATAGGGAGCAGCCCTTAGCCGGAAAGGGGTACCATTTGTACGTGGACAATTTTTACACAAGCGTGCCACTATTTAGTCACCTGCTCGAATTACAAATTGGCGCATGTGGCACCATGCGACCTAATCGCCGGGGCTTCCCACAACGGCTTGTAAATTACCGTCTTAGTCGGTGGGAGAGAGCCTGCTTGAAAACTGACAAATTGCTTGCAGTGAAGTGGAGGGATACACGGAATGTTTTCGTTCTGTCCTTCCTTCACGCAGACACGACGATCCAAATTCCTACGGCAACTGGTGTTATAGAGAAACCCCTCTGTGGCCACGAATATACCTTAATATGGGAGGGGTGGACCTTTAACGACCAGCTTTTGGCGCTGTATTTAGTTGCCCGTAAAAAGCTAGACGCTGGTACAAAAAAGTGTCTGTTAATTTATTCCAATTAGCTATGCTGAACTCCTTTGTACTATACAGGGCATCAGGACGAACTGGATCCTTTGAGAATTCCAGGAAGAGATCATCAATGCCTACCTGTACCCAGGAGGTGTTCCTGCCCAACTTCCCATTCAGATGCAGTGAGCGGGCTGCATGAGAGGCATTTTTCACATCCTCCCCGAGTACCCCTACTCAAAGACACCCCCCAAAGAAGATGTCATATCTGTAGCAGGCGTGGATGTAGGTGTGACACCCGCTATTATCGTCCCACCTGTCCTGACCAACCTGGTCTCTGCATCGGGGAATGTTTTGAGCACTGCCACATAGGGTTGAGCGGACACCTAGATGTCCGTGTTCGACGGGTTCGGCCGAACTTTAAAAAAAAGTCCGGGTCCGTGTCCCGGACTTTTACCGAACTTTTCCCGGACACCGAACCCCATTGAAGTCAATGGGGACCCGAACTTTAAGGCACTAAAATGGCTCTAAAACACCAAAGGAAAGGGCTAGAGTGCTGCAAATGGCAGCAAAACGTAATTAAGAGCATGGCAAGTGCTCTGCAAACAAATGTGGATAGGGAAATAACTTAAAACAACAAAAAAAAACAGAAAAATAAAACAATGTTCTTCTTCATCTCTGAAGGACGAGGCCCATATGGAGTAGGAGGGAGGTTGAGGTGGTGGTGGATGTGGCGGTGACATAGGCGTGCGCACAGGGTGTGCTGGGTGTGCCTGGGCACACCCTAATCACCTAGGGCACATAGCATTGCCAGTGAGGAGATGGGAAAGATCTCCCTGGGACCTGCTCTGCTCTATTTCTCCTTGCCTACAGGTACATGGCCCCGATACATTACTCTCCCTGCTGGCAAACACATGCATGTGTATTTCAACTTTGGGGTGCACACCTTAATGCAATAGGCTGCGCACACCTATGGGCGGTGTAGGTGGAAGCGGCGGTGGAGGAGGACCAGGGACGGATTAACAGCATCATGGGCTTGGTGCTGAGGATTTTGAAGGGCCTTAAGGGCCGTGCCTTGCCATGCACCCAGAGGAGGAAGGGTGCAGCCATGCATGCCTAATTCAACATGGGATGCTGTCTCTGAAGCCCATAAACACATCCATGCATCGCCAACTGTCCCTCCTTGTCCGGCCTTCACGCTGTGTGGGGAGGTTCTGAGGGTGCTGCCTGGGGAAGCGAGCATAGAAGCCAGACTTCTGTGTTTACAAGTGACAGAAGAGCGGTAACAGTGAATATGGCCAACCCGGGGCCTATATAAAAGGTAGGGGCCTGGAGCTGCAGCTCCAATAGCCCCTACATTAATCTGGCCCTGAGGAGGAGGACGAGGTAGCCAACACTGCTTCTTTTCAAAAATTTTAAATGAGGGTACACCCCAAAAGAGTGAGAAAGAGCAAAAATGGAACAATGGGTGGGTAAGGTCGGTATCCATTGCTATTCTGCATAAGGTACGGAAAAGTCCCGTGGGATCCATGCCTGGTTCATTTTAATGAACGTGAGCTTGTCCACATTGTCTCTGGACAGGCGGCTGCGCTTGTCTGTTATAACGCCCCCAGCCGTGCTAAATACCCGTTCAGATAATACACTGGCTGCAGGGCACGCCAGCACCTCCAAGGCGTAAAGGGCAAGCTCAGGCCATGTGCCCAATTTGGAGACCCAGAAGTTGAAGGGGGCAGACCCGTCATTCACTACATGTAGGCGTGTGCACACATACTGCTCCACCATGTTGGTAAAATGCTGCCTCCTGCTAAGACGTTCCATCTGAGCTGCTGGTGCTGCTGTTTGTTGTGGCGTGCTGACAAAGCTTTTCCACATTTCGGCCATGCTAACCCTGCCTTCTGAGGTGCTGGCGGTGCCCTGGTTGCGTTGGCGACCTCCTCCTCCTCCTCCTCTGCCTTGTGCTTCCACTGTGGCCCCGCTGTCAGATGGGAATGCCAGCAGCATGGCGTCTACCAGCGTGCGCTTGTACTCGCGCATCTTGCGATCGCGCTCCAGTGAGTGAATTAAGGACGGTACGTTGTCCTTGTAACGGGGATCCAGCAGCGTGGCCACCCAGTAATCAGCACAAGTTAGAATGTGGGCAACTCGGCGGTCGTTGTGGAGACACTGCAGCATGTAATCGCTCATGTGTGCCAGGCTGCCCAGAGGCAACGAAAGGCTGTCCTCTGTGGGAGGTGTATCGTCCGTGTCCTCTGTATCCCCCCAGCCACGCACCAGTGATGGCCATGAGCTGGCCTGGGTGCCACCCTGCTGTGAACATGGTTCCATCTCCTCCTCCAGCTCCTCCTCCTCCTCATCCTCCAGAACTGTGCCCCTGCTGGACAATTGCGTCCCTGGCGTTTGCGTGTGCAGGAACCCACCCTCGGAGCCCCTTGCGAATGACTGCCCTGAAAGCCTTGGAAATGTTACCTCTTCATCCTCCTCCTCCTCCTCATCCTGTGCCACATCCTCTTCCATCATCGCCCGAATTGTTTTTTCAAGGAGGCATAGAAGTGGGATAGTTAAGCTGAGAACGGCGTCATTGCCACTGGCCATGTTGGTGGAGTACTCAAAACAGCGCAACAAGGCACACAGGTCTCGCATGGAGGCCCAGTTAAATTAAATAGCGGAATAGAAAATATGATCTAAAAAAAGTGTATGTATATCACACGTACACAACCACACTGGGCCCCAATTACTATTGTTTGTACCCCTAAAAGGCTAGATGAGGAGTAGGGGGAGTATGGAACAGGCAGCACCCTCAAACCTTCAGAAGTATGAGATGAACCCCAACAACTTGGAAAGGTGGATCTCTCTCACACGTACCAACACAGACTATCCCCCAATTTAACTGATCCCCAAAGGTTTTTGATTAAATAGCGGAATAGAAAATATGATCCAAAAAAAGTGTATGTATATCACACGTACACAACCACACTAGGCCCCAATTACTATTGTTTGTACCCCTAAAAGGCTAGATGAGGAGTAGGGGGGGTATGGAACAGGCAGCACCCTCAAACCTTCAGAAGTATGAGATGAACCCCAACAACTTGGAAAGGTGGATCTCTCTCACACGTACCAACACAGACTATCCCCCAATTTAACTGATCCCCAAAGGTTTTTGATTAAATAGCGGAATAGAAAATATGATCCAAAAAAAGTGTATGTATATCACACGTACACAACCACACTAGGCCCCAATTACTATTGTTTGTACCCCTAAAAGGCTAGGAGTAGGGGGAGTATGGAACAGGCAGCACCCTCAAACGTTCAGAAGTATGAGATGAACCCCAACAACTTGGAAAGGTGGATCTCTCTCACACGTACCAACACAGACTATCCCCCAATTTAACTGATCCCCAAAGGTTTTTGATTAAATAGCGGAATAGAAAATATGATCCAAAAAAAGTGTATGTATATCACACGTACACAACCACACTAGGCCCCAATTACTATTGTTTGTACCCCTAAAAGGCTAGATGAGGAGTAGGGGGGGTATGGAACAGGCAGCACCCTCAAACCTTCAGAAGTATGAGATGAACCCCAACAACTTGGAAAGGTGGATCTCTCTCACACGTACCAACACAGACTATCCCCCAATTTAACTGATCCCCAAAGGTTTTTGATTAAATAGCGGAATAGAAAATATGATCCAAAAAAAGTGTATGTATATCACACGTACACAACCACACTAGGCCCCAATTACTATTGTTTGTACCCCTAAAAGGCTAGATGAGGAGTAGGGGGGGTATGGAACAGGCAGCACCCTCAAACCTTCAGAAGTATGAGATGAACCCCAACAACTTGGAAAGGTGGATCTCTCTCACACGTACCAACACAGACTATCCCCCAATTTAACTGATCCCCAAAGGTTCTTGATTAAATAGCGGAATAGAAAATATGATCCAAAAAAAGTGTATGTATATCACACGTACACAACCACACTGGGCCCCAATTACTATTGTTTGTACCCCTAAAAGGCTAGATGAGGAGTAGGGGGAGTATGGAACAGGCAGCACCCTCAAACCTTCAGAAGTATGAGATGAACCCCAAAAACTTGGAAAGGTGGATCTCTCTCACACGTACCAACACAGACTATCCCCCAATTTAACTGATCCCCAAAGGTTTTTGATTAAATAGCGGAATAGAAAATATGATCCAAAAAAAGTGTATGTATATCACACGTACACAACCACACTGGGCCCCAATTACTATTGTTTGTACCCCTAAAAGGCTAGATGAGGAGTAGGGGGAGTATGGAACAGGCAGCACCCTCAAACCTTCAGAAGTATGAGATGAACCCCAACAACTTGGAAAGGTGGATCTCTCTCACACGTACCAACACAGACTATCCCCCAATTTAACTGATCCCCAAAGGTTTTTGATTAAATAGCGGAATAGAAAATATGATCCAAAAAAAGTGTATGTATATCACACGTACACAACCACACTGGGCCCCAATTACTATTGTTTGTACCCCTAAAAGGCTAGATGAGGAGTAGGGGGAGTATGGAACAGGCAGCACCCTCAAACCTTCAGAAGTATGAGATGAACCCCAACAACTTGGAAAGGTGGATCTCTCTCACACGTACCAACACAGACTATCCCCCAATTTAACTGATCCCCAAAGGTTTTTGATTAAATAGCGGAATAGAAAATATGATCCAAAAAAAGTGTATGTATATCACACGTACACAACCACACTAGGCCCCAATTACTATTGTTTGTACCCCTAAAAGGCTAGATGAGGAGTAGGGGGGGTATGGAACAGGCAGCACCCTCAAACCTTCAGAAGTATGAGATGAACCCCAACAACTTGGAAAGGTGGATCTCTCTCACACGTACCAACACAGACTATCCCCCAATTTAACTGATCCCCAAAGGTTTTTGATTAAATAGCGGAATAGAAAATATGATCCAAAAAAAGTGTATGTATATCACACGTACACAACCACACTGGGCCCCAATTACTATTGTTTGTACCCCTAAAAGGCTAGATGAGGAGTAGGGGGAGTATGGAACAGGCAGCACCCTCAAACCTTCAGAAGTATGAGATGAACCCCAACAACTTGGAAAGGTGGATCTCTCTCACACGTACCAACACAGACTATCCCCCAATTTAACTGATCCCCAAAGGTTTTTGATTAAATAGCGGAATAGAAAATATGATCCAAAAAAAGTGTATGTATATCACACGTACACAACCACACTAGGCCCCAATTACTATTGTTTGTACCCCTAAAAGGCTAGATGAGGAGTAGGGGGGGTATGGAACAGGCAGCACCCTCAAACCTTCAGAAGTATGAGATGAACCCCAACAACTTGGAAAGGTGGATCTCTCTCACACGTACCAACACAGACTATCCCCCAATTTAACTGATCCCCAAAGGTTTTTGATTAAATAGCGGAATAGAAAATATGATCCAAAAAAAGTGTATGTATATCACACGTACACAACCACACTAGGCCCCAATTACTATTGTTTGTACCCCTAAAAGGCTAGGAGTAGGGGGAGTATGGAACAGGCAGCACCCTCAAACCTTCAGAAGTATGAGATGAACCCCAACAACTTGGAAAGGTGGATCTCTCTCACACGTACCAACACAGACTATCCCCCAATTTAACTGATCCCCAAAGGTTTTTGATTAAATAGCGGAATAGAAAATATGATCCAAAAAAAGTGTATGTATATCACACGTACACAACCACACTGGGCCCCAATTACTATTGTTTGTACCCCTAAAAGGCTAGATGAGGAGTAGGGGGAGTATGGAACAGGCAGCACCCTCAAACCTTCAGAAGTATGAGATGAACCCCAACAACTTGGAAAGGTGGATCTCTCTCACACGTACCAACACAGACTATCCCCCAATTTAACTGATCCCCAAAGGTTTTTGATTAAATAGCGGAATAGAAAATATGATCCAAAAAAAGTGTATGTATATCACACGTACACAACCACACTAGGCCCCAATTACTATTGTTTGTACCCCTAAAAGGCTAGATGAGGAGTAGGGGGGGGTATGGAACAGGCAGCACCCTCAAACCTTCAGAAGTATGAGATGAACCCCAACAACTTGGAAAGGTGGATCTCTCTCACACGTACCAACACAGACTATCCCCCAATTTAACTGATCCCCAAAGGTTTTTGATTAAATAGCGGAATAGAAAATATGATCCAAAAAAAGTGTATGTATATCACACGTACACAACCACACTAGGCCCCAATTACTATTGTTTGTACCCCTAAAAGGCTAGGAGTAGGGGGAGTATGGAACAGGCAGCACCCTCAAACCTTCAGAAGTATGAGATGAACCCCAACAACTTGGAAAGGTGGATCTCTCTCACACGTACCAACACAGACTATCCCCCAATTTAACTGATCCCCAAAGGTTTTTGATTAAATAGCGGAATAGAAAATATGATCCAAAAAAAGTGTATGTATATCACACGTACACAACCACACTGGGCCCCAATTACTATTGTTTGTACCCCTAAAAGGCTAGATGAGGAGTAGGGGGAGTATGGAACAGGCAGCACCCTCAAACCTTCAGAAGTATGAGATGAACCCCAACAACTTGGAAAGGTGGATCTCTCTCACACGTACCAACACAGACTATCCCCCAATTTAACTGATCCCCAAAGGTTTTTGATTAAATAGCGGAATAGAAAATATGATCCAAAAAAAGTGTATGTATATCACACGTACACAACCACACTAGGCCCCAATTACTATTGTTTGTACCCCTAAAAGGCTAGATGAGGAGTAGGGGGGGTATGGAACAGGCAGCACCCTCAAACCTTCAGAAGTATGAGATGAACCCCAACAACTTGGAAAGGTGGATCTCTCTCACACGTACCAACACAGACTATCCCCCAATTTAACTGATCCCCAAAGGTTTTTGATTAAATAGCGGAATAGAAAATATGATCCAAAAAAAGTGTATGTATATCACACGTACACAACCACACTAGGCCCCAATTACTATTGTTTGTACCCCTAAAAGGCTAGATGAGGAGTAGGGGGGGTATGGAACAGGCAGCACCCTCAAACCTTCAGAAGTATGAGATGAACCCCAACAACTTGGAAAGGTGGATCTCTCTCACACGTACCAACACAGACTATCCCCCAATTTAACTGATCCCCAAAGGTTTTTGATTAAATAGCGGAATAGAAAATATGATCCAAAAAAAGTGTATGTATATCACACGTACACAACCACACTAGGCCCCAATTACTATTGTTTGTACCCCTAAAAGGCTAGATGAGGAGTAGGGGGGGTATGGAACAGGCAGCACCCTCAAACCTTCAGAAGTATGAGATGAACCCCAACAACTTGGAAAGGTGGATCTCTCTCACACGTACCAACACAGACTATCCCCCAATTTAACTGATCCCCAAAGGTTTTTGATTAAATAGCGGAATAGAAAATATGATCCAAAAAAAGTGTATGTATATCACACGTACACAACCACACTAGGCCCCAATTACTATTGTTTGTACCCCTAAAAGGCTAGATGAGGAGTAGGGGGGGTATGGAACAGGCAGCACCCTCAAACCTTCAGAAGTATGAGATGAACCCCAACAACTTGGAAAGGTGGATCTCTCTCACACGTACCAACACAGACTATCCCCCAATTTAACTGATCCCCAAAGGTTTTTGATTAAATAGCGGAATAGAAAATATGATCCAAAAAAAGTGTATGTATATCACACGTACACAACCACACTAGGCCCCAATTACTATTGTTTGTACCCCTAAAAGGCTAGGAGTAGGGGGAGTATGGAACAGGCAGCACCCTCAAACCTTCAGAAGTATGAGATGAACCCCAACAACTTGGAAAGGTGGATCTCTCTCACACGTACCAACACAGACTATCCCCCAATTTAACTGATCCCCAAAGGTTTTTGATTAAATAGCGGAATAGAAAATATGATCCAAAAAAAGTGTATGTATATCACACGTACACAACCACACTAGGCCCCAATTACTATTGTTTGTACCCCTAAAAGGCTAGATGAGGAGTAGGGGGAGTATGGAACAGGCAGCACCCTCAAATCTTCAGAAGTATGAGATTGTGTTCACTGTACCCCACAAAGATTGAGTTCACTGCACCCCACAATGATTGTGTTCACTGCACCCCACAAAGATTGTGTTCACTGCACCTCACAAAGATTGTGTTCACTGTACCCCCCAAAGATTGTGTTCACTGCACCCCACAAAGATTCTGTTCACTGTACCCCACAAAGATTGTGTTCACTGCACCCTAAAAGGATGTTGTTCACTGCACCCCACAAAGATTGTGTTCACTGCACCCTAAAAGGATGTTGTTCACTGCACCCCAAAAAGATTGTGTTCACTGTACCCCCCCAAAGATTGTGTTCACTGCACCCCACAAAGATTGTGTTCACTGCACCCCAAAAAGATTGTGTTCACTGTACCCCCCAAAGATTGTGTTCACTGCACCCCAAAAAGATTGTGTTCACTGTACCCCCCAAAGATTGTGTTCACTGCACCCCACAAAGATTCTGTTCACTGTACCCCACAAAGATTGTGTTCACTGCACCCCAAAAAGATTGTGTTCACTGTACCCCCCCAAAGATTGTGTTCACTGCACCCCACAAAGATTCTGTTCACTGCACCCCACAAAGGATTTTGTTCACTGCACCCCAAAAAGATTGTGTTCACTGCACCCCAAAAAGGATTTTGATCACTGCACCCCAAAAAGGATGTTGTTCACTGCACCCCAAAAATGATTTTGTTCACTCCACCCCAAAAAGATTGTGTTCACTGCACCCCACAAAGATTGTGTTCACTGCACCCCAAAAAGATTGTGTTCACTGTACCCCCCAAAGATTGTGTTCACTGCACCCCACAAAGATTCTGTTCACTGTACCCCACAAAGATTGTGTTCACTGCACCCCAAAAAGATTGTGTTCACTGCACCCCAAAAAGGATGTTGTTCACTGCACCCCAAAAAGGATGTTGTTCACTCCACCCCAAAAAGATTGTGTTCACTGCACCCCACAAAGATTGTGTTCACTGCACCCCAAAAAGATTGTGTTCACTGCACCCCAAAAATGATTTTGTTCACTGCACCCCAAAAAGGATTTTGTTCACTGCACCCCAAAAAGGATGTTGTTCACTCCACCCCAAAAAGATTGTGTTCACTGCACCCCAAAAAGATTGTGTTCACTGCACCCCACAAAGGATTTTGTTCACTGCACCCCAAAAAGATTGTGTTCACTGCACCCCAAAAAGGATGTTGTTCACTGCACCCCAAAAAGGATTTTGTTCACTGCACCCCAAAAAGATTGTGTTCACTGCACCCCACAAAGGATTTTGTTCACTGCACCCCACAAAGATTGTGTTCACTGCACACCAAAAAGGATTGTGTTCACTGCACCCCAAAAAGATTTTGTTCACTGCACCCCAAAAAGATTGTGTTCACTGCAGCCCAAAAAGATTGTGTTCACTGCAGCCCAAAAAGATTGTGTTCACTGCAGCCCAAAAAGATTGTGTTCACTGCAGCCCAAAAAGATTGTGTTCACTGCAGCTCACACACAGAAAAATGGATGTGGATCACTGACACCTGCCTATCTCCAATCCCACACCACACAGCAATATCGATTGTAGTTTGTAGAACACAGTTTCCCTAAAATTCAGCAGACTCTGTCCCTAACAGGATTGAGAAGAGATCGTAGATCAGGATTGAGTGCAGATTCACCCCACCCCCCACACAGCAATATCGATTGTAGTTTGTAGAAGACACTGACCCTATAATTCAGCAGACTCTATCCCTAAAATGCCTACAACTCGCCCTGCCTAAACACTCCGACCTGTCCCTCAATTCTATCCGGACACAAATGGTTTTTTCCTGCCTATCTTTCCCTAATCAGCAGCCAGCACATTGATGTGTGCTCTGTCCCTTAGCTAAGCAGCAGAATGACGCTGCTGCGGCGGCTGCCTCGAACTTATAAAGACTTGGTCACATGCTTCAGACGGCCAATCACAGCTACTAAGACATTTGCAGGCATGGCTGGGATGGCTTAAGGCACACCAGTTAAACGATTGTTGATTGGCTGTTGAAAGCCCGCCATGAAAAGAGCGCCAAAGCATGCAAAACCCGGAAATAAAACGACCGAACACGGATTTTTACCCGAACATACAGTAAAGTGTCCGTGTCCGTGTTCGGGTAAAAAAAATCCAATTATTCGGTACGAACACGAATAATACAGTCCGTGTTCGCTCAACACTACTGCCACACACTAGTGGAGTTTTAGTGTAGGATACAGCATGACACAGTGTAGGGCACACTAACACAGGGTCTCGAAAGCTGTTTGATGGCTATCGACATTATGAGAGACCCTAAGCTGGAAAGTTGCAGTTCACAAAAAAAAGTGTAAAAAAAAAATAAAATACAAAAAATATAAAATAAAAAAGCCAAAAAAAGTTGTCATCTCAGTTATTTTTATGTTCTTCTACTCTTCTTACTGTACTCTTACTGTACTTTGTTTTTCATTCTTTTGTTAACCTGTTCCCCTTGAAGGTACTCGTCGGCTGCCACACTGATTTTATATATTCTGACACAAACAGCGTTTGCGCTCAGCATATATGGATACCTCTGATGGCAGCGCTGTGGTAGGTTGATTTCACCACTGCAGTTAAAATACCTTTAGGTATATGTAAGGGATGTCAAAATCAGGTACCCCATAAAAACTTATTGCATTTCTATTACATCACCAGTAGATGGCAGCACAAAGTTCAACTGCAAGCAAGGCATGGGAGGAACTAAAAGTTAGACCTTTTGTTCCTGGGGGAACAGAATAGCAGTTGCTGTGCTGTGTCCACCAGACTAAAGGTCATACCTCATGTCATGTCATTGCAGGTAAGCGGGAGTATATTTAGGGCTATAAACAGGGCGAAATTGATTTAATTGACATCCCTTTGATCAGTAAAGGCTGCCGTCACTACTGTGTGATTAAATAATACACTGCACAAATGTTAGTGGGTCACACTGTCGCATCACATGAATACAGTGTACCAGGAATGTGGTTATTATAGTGTTATGTTTTTATATCTTATATTAGATTGTATTGTGAGACCACTGTGATGCAGAAGGAGTAACAACATATCAGCACATGTTTAATTGGTTATTATTTGGTATGAGGACGTTATATCAGAATGTTGATATTATATATATATATATATATATATATATATATATATATATTGTAAGGGATTAGCTCGGTGGCGGGTGTGGATGACCCCTTGGGGGGTGCGTTTTCCCAGAGAGGTAGCCGACAAGTGCTTGCAAACAAACAGTGTGGTTTATTAAATGGTGTTTTCTTCACCAGGCTGTATGCAGCAAAACATCCAAAATAAAATAAAACAGAAAATAAATCCTTGCCTCTGTGGGCGGCTACCTTCTCACAACTGGAACCTGCCTAAGTGTCTGTCTCCAACCTACCGTCGGGCAGACTTCCTTGTCCTACAGCGGACACTCAATAGTCCTTTTATAATAGCTTCACAGGGCAATACAGTCCTTTGTTTCTTTCACATCAACAGTTCGTCTTCTCACCTTTGAGACGTATTCACCCTTGGTTACCGTCCCGGGCACACATCACTCCGGGGGGTCTTCTCCCAGGCCCACACATCCTGTCGGGAGGCACACGCTGACTGTCCTCCTGCTCCCAGCCCACATGGCTTCAGGACACAGCTTCTGGAGGCAGCAAACAATAGGAATTTCTCTGAACAAATTATAGAGCCTTAACTCCCTCATTCTGAACAGGTGAAGGCCTTTCAACTTCCTGCTGGCTAGCTCTGTAGCCAACACCCTAAATTAATTAATGGACTTTCTAAATCAGGTGGAAATGTATCTCCTTCCTGTGACTACATTCCCAGATTTAGCTGACTTCCTGTTACATACCCCCCCCTCTTGTTTCAACCCTAGGGTTGGGACACAGATTTCCAGGCACGCATGTGTCAAGCACTGCTGACTCACTGATAAGCCTCCTATTATCCTCAAGCTTCCGGATGAAACTGTTTTGTCATCTTCATTGACGGATTTCTCATAAATGCCACACAGTTTGTCTCTCATCTCATATACACATTCTTCAACTGCATTTTTGGCATCATTTCGCTCCTTCTCGTTTCTGTCATCTTCATTGACAGCTTTCTCATAAATGTCAGACAGCTTGTCCCTCATAACCGTCTGTCCAATCCACCACGGAGGACCGTGATCCATAGGCAACTCAATTGGGCTAGTCTTAATGTCTTCAACATTCTTAAGACGCCTCTCTCTGCAATCCATAAATGTTTTCCACAAAACTTTGAGAACCTTTGCTTCACTAAGCTTTGTTCCAAGTAGGGACTCTTGACATCCCTCTGTGACTTGAGTTGCCTCTCCATACAGCTGTACACAATCATTGACTTTTTGTTGTAAAAGGGAATGATCTTCCTTCTTGAGCTTTGCTTGCTCTAAGATGCTGTGCAGAGGATTTTCCAATTGAGACAACAGGCTGTCACACATTTCTTCAAAGTGACCCCTGTTCCTTTTCCCAGAGATATCAATATCATTCAAACATTTCATATTCATAGGCAGATCTGAAGCATTTGCACTCATCAACTTCTTAAACTTTTCGCCCTCCTGAGCGAGTCGCAGTAAAGGCCTACTATTTGATTTGATATTCAGTTTATATTTCTTGCCAAACTCTTCACAGAAGTAGCCAACCAGAACATCATCAACTTTCCTTCCACCAACATAGGGGTCAAAGGCAACAACACAGTTGAACCCAGCGATCTGGGTGGTATCCATTATAGACCTCCTCTCTGCATCAGTGAAGAAGCATGGAACTGCAACACATTCTTTTACAGGTTTCTTCAATGCACTTTCTGCTGAACTATTTGACCGCTCAAGGTCACCTAGTTCTTTTTCTCTATCTGAATTCCACATGGAATGCATCTCAAGATCACGATCAAACTTCTGCCACCCGTCTTTCACCAGTTCCATTTTGGAAACACTCCCTGAAAGGCACTTATTCATTTGCTTCACGTTTTCACCAACAGCCTTAGTTTTCTCCACTAGGTTTTCAGCCTGAACTGAGAAATCACCACATTTCTTACTCAGCTCCTTTGTTTGCTGAAGCTCTAATGATACATTTTCCAATGCTTGAAGTTTTTGAAGGAACGGTTTATTCCAAAGGGGTGATTCAAGCCACATGTCGTCACATTTCTGAGGCTCAATGTCACGGAACCATGAACCAGACGTACAACAACAGATAAGTGAAAATAAGACAGCTTTATTGAAAAACAAGCTATAAAGCAAAAGTCCAAACGGATGGCGAAACCGATGCAGAGTCTTTGCGAAGCCAGGGGTCTGGAACCAGCAGGGTAGTCAGACAAAGCCAGGATCAGGAACCAACAGGGTAGTCAGACGAAGCCAGGATCAGGAACCAACAGGGTAGTCAGACGAAGCCAGGATCAGGAACCAACAGGGTAGTCAGACGAAGCCAGGATCAGGAACCAGAAGTAGCAGCAGTCTTAGTAGCATGTGAACACAGGAGGACCAAGCAGGGAACTGAGCCACAGACCTCCTATATATATGAGCTAGGCATCCAGCTCCTCCCAGTGGGAAGGAGGAGCCGCAGGGTGGGAGGCTACAAGAAACCCAGAAACCAAGATGGCCGCCAGCACATGTCAAACGAAGGAGAACAGCAAGGAGGTAAGACCATGACAGTACCTCCCCCTCAAGGGCCCCTCCTCCGCGGAGTAAAGAACGGTTTTTGAGGGAAGCGTGCATGGAAGGCTCGGAGCAAGGCAGGAGCATGGACATCTGCGGAGGGAACCCAGGAACGCTCCTCAGGACCATAACCACGCCAATGAACCAAAAACTGCACCCGACCGCGGACCAGGCGAGAGTCCAGGATATTGCTCACCTCATACTCCTCACGATTGCCCACTTGGACCAGACGAGGCCGAGGAACCGAGGAAGTGAAACGATTACACACCAGTGGCTTCAACAGGGAGACATGAAACACGTTGGAGATCCGCATGCCAGGAGGAAGCGCAAGGGCATAGGCTACCGGATTTACCCTGCGAAGCACTCGGAAGGGACCAACAAAGCGAGGCGCCAGCTTGGGAGTGGGCACTCGAAGGTTGAGGTTGCGGGTGGACAACCATACACGGTCTCCGGCCTGGTAGGAAGGAGCAGGCGCTCGTCTGCGATCAGCCTGGAATCTCTGGCGCTGCGCAGAGACCTCAAGGGACTTCTGGATCTGTACCCAAGAAGCACGTAGAACGGAAAGGTGATCCTCCACAGCCGGAATATCCTGGGGAGAGAATACCTCCGGTAACACGGCAGGTTGGAACCCATAGTTGGCCAAGAAGGGAGACGTCCCAGAGGAAGAGTTCACCGCCGTGTTCCTGGCAAACTCAGCCCAAGGCAGGAGGTCAACCCAATTGTCTTGGTGATCGGAGACATAGCAACGAAGGAATTGCTCCAAGGCCTGATTGGATCGTTCTGCGGCCCCATTGGACTGAGGGTGGTAGGCCGAGGAGAAGGAGAGATGAATCCCCAACTGGGAGCAAAAGGCGCGCCAGAACCTGGACACAAACTGACTCCCCCGATCCGACACAATCTCCTTGGGCAAACCGTGCAACCGGAAGACCTCCCTGGCAAAAATCGTGGCCAACTCCTGTGCAGAGGGTAACTTCTTGAGAGGAACACAGTGGCACATTTTGGAAAACCGATCCACAATCATGAGAATGACCGTATGGCCTCGGGATGCAGGGAGGTCCACAATGAAATCTATCCCCAGGTGTGACCATGGGCGCTCCCCGGTGGCTAAGGGTTGCAGAAGACCCACCGGAAGGTGCCGAGGGGACTTACTCTGGGCACAAACGGAGCATGCCGCTACATATGCGGCGATGTCGGAACGTAGGGAAGGCCACCAGAACAGACGTGAAACAGCCCAGGACAGCTGATTCTTTCCAGGATGCCCCGCGGTCTTGGAGTTATGGTAGGTTCGCAACAACCGAGTGCGCAACTCCTCAGGCACAAAACATCTGCCGTTGGGTCTCCCAGAGGGAGCACCGGCTTGAGCCGCCAAAATCTGCTCACCCAGAGGAGAGGTCAGGCTGGTGCGAATGGCGGCCAGGATCTGATTCGGAGGTATGACCGAAGTCGGAATCGACTCCTCCCTGGACAGGTCGGAGTACTGCCGTGATAAGGCATCCGCCCTGATGTTCTTGGAACCGGGTAGGTAGGAGACCACGTAATTAAAACGTGACAAGAACAGAGCCCATCTGGCCTGACGTGGTGTCAATCTCTTGGCCTCAGAAAGGTAGGTCAGATTCTTGTGGTCCGTCAGGATGAGGACCGGAACCACCGAACCCTCGAGCAAGTGCCTCCATTCTTTAAGAGCCTGCACGATGGCCAATAACTCCCTGTCACCAATCTGGTAGTTGCACTCAGCAGAAGACAGTTTCCGGGAGTAAAACCCACAAGGAAGCAGAGGACCCTCTGGTGTTCTACGCTGAGACAGAAGGGCGCCTACTCCCGTCTCGGACGCGTCCACCTCGAGGACAAAGGGCAACCCAGGGTTGGGATGCGACAGAATCGGAGCCGACACAAAGGCGGACTTTAGAGCCTCAAAAGCTCGGATGGCCTCGGGCGGCCAGACCTGGGAATTACTGCCCTTCCTGGTCAGATCCGTGAGAGGTTTGGCTAGCATGGAAAAGTCCCTGATGAACTTCTGATAATAATTGGCGAAGCCCAAAAAGCGCTGCAGGGAACGAAGACCACTGGGCTGGGGCCACTGTAAGACAGCCGAAACCTTCTCAGGATCCATGGAGAACCCTTCAGCGGAAATGATGTAACCTAAGAAGGTTACCTGGGATCGGTGAAATTCGCATTTCTCAAGCTTACCGAACAGCTTGTTCTCTCGTAACCGTTGCAACACTCGTCTGACATCCAGAATGTGGGTCTCCATGGACTCAGAATATACCAGGATGTCATCCAAATAGACCACCACACACTGCTGCAACAGGTCACGGAAAACATCGTTGATGAATTCCTGAAAGACTGCGGGCGCATTGCACAGCCCAAAGGGCATAACCAAGGATTCATAATGACCGGTCCTGGTGTTAAACGCGGTCTTCCACTCATCGCCCGCCTTGATCCTTACGAGGTTATATGCCGCCCTCAGGTCGAGTTTGGTAAAGACCGTAGCCCCTTTAAGACGGTCGAACAGCTCGGAAATCAAGGGTATCGGGTAAGCGTTCTTGATCGTGATGCGATTGAGACCCCTGTAATCGATGCAAGGCCTCAACTCACCGCCCTTCTTTTTCACAAAGAAAAATCCAGCCCCTGCCGGGGACGAGGATTTGCGAATGTGACCGCGTGAAAGCGCCTCCCTCACGTACTCCTCCATGGCCTCATACTCTGCTACCGACAGTGGATAGACTTTGCCACGAGGAGGAACGGCACCAGATTGTAACTCGATGGCACAATCGTATGGGCGGTGCGGAGGTAGGGCAACCGCGCGCACCTTATCGAATACATCCCGGTACTCCTCGTATTCAGGGGGCAACAGAGAGTCCGAGGAAGTACACAGCAACTTGACAGGCCCATGGATGCAACTAGCCCCACACTGCGGTGACCACGAGAGGATCTCGGCCGATCTCCAATCGAAAATCGGATTATGCTTCTGGAGCCAGGGGTACCCCAAGACCACCGAGTAGTGTGGAGACGAAATAACCTGGAAGCAGACCGACTCTCTGTGAACGGCACCAATGGCTAACCCCACTGGAAGGGTCTCATGAGTCACGTGTGGCGGCAGAAGGGGTCTGCCGTCTATCGCCTCAAGAGCCAGAGGTGAACCCCGAGCCTGCAGAGGAATGGAATTGGTGGCAGCGAACACACTATCAATGAACAAACCACCAGCACCAGAGTCCACCAACGCCTGGGTCGTCACCGAGCCCCCGACCCAGGAGAGGACAACAGTGATCAGTGGTTTGTCAACACGGGAAACCGGGGACGAGGAGACTCCACCCAAGATCTGCCCCTGACAGGATCTCAGGTGCGAGCGTTTCCCCGGACGGTTCGGACATGCCAACCGAAAATGCCCACCGAGACCACAGTACATGCATCGGCCCTCGCGTCTCCGGAGTACCCTCTCCCCCTCGGACAGGCGAGCAAACCCCAGCTGCATGGGTTCACCCCCAGACAAGTCATCCCCAGGAGGCGTGGGAGGAGAGGGAGGCACGGGTGGGACAGCAAACGTAGGCGCCAATCTGTTAGGAGGCCTCCGCAGACTCTCCTTAAAGGAAGGTCTCTCCCTGAGTCTGGTGTCAATCAAAATCAGGAAAGAAATAAGGGACTCGAGCTCCACTGGTAGGTCCTTAGCTGCAACCTCATCCTTCAAGGCATCCGAGAGACCATGAGAGAAAGCAGCGACCAGAGCCTCATTATTCCAGCCCACCTCTGCTGCCAGGGTACGAAACTCAATGGCGTATTCAGCTACGGATCGTGAACCCTGTCTGATGGACATAAGGAGCTTCGCAGCAGAGGCAGCACGAGCCGGCACATCGAATACCTTCCGAAGAGAAGCAACAAAACCGGAAAACTCGGCAACCACCGGATTGTTGTTCTCCCATAAAGGGCTGGCCCAGGCCAAGGCCTTGTCCGAGAGCAGCGAGATCAGGAAGCCCACCTTTGATCTCTCAGTAGGAAAGGCATGTGGCAGCAACACGAAATAAATGCCCACCTGGTTAAGGAAACCTCGGCACTGAGTTGGCTCTCCCCCAAAGCGCTGTGGAAGGGGGGCAGAACCGGACATACCCCGAAACACCGCAGGCGCAACAACAGGTGTCGGGGTAGACTCTGGCGCAACAACCGGAGCAGACCCAGGAGCGGCAACCGACCCATCGGCAACGGGAGCGAAATGAGCCGTGCGTTCAAGCAGGGATTGCAACGCCACGGCGAACTGACCCAACAGGTGATCCTGCTGATCAAGTCTGGCAACCAACGTGGGTAGTGAGGATGGCCCTGTACCGTCAGAATTCATGGCCTGTGGTACCGTGCGTTCAAGCAGGGTTTGCAACGCCACGGCGACCCGACCCAACAGGTGATCCTGCTGATCAAGTCTGGCAACCAGCGTGGGTAGCGAGGATGGCCCTGTACCGTCAGAATTCATGGCTTGGTCCTAATGTCACGGAACCATGAACCAGACGTACAACAACAGATAAGTGAAAATAAGACAGCTTTATTGAAAAACAAGCTATAAAGCAAAAGTCCAAACGGATGGCGAAACCGATGCAGAGTCTTTGCGAAGCCAGGGGTCTGGAACCAGCAGGGTAGTCAGACAAAGCCAGGATCAGGAACCAACAGGGTAGTCAGACGAAGCCAGGATCAGGAACCAACAGGGTAGTCAGACGAAGCCAGGATCAGGAACCAACAGGGTAGTCAGACGAAGCCAGGATCAGGAACCAGAAGTAGCAGCAGTCTTAGTAGCATGTGAACACAGGAGGACCAAGCAGGGAACTGAGCCACAGACCTCCTATATATATGAGCTAGGCATCCAGCTCCTCCCAGTGGGAAGGAGGAGCCGCAGGGTGGGAGGCTACAAGAAACCCAGAAACCAAGATGGCCGCCAGCACATGTCAAACGAAGGAGAACAGCAAGGAGGTAAGACCATGACACTCACTCAGGACAGACCCCAAAACACTGATCCTTTTAAAAACTGCATCAGGCACACTATCCCCTCTTTGGGACAGATCCTCTGTTGCCTGGAATTCCTCTTCCAGTTCCTGCAACGGAATCTTCATCTCTTCTAGTTGCTGTTCTAAGGCTCGCTTAGACTTTTCTAGCTCCTGAACGCTTTTCACAACATCATCCTTGGAGCTGACCAATTCTTCCATTTCTGTACGCAGCTGTTTAACACTTTCTAGTTCAGCCTTACACTCTAGAGCTTCCTCCAAAGAGCGAGCCAAGAACAGGGCTTTGCTCTCGTTATCACGCACCTCCGTTTCTGCACGTGCGCGTTCTTCTGCATATTTTGCAGACACATTCTTCTCTTCACCAAGCATCTGATCAAACTTCTTTTTCACATCTTCAACACACTGTAATGAACCAACGCTTTCTTCCATGCGTTTTTTCATAACCGCTATCTGAGCTTGCAATGTTGCGACTTGCTCTGATAGGTTTTTCTTTGCTTCCGCCTCCTCTTTTAATTGTTCCAGGAAGCCATTTTTCTCATCTTCCATTTGTTTGAGCTTTGTGCTAAAACTCAGCCTTTGACACCTCTCTTCCTGTAAGAGTTCCTGCGTGTCTTGCAGCTGCGATTCCAAGATAGAAAAATCTTCCGCAATTTCTCTAGATTTGCTGTCTGCTTGAGAAAGCTGATTTGTAACATTGTCCAACTCAACCTGCAGTCGGTTTGCCTTCTCTGACAGCTTAGCACACAATCGGTCACCTTCTGACACCTTGACTTGCGATTCCAGAAGCTGTGCCTCTACTTTTTCCCTCTTATGTTCACAATCTTCTTTTCCCTGCATAAGAGCCTTCACCTCATTGGCTAGCATCTGGGAATAAGAATGTAATTCTGCCACACAGGCTTCTTTCTCCTTTAACTGCTGCTGGACACGTTGGGCTTCCCCTTTCCAACTTTCACAGTCCGCACGCCATTCATCTACCACATTGCTTAAAGTAGTGAGCTCATACACAGTACTCAGTAATTTAGCCTCTCTTTCACTTTTCTCTTTGTCGCTGAGAGACAATGTCGCTTCCAGAGCAACATTCTGTTCCTGCGACTCCTGCAGGTCTATTTTTGTAGCTCCCAAAGACTGAAGACTTTTTTCCAGCTGATTACGCAACTCCAACATATCAGCCATACTTTGCTTCTGCAAAGTCTGAATTTCACTTTCCTTTTCCATGAGGATGGTATCTTTCTCCATTATAGTCTCTCTGCGTTTTTGCAACTCGACCAAAAGAAGAGCAGTGGATTCTTCCCACTGTGACACATGAGACTTGAGTAGTTCATTTGTTTCCTGCAAGTTTCTATGCTCCATTTTAAGCAATTCCAAGGCTTGTTCCTTTTCTTCCATTTTCCGTTGCAAGGCATCCAACTCAGCCCTGCACACATACTCGGTTTCCTCCAAACCGATGGCCTCCATTGGCTGCTGGCGTCTCTGTTTCCAGCCTGCCATGCTCTCTTGATGAGCCTTTTGTTGAGCTGCAAAGCTCTGCTGAAAATCCGCATTTGCCTGCTGTTGAGCTGCATTTGCTTGCTGTTGAGCTGCATTTGATATAATCAGATGTTTCAACATCTCCTCCATTTTGAGTTTACTTTTCATCTGAGCACACTGCGTCTCCATAGCAGTTTCATCAGTGTTGCTAGGGACAACAACCTTCCTCTTTAGTAGACTCTCTTTAGGCATGGATGGGGCTGGTTCAGACGGCAACATCCCCTCCATCCATAGAATCCGGTCTCTCATTTCATCTATCTTTGCATTTTTCAGGCGTTTGGACCGCCCCATCTTCAATAAATCCACAAACAAATTTTTCACAGTCCAGCAAACAATTTTCAGACCACTGTCTCTTCAACACATGTAGTTTTTCTCTCTCTTGCAGGATCTCTTTTCCTGCGCACACAGTTTGTGCAGTCACTTGCACCAGACACAACAAAGTTCATCAAAAAATTTTGAGACCCCTGTCTCTTTAAAACACTTTTTTTTTTTTTTTTTCTGTCAGGATCTTCTCTCCTGCACACATAGATTGTGCAATCTCATGCACCAGACAAAGTTCATCAAACATTTGCACTTCCTTGCAGGGATCTTCGCTTCTGCCCACTGCATACCTCCACCATATGTAAGGGATTAGCTCGGTGGCGGGTGTGGATGACCCCTTGGGGGGTGCGTTTTCCCAGAGAGGTAGCCGACAAGTGCTTGCAAACAAACAGTGTGGTTTATTAAATGGTGTTTTCTTCACCAGGCTGTATGCAGCAAAACATCCAAAATAAAATAAAACAGAAAATAAATCCTTGCCTCTGTGGGCGGCTACCTTCTCACAACTGGAACCTGCCTAAGTGTCTGTCTCCAACCTACCGTCGGGCAGACTTCCTTGTCCTACAGCGGACACTCAATAGTCCTTTTATAATAGCTTCACAGGGCAACACAGTCCTTTGTTTCTTTCACATCAACAGTTAGTCTTCTCACCTTTGAGACGTATTCACCCTTGGTTACCGTCCCGGGCACACATCACTCCGGGGGGTCTTCTCCCAGGCCCACACATCCTGTCGGGAGGCACACGCTGACTGTCCTCCTGCTCCCAGCCCACATGGCTTCAGGACACAGCTTCTGGAGGCAGCAAACAATAGGAATTTCTCTGAACAAATTATAGAGCCTTAACTCCCTCATTCTGAACAGGTGAAGGCCTTTCAACTTCCTGCTGGCTAGCTCTGTAGCCAACACCCTAAATTAATTAATGGACTTTCTAAATCAGGTGGAAATGTATCTCCTTCCTGTGACTACATTCCCAGATTTAGCTGACTTCCTGTTACAATATATATATATATATATATATATTGTAACAAACCTACAGGCTCACCTGAGTCAGAGGTCTGCTGGCCGGAGGTAGGAGTGAAGCCCAGTGGCAAGGAACGCAGGCAGGTAGTAGGTGCAGGAAGTCTGGCAGAGGCATGGTCAGACAATCCGGGTTGGCTATGGTGGAAGCAGTGCTGGATACCGGATGGACACCAGGTAGTACTCTGATGAGGACACGGGTTCACCTGAGGTGCGGAAACTAAGTGCTAGCTGGTTTTCACTAGAACCCCTGATGGTGGGGATAGACTGCGCTGCAAGCTAACACCAGGTCGCGGTCCCCAGGATCACCCAGCCAGGCAGAGTGCAGGTTCGGTCCTAAGGCGGAGGAGCAGACAAGGGATAACCAGAGAGATGTCAGACGAGCCAAAGGTCGGGCGGGCAGCAGTAAGCGTGGTCAGACAATCCGGATCAGCAACTGAGGTAGCAGTTCAGTAGGTAGGGACAAAGCAGAAGAGTAGTCGGTAGTCAATTCCTGGTCAGCAGTGGATTTGTGGTAGTAGGCAAGAGCAGCTTGATCAAGTCTCAGGACCTCAATAATCAGCAAGCTGGAGTGCAAGGGGCTGGACTAATATAGGGAAGTACCAGGTGTGGGGAATCAAGGGTGATGAGCAAGGCTTGGCAAGACTAAGGTTGAATAATAGGCTTCAGGGAGGAAATATCCAGAGAGGACGGTAGCCTAGTAAGCAGGGCTACCGCCTGGGATGTGGTTGGTCACGGGTTTGAATCCCGACAGTACTCCCCCCCCCTTCCAAGGTGACCTCCGGGCACCACAGGGGCAGGCTTACCGGGGTGCCGTTGGTGGAACTCTTTTACTAGTCTGGGGGCGTGGATGTGGTTCCCAGGAGTTATCCTCGGGAGGGTAGCCCTCCCACCCAATTAGGTATTGTATTCTTCCCCGGTGGATCCTGGAGTCGAGGATCTTTGCGACAGCGTGTTCTTCTTCACCCTGTACCCTCACGGGTAGTGGAGGGGGGCGAGTGGCGGCCTGTGAAGGTGTTCTACACGTATGGCTTGAGGAGGGAGCAATGGAAGACAGGGTGCACCCTAATGGAGTCTGGAAGATCGAGCCGGAACGTGACCTCGTTAATTAGAGGGGAAATCCGGAGCGGACCCATGTATTTTTGGGCTAACTTGTCTCCCACATGAAAGCCCGGGGTAGGTTTACAGCGTCTGTCTGCTCCCTGTTTAAAGCGCCTCTGGGCAAGCTGGAGGTTGTTTATAATGTTCTTTTGTGCCTCCTGTAGGGTTGTTAGGCGTTCGGCCACTGCTGGGAGGGTGGAGGCGACGGGTAGGTGGGGAATGAACACCGGGTGCGAGCCTGTGTTAGCAAAGAAGGGGCTGTGCTTGGTTGAGCTGTGCTCAGCATTGTTGTAGGCAAACTCGGCTGTGGGGAGATGGTCAAGCCAGTCATCCTGCAGGTGGGAGCTGAAACAGCGTAGGTACTGCTCTAGGGTCTGATTAGTTCTCTCCATCTGCCCTTTTGACTGAGGGTGGAAGGTGGAGGACAGGTTCACTTTAACCCCGAGCGCCAGGCAGAAGTTCTTCCAGAACTTAGAGGCAAATTGTACGCCTCGGTCGGAGACCACGTCGTCCGGGATCCCATGCAGCCTAAAGACCTCTCTGAGAATAAGATTGGCCGTCGGTTTGGTGGTGGGTAGGCCTTTGTAGGGGATGAAATGGGCCAGTTTGGTGAGGCGGTCGACTACGAGCAGGATGGTGTTCATCCCTTTTGAAGGAGGAAGGTCTACCACAAAGTCCATGGAGATCGAGCCCCAGGGGCGGGAGGGAATCGGGAGAGGTTGTAACAGACCCACGGGAGAGGAACGAGGAGTCTTATTGCGGGCACAGACCGTGCATGAGGATATGTACCTCTTGATGTCCTCCTTGTATGTTGGCCACCAGAAGGAGCGGGAGAGAAGCTTCTGGGACTTTCTTGTGCCTAGATGGCAGGCCAGCTTGGAGTCATGGTTGAGTTTGAGTACTTCGAGCCGTGCGATTTCTGGTACATATAACTGTAGGTCCTGATGAAACCAATGACCGTTCTTAAACGTAAGGCTGACATTCCTTGTGGGGTGGACGAGGAAGGGGTAATTTTCGTATCCTTCTTTGATTGTGCTCAGGAGTTCTTTAGAGTAGGTGGCCCCTACGACCCTTCTCTCGGGTAGGATGTTGTTTTGGCCCTTGTTACTCTGCGAGGGCTCGGAAAACATTCTGGAGAGGGCGTCAGCCTTACCATTCTTTGATCCAGGGTCATAGGTGATGAGAAAGTTGAAGCGGGAAAAGAATAGGCTCCATCTGGCCTGTCTGGCTGAGAGTCTCTTAGCGCTGTGGATGAACTCGAGGTTCTTGTGCTCAGTTAGTACAATTATGGGGTTTGTGGCTCCCTTCAGCAGGTGTCTCCACTCGGAGAAGGCATCCTTGATCGCCAGTAGTTCCTTGTTTCCAATGTCATAATTCTTCTCGGAGGGGGACATCTGGCGGGAGAAATATGCGCACGGGTGTAGTAGCATCTTCTCCCCTGTCCGTTGTGACAGAACAGCCCCCACCGTGGAGTCAGATGCATCCACTTTGACTGTAAATGGCAGCTCGGGGTTCGGGTGGATTAGGATTGGAGCAGAAGTGAAGAGGAGTTTCAACTTGGTGAAGGCCTCCTGTGCCTCGGGTGTTCAGGAGAAGGGACTGCTTTCTTGGCGAGTTGGGTGATTGGTGCTATGACCTTGGAGAATTTCCGGATAAACTTCCGATAGAAGTTGGCGAAGCCAATGAATCTTTGTATCTCCTTCTCGTTTCTTGGAATGGGCCAGTTCATCATGGCTTGGACCTTACCCGGGTCCATACTTAGGCCCTCAGGGGAGATGATGTATCCAAGGAACTGAGTGGTGGTTTGCTCAAACTCACATTTCTCTAGCTTGATGTAGAGAGAGTTCTGTCGGAGTCTCTGCAGTACCCTGCGGACGTGTTTGCGGTGCTGCTCGAGGTCTTCAGAGAAGATCAAGATGTCGTCCAGGTAAATGACTACAAACAGATCAAGCATGTCCCTGAGGACATTGTTAATGCAGTGCTGGAAGGTGGCGGGAGCATTGCAGAGTCCGAAAGGCATGACTAGGTACTCGAAGTGACCATAACGTGTCCGAAAGGCGGTCTTCCATTTGTCCCCTGGGCGGATTCAAACGAGGTTGTAGGCCCCTCGAAGGTCGAGTTTAGTGAAAATCTTCGCTGCCCGGAGTCTCTCGAGGAGTTCTGAAATCAGTGAGAGTGGGTACCGGTTCTTTACGATTATGTCGTTAAGCTTCCTGTAGTCAATGCAGGGACGCAGGGAGGAGTCTTTTTTTCTCTACGAAGAAAAAGGGGGCTCCTGTGGGGGAGGTAGAGGGCCGGATGAACCCCTTCCTTAGGTCCTCATCCAGGTACTCTTTCAAGGCCTTGAGTTCAGGCTTCGAGAGGGGGTAGATACTGCCAAAGGGTATTTCGGCCATGGGCAACAGTTCTATAGGGCAGTCGTAGGGTCGGTGTGGTGACAGCTTGTCTCCGTTTTTCTTGTCGCAGACATCCTGGAACTCGCGGTATTGAGGGGGTAGCAGATCCTTGACGGATAGTTTAGAGATGGTGGTGTCTTTGGGTGGAAGGACGGGTTTGTGGGAGCAATTTAGCAAACAGAACTCGGACGGGAACCGTATGCAGCGGGTTTCCCAGTCCACTGAGGGGTTGTGGGTGGCCAACCATGGGATGCCCAAGATCACCGGGAACTTCGGGGAGGCGATCAGCGAGAAGTGGATCTTCTCGCGGTGATCGGGTTCTATAAGGAGTTGTCTCTGTAGTTCAATAATCTCCCTCCGTTGGCTTTGGACTACGTTTTGGAGCTGGGCAAATTTCTCCTGATACGTAGTACCAAATTCTTGAAGTTCAGTGACCTGTTTACACAGAGTGGCCATTGCGGACTCCATAGTTAGGCTGATTATTCTGTAACAATCCTACAGGCTCACCTGACCTGAGTCAGAGGACTGCTGGCCGGAGGTAAGAGTGGAGCCCAGTGGCAAGGACCGCAGGCAGGTAGTAGGTGCAGGAAGTCTGGCAGAGGCGTGGTCAGACAATCCGGGTTGGCTACGGTGGAAGCAGTGCTGGATACCGGATAGACACCAGGTAGTACTCTGATGAGGACACGGGTTCACCTGAGGTGCGGAAACTAAGTGCTAGCTGGTTTTCATTAGAGCCCCTGATGGTGGGGATAGACTGCGCTGCAAGCTAACACCAGGTCGCGGTCCCCAGGATCACCCAGCCAGGCAGAGTGCAGGTTCGGTCCGTAGGCGGAGGAGCAGACAAGGGATAACCAGAGAGAAGTCAGATGAGCCAAAGGTCGGGGCGGGCAGCAGTAAGTGTGGTCAGACAATCCGGATCAGCAACGGAGGTAGCAGTTCAGTAGGTAGGGACAAAGCAGAAGAGTAGTCGGTAGTCAATTCCTGGTCAGCAGTGGATTTGTGGTAGTAGGCAAGAGCAGCAGGTGAGGAGAAGCTTGATCAAGGCTCAGGAGCTCAATAATCAGCAAGCTGGAGTGCAAGGGGCTGGACTAATATAGGGAAGTACCAGGTGTGGGGAATCAAGGGTGGTGAGCAAGGCTTGGCAAGACTAAGGTTGAATAATTGGCTTCAGGGAGGAAATATCCAGAGAGGACGGTAGCGTAGTAAGCAGGGCTACCGCCTGGGATGTGGCTGGTCACGGGTTTGAATCCCGATATATATATATATATATATATATATATATATATATATATATATATATTGATGTGTAATAGGATGTATGAACAGAATAGCAGTTGCTGTGCTGACCACCAGATGTATGAACAGAATAGCAGTTGCTGTGCTGTCCACCAGACTAAAGGTCATACCTCATTTCATGTTATTGCAGAAACTTTTTCAATAAAAATAATTCTGGTTTCACCCAGTCCGATCCCTTCGCACATTGGAATTATTGATACTTTCAGCATATGTGCAACAAAATTGGCGCCCGAACAGGGACCAGATGAAGAAAACGCAAAGGTCACGGAAGTGGAAAAAAGCGGTTACGTTGTCCGTGGCGAAGCCGAGAGAAGATTAAAATATTAACCTTTGCTGCACGGGAATTGCACACAGATGGATGTAGAAAAGTTGCAAGACGAAATCAGTGGGCATCTGATTCACATGACAGTCAGTGATCTCATTGAGACTTGCCAGTTTATCAAGGCCTCCGAAGCAAGTATGGCGAAAGGAAAAACCCGGCACCACTACATGCGGATAGTCAATGAGGTGATAGATGAACTGGTCGAGACTGAAAGTGAAGAAGCGGTGACACAATTCCTCCAAGCAACTAAGAGGTTTGTCAGTGAGCTAGAGAAGAAGAGGGACAATGCTGAAGCACCAAACATCAGTGAGAAAGACCCCTAACCGGAACAGCAATTGACCAATTTGAAACGACAATACCACACTATGCAGGAGAAGTTCCAGGAAACGTCCAGAATGATTTAGGGACAGATAAAAGAGCTGAGTACTAAAAGCCAGGACTCAAATGACAGTCATTCAAAACAAGAACCTATTCCAGGTACTCAGAGACTTCACCATGGTAACTTGCCAGAGGTGACAATCAGGAAGGACTTTAAGATTGCTGGTCAGATAGGTGAAAAGGAACAGAAAGACAAGTTATCCTATACAAACCTTATGCACCAGATCGACATGGGACTACAAAAAGGGTATCCCGAGTCCGAGATTGTGGAAGTTGTGGTAAAAGCCATTAGTCCCAGCCTAAAGGGCCATACACACTATAAGATTTTCTGGAGACTTTTTCCTTCAGATTTACCTTTTCTATGTAGTGCAAGGGCCTGCCAGATTGCATACAAATTGAAAGTGTTTAGGTTTGACCTCATATTATATGGTTTTGGTAAGTCTAAAGGAAAAAGTCTTCAGAAAATCTTATAGTGTGTATGGCCCTTTAGTCTCAAAGGTATGCTGGAAATGAAGAATGTACTGACCCTAGTGCAACTTCAGAGAATCCTAAAAAGCCATTACAAGGAGGAAAATGCTTCCAAACTGTACCAACAACTGATATCTCACAGAATAGTTAAGGAAACTCCTCAGAATTTCCTGTTCAGAGCTATTGAATTGAAGGACCTCCTGTTGTTTGTCTCACAAGGAGAAGGTTTGGATTAACACTTCAGCGCTGAGCTGATACAAAAGAAATTCCTAAGGTCAGTGACCACATCAAGTTCCAATTAAAGCAGTATTTAGACGATCTGTCCATTCCAGATGAGGTGCTCATAGAGAAAACAAATGAAGCCACTAATATGGAGATGGAAAGGGAACAGAAGCAAAGGAAAACTCAGCTCAGCCATTCAATGAAAGGGAAAGAGTGTCAGTCCAATGTCTTACAGTGTCCTCAGGAACCATATGTCCTGACAATGACCGCCGACGCAAGATCAAGTAGCCCAACAATCCAACAGCTTTCAAAGAGCAACTCTGAACTGGAAAAGCTGATACTCCAAGGTTGGAGAACTCGACGAGATCATGAACTTAGAGGGCCTCAGTTAACAATGGGCATGAGCAATGGAGGTTGTCAATCTTGTAAAAGAACTGGTCGGAGAACTGCCTGGGACCATTGCTTCCACTGTGGTCAATCTGGACATATAGCGAGATACTGTAAAATGACCATTCCCAACCAGTTAAATGGGAGAGGGTTGCTGTCAAGGGACCGACGGTAACCTGTGCGAGAACCAACCCTATGTCCCAAACTGCAACTCTTGTCGGTAGCAAAGCAACGAGTTCTCAAACCACCATCAGTGCCACGGCTGGAAGGGTGAGCCCAGATCCCTTGCAAAGGGTACCGACCCGCAGTGACCAAAGATTCTACCAGGTGGCTGAGGAAGTGCCAACTTATGTGGACGGTGTTACCATGAGACAAAACAGCAAGTTACTAAGTCTCGTTGGAAAAAGGTGCCTTGTGAACTGTAAAATAGACGATATTCCTGTCCAGGCCCTATGGGATACCAGCTCTCAGGTTAGCATTATCAATGAGAGCTGGAGACAGCGGGTTCTGCCACATATGGTGCTCCGATCTTTTGAAGAATTGCTTGGGCCCGGAGTCCTCCTAGGAGGTCATTTTTCAGCTAACAGCAGGAAGTAACACCTGCCAACAGTTAATAGTGCCCCTGGTGGTATCGGAGGATGAGAAAGTAGCTGAAAAGCTCATCATCGGGCTATAATGTCATTAAAGAACTCTTCAAGGAGACATCTGCCAAGGGAAAGAAAGCCATTCCAGGCTTTGTAGACGTACTAGGGACAGCATGGGAACTGTCGACCACCAAAACAGAGATCCTTGTAAGTCTACTACAAGCCAGTCACAGGGAAACTGTTGTTGCTACACTAAAGAATGGTACTAAGAGCCAAAGAATTCCAGCAAACACTGGGACGTATCTCAGGTGTAGGGTTCACGCCAAACCAGCACTGCAAGATCAGACAGTTTTGTTTACACCTGATGAGGCCCATCATTGGCCTGATGGACTGCATGTAGGTGAGACATTAGTATCACTCCAAAAGGGACAATTTTCGAAACTATCCATCCCGGTTTGGAACACAACTAAGCAGGACACTGGGATCCACCAGTCGATATGGAACACCTACCGGAAGAAGATCAACAGGTAGTCAAGACGATGTTAAGGGAAGAATGCAATGCTTTCGCCAAAGAGGACTCTGATGTAGGATGTATCCCTTCCCTACAATTGCAACTTCGCCTCAAAGACAACACACCTGTTAGGAGAACTTACATGTCCGTACCGAAATCACTGCACCGAGAAGTGAAAGAGTACCTGCAGGATCTACTGAACGGCGGATGGATTGCGAAGTCAAAATCGTCATACTCATCACCCATTGTGTGCGTAAGGAAGAAGGACGGTAGTTTAAAACTGTGTTGTGACTACAGAGAATTGAACCAGAAGTCCATCCCTGACCGCCATCCAATCCCTAGGATCCAAGACATGCTGGACAGTCTAGGAAGAAGTTCATTGTTTTTGGTGCTAGACCAAGGGAAAGCCTACCATCAAGGATTTGTGGAAGAATCCAGACGCGCGAGGTGAGAGCTCCGCCGACCCCGGACTCTATCTGCAGCCATCCTCCAGCAGGGCGCTTTCTACGGGCCTTTCTTCACCCCATCGGGCTCTATCTGACCCCCAGCAACATTTTGGGACCAAGATTTGCGAGTTTGGGGACATTCTGAAATCGCGGCCTAGTGCCTGACGCTAAGCTGCGGACTTTCCCGCCGCATAGCGCGATCGCACGCTCGGGACCAGAGGCTGGTGCTGCGGCCGACAGGTGGTGCTGTGCTGCGGACTTGAGCAGAGCGGGAGCAGAGGCTGACAAGGACGTGTGTGAGGAGCGTGTGTGTGTGACTGAAGGAGCGAGTGAGTGTGTGTGTGAACACCCCCCCCCCTAACAAGAGCGGCGGCGAGTGGTGCGAGAACCCCCCCCCCCCCGAGGAAAGAGCGTGGTGTGTGGGCAGCGAGCGGTGTGGTAAGGGGGCGGCAGACAGAGAGAAGGCAGGGGGGCAGAGGAGACGCACAATACCTGACCTGACCATTGGCAGGGAGAGGAGCTGAGGGGAGACTGACAGTGACAGAGGAGGGAGGCAGGAGCCTAAGCAAGTGTCAGGCTTAAAGGGACACACACACACACAGGACTGGTGACTGAGGTTGAACACTGAGGCTCTGTGAGTACCTGGTGAGTATCCTTGTGACTGGGGAGTATCCTTGCGACTGGTAAGTATCTAGCGACTGGTGAGCATCTTGCGACTGGGAGTGTCCTTGCGACTGGTGAGTATCTTGCGACTGGTGAGTTTCCCTGCGACTGGTGAGTGTCCTTGCGACTGGTGAGTGTCCTTGCGACTGGTGAGTGTCCTTGCGACCGGTGAGTGTCCTGGCGACCGGTGAGTGTCCTGGCGACTGGTGAGTGTCCTTGAGACTGGTGAGTGTCCTTGCGACTGGTGAGGGTCCTTGCGACTGGTGAGTGTCCTTGTGACTGGTGAGTGTCCTTGAGACTGGTGAGTGACCTTGCGACTGGTGAGTGTCCTTGCGACTGGCGAGTGTGGTGCGACAGACTGGGCTGTGCAACTGAGTGTTGGGCAACTGAGAGTGTTGTGCGACTGACCGGCTGTGCGATTGTGAGTGTGGTGCAACTCAACCGGGCTGTGAGACTGTGAGTGTGTGCGACAGGAGTGTTGTGCGACTGACCGGGTGGTGCGACTGGAAGTGTCGTGAGACTGACCGGGCTGTGAGATTGTGAGTGTTGTGCAACTGAGTGTCAAGTAAGGGTAGCGGAGTACCAGAGGGTGAGAAGGTAGCGTTAGGAAGCCAGGAAATAGCCACATAGGATAGACTTAAATTACTGAATCCCCATTAGATTAGATTAGTAGGTACAATGCCCGGCGGGTGTGGAGATGCGACTCAGTGTACATCTTGTGATATGTATGCGTTCCTCAGACATGTGATCGAGGGCGAATACAAATGCGCAAAATGTAAGCACGTTGCTTCCCTGGAAGCTCAGGTCCTGAATCTAGGGAAGCAGCTGGCAACACTGAGACGAATGTCCATACCGGAGGAGAGCCAGGATCGTACCAGTCAGGTGCAGACAGGGGTCTGCACAGAGGTGGGCGGAGTATTGGAGGTGCAGGCATCAGAGCAGAGTAGAGGGGTGACAGTTAGGAGGGGTAGAAGGGGACAAGGCAAGGAGGCTGATCCTGGGCTGGAGCACCCCAATAGATACGCCCCGTTGTGTGATGTTGGGGAAACCAGCCAGGGACCAGCATTGCTGGAGCAGAGCGACGCCCCACCTGCCAGGGGAAGAACTCCTCCAGTGAGGCCGGGAGAAAGGGAAAGGAAAGACAGGTGCTGGTGGTAGGGGACTCAATTATTAGAAGGACAGACAGTGTAATCTGTGACAAAGACCGTGTGCGCCGAACAGTCTGTTGTTTGCCGGGTACTCGGGTTCGGCACATCGCGGATCGGGTGAACAGATTATTGGGTGGGGCTGGGGAAGACCCAGCTGTCATGGTACACGTGGGTACCAATGACATAGGCAGAGGAAGATGGAGAGTCCTAAACGATTTCAGGGACTTAGGCGCTAAGTTGAGGAGTAGGACCTCCAAGGTAGTATTTTCCGAAATACTACCTGTACCTCGAGCCACACCAGAGAGGCAGCGGGAGATTAGGGAAGTTAACGAGTGGCTGAGGAGCTGGTGTAGTAAGGAGGGTTTCGGGTTCCTGGAGAACTGGGCCGACTTCTCAGTCGGCCACCGGCTCTTTGGTAGGGACGGATTGCACCTAAATGGGGAGGGTGCAGCAGTACTGGTTGAGAGGATGGCCACAAAGTTAGAGGGGCTTTTAAACTAGGCGACGGGGGGGAGGGTACAGATGTAGAATTAGCCAGTGGAAAGCAAGATTCAGAGGGCAGAAATGGGGGCATTAGCGGTAGGGTGTTCGGAGCTCCTAAACCCAGGGTGGGTATGGGGAAAAATCAAGAGAGCAGCCTAATAACAAATGAGGATATATGTAACCGATCAAAATTAAGAGGTTTGTATACCAATGCCAGAAGCTTGGCCAACAAGATGGGAGAGCTGGAGCTGCTGATGTTTGAGGAGGACTTAGATTTTGTGGGGATATCTCATGACTGGATGGCGACCATTCAGAGGTATTCCCTTTATCGCAGGGATAGAGAAGGTAAAAAAGGGGGAGGGGTATGTCTGTATATTAAGAACAGTATACAGGTAAATATGAGGGATAATATTAATAATGGAGCTATGGATGAGGCAGAATCCCTATGGGTAGAGCTTCAAAGGGAAGGCACGGTGGGGAAGGTAATATTGGGCGTATGCTATAGGCCCCCCAACCAGAGGGAGGAGGGTGAGGCGGACCTCATGTTACAGATAGGATTGGCAGCAAGGATGGGAAATGTCATTATAATGGGGGACTTTAATTATCCAGATATAGACTGGGCAGAAGGAACCTCGCACTCAGCCAAGGCTAGGCAGTTCCTAAATGTTTTGCAGGACAATTTCATGGGTCAGATGGTGAATGCACCGACAAGAAACAATGCGGTACTTGACCTACTGATTACCAACGATACAGACCTGCTCACGGATATAGAAATACGGGACAACTTAGGGAACAGTGACCATAGGTCAATTGGTTTCAGGATTAATTAAAGTAATAGGAAACACAAGGGTAATATAAGGACACTGAATTTCAAAAGAGCCAATTTCCCTAAACTGCGCTCGCTGTTAGAAAATATCAAATGGGATAGAACCCTGGGAACAAAGAACACGGAGGAAAAATGGGAGTGCTTCAAGAGCATACTTAACAAGGGGATTGGCCAGTGCATTCCAAAGGGAAATAAATTTAAAAGAGCAAAACTAAACCCTGGGTGGCTAAACTCCAACATAAAAATGTATATTAGTGCTAAAGAAAAGGCCTTCAAAAAATACAAGACTGAGGGGTCATTGGCAGCATTTAAGCATTACAAAGAGTGTAATAAGAAATGTAAAGATGAAATCAGGGCGGCTAAAATAGAACACGAGAGACATATAGCGGAGGAGAGTAAAAAGAACCCCAAGAAGTTCTTTAAGTATATAAATAGTAGGAAAGCGAGGCCAGAACACATTGGCCCCATAAAAGATGACAAAGGAAATATGGCCACTGAGGACAGAGAAAAGGCGGAAGTGTTAAATAATTTCTTCTCTTCAGTCTTCACAAAGGAATTGGGGGGCTACACGAACCCAGCTTGTAAGGCCGAACTAAATAATACACCTCAGGAAGTGCCGCCATGGCTAACGGAAGATAGACTTAAAGCTAAACTAGAGAAACTTAACATAAATAAATTCCCGGGACCGGATGGCTTGCACCCGAGGGTTCTTAATGAGCTCAGCCAAGTGATTGCCAGACCATTATTCTTGATCTTTAAGGATAGTTTACAGACGGGTATGGTGCCAGCTGATTGGAAAAAGGCCAACGTGATACCAATATTTAAAAAGGGGCCGAGATATATCCCGGGTAACTATAGGCCGGTCAGCCTAACATCAGTAGTCTGCAAAATTTTGGAGGGGATGTTAAGGGACCACATACAAGACTTTAGTAATGAAAACGGTATTATAAGTAGTAATCAGCATGGATTCATGAAAAATTGTTCGTGCCAAACCAATCTATTAACCTTCTACGATGAAGTGAGCTGCCACCTAGATAAAGGTAAGCCTGTGGATGTGGTGTATCTGGACTTTGCAAAGGCCTTTGACACCGTTCCCCACAAACGCTTACTGTACAAACTAAGGAAGGTATGGACCATAAGGTGAGCACCTGGATAGAGAACTGGCTCCAGGGGAGAGTACAGAGGGTGGGGATTAATGGGGAGTACTCGGATTGGGCGGGTGTGGAAAGTGGGGTCCCCCAGGGTTCTGTCCTGGGACCAATCCTGTTTAATTTATTCATAAATGATCTAGAGGAGGGGATATCTAATACAATCTCAGTATTTGCAGATGATACTAAACTAGGCATGCCAATATCTTCTATGCAGGATGTGGAAACCTTGCAAGCAGACCTGAACAAAATAACGGGGTGGGCAACTACATGGCAGATGAGGTTTAATGTTGAAAAATGTAAAGTAATGCACTTGGGGGCCAGAAACCAGAAAGCAAGCTACTCACTAGGGGGGAACCTCTGGGTGAGTCTAGGATGGAAAAGGACTTGGGGGTACTGGTAGACAACAAGCTTGGCAGTGACATGCAATGCCAAGCTGCCGCAAGCAAAGCCAACAGAATACTGGGATGTATAAAAAAGGGGATTCACTCCAGAAATAAAGAGATTATTCTCCCACTCTACAAGACTCTGGTCCGGCCACATCTGGAGTATGCTGTCCAGTTCTGGGCACCAGTCCTCAGGAAGGATGTGCTGGAACTGGAGAAAGTCCAGAGAAGGGCAACAAAAATAATTAGGGGAATGGAGGACATCAGCTATGAGGAAAGGCTACAAGCACTGAACCTTTTCTCTCTGGAGAAAAGACGATTGAGGGGGGATATGATATCAATGTACAAATACTGTACTGGTGACCCGAGCATAAGGAACAAACTATTCAGAGAAAGGAGATACAATAAGACACGTGGCCACTCACTAAAACTAGAGGAAAGGCGGTTTAACCTTAAAGTGCGTAAGGGGTTCTTCACTGTAAGAGCGGTAAGGATGTGGAATTCTCTTCCACAAGCAGTAGTATCAGCAGGGAGCATTGATAGTTTCAAAAAACTATTAGATGGACACCTTAGAGACCACAGCATACAGGGGTATACAATGTACGGTTAAAAGCACACACGCATCATGGGTTGAACTGGATGGACTGATGTCTTTTTTCAACCTCACTAACTATGTAACTATGTAACTATGAATCCAGTCGACCCCTGACTGCATTTATCACACCTTGGGGTCTGTATGGGTGGATCAGAATACCCTTTGGCCTTAGCTCTGCACCAGCTGAATTTCAACGCAGCATGGAAACCTGTTTAATGGGACTGAGGGATGAGATCTGTCTGCCGTACCTAGATGACAACCTTGTTCACAGCAGATCATTCCAAGAACATGTGGAGCATGCCAGGTTGGTACTGCAGCGATATCAGCAACATGGAGTCAAGTTAAAAGTTAGGAAGTGTGAACTCTTCCGAAACAATTCAGATTCTTGGGCAAGATCGTGTCCAAAGATGGTCATTCCGTGGACCCAGCAGACACTGCGCCTGTGCTGGCATTGAAGAACAACCAGCCAAAGACTGTTGGAGAACTCAGGAAACTACTAGGATTCATTTCCTACTATCGCCATTATGTCCAAAACTTTTCCAGAATTGCAAAACCTCTCTATGAATTACTGTCAGTGGATACAACACCTGCCACATCATCAGCACCAACTAGCCAGTCCAGGAAGAAGAAGCCATCACCAAAGCTAAGAGGTCAACTACCCACTCATCAGTCTATTGTCTGGACGGACCACCACCAGGTAGTGCTGAACCGGCTTATTGAGGTGTTAACTCATCCTCTAGTGATGGGTTACCCTGACTACAGCAAATCCTTTGTTCTACACTGTGATGCCTCGCAAGAAGGACTAGGAGCTGTGCTGTACCAAGAGCAAGAGGAAAAGTTAAAGGTAATTGCTTACGGGTCTAGAACTCTCACACCTGCCGAGAAGAACTATCACATATTTTGTGATCACATATACCCTTGTGAATATTTTTTTACATTTTAGAATGGGGTGCCTCGAGACTGTCCATAATTTTAAAGGGTGCCTTGACATTCTCTATAATTTTAAAGGGTGCCTTGACTGAAAATGGTTGAGAAACACTGCTATAGAGTCACACATGTAGGAGTATATGCAGTAGCAAATTACTGCTCGCTCCCTCCCTCCTTTATGCTGACTAACTAGCTAAACACAATGGGGTTGGTTACTGTGTCACTGTGTACAATATACATATGTCTATTTATTCCCCATGCATTAAAAGGATTGATACAGTTTTGCTTTCATATTTGTCAACTGACTGCCGTTTTAAAGATTATAACCCTATCATTTTACTTCCTGCAGATCTCTCACTATGAAAGCACATCTTTGTTACCATGCATTGCACCATGCATTGCACCGTGGTTTGTTTTGGAGGTACATTAGGGCAGTGTTTCTCAACTTTTTTCCCACTCTAGAGGTTGTAATGGAGTACAATGAAATCCTGTGGCTTTGTGTAACTAAAAGGCAGGTTTCATCAACCCATTGGCCTGTATGCAATTGTAGGGCAATTTTTAGGCATTTTGCCAAGGCACCACTGAAGAAATCTCAAGGCACCCTAGGGTGCCTGGGAACCTTGGTTGAAATAGGCTGCATTAGGTGCCATTCACAATGAATGGCACCACAATGCACCTAATGTTACCGCAACATGATTGGTGTGAATGAGCCTGCATACCATTTTATCACACTGTGTGCGCTCCTATTAAACCCTTGAGATTTTTTTATTTAATATTTTACTGGTTTGGTTATACAGTATATACAATGTTCGAATAACGCAAAATCTAAATGAATACAAATCATGTTTTTCTTCCTCATTTAATTTATCAATAATACTAATAATTTTACCTTGGAGGAGGGGAATGTTAAAACAAATGCACTAAGTAAGCACATAATGAGTTAACAGCATTATTCTTTTACATCTAGAGTTTAATTTGATGAATGACAAATATACTGTAATACATAATTGTTATTTGCCACATTTGTTCTGTTGAAGAACAAGGTATATGGTGGATTCCACCTTTAAGCTAAAACCAATGAGATCACATAGTTGGGTCCCCCAAGGATTCCACTTTGTCTGTGTTTCCTGGAAAATCCATTAAGCACAATAAATGCTGTTTATTCACAAACTTTAATGCTAACAATGAGATCAAAAAAGAAAATGAAAACTCTAAAAGGCTTCTAAAGTTGATTTCTATATTGTAGGTGCAAACCCCTCCCACACATTTTGTAGGGGGTAATCAAAGCTGGTAAATGGAAACAATAGTGTGCAGTATTCAGTGAGGACATTTTTATGAAGCTGTAATGTTCCTACTTGCTTGCTGTTCCATACACAGTATTCATACACAGATTTGTGGATAATCCCCCTAGTGCTGCTTATATATCACTCTCTAAAATTAGCACCCTTGCAGAATGACTGCTGAGACACAGATACGTCTCCTACAGATTGACACATTGTAAGTAGACAGATTTGATTGAAAGAGATGAGTAAAGCAAAGTCACTAAAACCTGGTACACACAATGAGATTATCGTACGATTGGGAAGTGATGTAATGTATTGTATTTTTTTTTCGGACTAAATCTGTACAGATTAAACGAGAATCGTACAATCTGGTATGGTACGAGAAAATTTTTTGTGTTTGTCCCTTTGGATAATTTTGGATGAACTGTTGTGATTGGCTCTTGAAAGCTGTGCACCAATGATCAGATTGCATACTTGAAATTACAGGTGTCCTGAGAGCCGTACATCTGATCAAATCCCGCTGTTAGATGATAAGTAGCAGTCTCAGCCTGGACCCTACCAAGCCATGCCCCCAACACATTTTGCTTTGTCTCAGAAGGTAACCCATGAGTAAATTCTGGGGGCGGAACAAAATGCATTGGGGTGTGGCCTGGCGGGGGTCCAGGCTGAGACTGCTACTTACCATCTAACAGCGGGATTTGATCAGATGTGTGGCTCTTGGGAAACCAGTTATTTCAAGCATCGTCAGGAGCATAGACGAGCTCCCCTCCCAGCCAGCACTCATAGCGGCAGGCACAGAATTTTGTTCCTATACACTACCCGAGCAGGTCACACACATCTCTGGTTCGCAATTTAATTGCATAGTTACACTTGTCCAGCTTGGCCCTATGTAAGTATGCATAAGCAATACCTGTGGGATCCCTGTGAAAACTGAACATCACTGTTCCATTGATGCTGTCGTTTCCTGGATTTTTCCTCAATGAATGCAAGACACTCTCTGATTAGACAAGATGGAGAGGTAGGGTGATAACATCGTGTTCTCTACCTTGCACAGTCTCATTGTGAAAAAATACAAAGCCCTCTGTAAATGACTCCCATGCTGAGCAAATTACCCCCTGTGGTTACTATGGAGCAGGGAAAATCCTAAGGGTTCAGGCGTCACAATCCCAGTAAATTTATGGTGAATTTTGCAGGATTCTGGATTCTTTATAACAAATTGCACTGCAAAGGCTATTGACCTTCAGTTAGCAAGCTTAGAAGGGCCAATATTGTGGTATTTTGTATGTGCAAGCCCTCCAGCTACAAGGAGGGGGGGGGGCACAGGGCAGTCATTGTGTCAGTGTATTAGAAACGGTTGCATCAAAAGTCCATGGAAGGCTGCCAAACTGAATAGGAATAAATGACACTCACTTAAGGCCCTTTCACAATGGTGCGCTTAAAAATGTGGTATACGTTTTTCAAAAACGTATATCGCATTTTTAATGCGTTTTCTGGGTTCCTGTCTCTTAGCGTGCACCTGTGAAACTTGTACATGTGAATCAAATGTACCAAAAATGTACAGTCGGTGTGTTTTCGATGTGTTTCCTATTGAAATCAATAGGAGGTGTGTTTTTTGGTGCACTTTTAACAAGCGCACAAAAATGCAGCATGCAGGACTGTTTAAAACACAGCACAAATACAGTGCAGCAATAAACAATTACATAAGATTTAAAGGGGAATGATTTTCATGTGCTTTTGCGCCCCCTATTTCGGTCTCCCGGTATATGCAGGTTTTCCCCTTGTCATCCTCTGCTGCTGCAGGATGGAATCGGAGCCACCTCTGGTAATGCAGGTCCACATTCAGCCCTGTTTCTTGCTGTTTGTATTGCTGCTTCATTGTTGGAATGCACTGTGTTTTATCTGACTTCCAGCAACTTATGTTACTGGGCTCTTGACTTCCAATCATCACTATCATTAGCCCCACACATATGGCCCATGGACAGTTTACATTCTGGTTACATTCTGGTGCATTATAGCATGAGTGGCAGTGGTTTGGTTTTGTATATATGTAAGGGTTTACAGCTACTTTAAAAACTACTACTACTTTCAAAATATATCACTCACATTTAATGTAAGCCCCTATCACCATAAAAAAATTATAATAATAGAAGTAAGGCCCCGTACACACGGGAAGAATGTCAGGGGGCACTTGCCAGCACAAAAAATACCGGCTGACATTCTACCTGTGTCTATGTCGGTTTCGACCAGCTTCAGTCATGCATGCTGGAAAAACAGCATCTGAGCAACTCCAGATCAGTGCTCTCAGCCAATGGCAGAGAGCACTGATCAGAGTGTTCCGGCGGGGAGGGTCCCCCTGTCAGAACACAACAGCTCAGTGGGGAGATTGGTGGATTAACCTTGCATGCTTAGTACAGCGGCTCCCGAACGGAGCTGTCTTTTTTTTCCCCTGCAACTCATTTTACAGGCATTTGATTTTTTTTTCTGTCTCCAAACGCCCCTCTATGTTAGCCTTAGTGTCCATGCACCCATAGGTGTTTACAGGCATTTGGAGGCAGAAATCAGAACACACCAAAATCCCATTCAATAGAGGAACGTTTTAGCAGCTAAAACATCCAGCCCATATAAATGTGTGTAAATGCACCTAAACACGCCTAAATGCTAGGCACATTTAGCGCTTGAGCGTTCATTCACTTTAATGGCCAGAATAAATTAATATTCTGGGGGTGGTTTTTTAGAGATATAAAAACTAAGATGCATTTGTTGCCATCATCCCTGTAATAATTCAAAAAAGAAGTTTGGTTCCTCAAGCCAAAAGGGAGAAAGTGGGATTTTATAGGCAAAGGTAATTATTATTCATTTTATTAAAAGAATTGCATATAAATGTAAAAAACAAGGAAAAAGAAACAACAAAACAACAACATTGGTTGTATAAGTAATGCATATTACACAATTGACAATTTATGAACCATTTTACTTATTAAATGGTGATTCCTGGTTGTAGAACTTATATACTTATACAACCAATGTTGTTGTTTTGTTGTTTCTTTTTCCTTGTTTTTTACATTTATATGCAATTCTTTTAATAAAATGAATAATAATTACCTTTGCCTATAAAATCCCACTTTCTCCCTTTTGGCTTGAGGAACCAAACTTCTTTTTCGTTTTAAATTAATATTCTGGCCAGTAAAATGAATGAATGCCCCAACACTTCACATGCCTGGACGGATGTAAATATGCCTAAATACTGTAAAGGAATTATAGATATAGATCGATTCCATTAAACTGTGATTAAGGTAGTATACATCTAATATTACATCTAATAGTTGACCAAGCTAGAGGCCTTTCATCTACCTTTAACTTATATGTGTTTCTTAAAGATATCTTTGCAAAGAGCAAAATGACTATATCTTGTGACTTGTCTATGTGACCCATTTTGTATAGGCTATTCATAAGGTAATTTGTATAGTTGAGTCATCATAAATAGCTCATTCAGATAATGATTGTGATATGGCCAATGCATGACTTATGTAACTTAATGATTTTATGACTTGAAGAAGGCTATTGTTCTACATTGCTTAAGTAACCCACCACTTACAAAATAAAGCTTCCGTATGGTACAGTCACTTTGAGTTGCATCTACTGACCTAGATATCACAAGAGCCACCGGATAACCTCTCATGACAACACATTTATAAAAACCTGGTTTATGCACATTTTTAACTCTTCTACTGCCAGGTTCACCAGATGAGAACAAAGGAAAAAAATAAGAAAACTAATGCAGTCACCACATCTAATGATTGTTAAGCTGCAATATAATACATTTTGGGTTTTGGGTTTAAACAGCTGCTTTCTGTTGCTTCAACATATGTGTACTCCTTGCACATAAATATTGTACATTTATTTGCAAATTAGGATACTTTTAATCAAGCCTATGGAATATAATAATTGTCCCTATACAATCTGAGATTTTTTTTTTTTTTTCAAGCATATACCATCATCAGTTGATATCCTCACATGCTTTGTACCTATACAAATTCCAATTGCAGCCATTTGAATTTTACCATCTTTTTGTCCTATCCGATATCTTGCAATTTATTACTCTAGTGCACAGGTGTCAAACACAAGGCCCGCAGGCCAAATCAGGCCCTCAAGGCCATTTCATGTGGCCCTTGCACCTCTCCTGCAGCTGCAGGAGAGCTCCAGCCCTCTTCTGGTCCTCCTCCAGACCCTGTACTTTTTGCTTTTCAGCAATGCCTACAGCTTCTTCCCAGCAGCAGCACAAGATAAGGGGGTGCACGTGATGTAAGGGAGGGTGGAGGACTCAATTTCTGATGGTGGGGAGGTTCTTGACATCTTATGTAAGGGTAGGGGATGCTCTGGACATCTAGTCTTACCGGCCCTTTTGTGGGCAATAATAATGCTGATGCGGCCCGTGATTAAATTGAGGTTGACACACCTGCTCTAGTGAATCAGCAGTTTGACTGGTGCTTATAATTATTAAGTGATTGACTTTATAAGTTATTGAGCTACCATAATTAACAACCAATGATGTAGAGATAATTAAGCATCTTTAGGTATATTTTAACAATATCTTTATATGCCGACAAAATTTGCACACAATACATGCTGCTTTTCTACAGTATAAAGGTTCTTCAGATATGTTTTCAATATAATCCTGTGACTTTATATTATTGAGAAATATATTTTACTATGCAAATTTTATAAATTATTAAATGATGGGGGGCTGTGTAGGTTTGGTGTGAACTGCATGAACTACTAACCTGTTTTATCCTAAAGTTTTCTCTCAGATTATGATTTATTTATAGGAGTGATCCAAAAAAGTTGTTTTAATACCTTTAGATGTATGACTTTACAGTGGGGAAAACACTATTTGATCCCCTGCAGATTTTGTAAGTTTGCCCACTTACAAAGAAATTAATGGTCTATAATTTTTATCATAGGTGTATTTTTAATGATAGAGACAGAATATCAACCAGAAAATCAAGAAAAAGCCCATGATACAAACATTATAAATTGAATTGCGGTTCAGTCAGTAAAAACTGGATTTTTGACTTACCGTAAAATCCTTTTCTCTGAAGTTCATTGACAGACGCAGCTCCATATTCTTCTTAACCATTGGGTTATGCTGCCCCCTACAGGAGTAGGACACAAGGCCGGAAAAATCTTTACCACGCCTATGGGGCAGTCCCTGGGAGTATAAACCCACTCACTCTGCTATAGGCATTCAGTTTTGTTGCAAGCAGTGTCAGAAGAAAATAACCCCAACCCAAATCATACAGTGGGGATCGAAAGTTTGGGCACCCCAGGTATAAATTTGTATTAATGTGCATAAAGAAGCCAAGGAAAGATGGAAAAATCTCCAAAAGGCATCAAATTACAGATTAGACATTCATATAATATGTCAACAAAAGTTAGATTTTATTTCCATCAATGACACTTTCAAAATTACAGAAAACAAAAAAATTACATCTGCAAAAGATTGGGCACCCTGCAGAATTTATAGCATGCACTGCCCCCTTTGCAAGGCTGAGACCTGCCAGTGTCATGGATTGTTCTCAATCACAGTCTGGGAAGACCAGGTGATGTCAATCTCAAAGGTTTTACATGCTGTGACAGGAAGTCAGGTAAATCTGGGAATGTAGTCACTGAGAGGAGACACATTCCCACCTGCTTTGAAAAGTTCACTGATACTATAGGGTGTTGGCTGCAAAAAGAGCCAGCAGGAAGTTGAAAACCATTCAGCTGTTCAGAATGAGGAGATCAAGGCCTCTATAATTTGTCCAGAGAAAATCTATTGAGTGCTGCCTCCTGTCGCTGTGTGAGCTGGGAAGAGGAGGACAGACATACGTGTACCTCCCGACGCCGTGTGGGCATGGGAGAAGGACTGCTGCCGCCTGTCGCCGTGTGGGCTGGGAGAGGGGGACAGTCGGATGTGTGCCTCCCGACAAGCTGGTGAGCATGGGAGAAGACCCCCTACAGCGATGTGAAGCTAAGGAGGGTAACCACGAGTGAAGACGTCTCAAAGGTGAGAAGACAAAGTGTTCCATGTGAAGAGTGTGAAGAGTAAAGGATCCTGTTATAAATGAACATGTGCTGTGTGAAAGAAAACAAAGGGACATGTTCAATGGACAATGTTTGTGCTGTGTGAAAAGCAAACAAATGGACATTTGAGTGTCTGCTGTAGGATCAGCAGTGTCGGCCCAACAGTAGGTTGGGAAGACTTCTTAGGTAGGTTCCAGCGTGAGAAGGTAGCCGCCCACAGAGGCAAGGATTTATTTTGTCTTTTATTTTATTTTGGCTGTTTTGACGCTTGCAATTATGTGAAGTAAATTGCATGAATAAATCAGTCTTGTTTTCAACCTCTGCTCGGCTATCTCTCTGTGAAAACGCACCCCCAAAGGGGTCACCCATACGCCTACCACCGAGCTAATCCCTCACATATGGTGGAGGTATGCAGTGGGCATAAGCAGAGATCCCTGCAAGGAAGTGCAAATGTTTGATGAACTTTATCTGGTGCATGAGATTGCACAATCTATGTGTGCAGGAGAGAAGATCCTGACAGAAAAAAAAAAAAAGTGTTTTAAAGAGACAGCGGTCTCAAAATTATTTGATGAACTTTGTTGTGTCTGGTGCAAGTGACTGCACAAACTGTGTGTGCAGGAAAAGAGATCTTGCAAGAGAGAGAGAAAAACTACATGTGTTAAAGAGACAGTGGTCTGAAAATTTTTTGCTGGACTGTGAAAAATTTGTTTGTGGAGTTATTGAAGATGGGGCGTTCAAAACGCCTGAAGAATGCAAAGATAGATGAAATGAGAGACCGGATTCTATGGATGGAGGGGATGTTGCCGTCTGAACCAGCCCCATCCATGCCTAAAGAGAGTCTACTAAAGAGGAAGGTTGTTGTCCCTAGCAACACTGATGAAACCGCTATGGAGACGCAGTGTGCTCAGATGAAAAGTAAACTCAAAATGGAGGAGATGTTGAAACATCTGATTATATCAAATGCAGCTCAACAGCAAGCAAATGCAGCTCAACAGCAGGCAAATGCGGATTTTCAGCAGAGCTTTGCAGCTCAACAAAAGGCTCATCAAGAGAGCATGGCAGGCTGGAAACAGAGACGCCAGCAGCCAATGGAGGCCATCGGTTTGGAGGAAACCGAGTATGTGTGCAGGGCTGAGTTGGATGCCTTGCAACGGAAAATGGAAGAAAAGGAACAAGCCTTGGAATTGCTTAAAATGGAGCATAGAAACTTGCAGGAAATGAATGAACTACTCAAGTCTCATGTGTTACAGTGGGAAGAATCCACTGCTCTTCTTTTGGTCGAGTTGCAAAAACGCAGAGAGACTATAATGGAGAAAGATACCATCCTCATGGAAAAGGAAAGTGAAATTCAGACTTTGCAGAAGCAAAGTATGGCTGATATGTTGGAGTTGCGTAATCAGCTGGAAAAAAGTCTTCAGTCTTTGGGAGCTACAAAAATAGACCTGCAGGAGTCGCAGGAACAGAATGTCGCTCTGAAAACGACATTGTCTCTCAGCGACAACGAGAAAAGTGAAAGAGAGGCTAAATTACTGAGTACTGTGTATGAGCTCACTACTTTGAGCAATGTGGTAAATGAATGGCGTGCGGACTGTGAAAGTTGGAAAGGGGAAGCCCAACGGGTCCAGCAGCAGTTAAAGGAGAAAGAAGCCTGTGTGGCAGAATTACATTCTTATTCCCAGATGCTAGCCAATGAGGTGAAGGCTCTTATGCAGGGAAAAGAAGATTGTGAACATAAGAGGGAAAAAGTAGAGGCACAGCTTCTGGAATCGCAAGTCAAGGTGTCAGAAGGTGACCGATTGTGTGCTAAGCTGTCAGAGAAGGCAAACCGACTGCAGGTTGAGTTGGACAATGTTACAAATCAGCTTTCTCAAGCAGACAGCAAATCTAGAGAAATTGCGGAAGATTTTTCTATCTTGGAATCGCAGCTGCAAGACACGCAGGAACTCTTACAGGAAGAGAGGTGTCAAAGGCTGAGTTTTAGCACAAAGCTCAAAAAAATGGAAGATGAGAAAAATGGCTTCCTGGAACAATTAAAAGAGGAGGCGGAAGCAAAGAAAAACCTATCAGAGCAAGTCGCAACATTGCAAGCTCAGATAGCGGATATGAAAAAACGCATGGAAGAAAGCGTTGGTTCATTACAGTGTGTTGAAGATGTGAAAAAGAAGTTTGATCAGATGCTTGGTGAAGAGAAGACTGTGTCTGCAAAATATGCAGAAGAACGCGCACGTGCAGAAACGGAGGTGCGTGATAACGAGAGCAAAGCCCTGTTCTTGGCTCGCTCTTTGGAGGAAGCTCTAGAGTGTAAGGCTGAACTAGAAAGTGTTAAACAGCTGCGTACAGAAATGGAAGAATTGGTCAGCTCCAAGGATGATGTTGTGAAAAGCGTTCAGGAGCTAGAAAAGTCTAAGCGAGCCTTAGAACAGCAAGTAGAAGAGATGAAGATTCCGTTGCAGGAACTGGAAGAGGAATTCCAGGCAACAGAGGATCTGTCCCAAAGAGGGGATAGTGTGCCTGATGCAGTTTTTAAAAGGATCAGTGTTTTGGGGTCTGTCCTGAGTGAGCCTCAGAAATGTGATGACACGTGGCTTGAATCACCCCTTTGGAATAAACCGTTCCTTCAAAAACTTCAAGCATTGGAAAATGTATCATTAGAGCTTCAGCAAACAAAAGAGTTGTGTAAGAAATGTGATGATTTCTCAGTTCAGGCTGAAAACCTAGTGGAGAAAACTAAAGCGGAGAAAACTAAAGCAAGTGATATAAATCTGGGAGAAAAAAGCAAACGCCACCTAGTGGAGAAAACTAAGGCTGTTGGTGAAAACGTGAAGCAAATGAATAAGTGCCTTTCAGGGAGTGTTTCCAAAATGGAACTGGTGAAAGACGGGTGGCAGAAGTTTGATCGTGATCTTGAGATACATTCCATGTGGAATTCAGATAGAGAAAAGGAACTAGGTGACCTTGAGCGGTCAAATAGTTCAGCAGAAAGTGCATTGAAGAAACCTGTAAAAGAATGTGTTGCAGTTCCATGCTTCTTCACTGATGCAGAGAGGAGGTCTATAATGGATACCACCCAGATCGCTGGGTTCAACTGTGTTGTTGCCTTTAACCCCTATGTTGGTGGAAGGAAAGTTGATGATGTTCTGGTTGGCTACTTCTGTGAAGAGTTTGGCAAGAAATATAAACTGAATATCAAATCAAATAGTAGGCCTTTACTGCGACTCGCTCAGGAGGGCGAAAAGTTTAAGAAGTTGATGAGTGCAAATGCTTCAGATCTGCCTATGAATATGAAATGTTTGAATGATATTGATATCTCTGGGAAAAGGAACAGGGGTCACTTTGAAGAAATGTGTGACAGCCTGTTGTCTCAATTGGAAAATCCTCTGCACAGCATCTTAGAGCAAGCAAAGCTCAAGAAGGAAGATCATTCCCTTTTACAACAAAAAGTCAATGATTGTGTACAGCTGTATGGAGAGGCAACTCAAGTCACAGAGGGATGTCAAGAGTCCCTACTTGGAACAAAGCTTAGTGAAGCAAAGGTTCTCAAAGTTTTGTGGAAAACATTTATGGATTGCAGAGAGAGGCGTCTTAAGAATGTTGAAGACATTAAGACTAGCCCAATTGAGTTGCCTATGGATCACGGTCCTCCATGGTGGATTGGACAGACGGTTATGAGGGACAAGCTGTCTGACATTTATGAGAAAGCTGTCAATGAAGATGACAGAAACGAGAAGGAGCAAAATTATGCCAAAAATGCAGTTGAAGAATGTGTATATGAGATGAGAGACAAACTGTGTGGCATTTATGAGAAATCTGTCAGTGAAGATGACAGAAACAGTTTCATCCGGAAGCTTGAGGATAATAGGAGGCTTATCAGTGAGTCAGCAGTGCCTGACACATGCGTGCCTGGAAATATGTGTCCCAACCCTAGGGTTGAAACAAGAGGGGGGGGTATGTGACAGGAAGTCAGGTAAATCTGGGAATGTAGTCACTGAGAGGAGACACATTCCCACCTGCTTTGAAAAGTTCACTGATACTATAGGGTGTTGGCTGCAAAAAGAGCCAGCAGGAAGTTGAAAACCATTCAGCTGTTCAGAATGAGGAGATCAAGGCCTCTATAATTTGTCCAGAGAAAATCTATTGAGTGCTGCCTCCTGTCGCTGTGTGAGCTGGGAAGAGGAGGACAGACATACGTGTACCTCCCGACGCCGTGTGGGCATGGGAGAAGGACTGCTGCCGCCTGTCGCCGTGTGGGCTGGGAGAGGGGGACAGTCGGATGTGTGCCTCCCGACAAGCTGGTGAGCATGGGAGAAGACCCCCTACAGCGATGTGAAGCTAAGGAGGGTAACCACGAGTGAAGACGTCTCAAAGGTGAGAAGACAAAGTGTTCCATGTGAAGAGTGTGAAGAGTAAAGGATCCTGTTATAAATGAACATGTGCTGTGTGAAAGAAAACAAAGGGACATGTTCAATGGACAATGTTTGTGCTGTGTGAAAAGCAAACAAATGGACATTTGAGTGTCTGCTGTAGGATCAGCAGTGTCGGCCCAACAGTAGGTTGGGAAGACTTCTTAGGTAGGTTCCAGCGTGAGAAGGTAGCCGCCCACAGAGGCAAGGATTTATTTTGTCTTTTATTTTATTTTGGCTGTTTTGACGCTTGCAATTATGTGAAGTAAATTGCATGAATAAATCAGTCTTGTTTTCAACCTCTGCTCGGCTATCTCTCTGTGAAAACGCACCCCCAAAGGGGTCACCCATACGCCTACCACCGAGCTAATCCCTCACAATGCCCAGACTCATCTGACCTTGCCCCAACAATCAGCACCATGGGATCTTCTAAGCAGTTGTCTAGAAAACTGAAACTGAAAATAGTTGATGCTCACAAAGCTGGAGAAGGCTATAAGAAGATAGCAAAGCGTTTTTAGATGTCAATATCCTCTGTTCGGAATGTAATTAAGAAATGGCAGTCATCAGGAACAGTGGAAGTTAAAGCAAGATCTGGAAAATCAAGAAAAATATCAGACAGAACAGCTCGCAGGATTGTGAGAAAAACAATTCAAAACCCACGTTGACTGCACAATCCCTCCAGAAAGATCTGGCAGACACTGGAGTTGTGGTACATTATTCCACTATAAAGAGATACTTGTACAAATATGGTCTTCATGGAAGAGTCATCAGAAGAAAACCTCTTCTACTTCCTCACCACAAAAATCAGTGTTTGAACTTTGTAAATGAACATATAGACAAGCCTGATGCATTTTGGAAACAAGTTCTGTGGACCAATGAGGTTAAAATTTAACTTGTTGGCCGGAATGAGCAAAGGTACGTTTGGAGAAGAAGGGACACAGAATTTAATGAAAAGAACCTCTGTCCAACTGTTAAGCATGGGGGTGGATCAATCATGCTTTGGGGTTGTATTGCAGCCAGTGGCACAGGGAACAAATCACGAGTATAAGAAAAAATGGATTCAATAAAATTTCAGCAAATTTTGGATGGTAACTTGATGCCATCTGTGAAAAAGCTGCAGTTAAAGAGAGAATGGCTTCTACAAATGGATAATGATCCTAAACACACCTCGAAATCCACGGGGGATTACATCAAGAGGCGTAAACTGAAGGTTTTGCCATGGCCTTCACAATCTCCTGGCCTCAACATAATTGAAAATCTATGGATAGACCTTAAAAGAGCAGTGCGTGACAGACAGCCCAGAAATCTCAAAGAACTGGAAGACTTTTGTAAGGAAGAATGGGCAAAGATACCTCAAATTAGAATTGAAAGACTCTTGGCTGGCTACAAAAAGCGTTTACAAGCTGTGATACTTGCCAAAGGGGGCAGTACAAGATATTAACTCTGCAGGGTGCCCAAACTTTGGAAGACGCCATTTTTTTGTTTTCTGTTATTTTGAAAGTGTATATGATGGAAATAAAATCTAACTTTTGTTGATATATTATAAGAATGTCTTATCTGTAATTTGATGCCTTTTGGAGATTTTTCTATCTTTCCATGGCTTCTTAATGGACATTAATACACATTTTTACCTGGGGTGCCCAAATTTTCGATCCCCACTGTATATAGAGGTGCGGTGCTGCGTCTGTCAATGAATTTCAGAGAAAGGGATTTTACGGTAAGTCAAAAATCCAGTTTTCTCTATCGCTCATTGACAGACGCAGCTCTATATTCTTCTTAACCATTGGGACGTCCCAAAGCAGTATTAATATGAGGGGTAGGAAAACAACTCAGAAAAGAACCTAATTCCCAGAGGCTAAACTTAGCCAACCAGGTAACATGGAGCTCAACCAGGAACAACTGGAGCTCACCTAGAAACAACATACACCCTCAAAGAGAATAAATTATCTTTTAAAAAGCAGCCTGCAAAACCTTGCAGCCAAAACAAGCATCCGAAGATGCCAACACATCTACCTTGTAGAATTTTGTGAATGTGTGCACAGACGACCAAGTTGCCGCCTTGCAAACTTGTATCACTGACGCCTGATGGCGAAAAGCCAAGAGGCACTCAGCGCCCTAGTAGAATGCGCCTTCACAGGGAAAGGAGGAACCTGACCCTAAATGAATACGCTTGAACCACCGTCTGCCTGAACCATCTGGATATGGTCACAGCAGACGCAGCCAGTCCTTTCCGAGGCCTGGCCGTGAGGACAAAAAGCGAGTCTGAGTTTCTGAAAGACTCAGTAGCCGCCAGGTAAACCCTGATTACCCTAACCACATCCAAGGAATGCATGGAAAATTCTTTAGGATGCTTGGGCTAAGGACATAATGAAGGCAGCAAAATGTCTTCATTAGGAAGAAATGACTGATAAGGATGAAGTACCACCTTGTCTCTGTGGACCACCAGATAAGGTGAGCGGCAGGATAGCGCTGCCAATTCCGACACTCTGCTTGCAGAGGTAATAGCCACTAAAAAGACTACCTTCTGTGACAGTGTAAGTAGAGGAATCTCCCTAATGTTTTCAAAAGGAGGTTTCTGAAGAACTGACAGTACCAGGTTAAGATCCCACGGACGTGATGGGGACCGTATCGGGGGAGCCATGTGGCGAACACCCTGAATAAAAGTGCGAATCAAAGACTATATGGCTAAAAGGGTGTTGATAAAACACTACTAGAGCCGACACCTGGCCTTTGATAGTACCCAAGGCCAACTGCTGCTCAACCCCTCTTTTGAGGAAAGTCAATATCCGAACAACTGAAAATAAGCGCGGATGCACCTTATTGGATTTACATCATGTAATGTACAATTTCCATGTATGATGATAAATCTTCCGAGAGGTAGATTTTCTGGCCTTTAACAGTGTGGAAATCACAGAGTCAGAAAGACACCTGTCCTTCAATACCTGGCTTTTAACAGCCACGCCGTTAAGGCCAGCAACTGTAAAGCAGTACGGAAGATTGGTTCTTGAGACAGCAGATCTTCCCTGAGATGAAGTCTCCAAGGAGCATCAGCAACCAATCCCCCCCAATTCGGCGTACCAAGAACAGTGAGGCCAGTCTGTAGCCACTAGAATGACTTGAATCCCTTCCACCTCTATTCTGCGCAGAAGCCTTGGCAGCAGTTTTAGTGGGGGAAACGCATAGATCAGCCGATCCTGTCTCCCAAGGAGCCCCTAGTGCTTCTGTAGCGTCAGCCAGGGGATCCCGAGAATGGGCTACAAACCTCTGTACCTTCATGTTGAGCTGAGAGGCCAACAGATCCACGTCGGGAGTTCCCCACCTAACACACAGCAGGTGAAACACCTCCGGGTGAAGGGACCATTCTCCCTGATCCAACACCTGACGACTTAGGTATTCCGCCTGCCAATTCTCCACTCTGGGAATATGCTCGGCCATCAAGGGCTGAATGGGAGTCTGATTTTATAAAGGATATCATCCAGGTACCTCAGTAACGCAATCCCCCGCTGTCGCAGTATTGTCAATACCAGAGCCAAACTTTGGTGAAGACCCTAAGAGCGGAGGCGAGACCAAAGGGGAACGTCACAAATTGATAATGCACCTCGTCCACAGCGAAGCAAAGGAAATGCTGGTGTCCAGGGTAAATAGGGATGTGAAGGTAGTCGTCCTTGATATCGATAGAGGCCAAAAGGTCTCCTTGGTGTGCCTTCTGTACCCGCACAAACTTCTGTACCCGCACAAAGCGGTTCAGAGCCTTCAGGTCCAAGACAGGATGCACTTACCTTCTTTTCTGGGCACAGTGAACATATTTGAGTAAAACCCCTGAAAGCGTTCCCAAGAGGGAACTGGCCTAATCACCCCTTGCAACAGTAAATCTTGTACTGTCTCTTGTAGATCTCTTAACCAGTCTGCAGATAGGCGTAGATCGACGGTCGAAACCTGAATCAGTTTGTGGACCCATTCTTCTTGAAACAAGAAGGTCCATGGTTCCATAAAGAAACAAAGACGTCCCCCACCCCAGTTACTGGTGAGGGCACCACTTCATGCAGAAAAGGGCTTAACCGCAGAACTGGAGGAGACTCCTCCACCGGAATCACAGTGGATTTGTTCAGTCTGGAGACTGGGTGGTCCCCCTTCGGTGGAATGGTACATTTTTTGATCACAGCGTTCGCAAAGGGATAGCATCTTGAGAAATGCTTCGGCACCACTAACATGTGTTTAGGGCCCCCACTGTTCAGTGACAATTTTATCAAAAAGTTCCAGACAAGGGAAAGCCTTGACCAACTTCAGGGTTTAGCAGGTGCCAAAAAACACCTGCGTCCCTGACGCTGTAGAATCATCTGCCATTTTTAGAGTTTCCTGTACTGACACTATAAGTGCCTCCACCAGAGCTTTTTTCCCGTGCGGCTGCAGATGAGGATATATCATCCTCACCATCCAGATCAGAGTGCGATGACGCTGACCCCTCAGGGTTACTCACGTCTGTGGCGGCCATATCAACTTCAGAATCCGAGGATACAGATGAGGCAAGTGAGGGCAGTGGGTCCTTTTTACTAGTCCTTTTTTTAGGACCATATCATCTTTTGACACCAGGGTTTCAAAAACCACCATTAAGGCAGACAAGGGTTGCGACCCAAAGGTCACGCAACACCATAGATTGGATCAGTAGGTGATACTTGCTCCTGGGACTCCATGTTGACCCGGGGACAGCGCAGTGTCACTTTAAGAATACTGCAAAAAACGGCCCACACCGCTGCACCAGAGATACTACAAGTCCCAGCACACTAAGCTGCAATATAGCAGAATGAGGGAGCAACCTACAGGGACCCCAATAGACTCATCACCGCCCAATATTAGGGAAAGCAGAGCCGGTCTGAAGTATTCAGAAAAAGATCCTCACAGGAAGAGGAAGTACCTGGGGCAGCACCAGAGTTAAAGCCTTGCCACTCACTGCTATACAGCGTTCTCGGGCTCCAAGAAAATGGCCGCCCAATGCATTTCAATGGGGAGACCACAACAACAGGGAGGGGCCCATGTCCACCCCGAGACCACAAGAGATATGGGGGGACACTACTCACCATACCAACGATATTCGGGTGGGCACCATTCCGGACAGACCACCTCTCCACCTGGGGTGGGGATGCTGACGGCCAAGGGATACACTGCGACTCAAGCCAAACCAGGTCGTGTGCATCCCGGTGAGGTGTTTCACTTGCGAGCCAACCCTCATCCAGTGGGGCTATGTCATGGAGAGACCTAGCGCAGAGCTGCGACCTGCACACACTCGCTGGCCAGACTGGGAGACCATAAGGATCTAGAATATCCAGTCCGACGCCCAGTTGGGCTGTTGATTGTAGTTCTCTCAGGAATATAACTAGCTCAAAAAAAATTTAGACAAAAGGTTCCCTATTTACATAAAAAACATGCTAGGACCGAAATCCCAGTAAGGAACTAGGTCCTTACTCCTGACTAGGCAGAAAAAAACTGAATGCCAATAGAAGAGTGAGTGGGTGTATACCCCTAGGACTGCCCCATAGGCGTAGTTTAGATTTTTCCTGCCTTTAGTCCTACTCCTGTAGGGGGCAGCATAACTCAATGGTTAAGAAGAATTTGAAGCTGCGTCTGTCTATGAACAATAGAGAAATAAGTATTTGATTCCCTACCAACCAACAATAATTCTGGCTCCCACAGACTGGCTACAGTATGTGCTCATGTGGTACACAGATAAGTCCTGTCAATTTAAGAAGGTGCTCCTAACGACAACTCGTTATGTGTTAAAAAAAAAAAAAAAAGACACCTGTCCACAAAATCTCTTTCTTCCAGTCAAACCTCACCATCATGGCAAGATTAAAGAGCTGTCAAAGGACGTCAGGGACAAGATTGTAGACCTGCACAAGGCTGGAATCAGCAAAAAGCTAGGTGAGAAGGAGACAACTGTTAAGGCGATTTTTGGCAAATGGAATAAATACCAAATAACCATCAATTGCCCTCGATCCGGAGCTCCATACAAGATTTCTCCTCATGGAGTAAGGATGATCATGTGAAAAATTAGGGATCAGCCCAGAACTAGGAGGAGCTTGTGAATGATCTCAAGGCAGTTGGGACCACAGGTACGAAACTAACTATTGGTAACATAATACAGCGCTATGGATTGAAATCCTGCAGGGCCCGTAAGGTCCCCCTCCTCAAGAATGCACATGTGCAAGCCCTTCTGAAGTTTGCCAGTGAACATCTAAATAATTCAGAGAAGGATTGGGAGCTCTTTGTTATTAACTGGACTTGCCGTGTCTTACTATCACCCTTAGAACAGCATCCCTACAGTTAAGCGAGGAGGTAGAAACATTATGCTTTGGGAATGTTTCTCTGCTAGAGGTACAGGCCGACGTTGCAGCATTGAGGGACCAATGGATGGGGCCATGAATTGTAAAATCTTGGATGAGAACCTGCTTCCCCCAGCCAGAACACTGAAGATGGGTCATGGATGGGTATTCCAGCATAACAATGACCCAAAACAACAGAGGCAACTGAGGAGTGGCTCAAAAAGAAGCACAATAAGGTCATGGAGTGGCTCAGCCAGTCTCCAGACCTTAATCCTATAAAAAATTAAGGAGGGAGCTGAAACTCTGAGTTGCCAAGCGACAGCCAAGAAACCTTAAGGATTTAGAGATGATTTGTAGAGAAAAGAGGACCAAAATCCTTCCTGAGATGTGTGCAATCCTGGTAACAAACTACAAGAAACGTTTCACCACCAAGTACTTAGCCAAATTTTGCTTGGGGATCAAATACTTACTTTACTCACTGAACTGCAACTCAATTAATAACATTTGTATCATGTGTTTTTCTAGATTTTTGGTTGATATTCCTTCTTCATCATTTAAAATATACCTATGATAAAAAATTATAGACCCTTCATTTTTTTGTAAGTAGGCAAACTTACAAACTCCACAGGGGATCAAATAATTATTTCCCCACTGTAATAGCCTTTTTGAATGAGTCCCTACAAATAATAAATATTCAAATTCCAAGCTGGTTATTTTCATTATATTACACCTCTACGTTTGACAAAGAATCTATAAATGACCTTTCCAAGAGGCACAATTATTGAATATTCATTTCATGGAATACATTATTTGGAATCAAGCTGCTTAAAGCACAAACTAACCTTTACACAGTCTCTCCCTGTAATATATGTGTTTTTCTTTGCTTATCTGTTTTTATCATCCTTCATACTGTCATGTCCTACTGACCGCAAACACTTTTTCAGGTTTTACCATGCCATAAATAATCTGTGCATTCATTAATACCATAGTAATAATTTACGTGAAGTGTAGCTCACAGTAGCTGTGGAGGAGAAACAGACCACTTATGATCATCTGACATCCTAATATGTAGGCCTCATGCACACAGGGTGTTTTGCAAACTTCTCCTAGAAGCAACATTTTGGCAGGAAAAAATGTTTGGGTGTTCATTCATTTCATTTGCCAAAATAATAATTAATTCTGGTCATTGCAATGAATTAACACTTAAGCACTAAACGTGCCTAGCATTAAGCAGTTAGAAGTGTCAAGAGTTTTTTTTCTGCCAAACCTCTGCAAGCACTGGCAATGGGCTTTTTTTCCTGCCTCTGAACACTACTGCCTGGACAAATAGGGGTTGATTTACCATACTATAAATGGAGAATGCAACATCTGGTGCAGCTGTGCATGGTAGCCAATCAGCTTGTAACGTAAGCTTGTTAAATTAAGCTTTGAAAATAAAACCGGAAGCTGATTGGTTTCCTTGCAGAGCTGCATCAGATTTTACACTCTTCAGTTTTAGTAAATCAACCTAAGGCCCCTTTCACACATAGGAGTCTGTCAACTCAGTTTTTCTCAGCGGGGGATCGATCCACCGATACCCCGCTGAGCAGGCGGATGGCAGCTGGGTCTCCGCGCTGTGTGCTGTCAGGTCCTCGCTGTTCTCTATGGGGGAATCGGATGAGAACGGACCGTCTGTCCGTTCTCATCCGATCCCATCCGATCCGCTGGATGGATGGAAAATAGGGTTTCCATCCGTCCAGATTTGACGGATCGGATGTCAGCGGACATGTCTCCACTGACATCCGATGCATGGGGCATCCGTTCAGATCCACCTGAAAAACGGACAGGTGGATCTGAACGGTCCGCCTGTGTGAAAGGGGCCTAATAGGTTAACATGCAGGGGCATTTAGAGGCAGGGGAAAAAAAACACCAGGCGCCCCTAGGAGCAGCTGAAAAAAAGTCCAGTGTGCTGTCTTGTTATCCATTGAAGAGAAAATCTATCAAAACTCGTTTCTAACTCAAATATATGCGGAAGGTGCACTTGATGTTAAGATCTATATTGCGCAGTTCCTCTGTAATCCGAGCACTGGTTTAAATGATAGTACTCTATACATTGTGAGTAGGAATTTTTGGAGGTCACCCCATTCCTCCCTTATAAGTCTCCCTTTAATGTCTGTAGTCGTTTCTCATACCTAGGGACCTCCAGGCTTCTTTTTAGCTTTGTCACCCTTCTCTGCACTCTCTCCAGTTCCAGCACATCCTTCCTGAGGACTGGTGAATACAGAATCTACAAAAATAATTTGCAAGGGGTAAATCTAAAATTTTACAGTGAAGAGGTTATAGTTCGGAGACATGGTAAAAGCCTGCTTAATCTACTTTTAAAATGGTTCTTTGTGAACAAATTCATGATCAATGAATACATGGGAAGCTCCGACCAAAAAAATTTGAAAAATACTATGCCTAGGGCCCTAGTCAACAAACCCAATGGCCTAATTAAAGCAGGCATAATTTGCTACTGCTTAATGGAACATAAATGTAAAAAAAAAAAATGCGGACAGGTAGGTTTTTATGACAGTAGGGACAAGACTCTATAAATGCTTCTTTTAACATGTCAGCGTTGATGTACACGGAGTTTCGTATGCGCAGTTCAGTGTACATGTACGCCACACGTGTGCCATGACAACGCGATTCCCATGCACACATGTGAGAATTATGTCATTGAGGAGCAGCCATTCAAGCGACCAAACAGACTGAACCTAAAAACCAGGAGAAGATGGAAGTGTCCATGACCAATGTGAGTGCTGACAGTGCTATGCTGGAGGGCATCATTTTACAGGTAAGACTGCCATAATGTGTTAACATGTTAACCATACTAGCACATTATGGCTAAATATGTGAAGCGTACTGGCACATTATGGCTAAATATGTGAAGCATACTAGCACATTATGGCTAAATATGTGAAGCATACTAGCACATTATGGCTAAATATGTGAAGCATACTTGCACATTATGGCTAACTGTTTTGGTGGGTCATTTAATAAAAAAATAAGTTGAGTTTAATTTCATCCTTATTTCAGTTATTCATGAAAGAAAAATCCCCAATGTAATTTTAAATAATATGGTGTATCTTTATATCACCCACCTCTGATTACTCAAACATCAAAATTCATACTGGGAGAGATAAGTGCAGGCTCAGTAGCCAATATTCCTTTGCTACACAGTACACAGGCAGCTGGCCGATATGGGGGCAGAGCATAGGGATAACCTTATCATTGTGTTGCTTTGCTTTCACTATGAAATTACAGACTTAGGTGGTCCCTGACCAAGCTGCTAAAACCTAATAAACGGAATGACAGATTTTCTTTTGACAAGTGAAAGTTTACACACATGCTTTGAATGTGAATTTAGCTTTCTGGTTAGTAAGGATGAGTTTAAAGTTCAGTCTGGCACACTATTCCCAACCCACACGTTCCTGTAGAAGTGGCTGTATGTATGAGTGGGCGCCAAAGTGACCACAAGGCTTTATATCGCTGAAAAAAAATTTGGACCCAGTTTTGGAGACCCATGTTGTGCTGGTGACATTTCTCGCACTAAAGCCCCGTACACACGTAGCGATCGTCAGCCGAACGATTGGCCGTCGTTTGTCCAGGGCTGTCCTGTCGGCTGAAAAGTGCAAAAGACTGCACACGAATTTTGTCGGCCAACAACAGCCGACTGCAGAAGTGATGTCATGTGATGGTTAACTTTCCATGTCTTTTTTCTTTTCTGAGCATGCCCAGTCTTGCAAATCTGCTGTCTGTCGGCCGAAATCTGCACTGACTGGCGAACAATCGGCCGTTCTGGTGTTGGCCTACAAAAATTTTAATGCCTGCACGACAGATTCTGTTCGGCCGAAAATGCGCTGTCGGCTGTCGGAAGAATCATACTAACAAGCCTACAATCGCCCGATCGGTCGGCGGCCGAATATTTGCGGCCGACAATTGGTACGTGTGTACGGGGCTTTAGATTCGGTCTAAACATAAGTTCAGAACAAACCAGGCTGTTCGGGATCTCAGACCAATGCCCAAATATTTACATGTTCAGGGAAGCCTAATGTCCTGTATAAATGCACTGCCTTTTTTAAGAATTCCCCCCAGGTCTGGCCTGCTACGGGTTTCTAAAATGGAACGCATTGGAACCCTCCACAGTTAGAAAAGCTATATGCCCTTCTGGCCTCAAATCTCTGACAGTACTGTCCCCAAAAGATCTCCCTCAATCAACTAGGTCTCTTCACAACCTGCAATCTCAACACTTTCACATGCACCTTAACAACATGTGACAATTGTCTAGGGATTTCACACCTTTTGAAGGTCTCAACAATAGCTTTTTTTGTTGTTTCACAGCTTTACAACATCCTATTAACCCAAGAATTCCCAAATATACCTTTTTACTCCAGGGACTTGGAAGTAGGAACTCAGACATCCAATCTTCAAAGATGATTGGGAGAAATCCTTTTTCCCGAGCCTTAAATTGAGCATAGCCAGCCAAACCCAAGAGTGGATTGCAAGCTGTTAACCAGATGGTACAGATATCTAATTGGTGGTGAAGGTGTGGGGAAGAGGATGGCACTATGCTACACATCTGGTGGACCTGCACCCATATTAGAGCTTACTGGGGAACCATTTTTCCATTAGGTCGCCAATCACCAGCTCTGCCTGGCCAGAGAACCCAGAAGTGCCCTTACTATTGATCTCCCCAGGGTCAGCTACTGCTGCCAAAAAGGGGCTCCTCTGATTCCTCCTTTCTGAAGGTTAAGCCCTAGGCACTGGAAGTCATCAACAATCCCCAAAATTCAGGAATAGGTTGAAGAAAACTGGATTTTTGACTTACTGTGAAATCCTTAACTTTTAAGTACACTGACGGACGCAGTTCTCTGATCCATATCAGTAGGGTTATACTGCCCCCTACAGGAGTAGGACACTACAGAAAAAAACTTCTGGCTACGCCTATGGGCAGTCCCGGAGGGTGCACCCTCTCACTTCCTGTATAGGATGTCAGTTTTGTATCAAAGCAGTGTCAGAAAGTAACACCAATCCAACTCAAATAGCGGGGTGGGTACTGCGTCCGTCAATGAACTTAAGTCAAAAATTCCAGTTTTCTCTATCGTTCATTGACAGACGCAGTTCTCTGCTCCATATCAGTAGGGACGTCCCAAAGCAGTGCCATAAAATGAGGGGTGGGAACAGCAGAAAAAAACAAGTCCTCAAGGCTAAACATAGCCGACCAGGCAACATAAGACTCATCAGAACAAAAGATGAGGCCCACCTGAAACAAACAGTAAACACCCTCAAGGAAGGCCAAAAGCCCTCCAGACAGCAGCCAGCAAAAACATGTAGCCAAAAGCGGCATCTGCAGATGCCAGCACATCCACCTCATAAAATTTGGTAAAGGTGTGAACAGATGAAGTACATAACCAGGCCCGACCCTGCTCAGTTCCTGCAATCAGACGAGAGCGGGCGCATTCAGGGTGGTGTGGCTGTAGGCCCAGGTAACCGTCTTGCAACCTGAAGCACAGATGCCTGTATGGCGAAAAGCCCAGGAAGCACCAGGCGCCCAAGCAGAATGCGCCAAAACAGGGAAAGGTAGGACCTGACCCTTAATTGAATAAGCCTGCACCACGACTGTCCGATTCATCTGAAAATAGTCACAGCAGGTGCAGGCAGCCCTGTTCTTGGGCCATCCGTGAGTACACAGAGCAAACTTGACTCCCGAAAAGACTCCATAGTCGCCAAGTACACCTTGAGTGCCCGAACTCTATCCAGAGTATCCAGAGTATCCAACGCACATTCCTTAGGATGTGAGGACTTAGGACACAAGATGGTAATACAATGTCCTTGTGCAAATGAACACCGTCCTTCCCACCTTCGGAGGGAAGGACAGATGCAGACGAAGTACCACTTGGCCCCATGAACCAACACATAGGGAGAATGACTGGACAAGTCGCCAGTGCCGACACCCTGCTCACAGAGTGACAGCAGCCAAGAAGGCCACCTTCTATAATAAGGTAGGCAGGGGATACCCATGAATACTCGCAAATGGAGGTTCTTTAAGAACCAACTGCACTAAATCAAGGTCCCCAGTTGGTGATGGAGGTCGCACCAGAAGTACCAAGTGTCGCACCCCCTGGAGGAAGTTACGCACCAGGAAAGGGCGGCCAACGGCCTTTGGAAGAAAATTGCCAAAGCCGAAACCTGACCCTTGACAGTACTCAAGGCCAACTTTTGGTCAACTCCCCGTTGAAGGAAGCCAAGATCCGGGTGGAGCCCAAGGAGACTCACACCACGCAATATACGACTTTCACGTATGAGGAAAAATCATCCTAGAAGTCACTTCCCATGCTTTAAGCAAGGTGGGAATCACTGAAGCAGACAATCCCCTGTTCTTCAGCACCTGGCTCTTAACAGCCAAGTTGAAAAAGCCAGTGGCTGCTAAGTCGGATGGGAGATTGGCCCTGGAGACAATAACTCTTCCCTGGAAGGAATTCTCCAAGGAGCGTCTGTGGGTAGCCTGACCAGGTCGGTGTACCAAGCTCGGCGAGGCCAGTCCAGAGCCACGAGAAATACCGGAATCCCTTCTGCCTCGATCCTGCGAAGAATTCTTGGCAGCAACTTGAGAGGAGGAAAGGCAGACAACAGCTGATACTGACCTTGGCCCATCAGTGAGCACTCTCACACGACCATGCTGGCGTCAGCCTTGCGCAGGTGACCACGCTAAACTTCTCGGCATCATTCAAGTTGAACTTAGCGAATGTTCTTGCCTATGACAGAACCCAAGGTGCCACCAAAGCACCCGCCAGAGGGTCCCAGGAGCGGGCCACAAACCTCAGCACTATCCAGTAGATGCAACGCCAACAGGTCCACGTCTGGAGTGCCCCCAACGAAGGCACAACTGCTGAAACACCTCCGGATGAAGGGACCATCCCCCTGCATCCAATGGCTGTCGACTGAGGCAATCCACCTGCCAATGTTTCCACACCTGGAAAGGGAACAGCGGAGGGAGCCAGAACAAAGCGCACTGCCCAGTGAAGAATTGTCACTTCCAAGACTGCAAGGGCACCCTTGGTGCCCCCTTGGTGAATGACATAAGCCACGGTTGTGGCATAGTCAAATGAATGTGCATCGGACAGCTGCAGGTGCCCGATCCAGTGAACTAGGCAGAGCCGGATCGCTCTCAGCTCCAGGACATTGATTGATAACCTGGATCCTCCAGGGAACATACTCCCGAAGCAGAGAACCTGCCGAGGACTCCTCCCCACCTGGACAGGCTTGCATCCGCGGTGACAATTGTCCAGTAAAAAGGGGAGGAAGGATTCCAGATCAAGACTCCCTGGTCAGCCGGCTCAGCTGGATCCGAATCCAGAGAGTTTGGATTCTAGTCCCATTCGAAAAGGATAGCCATCTGGGGGATCCTCGAGAGGGATTGAGCAAAAGGGACCGTCTCGAAAGACGACAGCATCAGTCCAAGAACTCGTATGCAGGTCCGAAGGGGCAACCATGTGCAGGACAGTAACAGCTGAACCGCAGTCCGAAGTTTCAAGAATTTTTTCCCCGGATGAAGAAAACACCCTAAATGAGGACGAGTCCAAAGTCAGGCCCAGATAGTCCAGTCTCATGGAAGCGACCAGGGTTGACTTCTGAAGGTTCAGAACCCACCTGAACTCCTCTAGAGTTCTCACGGTGACTTCCAACTGTCAGCATCGTAGGGGACACCACACGGAGAAGCACATCAGCCAGGAAACCAGGACCGATACACCCCGCAACCTGCAATAGCGCCAGGACTGGAGCCAACACCCTTGTGAAGACCCAAGGAGCAGAGGCGAGATCAAGGGGTAACGCCACAAACTGATAGAGAGCCTTCCCCATGGCAAAAATGGAGAAACCATTGGTGTCCTGAACATAACGGGATGTGAAGGTAGGCATCTTGATGTCTATGGAGGCCATGAATCCCCCTGATGTAGGGAAGCCATCATCGTGCAAACTGATACCATCTTGAATTTTTCATCCATAGGGAACCATCAAAGAGCCAGTAGGTCCAGCTTGTTGTACCAGAGCCTGAACTGCCCCACAGAGCACCTGCAAGCGATCCGGGGACAGCCGTACATTGGAAGGGAAAACCTTTGCTGTAAAAAAACGGATCGAAACTCGATCTTGCAACCAGACCGCAAGACCTCCTGAACCCAGCTGCCTGGGAACCGGGCCAGCCACAAGTCCAAGAACCGACAAAAACGTCCCCCCACCCCATAAATGCATGAGGACGCACCTTCAGGCCGAGTAGGCCTTGTCCGCAGGTCTGGAAAAAAACGATCTCTTGTTCGCCTGACCAGGGTCATTTGGAACCATCCAAGGAAGTCTTGAAGGACTTCGCCACATCGACTGTCCCCGAGGGACGAGAAACTGTTTGAGAACCGAAAAGGAGGGACCCCGTCTGCGACGAAGGCCCTTACCCCTGTTAGCCTGTGGAAGAAAAGGCACTCTATCCCTCGTGAGACCCTTATATATGTCATCCAGGGGAGCATCAAACAGGCCATCCCCCTGAAAACGGAGATACATTAAAGCCTTCTTAAAAGTTTGATCCGCAGACCAACACTCCGGTCAGGTATACGCTGGACCACCACCGCCGAAGCCGACAGGTGACCCATACAAAAAGAGCCGCGTCCAGCGCGGCATCGCAAACAAATCGCAGCCCCTGCACCAGCTGGACCAACAGCTCCCCAAGAGCAGGAGGGACTTGCCCCTCACCAAGTCACGGCGTTGGAACTCCGCCCTTCAGGCAAAGTCTGCATGGCAAGAGCAATCCAGGAACACTGTTCCCAGTGCAGACACCGCCAAGGAGTACAGATTGTGGGCCAGAGCCTGCGCCATCCTATCCCCCAAGTCCTTAAAGGACGGGGATTCTGCCACCGGAACAACGGTAGTCCTATGCAGCCTAGAGACCATACGCCCACCAAAAACAGTCCACTGTACCAGAGACTTCTCAAAAGGGTAAAGTCTAGCAGTCACTTAGACACCCCAGGGAAACGTCTCAGATGACCCCATCCTACATGAGCATGCTAGCAAAATAAGCTGCTCCTGATGGCAGGTGAATGCCAGATGCTACCTGCGCCCCAGGTGCAGCCGCCGATGCGTCCTCCAAATTGCAGGGTGTCATGCACTGAAACAACCAGTTTATCCACCAGTGCCTGTATCATGCGCGTCAGGGGAGGTTGAAATGTCATCCTCATTATCCGAGGAGACAGGGCGCGAGGTAACAGACCCGGCAGGGAGGCCCCAGGTCTGCGGCAGCTGAGTCAGACTCACACAACAGGATAGAGGGAAACCCAGGAGTGTGAGGATTCGACCATCCCAGGGAGGAAGCCAGAGTCCACCCCAAAATCAGCCAGGGAAGGGGAGGAACGTTTACTCACCATACCAGGAACACAGGCGGGGCGCAATCTCCTGACAAGTCCCCACGCCACCGAAGTGAGGGGGGGTGCTGTCAGCAAAATAGGAATGCTGCAACATAAGCCTAGACCCTGTCGTGTGCTTCCTGGCGAGACGTTTAACTTGCGGGGCCAGTCCCCGTCCAGTAGGACTATGTCTTGGCCGACCCAGCGCGGAGCGAAGGCCTGCACGCGCTCGCTGGCCAGACTGGGGTGACCACTGGATATAGAGATACAGACCGTCACCCAGCCCGGAATAGTTGCTTGAAGATCTCACAGGAAAAAATTCCAGAGAAAAAAGCTAGCTAAAAAAAATCTACATAAAAAAAATACTTTTATGCCAGGACCAAAGATCCCAGCAAGGAACTAGGTCCTTACTCCTAACAAGGCAAATTAAAACTTATATCCTATGCAGGAAGCAAGAGGGTGTACCCTCCGGGACTGCCATAGGCATAGCCAGAACTTTTTTTCTGCCTAGCGTCCTACTCCTGTAGGTCCCAGTATAACCCTACTGATATGGACCAGAGAACTGTGTCCGTCAATGAACGATAGAGAAATTAACCACAATATGGGGATTGAGGAAATTAACAGCTAGCCCACTGGACCAGCACTTGAACTCTTGACTCTGCCCCAGGCTGACTCTCCACATAGCCCCTCACTATTCCAGGCCCGCGATTGGACGCCACACATGAAATGGCAATAGACCGAAAGGGCTTCCGCATTCTGATGCACTCTCCCAGGTCTATGCTCCACTACAAAATTTGAAATCCTGAGGGTAGAGAAACCACTGGTTGATTATGGAGTTTTCATTTTGTGCCTTCCATGTAAGGGGCACATGGTTTGACACAAGCAGCTTGAAGGATCTGCCAAAAGTAGTAGTGGAGTGTTTCTAGGGCACACTTTATTGCCAGACACTTTCTTTCCACAATGGAATCATTTCTCTCAGCCGGAGTAAGCTTCCAGCTCAAGTACACAACAGGGTACTCATCTCCCCCCCGCCCCCGACCCTGACCCTCCATCCAAAAACAGTGGAGAGCAGAGCCAGTATAGCGCCGGCTCCTGTCACAGGCAGAGTGATACCAAATGCACTCCTCCTGGGACTGGGACAGCAGGCAATACCTGCAGGATTCCTGCAGTGAAGATTGAGGTCAGTTTTAATCACTTGCCGACCAGCCGCCATAGTTTTACGGTGGCAGGTCGGCTCTGTTACGTGAAACGGACGTACATGTATGCAGTTAGTGTGGGAGCACGCATGTGCCGATTGGCTAGAGGGGGAGCCAATCAGTGGGTCCAGCAGCTGCGATGTCCTATTTAGGAACACAGGTCTCTGTGTTCATTCAGTGAGCCCATCCTCCACACATTTAGAAAGCACCCCTAGACACACATTTAACCCTTTGATCGCCCCTGGTGTTAACCCCTTCCCTGCCAGTGTCATTAGTACAGTAACATATTTTTAGCACTGATTACTGTAGTATTGTCACTGCCCCCCCAAAAGTGTCAAAAATGTCAGTTAGGTGTCCGATCTGTCCGCCGCAATGTCACAGTCCTGCTAAAAATTGCTGATTGCCGCCATTATTAGTAAAAAATAAATAAATAAAAATGACAAAAAATGTTCCCCTAGTTTGTAGACGCGATAACTTTTGCGCAAGCCAATCAATATTGGGATTTTTTTTACCAAAAATATGTAGCAGAATACATATTGGTCTAAAATAATGAAAAAATTTCATTTTTAAAAAATTTTTATAGTAGAAAGTAAAAAATATTGTTTTTTTTTTTTTCAGTATTGTTTCTTTTCTTTTTTTTTTTTATAGCGCAAAAAATAGAAATTGCAGACGTGATCAAATACCACCAATAAGAAAGCTCTATTTATGGGAGAAAAAGGACATCGATTTTTTTTTGGGGTATGGCGTCGCACAACCGCGCAGTTGCCAGTTAAAGTAACGCAGTGCCATATCGCAAAAATCGCAAAAACGCAGAACCATATCGCAAAAACTGAATGCAGGAGTTTTGGTGCACTTTCAAAAGGTGCACCACAACTGCAGGATATAATAGATATCTTTGGCAAATACAGATAACCCACAAGAAAGCCGCAGTTTATCAGTGTGAGAGCAGCCTTAGGCCCCTTTCACATGATTGTTCCAATCGGGTTCGCCTGTCCATTTTTCAGGCAGACCCAATCTGACCCTCCATTCACCTCTATGGAGCACCAGATATAAATGGGACTTGTGTCCATTTACACCGGCCCATCTGGGCGGATCCGATCAGAGGGCCCATAGAGTGGAGTGGGCTGTGTCCGCTTTGCACATGCAGAGTAGACAAGGACCTGTCATCCACCCGCTCCACTCATTGTGGCCCACAGCCGGATACCAAGTCGCTTAAGTGGCCCTCGCTCTTCAAATGGTTGGGCACCCTGGTACTAATACTAAAGGTATCATAAAAAACATAAATCGGTCATGATGCGCGCTATACAAAATGCCTCTAATCAAAACTCCATATGTGACATCATTAAAGAATAAAAGGAAATGTATATTATGTATAGGCCCGGACTGGCCATAGGGCCTATACATAATAGTCTGAGACACGGCCAGGGTCGGCGCTGGGAGGAGAGGGCACCCGCCGCCTGGAGCTTCTCAGTGTGCCTCTAGTCTTCTCTACCTGGCTGTCTACGATCGGCCCTGTCTAAGTCTGGGACTTGGGAGAAGAGCTCCACGGCGACCGCCTCTTCCTTCACCTCGCCCCCTGACCCCGACCCCTAAAGAGGCGAGAATCAGCAGGCGCAGCGTACTCAGAGAGAGCATGGACGGCTCCTCCAACTTCCTCTTCATTCTAACCGGCCCAGACCCGGCCAGAGGACAGGCTGATTGCGGCTGGGCACAGAGCTGCCTGTAACAGAGGACAGGCGGGAGGCGCAGGCTGCTGTGGGAGCCAGTGGAACTTACAGGGACATTTTCCATGTAATGCTATTAAGCAAAGGGATGGATAAACAGATCACATGTGCACCACCTCATTGCTAGCTTGAAAACATGGTATGCCCTGCCATTCAGACGACTTGTTCGTTGATGGGCAGATAATATAATGTGCTGGCTAGGCTGGCCAGCACATCTTCAGACAGAGACTGGTCACTGGGACAATGTAACACAGTGAGATATGGGACATGGCTAGGGGTCTCTCTCATCACCCACCTCACTCCCATTTCTCTCTCTCTCAGCCCTCCTCCCCCCTCCTCCTCATCTTCCCCCTCCTCATCCTCCTCTCCCCCTCCCCCTTACTCCTCTTCCTCTCCCCCCTCTTCCTCCTCCCCCTCACCCCCCTCCTCCTCCTCTTTCCTCCCCCTCCTCCTCCCCTCCTCCTCTCTCCCCCATCCGCCTCCTCTCTCCTCCCCCCTCCTCCTCCTCTCCCCCCTCCACCCCCTCCTCCTCCTCTCATCACCCACCTCACTCCCCTTTCTCAGCCCTCCTCCCCCCTCCCCCTCTCTCCCCCTCCTCTCCCCCCTCCCCCTCCTCCTCCTCCTCTCCCCCCTCCCCTCCTCCTCCTCCTCTCCCCCCCTCCTCCTCCTCCCCTCCCCTCCTCCCCTCCTCCTCCTCCTCTCCCCCCTCCTCTCCCCCCCTCCTCCTCTCCCCCCCTCCTCTCATCACCCACCTCACTCCCCTTTCTCTCTCTCTCAGCCCTCCTCCCCCCTCTGCCCCCCTCCTCTATCCCCCCTCCTCCTCCTCCTCTCCCCCCCTCCTCCTCCCCTCTCTCCCCCTCCTCTCTCCCCCTCCTCCTCCACCTCCCCCCTCCTCTCATCGCCCACCTCACTCCCCTTTCTCTCTCTCTCAGCCCTCCTCCCCCTCTGCCCCCCTCCTCTCTACCCCCCTCCTCTCTCCCCCCTCCTCCTCCTCTCATCACTCACCTCACTCCCCTTTCTCTCTCTCTCAGCCCTCCTCCCCCTCTGCCCCCCTCCTCTCTCCCCCCCTTCCTCCTCCCCCCCATCCCCCTCCTCCTCCTCCGCCGCTTCCTCCTCTCCCCCATACCCCTTTCTCCCCTCCTCCTCCGCCCCTTCCTCCTCTCCCCCATCCCCCTCTCCCCCCTCTCCTCCTCCGCCCCTTCCTCCTCTCCCCCATCCCCCCTCCTCCTCCGCCCCTTCCTCCTCTCCCCCATCCCCCCTCCTCCTCCTCCGCCCCTTCCTCCTCTCCCCCATCCCCCTTTCTCCCCTCCTCCTCCGCCCCTTCCTCCTCTCCCCCATCCCCCTCTCCCCCCTTCCTCCTCTCCCCCTCCCCCTTCCTCCTCTCCCCCCTCTCCCCCTCCCCCTTCCTCCTCTCCCTCCTCTCCCCCTCCCTCCTCTCCCCCCTCTTCCCCTCCCCCTTCCTCCTCTCCCTCCTCTACCCCTCCCCTTTCTCCTCTCCCCCTCCCCTTCCTCCTCTCCCCCATCCCCTCTCCCCCCTTCCTCCTCTCCCCCTCCCCCTTCCTCCTCTCCCCCTCTCCCCCTCTCCCCCTCCCCCTTTCTCCTCTCCCCCTCCCCCTTTCTCCTCTCCCCCTCCCCCTTCCTCCTCTCCCCCTTCCTCCCTCCCTCCTCTCCCCCTCCTCTTCCTCTCCCCCTCTACTCCTCTCCCCATCTCCCCCTTCCTCCCTCCCTCCTCTCCCCCTCCTCTTCCTCTCCCCTCTACTCCTCTCCCCATCTCCCCCCTCCTCCTCCCCCTCCTCCTCCTCTCTCCTCCTCCTCCTCCTCCTCCTCCTCCTCCTCCCCCTCCTCCTCCTCCTCTCTCCTCCCCCCTCCTCCCCTCCTCCTCTCTCTCCCCCTCCTCCTCTCTCTCCCCCTCCTCCTCTCTCTCCCCCTCCTCCTCCTCTCTCTCCCTCCTCCTCCTCCTCCTCTCTCTCCCCCTCCTCCTCCTCTCTCTCCCCCCTCCTCCTCCTCTCTCTCCCCCCTCCTCCTCCGCCCCTTCCTCCTCTCCCCCATCCCCCTCTCTCCCCTCCTCCTCCGCCCCTTCCTCCTCTCCCCATCCCCCCCTTCCTCCTCTCCCCCCCTTCCTCCTCTCCCCCTCCCCCTTCCTCCTCCCCCCTCCCCCTTCCTCCTCTCCCTCCTCTCCCCCTTCCTCCTCTTCCCCCTCCCTCCTCTCCCCCTCCTCTTCCTCTCCCCCTCTACTCCTCTCCCCCTCTCCCCCCTCCTCCTCCTCCTCCTCCTCTCTCCTCCCCCCTCCTCCTCCTCTCTCCTCCCCCTCTCTCTCCTCCCCCTCCTCCTCCTCTCTCCTCCCCCTCCTCCTCTCTCTCCCCCTCCTCCTCCTCTCTCTCCCCCCCTCCTCTCTCCTCCCCCCTCCTCCTCCTCCCCTCCCTCATCCTCCTCTCCCCCACCCCCCTCATCCTCCTCCTGAAGGTGCAGGAATTGGGCTGATCTGATGTATGAAGATGCAGGAATTGGGGTGATCTGAGGTGTAATGGTGCAGGAATTGGGGTGAACTGAGGTGTGAAGGTGCAGGAATTGGGACTGATCTGAGGTGTGATAGTGCAGGAATTGGGGTGATCTGATGTGTGATAGTGCAGGAATTGGGGTGATCTGATTTGTGAAGGTGCAGGAATTGGGGTGATCTGATTTGTGTAGGTGCAGGAATTGGGACTGATCTGAGGTGTGATATTGCAGGAATTGGGACTGATCTGAGGTGTGATATTGCAGGAATTGGGACTGATCTGACGTGTGAAGGTGCAGCAATTGGGACTGTTCTAAGGTGTGATAGTGCAGGAATTGGGGTGATCTGAGGTGTGATAGTGCAGGAATTGGGGTGATCTGTGGTGCGAAAGTGCAGGAATTGGGGTGATCTGATGTGTGAAGGTGCAGGAATTGGGGTGATCTGATGTGTGAAGGTGCAGGAATTGGGGCTGATCTGATGTGTGAAGGTGCAAAGCTCACTTGATTTCTTACTATTATTCAAGTGGTTTACAGCTGTTACTTTATATGAAGTTGACAGTTGTTTTTTATGTATCTGGCACTCCCAATTTCTTTGAAAACATTTTTCAGCACACTGTGCCCAAAAAGGTCGTCTACTCCTTGATTAGAGTAACCCTCATCTTGTGCTGCTTCATACTATTTTTAGGACTCAACCATCAAAACAGGATTTAAAGTAAGACAAAAAAAAAAAAACAGCATCATATGGCAGCTCTGATCTAAATTGGACCCAGTCTGTCAGATTAAACTAAAAAAAAGGTACTGTAATCAAATCCATACATCCTGGAACATTAAATGCTGTCATCAACCATCCCGACGAACGCCACGCCCCCCCCCCCCCTCCTGGGCTGCTCAGTCCAAAATGCCCGGGCCTATTTTTTGTCCGGGACTGATCATGTATATACCATATATATATATATTAGGGATCGACCAATTGTCGGCAAAGCCGATATATCGAGGGCCAATCTGCACTTTCCCCGATATATCGGAATTGGCCCCTGAGGTTACCGTACTGATATTGCCGATATTTTGGGAAAGGGCTGTACCGGAGTGATGCCTGCAGCTAGAGGCATCACCCTGGTACCTGTGTCCATAGCCGACGGTCAGCTGTCTTGTAATGACAACCGATGCGGCTGAGAAGCCGCTCGGCTGTAATTACATGGAGCAGGAGGGGATGTCCCCCCCTCTCCCGCCACATTCCGCGGCTCGCCTGGGTCTCCCGTCCCACCGGGAGACCCGGGCATACTACATGCACGGCCGCCGAAGAGAAGACCCGATCAAAGCCGCATTTGGCTCTGATCGGATCTCCATGTAAAAACCCAGAAGTGATGTCATGACATCACTTCCAGGTATTTGGCGCCAGATTTAAAAAAACAACAGCATTCAAAACAGCCAAACTTGGTTGTTTTGAATGCTTTTAAGTGCAGAGGAGGGGTTTGGGGTCTTTTATACCCCCAGATCCCTCCACAACAGTACATGTCAAGTGTAAAAATAAAAAAAAAACTTTTTTAAAATGTACAAAAATATTGGCCAATATCGGCAACGAAAATCCGATATCGATCGATCACTTGCCACTGGTGAGGAGGTAATCCCCTGTCTGACGGCATGTCCAGCCCGGGGAACCACAGTCAGCCTGGTCACATGGCACTAACTTCACTCAGCTCCCACTACAGGAAGGCTGCTGTATGGAAACATGGAGGCTGTTATTACTGCTTCTATCATTCAGGGTGCTCCCCAGGAGCCAGACTGCCTTCACTCTGTGTGCTCAGGGCACAGGAAACCAAGCAAATAGAATTTTCAAAAGGAACTCAGCAACGGCAGCCTCTATACATGAAGGAACATATGCATGCTTTACGATTTATAGTCAGTGATGAGCTCAGCATCATGGCACTGAGGTCTGCGGTGTTTGAATTCAAGAGCTTCAGAGAGAGAGTGGGCATCAGCAGCTGGAGTGCCACAACAACATATCCCTTGCATTCAGACCTTGCAGGTGTGCTATCTACCCTGTTGTCGTGGCAGTGAGCTGGGCATCATAGAAACATGAATCAGAGAGAGTGCGTTCTTGTAATGGCAGTGGTGAGTACCCTGTGTTGTACATCTGTAAAGATACACATCAGGGCTACATAAAATAAGGGGTTTTGTCATTGAAAAGAAAGCTTTGTTGCTGGCCTCTTCCTCCTCCTGAGTGCCCCCACAGCAAGCAGCTTTTTTGATAACGCTCTGTGTGCGGAGCAAAACGCATCAAGCCGTTCGTCCGAGTACGTACTACGCCCGACTACATCCACCTTCCGACATACGGGGAGTGAGTACAGCCGTTTGGACTGGCAACCCGTGGGATGATTTTTTAGGCGTTTTAACCTTTGCCATATTGTAAGTGTATCTTGTATTGTGTGCATCGAATAAAGTGGTTACATACTTCACGATGCCAGCATCTCTTTCCATTTTTTTGAGCAATACCTGGATGACATGATCTACAAGAAAGCTGATTGAGTTGATGGTCCAATAAGGCTCGTCCTATCTAAGGATATTCTGAAAGCGGTGTATTATTTGGCTTCTGGTGAGTAGGAGTCCAGGAGGGGAGCACCCACCCATGTAGAGAGAGCACCGGCACTTGTTTTACGAGCACGCAGCACTTTGGACTGATGTTTTGCACAAAGACTGTCACTATTTAAGCACGTCTTTTATTGAAAGACTTTATTCACATTTATTATTTTCACGTGTATAAAATTTGTATTTATTGAATTTTTATATTGATTGATATATAGTGATTGGCATCTCCTAAACGGTACATGTTTAGGAGATATTTACAGTACCTATAGGTAAGCCTTATCATAGGCTTATCTATAGGTAAAAGTTGCAGAGGAGGGTTTACTTCCTCTTTAATAGGACACAGGGAATTGCTCTGTCTGAGCTAACACCAGATTCAAATTCCGTCCGTAAGCAGTTACTCCACAGGGGGAAGGACTGGTAGGCCAGACTTGTATATAGTGCTTTTAGGCTGCATGTTTTCATCATTGGCTATAATTTGTGATATGTGAAGTAATGCATTAAGCTATCATTAATGAAAGCTGCATTCAGTGCAGAAAGCAGAGTTGAGCTGAATCCCAGATAATGACGTACTTTACATGATATTGGACATACACTGCTGAAATGCTTAAAAAAGAACAGTAAGCCATATTATATACATAAAAATTGCAAGCATTTACAAGAAAATGAAAACCTGCTGAAGGTGAAAATCCCTTTGATTTTTCTTTAAGCTTGCTTTGTGGAGAGGATGCAATGCTTTTTATTTTTTGAGAGCAGTGAGTAAAAGAACATTTTTCAGGATAAAAAGTCCTGCTGATAGCGACAAATAAGATAATGAAAAATTAAAAGCTCATTAAAGAACCGTTAATCCCTTACTCTTGTCGCCAACCTAAGAAGTATTATACAATTAATCAGGATGGTGCTACACCTCTCTGTGTTGTTTCTCAAAGTGCTCTATGACTTGGCCTTTTTAAGCAGCACATTTGTTCTGTATATTTGTGAAAGGATGCACGACGACATAATTAGACGTATAAAAAGAAGAAAAACATTTCATAGGAGTGGGAGGGGAGCCAAGAATAGGCTTTACATTCTAGGGAACAAGCATTGCGACTCATCACGATGAGCCCCCCTGCAATTTTCCTTGGCATAAAGCAGCTCCAGATGGAGGCGTTTAGATTTGCCTTTGTGACACATGTGCTTCTGTCTAGTGGAGGTAAAACAAACATATTGCGCTGTGTAATGAGAACTTTGAAAATATTTGTAAATTCTCAAGGCATAAAACACTCCTAGTGAAAGTTTTAAATACATCACTAAAAATATCTTTATGTCAAACCTACATATTTCAGATTATATGCTGTGTGGGGAAGAGATACCTCTTCAAACTGACCCTTGTCAGATTTAGCATCAAATGAAGCACTTTCACAGACTCAACCCTTTCCACAAAGTCAATTTATCAACATAAGAAAATTTGCAGTAGAAGACACACCGAATTAGTTTAATGATGAATACATGAAGGTAAAAAAACCTTCAGGCTTTAGAACCAATTTCATTTAAAATATTGAGAAAGAACTTAAAACAAAACCTACACGTATACTTGTAACGGAACTTTGACCCACACTGTACTTGTGGACTTACATCAGTATATGTCTTCCTCCAAGTCATAAACATAGATATCAGATTTTCCCAGCTGCCCTACATACAAAGCTAGCTGACAACTTTGCATCTAAAGCATTGCTTTGATTATTTAGGAGTCACAGACTTCATGGCAACATGCTATAGGTCTTACAGTGTGTTGTGGAAATTGCATATTTAATACAGTGGCTCACCAATGCATTGTAATCTCTGGTCAAGAAGCCATATAAGGTCATACCTTTCTTTTTCCTTAAGACTTGGAATGTAGTATAACAAAGCCTACCTCCCCCCCTTTAAGGTGAAGTCAAACAATGGATAAGCAAGCCCTTTTCTCCTCAGGACAAATGGTGTTGGTTTGGGGGGATGGTATATTCCTTAATCACAAGTCTAAATGACTGCTCAAAGCTGCAAGAAGGCAGTCTCAAACGTAACATCCATGAAGCGATGACTGCTGACTTTTCTCTGTGCCATGTGCTTGGAATGAGACTCCATGGCTGCAAACTTCTTTTAGTTAAGTATATTTGCTTTATCTTTATCTGTATCTGCTAGTCTTGTATTATGCTCCTAAATATTGTAATAGTTTTGTATGTACAGATTGTTTTTTGCATAGTAAAAGCACATTTATACACCACAAAGGTCTAAGTTTCCTTGGTTGTACCGCAAAGTAACTCTTGCTAGAAACGCAAGCAAAACAGTTGGGGGCACGTCTGGGATTGCGCTATAAATTCAACTGAAACAGACCTGTTTTCTGTGGTGTGTTGTGTAGCTTGTGCTAGGTAAAAAATGCTGCGTAAGCTGTTTAGGAAAAGCAAGGCTGCAGAGGTTTCTGGTGTCCAGAAGGAAATGTGCAGTTTACCTATCTGGGCCAGAGACAATGAGTGGGAGTCTCTTGCTAAAGAATTTGCAAAGTATGCTTCTCCTTTGAATAAGACTTGGGGTGATAAAATCTCAGATCATTTTGTAGATTTTAGCCTTAAGGGGTTGGATTTAAGTAAAGCAGAGAAGAGGACAGTTTCCACAGTGGGCTGGTATTTTCTTCATGCTCTCTATACAGAATCACAGAGAAGGGAGAAGGCAGAGGCAGAAGATAAGTTATTGAAAGACCAGCTAGCAGTTGCTTCAGAGTGTGTGCATTCAACTGCTAGTAGGGCTGATGATTTGCAAGAGCGGTGTGCAGCCCTCATGACCAAATCAATTAATGCTTTAAGGAAAAGAAAGGGACGTAAACCTGTTAGTAAAGCCAGGGTACGTGCCATTGTCACATCCCAAAACTGGGATTGTGAGGATGTCTCCTCCAATGATAGTGAGGATGAGGAGATAGAATTTGATGTTTCTGATGATGATCATCCAATGGGAAAGAAAAAGTGTGCCAGACCTCTCATTACTAAGCATAGGAAAAGGCAACATGATAGAGAGGATATGGCAGATGGGGAGGTGCATTATCGCAAACCCCAGAGATGTTGAATTTGAAGAAGTCAGGGAGTTTACACAAACTGAACTCCATGAGCTGGCAAAACAATACAAACAAAGGTCCGGGGAACCCCTATTGAGTTGGCTCTTACGTTTGTGGGATGAAGGGGCGGACAGTGTTGTTTTGTCAGGCAAGGAAGCAGTGGCTTTGGGAGTGTTAACCCATGATCCACAAATGCGTCAGGCCATGCGAAAAGCCCGAGAGTTTAGTGTGAATTTTTCCCTCTTAGACCTCCTGAGAGATGGTATAGTCCGAGTATACGCTAATCCTAGTGACCTGGAAAATACCTACTCGTGGAGAACATTAGGAGAAGGTATTTCCAGGTTACGTGAGATGGGTTGTATAACCGGATTAAATACATTTCCAGAATGGATGGGTCCAGATATGGAACCCTTCACGTCTGCTCTGCGCTCTAAGCTAATGAAGTCTGCACCATTTAATCTCAGGGCTCCTTTATTGTCTTTGCTGGGAGGCCTGGGTTTAAACAGCAAAATTCATGAAGCAACAACCCTTTTAAGCCAGTTGGGGGAGCTAGAGGAGACTAAAACAAAACCTGTCAGGGCAGTAGATAAGGTCAGACAGGCAGAGAACCGGCTGAAAAGGACTTTTAAAGAGAAGAAAGGGAATGTGGGAGAGAAGACAGGAGGTGAAGAGAAAACCAGGCTAGTTATCTCTAGGAAACAAATGTGGGTAGACCTATTAAAGGCAGGAGTACCTAAAAGTGAGATAGATGGCATCTCTACTGCAGAAATTTTGAAGCGCTGGAAACATTTAGTGGGGAAAACTGTCAGGGTTAGAAACACTACTCCTAGTGAAGATAACATCAGCCTAGATTTAGAGACAACAGAACAGACCCCTCCTGTTAGTCCCAAACTCATTCCCAAAACTGAACATGAACCCAAACCCAAATCCCTTTATCCTGGGGAGGAGTTAGAGAGAATTAGAAAAGGGGATTGGGAGGTCCCTTATCCTTTATGAAGGGAAGGTGGGTCTCCTGTAATAGCAATAAGAACAGTGACAGCAGGAGACCGACGCCCATATGTACCTGTCACTGTATGGTGGGGGAAGTCATCTCCTTCTACACATGTCATGGCTTTAGTGGATACTGGAGCTGAAGTTACACTTTTGCAAGGAGATCCTTCCTATCACAAAGGAGAAGTGATTTATGTAGAAGGTTTGGGAGGGCAAACTACACCAGCAGTTAGGACACGGGTGAAATTGGCTATTGGCAAGGGACCAGGATTTTGGATAAATGTTTTGGTATCAGAGTTACCTGAAAATATTCTTGGGATGGATGTACTTCAAGGTCAGTCTATTCAGACTGAACAAGGTACATTCACATTCGGGTATCCTGATAAAACGTATCTGGTCAGAGCGGTGAAGGCTGTGGTCAGAGGTCATGCAAAATGGACCCCTGTCTTTATTCCTCCACCAGAGAAGCCAGTCTGTCTCAAGCAATACAGACTTCCTGGAGGCCACAAAGAAATTGGGGAGACTATTCATGAACTGTTAAGAGTAGGGATCCTTAGACCTGCTGTAAGTCCATTCTCATCTCCGGTGTTCCCAGTAAAGAAACCTGATGGGACATATAGAATGACTGTGGATTACAGAGGTCTAAACAAAGTGGCACCTCCATTAAAGTCAGCTGTACCGGATATGATCTCAATCATTGAGAAAATTGCTAAAGAGGCAGGAGAATATCATGCTGTGATAGACCTGGCTAATGCTTTCTTTTCGATTTCAATAGACCCAGAGTGTCAGAACCAGTTTTCCTTTGTGTGGAATGGCCGCCAGTACACTTTCACTGTCCTTCCTCAAGGATACCTTCATTCTCCAATGATTTGTCATGGACTGATTGCCCTAGATTTAAACACCCTAAATCTGAAAGTCGCTGTGTTTCACTACATTGATGACATCATGATCTCTGGAACAAAGGAAGATGTAACTGAAGCACTGCACCTGCTGATACAGCACATGGAGAACAGAGGGTGGGCTATCAACAGAGACAAAGTCCAAGGACCTGCCACAGAGGTGAAATTCCTGGGAATGATGTGGACTGGGCCACAGAGGAAAATTCCAGAGACAGTTGTGATAACTATCCAGGCATTGTTGCCACCTACTACCAAAAAGGAGGCGCAGAAGTTCATTGGAGTTGTGGGATTCTATAGATCATTCATCCCACATCTTGGACTGATTCTGAGGCCTATATACAATGTCACAAGAAAAAAGACCGAGTTCACATGGGGTTCAGAGCAGCGGACCGCATTCCTCGCTGCTAAAGAAGCCATTTTGCAGCATCAAGGATTGGGACCTGTGAGACAAGGAGTACCATTTCAGCTGGATGTAGTTGAGCAGGATGGTACAATATCTTGGAGTCTGTGGCAGCCAAATGAAAAGAAGGGACAGAGCAATACCCATTGGATTTTGGTCCAAACAACTTACAGGGGCACAGAAGAGATACACGCCCCTAGAGAAGTACCTGTTTGGGGCCTACACAGCACTTCAACACGTAGAGACCATTACAGGAAAGGACACAATCACCATCCATACTGCATTGCCAATAGCAGGATGGGTGAGAGATGATGGACTGACCACTAGGGCATTTGGACTTTGAGAACTATAACAGAGTGGCAGACGAAATTGCCAAGGTGAATGCAGTTGTGCCAATTGATCCTGTCTTGATGAACTTGGCCAACTGGGCCCACAAGCAATTTGGACATTTGGGGCAGAAAGCAACATATGAATGGGCACAGCAAAGAGGATTGCCCATATCAATGGACATGATAAGGACTGTAATAGGCAACTGTACAGTGTGTGGAGAAGTGCGACAATGGCCATTGCAAAAGTACTCCACCGGGTCGATTAAGAGGGGAGAGAGGCCTGCAAAGATTTGGCAGATTGACTTCATCGGTCCCCTGCCTCAGGGATACAATGGACTGAGGTATTGTTGCACTGCAGTGGACACCTATTCAGGACTTTTGTTTGTTCATCCTTGCAAACGTGCAGATCAAGCCGCAACACTTAAACTGCTACAGAAAATTGTTGTTGCGTATGGCTGTCCCAAACAAGTCCAAAGTGATAATGGCTCACACTTCACCGGATCAACAGTACAGCAATGGGCCAAAGATTCTGGAGTGTACTGGTTGTGCCACATCCCATACCATCCACAGGCAGCTGGTTTGATTGAAAGATACAATGGGCTATTGAAGGACCAGATACGCAAACTTATACCCCCATGTACACTAAGGGGGTGGGATTGGGTCCTCACACAGGCAGTCATGTTGTTAAATTCTAGGCCACTAGCCAAAAGCACACCATATGAAAGGATGGTTGGGGCTGGGGTGCAGAGTTCAGTATTTACACAAGGTTCCTGAAAGAACAGGGTTTAACAGGTACCAAGTAGGGATGATCGAACTTTTGAAAAGTTCGGTTCGACCAGAACACCCGAATGTCTCCCAAAAGTTCGGTTCGGATTTCAGAACCCCATTGAAATCAATGGGACCCGAACTTCGGTAATCAAAAAACACAATTTTTAAGCCCTAAAACCCAATAAATGCCCCTAAAAAGTGCCTAGGGTTCTGGGTCATGCCCCATTAACTATTGATCACACAAAAAAGTTCTTAAAAATTGTCATTTTTGATAAAAAAGCCAATTATTGAAAAAATTAAAAAAAAAAAGAGAGATTTTTTGATTTTTACTTTGGATTTAGTATCTGGGGGGTCTAAAATGTGTGCATGTGAAGTTTTAGCTCTGTAGCATGTCCAGAACCATGAAAAGAAAAAATATATTTTTTCAGTAGAACAGGGATGTGGATCGCGACCCTCCTTTAACTTTAACACCTACCTATATGATCTTTTTTTCTGGTTCTGGACATACTACAGAGCTGAAACTTCACAGGTACACCTTTTAGACCCCCCAGACACAAAATCACACAAAACAAGTTCTTAAAAATTGTCATTTTTGATAAAAAAGCCAATTATTGAAAAATTAAAAAAAAAAAAAGAGATTTTTTGATTTTTACTTTGGATTTAGTATCTGGGGGGTCTAAAAAGTGTACATGTGAAGTTTCAGCTCTGTAGCATGTCCAGAACCATGAAAAAAAAGATCGTTTGTATTAGAAAACTTTCAGCACAGGAGTATGGCTCCGCTGCTGTAACACCTTGCCGGTTTAATAGAAGGCATTTTTTTGGGTTCTTTGCAGTCAGGAAAAACATCTGAACTTGTGTATAGTGGTACTGTGCACAAGTTCAGATGTTTTGCCTGCCTCCAAAACCCCCCAAAAAATACCAGCAAAAACACACCTGGGCATTTTTTTTTTGACGCTAGCGTTTTTTTGGCATTTTTTGGGGTTCTTTTGAGGCAGGCAAAACATCTGAACTTGTGTATAGTGATATATATACACACATCCATATATTTATATACACACCTAGCCATATATAGGTGTGATAGTAGCAGAAATATATTACTGTAAATGATTTCATTAGCGCAAGCATATATTTCTGCTACTATCACACCTATATATGTCTAGGTGTGTATATAAATATATGGATGTGTGTATATACACCACTATACACAAGTTCAGATGTTTTGCCTGCCTCCAAAACCCCCCAAAAAATGCCAGCAAAAACACACCTGGGCATTTTTTTTTTGACGCTAGCGTTTTTTGGCATTTTTTTGGGTTCTTTTGAGGCAGGCAAAACATCTGAACTTGTGTATAGTGGTATATATACACACATACATATATTTATATACACACCTAGCCATATATAGGTGTGATAGTAGCAGAAATATATTACTGTAAATGATTTCATTAGCGCAAGCATATATTTCTGCTACTATCACACCTATATATGTCTAGGTGTGTATATAAATATATGGATGTGTGTATATACACCACTATACACAAGTTCAGATGTTTTGCCTGCCTCCAAAACCCCCCAAAAAATGCCAGCAAAAACACACCTGGGCATTTTTTTTTTGACGCTAGCGTTTTTTTGGCATTTTTTTGGGTTCTTTTGAGGCAGGCAAAACATCTGAACTTGTGTATAGTGGTATATATACACACATACATATATTTATATACACACTGTAAGATTCTGGTACCTTTGGTACCCTTATTTCCCATTTCTACCTTAATATTGCGTCCCACCTTGCTAACTAGGTGGAACGCATACACCTTTAAGAACGATGACATCGTCGCCGAGCGCCGCTATGAGCGGCTATTTCAATCGCCGGTTTTCTCTCACTCATTGCTCATTCAAACCGCATGCTTGACCAGTCTTGTCCTATGCTGCCGGAGCTTCTAGCCATTCCTTTGCCTGAACAAAACCGGAACCTCGCTACCGATCCCGTATCTCGCTACCGGATCACTCTCTTGCTACTGGACCTTGCTACTACTAACCCAACTTGTGATAAGTACCCCACAGGGGATTTCTTCCTAACTAACTTACACTATCTACCTCTGCATACTAAGGACTGTTACTATGTAAGCACTATTTCTATCATCTGCATAACTTCATAGATTGCTAGCTCTTGAGCCTACCATCATCTGCATCATTGCACTAGGTTACTCTCTCTTGTATACTTCATCTGCTGTCCCCTACCACCTGTTACTATACATGATTGCTAAACCTATCTGCATACTACCTATCATCACCTACCATTCTCCTGAATATTACTACTGAGTGCTCACCATTTCTAACGCCTGTCTCTCACCTCTATACTATCATATACATCCTATCACTCCAGGAACATCATATTGAGTGTATGTATATTTGCATAAAGCAGGCTGTGCACGGTGATGAGTCCTGAGAGTTGGATATGTTTGTTCAACACATCTCTACATGACTACTGAGTGTAATAATTCTGCAGCTGCAAATCCATTCACTAACAAAAAACGCAAGAGCGTTACACACACCTAGACATATATAGGTGTGATAGTAGCAGAAATATATTACTGTAAATGATTTCATTAGCGCAAGCATATATTTCTGCTACTATCACACCTATATATGTCTAGGTGTGTATATAAATATATGGATGTGTGTATATACACCACTATACACAAGTTCAGATGTTTTGCTTGCCTCCAAAACCCCCCAAAAAATGCCAGCAAAAACACACCTGGGCATTTTTTTTTTTTGACGCTAGCGTTTTTTTGGCATTTTTTTGGGTTCTTTTGAGGCAGGCAAAACATCTGAACATGTGTATAGGGGGTATATATACACATATATGTCTGAATATATACCCCTAGACATATATAGGTGTGATAGTAGCAGAAATATATTACTGTAAATGATTTCATTAGCGCAAGCATTTATTTCTGCTACTATCACACCTATATATGTCTAGGGGTATATATTCAGACATATATGTGTATATATACCCCCTATACACATGTTCTGATGTCATGTCTGACATCAAACATGTCCTCAAAAAAGCACTGGCAGTGGCAGACCCTGCAGCATAAAAAATGCTTGGCTGGTGAGAAGCCATATGGGTGTGCCGAAGCAATTCAGAGAAATTATCATTTCTCTATAGCGGTCACCCTTCCATAGCAGTCACTGCCAGTTAACCCTACACTACACTACGGTCCCCTTACACTTAACACTTTCCCTACAGAAACTAAATTTTTGAAGCTAACTAAAGTGTAAAGGAGCACTCTAACTACACTAGATATCCCTTTCCTCAAACTAAATGACACTTTTAAAGTAAAATTAACAGAACTGCTTCCACTCTCTTCCATGTCCAGTATAACAATGCTAGGAATATGGCGGGGGCGATCTTATATACTGGGGAGCGTATTCACTAATGATTGGTCTAGGGACCCCCTAGTCACTCCAATCACATTCCTAGCATTCTCCTGCCCCCTCAATTGACTTTTGCTAATGGTTTTGGTCCAATCACGGGCTTTTAAAGCCCATTTCCTGAAGCATTGCATTTTGGGCGGTTCTGGTTGCCGAATTCCAAACTTTTTGGGCAAAAAGTTCTAAATTCGGCCGAACCTCAAACACCCAATGTTCGGGCAGAACCGATGGTCGACCCAAACCGTTCGATCATCCCTAGTACCAAGTTACTGCTTCCCATGACATAGAAACCAAGAGTGACGTATCTGAAGCTGAAGCCTATCTAGGAATGAGAGGGAATCTGGCAGGAAGGTTTGAAGTTATATTTGCATTGGCAGATGAGCTTCAGGACAGTGGCTGGGACTTTGATTGGTTAGTGGATTCTTCCCAGCAAGAGTGGAAACTGAGGCTCTATAATATCAAACCTTCCAAAATAAACAGCAGTGATCTTCTGGGAAATATCAGTATATTTCCTCTCCTCCCTATTGATGTTCTTTGGGAGGGTCAGAAGTGGATACAGGCAGGTGGAAAAGTGTTGGTCAGAGATCCAGGCAAGAAGTCAGTTAGAGGAGAGATTGTAGCTGAAGGGCCGGGATCTACTGTATATGTATTATTAGAAGGAACAGATAATCCGCTTTGTTTTCCACTCCACAGGCTGTCTCCGATTTGATCCATAGGAAGACCAGAGAAAGTGGTTACATGATGGACAGAATGATGGAAGACCGCAAGAGCTATGGAGAGCAAGGCCTTTTGATGTATTACAAGCCTGGACTTGTTTTCTAAAGAACGTTAGATTGGACTTTTCTAATGAACTTTTAGCCAAAGACTGAAATACCTTCATAGTTATAGGAGGGGGTTGTATTTTAGTTAGTTCCCGCATTGTGTTTTATTTAAGATAAACCAGGGGGTGGGAGAATTATTAGATGTCTTTATGTAAAGTTGGAGGCATTATGTCATTTGTGAGCCAAGGGGTGGATTGTTGTGGAAATTGCATATTTAATACAGTGGCTCACCAATGCATTGTAATCTCTGGTCAAGAAGCCATATAAGGTCATACCTTTCTTTTTCCTTAAGACTTGGAATGTAGTATAACAAAGCCTACCTCCCCCCCCCTTTAAGGTGAAGTCAAACAATGGATAAGCAAGCCCTTTTCTCCTCAGGACAAATGGTGTTGGTTTGGGGGGATGGTATATTCCTTAATCACAAGTCTAAATGACTGCTCAAAGCTGCAAGAAGGCAGTCTCAAACGAAACATCCTTGAAGCGATGACTGCTGACTTTTCTCTGTGCCATGTGCTTGGAATGAGACTCCATGGCTGCAAACTTCTTTTAGTTAAGTATATTTGCTTTATCTTTATCTGTATCTGCTAGTCTTGTATTATGCTCCTAAATATTGTAATAGTTTTGTATGTACAGATTGTTTTTTGCATAGTAAAAGCACATTTATACACCACAAAGGTCTAAGTTTCCTTGGTTGTACCGCAAAGTAACTCTTGCTAGAAACGCAAGCAAAACACAGTTTAAAGTGGGATCAAATCTTCATATTTCCTGAGAGATATTGTTGATAAATATTGCTCTCCCATTTGAAGTTAACCAAACCATATTCTCAGTGTCCATTAGGTATCTGTCTTTCACTCCCAGTGACGGTGAGTACCGTCACAATAATTATTAGGGTTGCACTGATACCAATACTAGTATTGGTATTGGTGCTGATACCGAGCATTTGCACGAGTACTTGTACTCGTGCAAATGCTCAGATGCTTAATCTGATACCTCCTGGAAGTCAGGGGGCGGAGAGAAGACAGAGGGAGTCAACACGCCATCAACATTCAACAAGACACTGGCAGGTAAGCTGGCCGGGGCAGGGGAACAGGCGCTATGTTTTCCCAAGACAAATAGTTCCTTCAGAATCAGGGACCCGTCAGATTCGGTAAATAAAGTGATGTTCTGTCAGAACACTGTGACAACCATCTTGGTACACCCTGCACTCGGCTGCAATAAGCCTACAGTCAGAAGGTGGCAGCTGACATCTTGTTACACCCAGCCCATATAGTGAATGGGCTGGGTGTAACAAGATGTCCGCTGCCGCCTTTTGACTGCAGGTGTAAGGGATGTCAGTGTAATGTTCTGGTACCTCTGGTACCCTTGTTACCTATTTCTCTCTTACTAAATTGCGTCCCATCTTGTTATCCAAGAGACGCATACACCTTTAAGACCGGATGACATCATTGCCGAGCGCCGCTATGAGCGGCTATTTCAATCGCCGGCTTTCTCTCACTCATTGCTCGTTCAAACCACATGTTCACCGCACCTTCTCCTGTGAAGTCAGAGCTGCTGACATTTCCCTTTGCTGAACTGAAGCCGGAACCTCGCTGCTGATCCGTATCTCGCTACAGGATCACCTCTCTCTAAGGACACTGTTACTACTAACCTATCTAAGTGATAAGTACCCCACAGGGGATTCTTACTAACCAATCTCCTACTGTCATCTACTGCAATTACCAGGACTATCTGTATCTATCTATCATCATCTGCATAGACAGTTAGCTCTTGGGACTACCTTCAACTATCTTTGCACTAGGTTACTCTGTCTAAGTATACTCCATCTGTGTCCTCTCACCATCTGCACTATACTTGACATCAGAACCTATCTGCTTACCATCACCTGCAACTCTCCTAATACTACTCTTAGTGTTCACCATACAATTGCCTGTCTCTCATCTATACAATCTCATATATTCTATCCCTCCATTAAACATCTGATTGAGTATATGTATATTGCATAACAGGCTGTGCAAGGTGATGAAGTCCTGAGAGTTGGATATGTTGTTCAACAGAATCTCTACAAGGCTACTGAGTGTAATAATTCTGCAGCTGTAAATCCATCCACTAACAAAAACGCATGAACGTTACAGTCAGGTGCCCCATAAAAAAACAACACATGTCTGTTTCATGGCATTTCTATGAAACCACCAGTAGATGGCAGCACAAAGTTCAACTGCAAGCAAGGCATGGGAGGAACTAAAAGTTTCTGGGGGAACAGAATAGAAGTGCTGGGTCCCTCAGAATAAAAAGTCACCTCATGTCCTTATCATTGCAGGTAAGGAGTATATTTAGGGCTATAAACAGGGCAAAATTTATTTAATTTACATCCCTGTGATCAGTAAAGGCTCCTGTCACTACTGTGTGATTGAATAACATACTGCACAAATGTTAGTGGGTCACACTGTAGCATCACATGACTACAGTATACCAGGAATGTGATTATTATAGTGTTATGTGTTTATATCTTATATTAGATTGTATTATGAGACCACTGTGATGCAGAAGGAGTAACAATATTTCAGCACATGTTTAATTGGTTGTTATTTTCTATGAAGACGTTATTCATGTATATCAGAATGTTGATATTAATATATATATATATATAGTTATGTAATAGTATGTATGAACAGAATAGCAGTTGCAGTTGCTGTGCTGTGTCCCTCAGACTCATCATACCTCATGTCCTTATTGCAGAAACTTCTCAATAAAAATAATTCTGGTTTTACCCGGTCCGATCCCTTCGCACATTGGAATTATTGACCATACTTTCAGCATATGTGCAACGCAGGCTTACTGGTGCTGAGTGCAGGATGTACCAAGATGGGCATTACAGTGTTCTGATAGAACGTCATTTCTGTTACCGAATCTGATGGGTCGCTGATTCTGATGGAACTATTTATCTTGGGGAAACAACATAATAAATATACTATAATATTTATTATTATTTATTTTATAAGCTGCAGTGAGGCCAATCTGTGCCAATCAGTTATGCCAATCAGTGCTACCTTTCAGTGCCACCTATCAGTGCCCATCAGTCAGTGCCACCTATCAGTGCTGCATATTAGTGCCTCCTCATCAGTGCCACCCCATCAGTGCCCATCAGTGCTGCCTCATCAGTGACCATCAGTGCCACCTGACAGTGCCCATCAGTGCTGCACCTTAGTGCCTCATCAGTGCCACCCCATCAGTACCACCTATCAGTGTCCATTAGTGCTGCATAAGAAGATATCAGTAGTCTGTATTGTGCTTTGAAAAGTGTCACATGCCAGTCTTAAAAAGTGGTATCACTGCAACCCTAATAATTATGAATGGGTACAGATAGCAAGGCAAAAATAGATTTGCTGCATTTCATCCCTAGCTTTCTGTAAGCACTACATAGCACGTGACAGCATTGTGATTGTTTTACCAATCGTATAAGTGGTGGTAACTGGATTTCACAAGTCCACTGACTGCACTTCAATCTACTAAGAGCTGCAGAGCAGAGATTTGGTACTGGAAAGGGCTTGTTCACACCATGATATGCATATGTGCACATGTGCTTTCTTGTGCATAACCATGCGTGATGTTTTGGGGCAGCCTAATCATTTCAGTGGCATTCACTATGCGCATGAAACGCAGAAATGGTGCAGGCATGAGTTTTAAAATTTCACGACACCAACCCGCGTGATACTGCAGTACCTTGCCAATAAGAATTATTGTCATTCTCCACTGAAATTGTGAGGTCCAAAAAGTGTATTTCATGATTACTTTATTCCAAATCTTATAATATACCTGTCTCATTATTGTTAAGTTCCCTCATATATGATTCAACTGACAACTCGTCACCATGAAAAAAAGGAGAGCTTGACAGTTTTGTGTGGTCCATGAGTAACACATTCAATATTTTGACGTAAAAGAATTTTAAGCTTTTGGAAATTTTTTTTTTTAAAGAAGCATTGATTGGTTTTTAAAAAAGGACAGAATTCTAAGACAGAATTCTAAGACCCCTTCCACTGGATGACCTGTATGGTCGTCTTTAGAGGGGTCCCTGTGATTAGGCATAGGAATGCACCTAATGTTTTAGATCCACCCAATAAACCTGTGTTTTTTTATTACAATTTACAGGGCATTTTTCCTCGTAAAAGATGTGGCATATGTAAACTTTCTGCCTTGAAAGGAGAGTGGCATCTTTTCAATCTAGATTTACAGATATTTCCTGTGATATTTCACTTGTGCAACCAAAAAACTGGATTTTTGCTAGAACGTACCGTTCATCGACAGACGCAGCTCCATCTATTCAGAGACCATAGGGTTATGCTCCTCCCACTAGGAATAGGCACTAGGCAGCAAGCAGTTTAGTTGCAGGCAGTGTTTAGAAAAGAAAAAACCCCATTCACTCAGAAGTAGAGGGGCTGGTGCTGCGTCTGTCGATGAACTTCAGAGAAAAGGATTTTACGGTAAGGTCTTACAAAAATCCAGTTTTCTCTATCGCTCATCGACAGACGCAGCTCCATCTATTTAGAGACCATAGGGATGTCCCAAAGCAGTATATTCATGAGGGGTGGGAAGACAACGCAAAAAAGAACGCAACTCCCCAAGGGCTAAACTTAGCCAACCAAGTAACATGGAGGTCAACCAAGAACATATACCCTCAAAGAGAAACTAAAAAGATTCTCTTTAAAACAGCAGTCTGCAAAACCTTGCGGCCAAAAGAAGCATCTGAAGATGCCCACACATCTACTTTGTAAAATTTTGTGAATGTGTGCACAGACGACCAAGTTGCCACCTTGCAAACTTGCAGCACTGACACCTGATGGCGAAAAGCCCAAGAAGCACTCATCACTCTAGTAGATTGCACCTTCACTGGGAAAGGAGGAACCTAACCCTTCAGTGAATAAGCCTGAACTGCCATCTGCCTGATCCATCTGGATATGGTCGCAGCAGATCCAGCCAATCCCTTATGAGGTCCTTCAGCAAGGACAAGGAGCGTCTGACTTTCTAAAAGACTCCTAAACCCTTATCACCTGAACCACATCCAAGGAATGCAAGGCAAATTCCTTGGAATGCTTAGGCTTAGGACAGAATGAAGGCAGCTATCACGTACCTGATCAGAGGCCGAGGTGCTGAGAGGGCTTCCCTTGTTGCTAAGTGCAAGGCACCCATGGAGGTGGAGACAGGGAATGCTGTGCCGAAAGGAACAGGGGTCGCCAGCTGCGGCAAGCTCCGGTGAAGAGGTGACTGCTGTGGTAGTAGACACGTAGTGCGTGCTGAAATGCAGGATGCCTTGAAGGTGACTGGAGGAGGTAGCCAGGCGTGCGACAAGAGCGAAGTCAAGTTCAAGCCAAGGGGTCAATCACAGTTCATCAACAGTAGAGGAGTCTGTAGGAGCAAGCCGGGGATCATACATGGGAACAGCAGGAACAGGAAACAGGAAGCTGAGGATCATCCAGCAACTAATGGCTGGAGCAGGCTGGTTTAAATAGGCCACTGGGCGTCGCTGCATTAGTGTGGGCGGAAGATCCAGCTCTCTTGTGGGAAGTTCCCTGACAGCAGCACAATGTCTTCATTCAGATGAAAATCAGAAACCACCTTAGGAAGAAAAGACTGATTAGGTCAAAGTACCACTTTATCTCTGTGTACCACCATATAAGGTGAGCTGCATGACAACGCCACCAATTCAGATACTCTGCGGGCAGAAGTGATAGTCACCAAAAAGGCGACCTTCTGGAGACAATGACAGCAGAGAAATCTCTCGTAGGTTCTCAAAAGGAGGCTTATGAAAAACAGAAAATACCAGACTGAGGTCCCACGGCGGAAGCGGGGACCGTCTCGGGGGAGCCATATGACGCACTCCCTGTATGAAGGTACAAATCAAGGCATGCGTAGCTAATGGGTGTTGGAAATATATAGCCAAAACCGACATTTGGTCTTTGATGGTGCCCAAAGCCAACCGCTGTTCAACTCCTTTGTGCAAAAAAGGCCAAAACCCTAGCGATCGAAAACAAGCAAGGCTGCACCTTCAGCAATTTACACCATGAAATGTACACTTTTAACGTACAATGATAAATCTTCGTGGGAGTTGACTTACTAGCCTTCAATAGTGTATGAATCACAGAGTCAGAAAGACCTCTATCCTTCAACACCTGGCTTTCAAAAGCCATGCCGTTAAAGCCAGTGACTGTAAAGTAGGATGGAAGATCGAGCCTTGAGAAAGCAGATCTTCCCTGAGAGGAAGTCTCCAAGGAGCATAGGCGACCAACATTACCAGGTCTGCGTACCAAGATCGGTGAGGCCAGTCTGCAGCCACCAGAATGACTGGAATCCCTTCCACCTCTATCATGTGTAGAAGCCTCGGCAGGAGTTTCAGCTGAGGGAAAGCATAAAACAGCTGATACCGACCCCAAGGAGCCACCAGTGCGTCCGTGGCATCGGCCAGAGGATTCCGAGACCTGGCTACAAAACTCTGAACATTCTTGTTGAGGCAAGAAGCGAACAGATCGACTTCAGGAGTCCCCCACTGAACACACAAGAGGTGAAACACCTCTGGATTTAGGGACCACTCCCCTTGATCCAACACCTGATGACTCAGGTAATCCGCTTGCCAGTTCTCCACACCTGGAATGTGTACAGCAGAGAGTGCTGGAACAAACCTTTCCGCCCACACTCTTGGTGCCCCAAGAATCCGAACAAGACAATCTTGCAGACGAGTCGTCCAGTGGCTCAGATAACGCTTTATTGCTCTGAGCTCCAAAACGTTTATCAGTAGTTTTGACTCTTCCACCGTCCAGGTGCAGAGCAGACTTTGTGTTGTGGCTCAATCGGATGAAAGAGTCCAATGACTTCAGATCCTTGTTTGCATTGACATGAATCTCCCTTCGTAAAGGGACCAAATCGCCCCCTCCAATTTTTGCAGCTTGTCCGGCGGAAGAAAGACCCTCACCAAAGCTGAATCCAGAGTGAGGCCCAGATAATCCAGTCTCAAGGTAGGTATCAGGGTGGATTTCTTGAAATTGGTGTTCCAACCAAACTCCTGCAGGGTTGTGACAGTGATTTCCAGGTCGCCCATCAAGGCTGAATGGGAGTCCGCTCTCAACAGGAGATCGTCTAGGTACCCCAGTACTGCAATCCCCTGTTGGCGCAGCAATGCCAACACTGGTGCTAGCACCTTGGTAAACATCCTGGGAGCGGAGGCGAGACCAAAGGGTAATGCCACAAATTAAGAATGCTCTTCTGCCACTGCAAAGCGAAGAAACCGCTGGTGACCAGCGTAAATAGGGATGTGTAGATATGTGTCCTTGATATTGATATCTAGTCTCCCTGGTGCAGTGACATCACTACCACGTGGATGGATTCCATCCGATACCTCTGTACCCGCACAAAGCGGTTCAGGGCCTTGAGATCCAGGATTGGATGCACCTTGCCCTCCTTTCTGGGCACGGTGAATAGGTTTGAATAAAGCCCTTGAAACAGTTCCTGAGAAGGGACCGGTACAATCACTCCTTGCGAAAACAAATCGTGTAATGCTCCTAGCAAGTCACTCAACTGGTCTGGAGATAGGTGAAGACTGGACAGAAAGAACCTGTTCAGCGGTCGAGACTGAAATTTCGATCTTGTACCCCGATCAGATCAGTTTGTGAAGCTATTTGTCCTTAATAAAGGAGGTCCAGGGTTCCGGAAAAAAACAAAGATGTCCCCCCACCCCAGAAGCGTGTGAGGTGCCCCCGCATGCAGACGAGGGCTTGTCTGCAGATCCAGACTGGCCGGTCTTAGACTTTCCTGACCATGGTTTCTTGGAGCCCCCAGAAGACCTTTTTCTTGTGACCCGGAGGCATGAAAAAGACATTTATGAGCAGTAAAGGAAGGAAGTAAAGAGTGGGGAAGAGGAATACTCTTACCCCCTGTGATACCCTTGATCAACTCATCCAGAGAAGATCCAAACTGCCTCTCCCCTGTGAAGGGAAGATCAGTCAAGGCCTTTTTAGAGGCCTGGTCAGCAGACCAGCTTTTCAGCCACACCATGCGCCTAATAACAATCCCCACTGCCGACGCCCTGGCCACTAACAGAGCCGAATCCAGGGACATGTCACACATGAACACCAGGGCTTGAGCCAAGTGGTCCATTAGTTCCAGCACCGCAGGGGGGAGCCGTTCAGCTTCCAAGTTACTTTTAAGTAACTTCCAGGCCCGGATTGGCTAATCGGGAGATCCGGGAGAACTCCCGGTGGGCTGGTCGGTTTTCTTGGCCGTGAGGGCCGTTGTCAAGGCCAGGGGCATCACAAGAGAGGTGCGGGGGGGCGGACTGCACCAGGGTGTCCATCGGGGGGAGGGTGACACCACTCAGCTTGAGGCGGGAGCCCAAGCTCCTGATCCACTTTATCTATGCTGGCAGGCCGGCATCGCATTGCCACTGTGCCGCATAGTGTGATGACGTGAAGGAGAACTGGAGAAGGACTTCTCTCCTCACTTGCTCCTCCTCCCATCCTGAGCCTCCCCTCCTTGCCCTTTGCACTCCTTGGCCTAACATCCCGTTCACGCGGGTGGAGGCGGAACCAGTCACGGTGACAGCAACGCTAGGGTGAGGCGAGTAGGTGAGGTGAGGTGAAAATAGTGCAATTTAACTTAAGGTGCCCAGACTTGTGCTGCCTGTTAAATAGTCTGTAATTCAGTATGTTTATCAGATGCAGTGTTTCAGCAATCAGTTTATTCACCCTTAGTGTCAGTGTGAATTTGCTATTCCTCCTCCTCTGTGTGCAAGGGCCACTACCCAGACAGATTCCGGCCAGCAAGGACCCCTGCGTTTTGAGTACAGATGTCCTTCTAGTGGGTCTCTTTTGGGTATGTTCTTTTATGTCTGGATGCAATTTTTTATATTTCTCTCCCCAGTGCATGAAAGATGAAACAGGGGAGAGACCCATTAGAAGGACATCTGTACTGTACCCAAAATGCAGGGGGTCCTTGCTAGCCCGAATCTGTCTGGGGAGTGGCCCTTGCACACAGAGGAGGAGGATTAGCAAATTCACACTGACACTAAGGGTGAATAAACTGATTGCTGAGGCACGCACTGCATCTGATAAATTTAAATTAGATTTTTTTCTTCATTTCAATGTTTGGATATTTATGAAAACGAATTCTTAAAGAAAAAAGATTCTGATACTGTCCTGTTATTTACGGTTTTAATAAATCTTCAATGTGAAGCAAAAAACTTAGGCTACTGCATTTGCACTGAATTGGAAATGATGATATTTTTTGAAAAATACAATGAATTACAAGGCTGTAGAGAACAGTGCGCCATTGCAAACTTATATTCTGAGGTTTTAATTAAATTATTTTAATATAGTCAGTCGTGAACTAAAGTGGGCCAGTCTAAAGCATGAAACTCCAGGGCTGAAAATGAGTCGCACTCCGGCCCTGGTAACTTCACCCATTCTGTAGCTGTCTGCGCCACCAGAATGTTCACAAAGGTAGTCTTTAAAATGGAACCCGTTATCACGTGGAGATGGCAGGACAAAGAATCCACCCGTCTATCCACAGGGTCCGCAAAGGTTGGTGACTCTTCCACTGGTACCAGAGTCACTTTATTTAACCTGGGCATCGGGTGATCCACCCACAGCGGTACAGTCCACCTAGTGGACACTGCCCTTGCAAAGGGGTAACAACGTGCAAAACGTTTAAGGACCACCAGCACTTGCTTAATGCGCCACCATTGTTCATCCACAATATTACAAAACAATTCTGGACAAGGTAACACTTTGCCCAATTTATGGGATTTGCGGGAGCCAAAAGAAACCTGCATACCCGGCGCTGTGGAATAATCAGACAATTTTAAAGTTTCCCCCACAGAAATTATCAGGGCTTCCACCATGGCGCGTTCCCTCATGGCGGCTGAAGAAGACAGGTCCTCTTCACCATCAGAATGTGAAGACACCGACCCCACAGGGTGGGCTACATCTTTGGTGGCCAAATCTGCCTCAGAGTCAGAGGTCCCTGCTGATGTAGGCGAAAGCAGAGGGTGTTTGCAGCTGGCAACACTGGAAATGACAAAATCTACCTTAGACATCAGATTTTGCAAAAATGGCAAGATATCAGGCTGGGACTGTGACCCAAAAGGTTGTGCAGTTGCTCCCAGGGGGTCTGCAGGTGAAATTTTATCCTGGGACTCCATATTACACTGAATTTTGGGCAGTGTCCCTTTAAGACCGCCAAAAACGCGATCCCACCTCTGTTACTGTGGGCTCTCAATCCCTGACTAATGTTACTAATAGCAGAGTGGATGAGGAAAAACCACAGGAAAACCCCAGCAAAACGTTACCAGACCGCTCAGGAGACTGTCAGCATGTGCTATGCAAAACAAAGGTGACACTGACTGCACAGGAAAATGAAGAACAAATTCTGCCTCTATAATGTGAAAGCCATGCCGCACGCCTGTCCAGCTAATGGACCTCAGGAAAATGGCTGCTCAGTGCATTCAGATTGGGGAATAAAGAAAATGGTTGCCCATATATTTCAATGGGAATAGAAAACATCATGATTCACAACAAAATGGCGGCCCCCACAGCGCGCATTGCGGTCTCCAGGACCCCCAATAGGGGTCCTAGAACAGTAGGCATCGGAAGGTCCCTAAACAGGGACCCCATCAGGACAAGCCGCCCCACCAATTAAGTGCCACATTGGCAGCAATATTACTGCCCCCCCCCCCCCCCCCAAGGTAAAAACCTGCTAGGGGTAGGGGAATTCTGAGGGGTATACAGGCCCAGTCCTCCGAGAGGCCATGGGAACTGAGGGAGCCCTTGGGTCCGACTATTCCAGGGAGAGGGCCCACGTCCACCCTGCGAGTGTCAGAGGCATTTAGGGGGTCAATCTACTCACTATACCACAATACCAGATGGGCACCACTGCGAAACAGACCACCTCCCACCGCGGTGGGGGTGGTGTCAGCCAGGGGGAAAGCTGTGACTCAGGGCGTCTTAGGTCATTTGCATCCCAGCGAGACTTGTCCACTTGCAGGCTCATCCCCATCTGTCGGGGCACCGTCATGGGGAGGCCTATTTCTGGACTATTACCTGCTCACGTTGGCCAGGCTGGGAGACCTTAAGGATCTTGATTATCCAGTGCGAAACCACAGCCGGCTGTTGCTTGTAGTTCCTCTGGATCTTGGTCCCCAGGAACTAACTAGTGAAAATAAAAAAAACACATCTAATAAAACATTCCCATTAAAAGCTAAGATCGAATTCCAGCAGGGAGCTAGGTCCTATTCCTTAAACTAGGCAGAAACAAACTGCTTGCTGATAGTAGAGTGTGTATTAGATGTATTATGTTGGCGAAGTAGGGTGTCAGTATGTAATCCGATTACCAATAGATACGATATTTGATAAAACATTTTTTAATAAAGACAAAGGGATTTATTTACTAAAGATAAATCCACTTTGCACTTCATGTGCACTGCAAGTGCCCTTGGAAGTGCCTTTGGGAGTGCAGTCGCTGTAGATCAGAGGGGGGTCATGCAAAGAAAATAAAAAACAGCATTTTTGCTTGCACGTGATTGGATGAGAGAAATCAGTAGAGCTTCCCCTAATTTCTGAGCTTCCCCTCAGATCTACAGTGCTGCACTTCTAAGTGCACTTGAAGTGCACAGTAGTGCACAGTGAATTTGTCTTTAGTAAATAAACCCTATAGTCTTTTTATGCAATTAATTTATATTTATTGTTTATTTTTTGTGCTCTTACAAAGTTAGTAATTTTTATTTAACCACTTAAGCCCCAGCCCTATTTCGGACACTTTTTGTTTACAAGTTAAAACCAGTATTTTTTCCTAGAAAACTACTTAGAACCCCCAAACATTATGTATATTTTTTTAGCAAAGACTCTGGAGAATAAAATGTCGGTCATTGCAAAACTTTTTGTCAAGCGGTATTTGCGCAGCGGTCTTTAAAATGCAATTTTTTTGGAAAAAAATTGAAAAATCACATTTCACTGCATTTAAAAAATACTAAACTAAACAGTAAAGTTAGCCCATTTTTTTTGTATATTGTGAAAGATGATGTCACGCCGAGTAAATAGATACCCAACATGTTACGGTTTAAAATTGCGCCCCCCCCGTGGGATGGCGACAAACTACGGTCAATAGAGATCTCAATCTGCGACGCTTTAAATTTATTTAACGGTTACCAGTTTAGAGGTAGAGTGTAGCTCTTTTTTTTTAAATTATTGCGCACGCTCTTGCGATCGCGGCGATACCTCACATGTGGGGTTTGAACAGCGATTTCATTCGCGGCTCGACTTGCGTATACGTTTTTTTTGTGCGCGAGCTAACGGTGACGGGGGCGGCAAAATTTTTTTTTTTTTCCTATTTATTTTTTATTTTTTTTAAACTTTATTACAGGTTTTTTTTTAAAAAAAAATCTGATCACTTTTATTGCTGTCACAAGCAATGTAAACATCCCTTGTGACAGCAATATGTGTGACAGGTACACTTTATGGAGGGATCGAGGGTCTAAAAGACCCTAGACCCCTCCACTACACTTCCCTGTATGCAAAACGCCGAAAACGGCATTTTTGCATACAGCCGTTTTTTTAAATTTGCCGCCTTTTGCAGCATAGTAACCCAGACGTGACGTCATGGACGCCGCCTCCGGGTTACGTCATCGGAGCCCCGATCGATGCCATTTCCGGCATTCATCGGGACTCCATCCAGCCGGCGGACGTGCCGGCTGGGTGCTCGGGGCTCCCGGTGGGACGGGAGCCCCGGGCAAGGCCACGGAAGGCGGCGGGAGGGGGGGGGACGTCCCCTCCCGCCCCCCGGGTAACGATCGCGCGGCTCCCGAGCCACATCGGTCGTTACCGACGGAAAGCCGACCGTCGGCTTCAAACCACGGTACCGGGATGATGCCTCTAACTAGAGGCATCATCCCGGTATAAACCCGCAAAGTGTACCGATGTATCGGTACGTTACTATGCGGTAAGTGGTTAACACAAGTTGGCACTAGTGTGTGAACTTGTGAAAAGCTCAATGTGCAACAGAGCTTTTTAAATCTCGCGGTTTATAAATAAATGCAGATTTCTCCACCCCCTTCTCATATATTGTGACATATGCATGATGAGAGGCACTTCGGATCCCCTGAAGACGTCATATTGACGAAACACGTAGGAGCGGCCTGGTCACCGTGACATCATCACGCATACCAACTATGCTGGTCGGGGTTACTACAGGACCCACAGATAAGCACTATTTGTTTTTACTTTATGTGAGTGTTTTTAATCTATTATAATACAATGGTATTTACAGATTCACAATATAGCTGGCCTTTTTTTTGGACATGTAATTGTTACTGTGAATCCGAAAATTAACCCTTGAAGGGCCTGGAGGATTTGTTTCTTATGATGCCTGTCATGACCACTCTGTTAATGAGGGTTGTGGCATTCTGGTAAGCACTTTTCCTTTAAGCGCTGGGACCTGGTTTTACTGGGAAACAAGAGCTTGATCACCTTCCAAAGCTTGTCACTGGGACTGTGGACTTATTTTTGGCACTGTAATTAATTTACAATTCTCTCTTGTTTTGGCACCATTCATTTTAATAATTATATTTTGCATGATTAACCACTTACCCACTGGGCACTTAAACCCCCTTCCTAACCAGACCAATTTTCCACACAAACAGAGCTTTCTTTTGGTGATATTTAATCATAATTGGGTTTTTTATTTTTTGCGCTACAAATGATAAAATCCCAAAATTGTGTAAAAAAAATGCATTTTTCTTCGTTTTGGTTTTACAATTTTGCAAATTTAGTCATTTTTCTTCATAAATTTTGGCCAAAATTTATACTGCTATATATCTTTAGTAAAAATAACCCAAATAAGTATACATTTTTTGGTCTTTGTGAAGGTTATAGAGTCTACAAGCTATGGTACCAATCATTGAAAATTGATTACACCTTATGTACTGAAGGCCGATCTCATTTCTTGAGACCCTAACAAGCCAGTAAAGTACAAATACCCCCCAAATTACCACTTTTTGGAAAGTAGACATTCTAAGGTATTTAGTAAGAGGCATGGTGAGTTTTATGAAGTTGTAATTTTTTTCCACAATTCTTTTCAAAAGAAGATTTCTCTTCTTTTATTTTTCACAAAATGGTCATATTACCAAGTTATTTCTCACACACTGTATAGGCATACTTGCAACTACACCCAAAAATGCATTCTGCTACTCCTCCTGAGTATGGTGATACCACATGTGTGGGACTTTTCCACAGCCTGACCACATACAGAGGTCCAACATCCAAGTAGCACTGTCAGGCATTCTAGAAGCAAAAATTACACATATAATTTCCTGACAAACTATCACACTTTTGAAGGTCCTGGAGCACCAGGACAATGGAAACGATCACAAAATGACCCTATTTTGGAAAGCAAACACCCCAACACATAATCTAGGAGCCATAATGAGTCTTTTGAACATGTCATTTTTTTTCCACAAGGTTTTGGAAAATGTGGAAAGAAAATGTAAAAACAAATTTTTTACATAAAGTTGTCGGTTTATAGATATTAAAAAGATATTTCTAACACATAGCATGAACATAGCAAAAATGACACCCCAAAATACATTCTGCTACTCCTCCCGAGTATGGCAATACCACATGTGTGAGACTTTTCCACAGCCTAGCCACATACAGAGACCCAACATGCAGGGAGTACCGTCATTTCCTGACTTCCCATTACACGTTTGTGAGGCACTGTAGGGCACTTATAAGCACTGCAGTGGCACTGATGTGGCATGGATGAGCACTGACGTGGCTTGGATGTGGCATGGATGAGCACTGACGTGGCATGAATGTGGCACAAATGAGCACTGACGTGGCACGAATGAGCACTGACATGGCATGGATGTGGCACGGATAAGCACTGACATGGTATGGATGTGGCACGGATTAGCACTGAGGTGGCATGGATATGGCACGGATGAGCACTGACATGGCATGGATGTGGCACGGATGAGCACTGACATGGCATGGATGTGACCAGACAAGGAGTCACTGCTCAAGGTGGTGTAATTGCCTGATGACTCACACAGGTGCATGCCCCGGCTCGCCTCCGTGAAAACTTGATAAAAGAAAAGGAATTGGCAGCACCCCAGGTTGAGTCAAAATCCAGGTTTATTGACTGGACATCCAAATATGACAATCGTGACAAGGTAGACGCGTTTCACACACTGACTGTGTGCTTAATCATTACTAATGATTAAGCACACAGTCAGTGTGTGAAACGCGTCTACCTTGTCACGATTTGGATGTCCAGTCAATAAACCTGGATTTTGACTCAACCTGGGGTGCTGCCAATTCCTTTTCTTTTATCATGGCATGGATGTGGCACGGATGAGCACTGACATGGCATGGATGTGGCATTGATGTGGCATTGATGTGGCACGAATGAGCACTGACGTGGCATGGATGTGGCACGGATGAGCACTGACGCGGCATGAATGTGGCATGAATTACCACTGACTTGGCATGGATGTGGCACGGATGAGCACTGCCACTGACGTGGCATTGATGACCACTGATGTGGCATGGATGAGCAATGTGGCATGGAATGTATGAGCACTGATGTGGCATTTATGAGCACTGATGTGGCATGGATGAGCACGGGTGTGGCATGGGTGGGCACAGATGTGGCATGGGTGAAGCAGGGATGTGGCACGGATGAGGCATGGATGTGGCACGGATGAGCACTGAGATGGCATGGGTGGGCACAGATGTGGCACAGATGAGGCACTGATGTGGCATGGATGAGCCATGGATGGGGCATGGATGGGGCACGGATGTGGCACGGATGAGGCATGGACGTGGCACAGATGAAACATGGATGGGGCATGGATGAGTCACAGTTGAGGTATGGAGGAGGCAGAGGAGGAGTGCAGCTGCAGTTTCTCTCCTCTCCTCGCACACTGTACCGATCGTTGTGTACAGTGTGTGAAGAGAGGCGATCGTTGTTTACAGTGTGCGAGGAGAGGAGAGAAATGAACCGGACATGCGCCGGTTTGTTGACAAGTGAATGCTCCGTCATTGGACGGAGCGATCACATTGCAAAAGGCCGCTGTCATTGGCCCTTTACCACAGTCCCTGATGCGCCAGGTCCCCGGGACCCGGCGAGCACGGATAGCTTTGTGTGCGCACCCCAGAGGGCGCACGGGAGCGCGATTCTGGGGGGACGTCATTGTACGCCCTCCCAGAATAAGCCGACTGCGCTGTAGCTGACATTCGGCTATGGCCCGGTCGGCAGGTGGTTAAGTGCTTCATAGTATAATTCAATTAACTGTCTTTCACTATTAATTCATTATAGTATAATTTGATTATTACCATAAGTATTGTTTGTCATATATACAGTACATGCGTTAGGATAGAAGCATGAAGTGTAATGGCACCAGATTAACTATTTAAGGATTTTTGTTTGGTAGCACTTTTTGACATATGCTGTATGTTGGATTGATTTTGGGAGACCAAGCACTGGTTTATTGCCTTATCTAGGATTTGTATTGTACATCTCAGTATACAGCTAATTGCTGGGTCCTTACTATCTTCTTTTTGGCTGTGAGTGGGGGCTTTTTTTAAAATGTTATTAATGTATGTGTTAAAAATAGCTTATTAATTCGCAACTTTGTGTAAAAAAAAATACATTCTCATTTTCTTTCCTGCATTTTCGAAAAACTTGTGTCAAAAAATTACATTTTTAAAAGACTCTCGCTGCCTTTCAGAAAATAACTTTGTTTGCTTTCCAAAAGGTGGTCATTTTGTGGCTACTTCTCCTGTCCTGGCAGTTCAGGGACTATTAATGTGATACTGATAAGTAGTCGAATAAATGTGCAATTTATGTTCCTTGAATCCTTTAAGGTATTTGTGCTGTCCGGGCAATTTGCACCATGCAATTTCCACGTGCGGGAAACCGCACCTTGTATTTCATTGCATTTAAGAGTCAATGGTACCCTGCACATTTTCTGTGCAGCTGCTTATCCCCCTTCCCATCTTCCCCGCCACAGCACTGTCCCCCCTTTGCATCACCACCCAACACACACAGCACTGTCCCCCTTCCAGGGCCGTCTTTAAGGCAGGGCAAAAGGGGGCACCTGCCCATGGCCCTGTCAATGTTGAGGGGCCCAACATCCTAACAATCCATCCCTGTTACATAGTGCAGCTGCAGGGAAAGGGAATTAGTAAGCGGCAGTGTCTTTGGCTGACAGCGGGAGCTGGCCGAATGGAGAGACATACTGACAAGCAGTGGAATCGGTCAGAGGAGTGAGAAAGGATCGTTATGAGGAGGCAATGACATAGGCGGCATTGATGAGCAGAAAATTGGTGGGCAGCAGGAGTTACATCTGAATGAGAATGTGTGCTTGGCTTTTCATCACCTTTCTCTGCCCCTCTGCTTGCTGTTAACATCACCAGCCCCGCATGTACATAACATAGATCAGTCGGCCGGCACGGATGAGCGAACAGCTGGTATGTTTTGTGATTACCAATCCAAATGAGCTAGTTTGCCCTGCTGTATTGAACTTTCACTGCTTTAGCCACTAAATTATCACTTATCTGCCTCTCTGCTTTCTATGCTCATTGATAGTACTGTTTTGAATGTTTTCCTGGTCGGCTTCATTAACCCCATCTTTTCTGCCACATTATACATTCTGCTGCAAGGGAAAACGTCTACTCTGGCAAGGGGACTGTTGTGTGTTTGTAGCATATTCTATCTAGCAACCAGTTAGTTAGCAGTAATGATGTGCAGTAACCTCTAGCCACCAATCAGCACAGTACTGATATGTAGTAGCCTCTAGCAACCAATCAGTGAGTGGTAATAATATGCAATAATCTCTAGCAGCCAACCAGTTTACAGTAATGATGTGCAGTAACCACTAGCAACCAGTGAGCAGTAATGATGTACAGTAACCTCTAGCAACCAATCAGCAGTAATGATATGCAGTAACCTCTAGCAACCAATCAGTGAGTGGTAATAATATGCAGTAATCTCTAGCAGCCAATCATTTTGCAGTAATGATGTGCAGTGACCACTAGCAACCAATCAGTGAGCAATCGCTGCCTTATCTGCTGCAGTAAACTGATTTTGAGTTTAGCTGCTACTTATTGTATCTCTCAGAGCAGGTGGAGAGCAAAATTGCATGGTGGCATGTGGGAGCTGGGGGGGGGGGGGACCCAATAAATTGCTTGCCTGGGGTCCAATCAATGTTAAAGACGGGCCTGCCCCCTTCACATCACCACCCAACACACACAGCACTGTCGCCTTCACATCACCACCCAACACACACAGCACTGTCCCCTTCACATCACCACCCCCCACACACAGCACTGTCCCCCATCACATCACCACACACAGCACTGTCCCCCTTCACATCACCACCCCCCACACACAGCACTGTCCCCCTTCACATCACCACCCACCAAACACAGCACTGTCCCCCTTCACATCACCACCCCCTACACACAGCACTGTCCCCCTTTACATCACCACCCACCACACACAGCACTGTCCCCCTTCACATCACCACCCCCCACACACAGCACTGTCCCCCTTCACATCATCACCCACCACACACAGCACTGTCCCCCTTCACATCACCACCCCCCACACACAGCACTGTCCCCCTTCACATCACCACCCCCACACACACAGCACTGTCCCCCTTCGCATCACCACCCACCACACACAGGCCTGCCCCCGTTCACATCACCCCCCACCACATACAGCACTGTCCCCGTCACATATCCCCACAGCACTTACCCCCTTTACATCACCACACACAGCACTGTCTCCCTTCACATCACCACCCCCCACACACAGCACTGTCCCTCTTCACATCACCACCCACCACACACAGCACTGTCCCTTTTTACATCACCCTACTCCCCCACACACACACAGCACTGTCCCCTTCACATACAACCCCCACAGCACTGCCCCTTTTACACCCCCCACACCACAGCACTGCCTCCATTCACATATCACCCCTGCAGCACTGCCCCCTTCATATCCCCCCACAGCACTGCCCCCTTTACCTCCTCCCACAGCACTGCCCCCTTAACATATCACCCCCACAGCACTGCCCCTTTCACATCTCCCTCACATCACTGTCTCCCTTTAAATCAACCCCCCCTCCCCCACACACACCACTGCCCCCTTAACATATCACCCCCACAGCACTGCCCCTTTTACACCCTCTCCCCCAACAGCACTGTCCCCCTTTGTATCACCCCCACACACGTATACAGCACTGCCCCTTTTATACCCTCTCCCCCAACAGCACTGTCCCCCTTTGTATCACCCCCACACACATATACAGCACTGCTCTGTTAACACACACCCCCATAGCACTTCCCCCTTCACCTCCCCCCACCACAGCACTGCTTCTTTCATCCCCCTACAGCACTTTCCCCCTTTACACCCCCCCCCCCACATACACAGCACTGCCCTCTTCACCTCCCCCCCACAGCACTGCTTCTTTCACCCCCCCCCCCAAAGCACTGTCCCCCTTTACATCACCCCCACCCCACATACACAGCACTGTCCCCCTTCACATCACCACCCCCCACACACAGCACTGTCCCCCTTCACATCACCACCCACCAAACACAGCACTGTCACCCTTCACATCACCACCCCTACACACAGCACTGTCCCCCTTTACATCACCACCCACCACACACAGCACTGTCCCCCTTCACATCACCACCCCCCACACACAGCACTGTCCCCCTTCACATCACCACCCCCCACACACAGCACTGTCCCCCTTCACATCACCACCCCCACACACACAGCACTGTCCCCCTTCGCATCACCACCCACCACACACAGGCCTGCCCCCGTTCACATCACCCCCCACCATATACAGCACTGTCCCCGTCACATATCCCCACAGCACTTACCCCCTTTACATCACCACACACAGCACTGTCTCCCTTCACATCACCACCCCCCACACACAGCACTGTCCCTCTTCACATCACCACCCACCACACACAGCACTGTCCCTTTTAACATCACCCTACTCCCCCACACACACACAGCACTGTCCCCTTCACATACAACCCCCACAGCACTGCCCCTTTTACACCCCCCACACCACAGCACTGCCTCCATTCACATATCACCCCTGCAGCACTGCCCCCTTCATATCCCCCCACAGCACTGCCCCCTTTACCTCCTCCCACAGCACTGCCCCCTTAACATATCACCCCCACAGCACTGCCCCTTTCACATCTCCCTCACATCACTGTCTCCCTTTAAATCAACCCCCCCTCCCCCACACACACCACTGCCCCCTTAACATATCACCCCCACAGCACTGCCCCTTTTACACCCTCTCCCCCAACAGCACTGTCCCCCTTTGTATCACCCCCACACACGTATACAGCACTGCCCCTTTTATACCCTCTCCCCCAACAGCACTGTCCCCCTTTGTATCACCCCCACACACATATACAGCACTGCTCTGTTAACACACACCCCCATAGCACTTCCCCCTTCACCTCCCCCCACCACAGCACTGCTTCTTTCATCCCCCTACAGCACTTTCCCCCTTTACACCCCCCCCCCCACATACACAGCACTGCCCTCTTCACCTCCCCCCCACAGCACTGCTTCTTTCACCCCCCCCCCCCAAAGCACTGTCCCCCTTTACATCACCCCCACCCCACATACACAGCACTGTCCCCCTTCACATCACCACCCCCCACACACAGCACTGTCCCCCTTCACATCACCACCCACCAAACACAGCACTGTCACCCTTCACATCACCACCCCTACACACAGCACTGTCCCCCTTTACATCACCACCCACCACACACAGCACTGTCCCCCTTCACATCACCACCCCCCACACACAGCACTGTCCCCCTTCACATCACCACCCACCACACACAGCACTGTCCCCCTTCACATCACCACCCCCCACACACAGCACTGTCCCCCTTCACATCACCACCCCCACACACACAGCACTGTCCCCCTTCGCATCACCACCCACCACACACAGGCCTGCCCCCGTTCACATCACCCCCCACCACATACAGCACTGTCCCCGTCACATATCCCCACAGCACTTACCCCCTTTACATCACCACACACAGCACTGTCTCCCTTCACATCACCACCCCCCACACACAGCACTGTCCCTCTTCACAGCACCACCCACCACACACAGCACTGTCCCTTTTTACATCACCCTACTCCCCCACACACACACAGCACTGTCCCCTTCACATACAACCCCCACAGCACTGCCCCTTTTACACCCCCCACACCACAGCACTGCCTCCATTCACATATCACCCCTGCAGCACTGCCCCCTTCATATCCCCCCACAGCACTGCCCCCTTTACCTCCTCCCACAGCACTGCCCCCTTAACATATCACCCCCACAGCACTGCCCCTTTCACATCTCCCTCACATCACTGTCTCCCTTTAAATCAACCCCCCCCTCCCCCACACACACCACTGCCCCCTTAACATATCACCCCCACAGCACTGCTCCTTTTACACCCTCTCCCCCAACAGCACTGTCCCCCTTTGTATCACCCCCACACACGTATACAGCACTGCCCCTTTTACACCCTCTCCCCCAACAGCACTGTCCCCCTTTGTATCACCCCCACACACATATACAGCACTGCTCTGTTAACACACACCCCCATAGCACTTCCCCCTTCACCTCCCCCCACCACAGCACTGCTTCTTTCATCCCCCTACAGCACTTTCCCCCTTTACACCCCCCCCCACATACACAGCACTGCCCTCTTCACCTCCCCCCCACAGCACTGCTTCTTTCACCCCCCCCCCCAAAGCACTGTCCCCCTTTACATCACCCCCACCCCACATACACAGCACTGCCCCCTTCACCTTCCTCCCCCCTACAGCACTGCCCCTTCACCTCCCCCCATAGCACTGCCCCCTTCAAATCACCCCCACAGCATTGCACCCCTTTACATGACCCCTGCTCCCCATCCTTCACAAGTTCACAGCTATATCCTCCATTCACTCTCCTACCTTACACAGAGCGGAGAGCAGGAGGCAGGACAATCCTGAACCGAAGGCAGAGGAACAGCAGCACCACATGGAGAGAGGCAGCCGACTGTGTGACTCCCAGCCAATCACCTCCCAGCAGCCAATCACCTCCCGGCCAACATGAAAAGTTATTCAGGCAGCTGTCTCTCTCCATGCAATGCTGGTCCCGCCCCCAGTCCAGAACCGTCCAGCCCCTGGCCGTACGCCATGCTCTGCTAATGAGAGCGGCAGAGGCTGGGAAGAAGAACAGTAGCCAAATGGCGTGATCGCAGCGGTCCAGATAGAGCAGTAGCCCGGGCCGGACGCGGACCGTGGGCCGCCATTTAGTGATGCCCGCTCTATAACTTTCACACAGGCTAAATAATATACACAGTTTTTTTCTGTTCTATGGGCAGCTGGGTGTTAAAAGGATTCTGTCTAGTTACATCCGAGTGCTTATACACCTATTGAATGCAGCAAAAGCTTGTATTCAGTTATACTGGAAACAAATTATAGTTACCCTATATCGTCGTGGTATCGGCAAAACTAAGATAGTTAGATAGGAAGAGAATGGAAGAGAGGCTTTTGAGAACGCTCTGATTGGCGGAGCGAAACGCGTCAAGCCGTCCGAACACGTAGTACGTCATTTCCGGCTGCAACCTCTTCCGGCTTCCGGCTTCCGGTTACACGGGTGGAACGCACGGCCATTCGTTTGGCGTCCCGTGGGTTTGCTAAAGGCGGATTGATTCTTTATGTTTTGTAAGTGTATCTTTTTATTGTGTGAAAAATAAACCTTTTAGAATATACTGCACGATGATGGCCCTTTTCTTTTCATGACACTGGGGAGCATCACCTGGATATTTACCTGGATATAGAGGCACAGGAGATCTACAGCTTATATCTGTTGGTGATCCATAAGAGGCGGTTACCTTATACAACCAGTTTTTAAGGCGATATTACTTTCTGCTTCTGGTGAGTGTGGGACCGAGAGGGGAGCACTAACTCACAAGGACTGAGCACCGGCACTTTATCAATATACCTTGAGCACGGAGCACTTATAGTAGCACAAGAGACTTGCACTTTATTCAGTTTGGAAGATATTTATTGTTATGAACTTTATATTTATAATTACTTTTGATATATGATATGTCACACACATGAGTTTATTTATAATATTTATGCTGTTATATTTAGTGTAACACTATATTTATATACACAGTTGCACAGTTATTCGCACGAGCACTTTATGATGTTATTTATTTATTAGCACAACTGATATTTATGTTTATGGTTTCGGTTTAAGCAGCGCAGGTACTTAGTTTTTCAGATAGGAAGAGAGTTTCTGTAAACATGGTTCTTTGGAAATGAGTTTGCCTGATCTGGAGTATTGTGCTGTAATGGGATCTAAAGCGTAAACTTATTGAGACATCTGCTCATTTCTGCCCCCCCGTAATTACTTTTCTCTTCCTACCCTGCTTCTTTATCCTTCTGTTTTTTACCTCTCATCATCAAACTGTCTGCCCTTATGGGACCTCCACGGCTGTCTGGTCATCCAAAGAGGTGCATCTATCTTTATTTCTTTACTTTTCCCTATATCTGTTATGATCTGGCCCTACAGGAAATAATCCCATTGTTTATGTTCTAGTGTGTAGGTTTGGAAATGTCTTTACCATGTATGTTCACATATAACTTTTCAGTACACCAAACCTTTGGATGTCTCAGTATAACCACCTTGCTTAAGTCCACTTTAGATATTGTTTTAGTATATTGATGTTTTCTTTGCTGAGTACTGTATTTGCGCTGCCTGTATACCATCTTAGTTTTTTAACTATTTATGTATGACCTGCAAACACACATTGGTAGTCATTGGCATTGAAGTTTAACCCACGATGACTACCAATGCAGTGGAGGAGGGTTATTGTTCACTGCCATGCAAGAGTGGTGTCCGATAAAGGTGGGCAGGGGATCCAAGTATACAGTACCATACCCCTCTCTCCAAGAGGGAGAGATAGGCAGCTTGTAACATGTGGCACAGTGGCACCATTTTTTGTATCTTGGCCCTTGCTGCCTTGCCTGTTTAGAGGTTAGAGTAGAGACCATTTGGAAGGGTGCTATATAGAGAGGCATTTCCTGTTGCCCCTATATTCCTCCTCAAAAACACGTATATGTCTTTCTCCTGTATCTTTTCTCCAGTACACATTCTATGTTTTATCCTCCAAAGACTTTTCAGTCTGCAGTCACACACTACCACCACAAACATCATATTGAATGCCTACACCCACTGCTGTATTTTGGCCTAGGCAGACAAAGACTAGTAGGGCGGCACTTTACGGGGGGGCGGCAAAAAAAAAAGCCGCCCCCCCCGCATAAAAAAAAAACCCTGGTCCTTTTTTTCAGACCTGTCTGCACTCTGCAGTCATCTTATGTGCCGCCGCCGCCCCCTTGTCTGCTCCTGCCCACTCACCTTGTCCTTCCGGAGTCCCGCCGCCTCCCCCACACACACAGTGAAGGGGCGTACTTGCCAGGGAGGGAGGGACTGGCGCCCCCATAGAGCCGCAGTGAGCGGCTCAACTTCAAACAGTGCTTGGGGCGGAGCTTAATGCGGCATGTGGGATACTTACTAACTTCTCCCTGCTGCGGGGCGGGGTCTATGTCGAGCAGGAGGAGAGAGAGGACTCGAGGAGGACAAGGGAACCCCCAGGACATCTGCTAGCAGGTAGGACTGAGTCACGATTTTAGGTTACCACTTACCACTACCACCACTGCTATTGGCAATTGGCATTGCTAGAATTACATAATAACTCCATTTAATTTTTTGCAGTAAATGTCAGTATGTTCAACAGATATGGAGCAGTTTGCAGTACATGAACTTTCACTGCATGTGAACTGTTAAATGAGTTTTCATTGATTTCAGCGTGTGCAAAGGGCTCCATACATGCTGAAACCAATGCAAATGCATTTAACAGTTCACATGCAGTGAAAGTTCATGTACTGCAAACTGCTCCAAGCTTTAACCACTTATGGACTGGAGGTTTTTCCCCCTTAATGACCAGGCCATTTTTTGCAATTCAGGACTGCATTACTTTAACGGACAATTGCGTGGTCGTAGTGCGACACTGTACCCTAAAAAAGTTGATGTCCCTTTTTTCCCCACAAATAGAGCTTTCTTTTGGTGGTATTTGATCAGCTGTGCGATTTTTATTTATTGCGCTATAAACAAAAAAAGAGCAACAATTTTTTTTCACATTCTGCTACATAACATTCAAAAAAAAATACATTTTTTTTTATCCTTTTAGGCCAATTTGTATTCTGCTACATATTTTTGGTAAAAAAAAATCCCAATAAGCGTATTTTGAATGGTTTGCGCAAAAGTTATCGTGTCTACAAACTAGGGGAAAGATTTATGTCATTTTTATTTATTTATTTTTTTTAATAGTGTAGCACCACCCCCGCAGGAGCTGCTGATTATATTATTGGGTCTACACCCTGCCTAACAACCCAATCAAATTGGCTCGATCCCTCCTCAGGCACAACTGACCCAGAATAGGACTGGACTATCAAATGGATATACAGATTGGAATACAATACTTCAATATGCAACAATACCTTGTTACCTTCTTGAATGGTAGTCCTTCTGGGTGACACAATGGAACAGCACACAGGATTGTAATTAACCAAACTTAGTTTACTATATATCAAATTGAATAGGGGAGATACAATACAATACAAGCCCATAAAAGGTTATTTAAAACAGCTTTAAAAAGATAAAAGAATACCCCCACACTCCTCCTTCATTAAGGCTAGACACAGTACCAGATAGGTAGGCCTATCTGAGTCCCCCCCCCAGAGTTCTCTTCTTTCTTGTTGATCTTCGCTAGCAAGATTATTGAATAGAGCTCATTTGTAATCCAAATTAGGAATGAAGATCAAGAGAGAGAAAAACAACGAGCTGTTAGTTGTCACCGCAGGGTGTCTGCGTAACTGAGCAATAACTTCTGCGAGAGAGATAAGCCTCTGGCGACTCCTTTTCAGACCTTATTGTTTGTCTATGAGTCTCCTGAGAGAGTATGCTGATAAACCCCGGGGTTTTATCACCTCCTGTTGTGCTACCGCTATCTGTAGATAAAACTATCTCTTTGGCAGATAAAGTCAGTTATTGGGCATGTGCCCTCTCACCAACAGAAGTTTCTCCTTCGCGCGCTTCCACTACGGTCTCAGTCCTTTGGCTATGTGCCAGCCGCGCGAGGTCCTTCTTGCGGATGACTTCCGGTCTCTGCAAACAGCAGTATGACCTCCAGGAATGTGCCTCGTGCTTAAGATGGGACGGTTCCACGTCGTCCCTCCAGGCTAAGAGGCCCTTGGCCCAATATCCAGCATCAGTCCTTCACTCTCGCTCACTGGTTCCTCAGAGTCCAGCGCAGAAAGGCGCCCCCCTGGCTTAGCCTCTCTCTCTTCCTTTAAATAACTTCCCCCATAGTGCCGTGCGGTGCAGCCGTGCACCCTGGATCTTGCAAAGCAGCATGGGAGATGTAGTTTCTTCATCTTGCCAAAAGGAAGTCACAGCCCGGGAAATTCCATGCAGCTACCACTAGAGGGAGCTTAGTTCCTTCCCACATATCAAACAGTGTCTTTAGGCATATTTAACCCCGCTACACACTCCCCCCACTTGAGAAACTTTGGTCCCCAAAGAGGTCAACAGTATGTACCCTAGTGCATAGGTTGGCATTATACAACAAAAACATTAACATTTTGCTGAAATAAGTCAATCTGAATATATCCAATTTTGTATTCTGATAGCAGTGCAACAGTAAAACGATAAAGTGCAATTAATAAGCAAATAAGTGATTTCTACAGTGTTAATATAGTGCTGATTTCTAGTGCTTTTTTATATAGTGCTCCTTTAAACAGCACATGTGCATTTGCAATTTCTTAAACACTTACATCTTAAAGTTTGTGTTGTAAAAAAAAACATCAAAAGGTGAGAAAGAGAAAAAACATATAGTGAGGTCAGAGCAACAAAATGTGCGCAAACATTAACTCACAAAGTAAACCAAATTGTGAACATCAAAAACTGTGCTTATTATAATGGCCAAACCCAATATCCTTATGTACAAACTTAAATGCAAACGTTTTCTACTTCAATACTTTGTTCTCATGATCTCTCACAGACCCCCCAAAACTTGGGTGGCTTGTACAGTTGTGCCTGGGGGTGAGCTAGGGTTGTCCCCCACCAAATCTATAGTGGAGGAACTAGGCTGGTCAGGAGATCTTTTGGAGGTAAAAACAGCTTCTTCCGAACATTCACCCAATTGATCATAGGTCAGTCTCTTAGGTGGGTGAATGACTCTCCTTTCCCTCTGTTCCCGTGGAGGCATGCTCTCAGAGGTACTAGGATCAGGCACTTCTGAGGATTCTTCAATGTCCACCTCCTCATGTTCCAACACAGAGGAACCTGATGGTTCAAGAGAGGTCAGTTCTTCTTCAGAGAAGGGTGCAACCTCCTCCTCAGGATCTTCATCCTCAGCTGCTTCTTCTGGAAGCATATGAAAGGGTATGAATTCAGGGGCTTCTGCCCGAAGGGCTCCTCTATCAGCCAAGTCAGATGAAGACAGGGAGGCAGGTGTGGGTTCTGGCAACTGAGATGACCACAACCAGTCGGGTACCTCCTCTTCATCTTCCAAATCTTCAGATGGAGAACTTCCCTCTCCCTCATCTGGGAGCGTCGTCTGAGATCTGGTAACTGGTCTGGACCGGCGAGAAGTCGAAGGGGCCTCTGACAAGTCTTCCACAGGGGGCATACGAACCGCTTCAGAGAGAGGCAGCAAATGGTTCCGATGCCAAGCCTTCAATGGACCCACACTTCCTTCAGGCCGAATTTGGTACACAGGAAGGTTTGGCAGTTGCTTGCAGATAACATAAGGTTGGGACTTCCAGCGGTCTGCCAACTTGTGTTTTCCCGGGACACCCAAGTTTCTCAACAAAACCCTGTCCCCTGGTTGCAGGTCATGGATCCGAACTTTTAGGTCGAAATTTTTTTTATTCCGCAGTCCACGTTGATCAGATGTGGCCTGAGCCTTGTCATAGGCCGCTTTCAGACTCTTCCGCAGTCGGTCCACATATCCTCTATGCGATGCTGAAGAGGTATGATCAGGCGAAATGCCAAAGGCCAAATCCACTGGCAACCGAGCCTCCCTTCCAAACATCAGCCGATAAGGGGAATATCCAGTAGCATCACTGACAGTGCTGTTGTAGGCATGCACAATGGCAGCTACGTGCTTGCCCCAATGCTGTTTCTTCTCTGAGCTCAAAGTCCCCAACATATCCAAAAGAGTCCTGTTAAATCGTTCAGGCTGGGCATCCCCCTGTGGATGGTAGGGAGTGGTTCTAGTCTTTTGAATGCCTAATATATCTAACAGTCTCTTGATCAGTCTGCTTTCAAAGTCCCTTCCCTGATCAGAATGGAGGCGTTGTGGTAACCCATAATGTACAAAGAACTTCTCTACAAGAACTTTGGCTACCGTTGAGGCCTTCTGATCCCTTGTTGGGAATGCTTGAGCATATCTGGTAAAATGGTCTGTTACCACAAGGACATTCCCCTGGCCACTCAGATCAGGCTCTAAGCAAAGGAAATCAATGCACACCAGCTCCATGGGTCCCTGACTTTGTAGATGGCCCATTGGGGCTGCTTGACGTGGCAGAGTCTTCCTCTGTATACACCGGACACAAGAATGACAGTATCCTTCAACTTCGGCCCTCATACAAGGCCAGTAGAACCTGTCCCTGACAAGCTGAAAGGTTCATGGCCCCAGATGGCCATGATTATCATGAAGAGCGGCCAGAACTCCCTCTCTGTATTTAGCTGGTAAGAACAGTTGCCACTTCTCCTCCAGATCTTCAGATGGACCTCTCCGGTAGGCCACTCCTTCTCTGATCTGTAACCGGGTCCACTCTCTATGTAACAGACGGGCCCCCTGAGGGGAGTCAGTTAGAAGCAACTCAGGGCTCTGGATCTCCAAGGCTTCCAAGAGAAGTTTTCCCAAAGGGTCTTCCAACTGCTCCTTCCGCAAGTCCCTTTTGGACAGCCGGGGCAAACCCTCCCCTTCAACCTGGGTCACCTGGCAGTAGCATTTGGGCACTCCGATAGCCGAAACCCCAATCTCTTCTGCTCTTGACCCTCCTCGGGATCGAAATTCAGTTCCCTGATATAAGGCACGCACCCCTTCTGGAGCCAAATGAGTCCATTCTTCCGCAGGTTCCTGTGGAGCATGCAACCTTCTGGACAGGGCATCTGCATCCCTATTTCCGATTCCTGGCCGATACTTCAGGCTAAAATTGAAGCTAGAGAGGGCAGCCAACCATCGGTGTCCTGTTGCATCCAGCTTGGCCGTAGTCAACAGATAGGTGAGGGGATTATTATCTGTCTTGACAATGAATTCAGCTCCGTACAGGTAGTCTTTCAATTTGTCAACCACTGCCCACTTCAAGGCCAAGAATTCAAGTTTGTGGGTAGGATAATTCCTTTCAGCAGGCAGTAGGCTTCTGCTCACATAGGCAACAGGTCGCAGATGACCCTCATGCTCCTGATAAAGTACCCCCCCCAGCCCATCTCGGCTGGCATCAACATGCAGTTCATATGGTTTTGTGGGGTCCGCATAGGCCAACACAGGGGCAGTGGTTAGGGTTTCCTTCAGCTGGACAAAGGCCCCTTCGCATTCCGGGGTCCACTGATCCTGGATGGATTCCTTAGCCTTCCGGGGGCCCATGGTGGACTTCGCCGGCTTTACCAACTCAGGGACATCATCTTCTTCATTCTTCAGGAGCTCATTTAGGGGTCGGGCAATCTGGGCGAACCCCTCCACAAACCTCCTGTAATAGGAGCAAAAGCCCAAGAATGACCGGAGTTCGGTCACATTTGTGGGTCTCGGCCAGGAAGCAACAGCATCCAGCTTGTCCGGGTCAGTGGCCACCCCTTCTTCAGACACGATATGGCCCAGGTAATGGACCGAGGACTGATAGAATTGGCACTTCTCAGGAGAAAGTTTCAGACCTTCTTCATGTAGCCTCTTCAAGACCTTTTCCAACCTCTCCTCATGTTCTTCCAAAGTTCTGCCAAACACGATAACATCATCCAAGTATACCAGTACCTCTATCAAATTCATATCTCCAACGGTCCTCTCCATCAGCCTTTGGAAGGTAGCAGGGGCCCCGGACAACCCCTGAGGCATGCGATTGAACTCAAAGAACCCCACAGGGGTGATGAAGGCTGTTTTCTCCCGATCTTCAGGGTGCATGGGGATCTGATAATACCCACTCTTTAAGTCCATCACACTGAACCACTTCGCCCCTGACAGACTCTGTAGGGCATCTTCGATTCGAGGAGTGGTATACTGGTCTGGGATGGTTCTTCTGTTCAGCGTTCGGTAGTCGATACAAAGCCTCAGAGATCCATTTTTCTTCCGGACTACCACTATCGGGGAAGCATACGGGCTCCTGGATTCTCGGATAATCCCGATCTTTTTGAGCTCTGCCAGCTGTTGACGTAGATCTTCTAAGTCACCTAAGGGGACTCGCCGGACTCTCTCCCTGAAAGGCTTGTCCTCACTCAGGCGGATCTTATGAGTGGCACTCCTGGCACATCCCACGTCAAACTCGTCCTTAGAGAATATTTCCCTCCATCGAGCAAGTTGTGCCTTGGCCCTCTTCACCCATTCCGGCGGGAGGGCAGCGTTTCCAGAGCAGAGCTCCTCTATAACCGCTTCACCCTGTTCCTTTTCTTTGAAATCAATGGGGGCAACTGGGGTAGCCGGGTTGACTTGGCCCAGGAGCACTCTGGCCGGTACCTTCACCGGTGTAATAGAGGTGTTTCTGACACTCACTAAAACCCTTCCACGGTTTTCCTGTAACACCTTCAAAGGGATCACCTCAGGGATCACTTCTATCCCTCTCTGTCTCTCCTTTTGACCTGATTCAAAGATAATGAAAGGACCCGGCTGTTGCCATGTGAGTTTAACAGAAGCCTTAAAACAGGCCACCTCTCCTGGCTGTAAGACCTTTTCCGCTCTGTCCAGCTTCCAGAGTCGTCCAACTCCTTCTGCAGGGGTCTCTTGCTCCAACCCTAATCGTTGGTAGGCCTGCCGTAGCATGGGATGGATCCTTGGCGCCTGAGCATCTTGTCCCTGGACCAGTTGTATCAGAAGGCGCCTTACCAGGTCAGTGTTTGTTCCTACGATAAGAGAGCTTTTGTTGGCCCCTGGTGGACGAGGACAGACCACCGCTAAGGTGTCGAAGGTTTCCGCTTCACCAGCCACTGATGGATCAAAGGTCAACTTGATTGGCAGATACCCGTCATAGGGAAAACTTTGGGTCCCAATACCCCATATCTCCAGATCTTCCAACTTCTGCAAAGGTAGATGGGTAAGGTATTTATCATAGAAGTCTCTATACAAAAGAGTCACCTGGGCCCCTGTGTCAAGGAGGGCTCTTGCGTAAATTCCTTCTACCTGAACCGAGACCACTGGGGAGGGCCCGACCAAGTTAGTTGGGAATTCTCTTGATGTAGCCTTGTTATCGGATTCAGTTCTCTGTACCCTGGCCCTCTTCTCCTTTTTCTTCCTTGATCTGGGCCCCCGCTGAACCCGGTGTGCATTGACTTTCCTTCCCTCAGTAACCCGGAGTCTAGAACTGGGGGTGTTATATTTGGGTCTGACCCCCTGACTCAGTTTCCCTGATCCTGCACCACTCCTGGAGTCCCTTAAGACTGGCGGACACCTGGTTGACTCCTTCACCGGTGTCCTCTGAAGTTTCCCGCTGGCTCGCGAGGTTTCGCGGCAGCCTTTCCTGAGCTGGGACATACCCTTCTAACATGTCCAACTCCCCCGCAGTTGAAACAAGTTAACAATCTTGCAGGCCGTGGCTCTGGATCTGTGCTGAGACTAACAGGTTCATCTAACCTCTCCGATATACTCCCCTTGGGTAGAGTGGATACCTGACCAGTCAGGATGGACACCATTTCTATCAACTGAGACACTTGGGTCTTTAGGAGTTCAACTTGAGAGTCACCCTCTTCCACACTTATCACTCTAACCCGGGCAGTTGAGTCAAACTGCCGACTTTTCTTCTTGTTGTCCAACATGACCTCTTCCTCTCTAACCATTCGAATCAGGTCGGGGTATTCTAGAATGCCGCCATCTTGACGAGTTCGTAACAGTATGGCAATGGGATCTAAAGGTTGAGCCCCTTTCAGAACCTGTCGTGCACGAGTCTCATCTATTTTCCGGGGGTCTATTCCTTTCTTTAACAGGATCTGATGGATAATCCTATCCAGACGTTTAATGAATTCGGACAACTTCTCCCCCTCTTCTTGATAACAGTGGTCCAACTGGTAGAGAAGTTCAGCCGCGTTCTCCGTCCGACCAAACACATCTTGCAGAATGTCCAAATAATCCTGTGCAGTGCAGTTCTTCTTGCTAAGCTTTAGATTACGTACAGCCTCTAATGCAGGTCCCCTTAAACTCTCTGTGATTCTCTGCTTCTTGTGCTGTTCTGGTACCTCCCATTCCTCCAAAGCCTGAGTGGCGGTATCTAACCACTCTTCGAACCCATCTTCTGCTGAAGGCACAGGCTGTTTCCCAGAGAATGTCCGAAACTTCCTATATCCAGTCATCAGATAGCTCGAGGAGTCCCTACTACATTTTGCCACAATCTCCCCAAGAACAGCACACAGTTCTGAGCTAAAAGTCGACAAAGGTGATGACTCAGGATGCCCTTCTTGGACACCTTTTTCTTGGCTGGATACCCCAGGGGTGGTGGATGAGGGACCCGCAGTAGGAACTCCTGGATGTATCAGGAAAAGTTCTGTTTGGTCAGTAGTTTTTACACTGTTTCCGTTGAAATAATCAGGGACCCCTTTCCTCCACTCACACAGTGCATACGTGTGTGGGACAGTGGTGTCGGTTTTTATGTCAATCACCCAGAATTTCCTGTCTGTGGATAGTGCCCTTAAAACAGGGAGGAGCTTTTCTTCAGTCCAGGCTTCTCCCTTGATTTCAACCACCAGGCCATTTTCCACTATGACATTTTCTTCCTTGCACCACTCAGCTGCAGCGGCAGGATCCATTTCTGCGTGGGAGGGGATTCTGTGGCTGAGAGGGTTGTGTTGCAGGACTGTAGAAATCCCGGACGAGCCCCCACGTGTAGCACCACCCCCGCAGGAGCTGCTGATTATATTATTGGGTCTACACCCTGCCTAACAACCCAATCAAATTGGCTCGATCCCTCCTCAGGCACAACTGACCCAGAATAGGACTGGACTATCAAATGGATATACAGATTGGAATACAATACTTCAATATGCAACAATACCTTGTTACCTTCTTGAATGGTAGTCCTTCTGGGTGACACAATGGAACAGCACACAGGATTGTAATTAACCAAACTTAGTTTACTATATATCAAATTGAATAGGGGAGATACAATACAATACAAGCCCATAAAAGGTTATTTAAAACAGCTTTAAAAAGATAAAAGAATACCCCCACACTCCTCCTTCATTAAGGCTAGACACAGTACCAGATAGGTAGGCCTATCTGAGTCCCCCCCCAGAGTTCTCTTCTTTCTTGTTGATCTTCGCTAGCAAGATTATTGAATAGAGCTCATTTGTAATCCAAATTAGGAATGAAGATCAAGAGAGAGAAAAACAACGAGCTGTTAGTTGTCACCGCAGGGTGTCTGCGTAACTGAGCAATAACTTCTGCGAGAGAGATAAGCCTCTGGCGACTCCTTTTCAGACCTTATTGTTTGTCTATGAGTCTCCTGAGAGAGTATGCTGATAAACCCCGGGGTTTTATCACCTCCTGTTGCGCTACCGCTATCTGTAGATAAAACTATCTCTTTGGCAGATAAAGTCAGTTATTGGGCATGTGCCCTCTCACCAACAGAAGTTTCTCCTTTGCGCGCTTCCACTACGGTCTCAGTCCTTTGGCTATGTGCCAGCCGCGCGAGGTCCTTCTTGCGGATGACTTCCGGTCTCTGCAAACAGCAGTATGACCTCCAGGAATGTGCCTCGTGCTTAAGATGGGACGGTTCCACGTCGTCCCTCCAGGCTAAGAGGCCCTTGGCCCAATATCCAGCTTGTCGATTTGTGGTGCCTCAGGTCAAGTGTGGGATTTTAAGGGCAGGAGTAAAACGAGTAAACAGTAGTAGTACAATTTGTATAAAATTTATTCGCATGTATAATTATATACAGAGATTTGAGTGAATTAATGGGTAAAGTCCCATTGTGATAGTGAAGAGAAAAGAGTAGTAGGTGTGGTTACACGTGAAAATAGTGACTTAGACAAGAAAGGTAGATGGTCCTGCTCTGCTGTTCCTCATATCAAAGAATGGGAAGATGGTTGCAGAGAGGGGCCTGATCGGTATTCCAACATGTTTCGGCCTAGTAGCGGCCTTTATCAAGGATGTTACCGATTCTAGGAATAAGTACAATGAATTGTCAGAAATAGTAGCATATATTTGCTCAAGTTTAAGTTATATATAGAATAGTAGATAAACATACATATTTTTTGTCCACTTTCTGGAGTATTGCTTTCCCAGACTTTTTCCAGGAGCTGCAGGAACAATGCTGTATTGGGTGAGAAAAGTGCGGTATAGTTGTAGTTGGAGCCACAAGTGAAACAACCTGAAGAGTTGTTGGTGAAAAGTAGTATAAAAATATAATAATAATAATTACTTCTTGGGCCACGTGTTTTCTGGTCCAATGTAGTTCAATGTGGCTATAGTGTATAACTTTCCACATTGATGGAGATCATCTGTGGTGTTTGCACATTGATGGGAGTCATCTGAGGTGCAAGGTATATAAGAAAGATGCATAGTAAAGTAAAGGATGGTTTGAGGTAAAAATAAATAAACATCCTTGAATGCAGTACTGAAGGTTTGAAAAGTAAGGACTTGATGGAGAGATGTTGGTACATCTTTTCAAGTCCATGCTTACGTTTTGTAGAAGGTATTGGTATGGTGTTGCAGCATGTTGCCTCCAGGTCCTGTCCTCCTGCGATCCGGGAGAGACTGAGGATCTGGAGGTGTTCCCCGGCCTTTTAAAGGCTGTCGCACATGCGCAGTGATGCGCTGTGTGACGCCTATGGGCGGTGTCCGTGGTCTGACGTGAGATGCGTCTGCACGCGGCAGATGCGGCATCCCTTGTAGCCGTGCGGACGTGCCCCAGCGGCCGCCGACACGGAAGAAAGCCAAAAAATCCCAAGGGGGATAGTGGAGGGTGCAGGACCGACCGATTGGCTTAAAAATGCCCCGATCCAAAAGGGGAATCGGGGCTTTCCGTGCCGGGAGTTCCTGGAGTGCAGGAAATAAGCAAAGGAAGTGGATGAACAGTGTCATGGCAGTATATGTACAGACGTGTAAATACCAATTAAGTACATATGAAGAGGATTAATTAAATAAACAAGATATAATATATATTGATATATATAGAGTTGCAGCAATAATAATCATGAAGGGAGAGGGGATGTGAGACGGTCTGGATAGGGTCCGAGTAGGGAGGGTATTCTATGGTCAGGTATCCCAGTATCATGTTTTCAGCATGTATTGGGGAGTAGGATGGCCAGAAAATGGCCAATTGTAGGTTGGTCTAAATGGAGGTGGATTTGGTATGAATTTAGTCTTTTTTGCCGGAAAAGAAGCCTGGGAGAAATGGACGATAACTTTGGGCTTCATTTAGCCCTGGTGGGATGGTGGCCTTGAGAAGAGTAATCCAGCGCATTTCTAGTTGTAATAACGTTTTGTTCCAGTCCCCCCCACGTAGTGGGATGTGGATCCTGTCCAGGGCCATGAAGTTAATTTTGGGCATTTTGTAGTTGTGCTTGTCCCTTACGTGTCTGCCTAAAGGCACATAGAAATTGCCAATGTGCATAGTTTGGAGGTGTTGGTTGACCCTCTTCCCAAATTCCTGTCGGGTCTTTCCTATGTAGAAGGACCCGCATTCGCAAGTCATCATGTATATTATTCCTTTGGTTTTGCAGTTGCAAAAGTGCTTGGGTTGAAATGGTTCTCCATTCGGTAAGATAGTATTGGTTATTTGGCGGATGACAGGGCATTGAGCGCAGTCTCCGCATGGAAAGGTGCCTTTGTTTTTGCATGGGTCTCTTTTTGATCCTTCCTGGAATTCACTACGTACCAGTTGTTGTTGGAGGGAACCTGCTTTCCTGAAGGTAATAGGTGGGTGGTGTGGTAAGAACTTTGAGGTGCTGGGTTCTTCCATAAGGATAGGCCAATTCTTAGTAAAGATGTTTCTAATTTCCTGGTGTTCGTTGGTGAATCTGATGATGATGCGAGTATCAATTCCAGTTTTGTTGGATTGCTTGTTTTTGAAGAGAAGCATTTCTCTATCTTTGTTGTTGGCCCGATTGTATGCCTTGCGTAGAGAGGTTTTGGTGTAGCCTCTTTCTAGGAATCGGGAAGTGAGTGCATCAGCTTCCAATTTGAAGTTGGCTGGATCATTACAATTTCTCTTGATTCTGAGGTATTGGCTGTAGGGTATGGAGTGAATGAGGGGTTGTGGATGAAAGCTTGAGGCATGAAGAATGGAATTGCCTGCTGTCTCCTTTCTATAGAGGGTGGTGGAGATTTTTCCTGTGGGGTCTTTATATATTAGGGTATCAAGAAACGATATTTGGTGTTTGTTGTATGACATTGTGAAAAACATATTATAATCGTTTTGATTCATCTTGGTTAATAACTCAAGTATCATGTGTTCTGGTCCGTTCCAAATAATCAATATATCGTCAATATATCTTTGCCATATGAGAATCTTGTCAGTATAGATGGTGTTTACTTCGCTTGATAGAAAATCTTGCTCCCATGAGCCTAAGTAAATATTGGCGTATGAGGGCGCGCAGCTGGTTCCCATCGCAACCCCGCACGTTTGGATGTAGTAATTGCCACCAAATGTGAAGACATTGTAATTGAGTATGTATTGTAGCATGTCTGTAATGAACAGGTTGAATTTTTGATCACGTTGATTGTGGCAGCGAAGTGTTTTTTCGATGATTTGTATTCCTTTGGTGTGAGGTATGTTGTTGTATAGAGATTCCACGTCAATCGTGATTAGGTAGGTTTCTTCTGGTATGGTGATGTCATTAAGTATCCTGAGAAGATGAAGTGTGTCTTGAGTATAAGAAGGCAGGTCTTTGACATGAGGACGTAAGTATCGGTCAATGACTTTACTCATGGACTCTGAGATGCTTCCATTCCCGGATATAATTGGTCTTCCAGGTGGGTCATCCATGTTTTTATGCAGTTTGGGTAGTGCATATAATGTCGGAGTTTTGGGGTGTGGTGTCCTTATATATTCCCATAGGTTCTGGGAAATGGTACCTTCCCGGAATGCATTATCCACTTTGGTGTAGAAGATTTGATCATATGATTTGATCATAATTGGGGCAATCTGTTTGTAACATTTGGTGTTAGAGAGTATTGTGTGGCACATATTTTTGTATTTTTCTTTGCTCATAACAACTACATTGCCTCCTTTGTCAGATGGCTTGATGATAATTGTGTCGTTATTTTTGAGTTCTTGAAGAGCTCGTTTTTGTTTGTTGGTCAGGTTAGACATATGTTTTTTCTCTCTGATTGCTTCTATGTCTTTTGTGGTTTGTCGCACAAACAGTGCGATTGCTGGGTTGGTGTTAAAGGAAGGGAATTTATTTGATTTCTTTTTGAAAGTAGGTATATCTGTGGTTGCTTCTGGTTCCCAATATCCAGCATCAGTCCTTCACTCTCGCTCACTGGTTCCTCAGAGTCCAGCGCAGAAAGGCGCCCCCCTGGCTTAGCCTCTCTCTCTTCCTTTAAATAACTTCCCCCATAGTGCCGTGCGGTGCAGCCGTGCACCCTGGATCTTGCAAAGCAGCATGGGAGATGTAGTTTCTTCATCTTGCCAAAAGGAAGTCACAGCCCGGGAAATTCCATGCAGCTACCACTAGAGGGAGCTTAGTTCCTTCCCACATATCAAACAGTGTCTTTAGGCATATTTAACCCCGCTACAATAGGAATGGTGGCGATCTGCGATTTTTTAGCGGGACTGCGACATTGCCGCAGACAAATCGAACCCTTAACTGACATTTTTGACACTTTTGGGGGGACCAGTGACATTATTACAGTAATCAGTGCTAAAAATATGCACTGTTGCTGTAATAATGACACTGGCAGGGAAGGGGTTAACACCAGGGGTACTCAAAGGGTCAAATGTGAGCCTAGGGGGTGTTTTCTATTATGGGGGAGGGACTTGTGAAATGACCACAGAGACCTGTGATCCTAAATAGAAGGATCACAGGCGCTCTGTGATCATTCCAGAGAGAAGAACGGTCAGCTGTGTTTACAACACCTGACTGTCCTCTCTCAGCGGGGATCAATCGCGTGTGCCCGGTGGCAATCGCGGCCGCCGGCCTTGTGGATTGGCATCTCCGCTGCCTAGTGGGGGCCCCAGGAGCGCGCGCTTAGCTCCAGGAGCTCTCCCACAAACCGATTTGCCCATACGTCAGTTCGCGCAGCCAAGCCAGCCTGCCGCAGTAATTCAGCGATCGGCAAGTGGTTAACCACTTGCCAACCGCCCGCTGCAGTTTTACTGCAGCAAGCTGGCTCGGCAGCCGAGCGAAACAGGAAGGGGTGTGGCCTTGACAGGAAGGGGTGGGTCGTAGTTAAATTAGGGGGTGCACGAATTTAGTCCAGCCTAAGGCAGCACAAAACCTAAATACACCACTGCCTACACCTATTGCCAAGTCATTCCCTCCAAAATCCACTCCTGCATATATTAGCCACTGTCATACCCTTTGCACTATTCTTCTGCACTTACTGGCCCCTGTTATGCCCTCTGAAATCCTCTCCTAGACATAATGGGTCCTATCATACCCTCTGCAATTCTCTCCTGCACATACTGGCCTGTCGTTCCCTCTGCAAGCCTCTTCTGCACATACTGGCCCCGTCATTCTCTCCACAATCCTCTTCTGCACATACTGGCCCCTGTCTTACCCTCTGCAATCCTCTTCTGCACAACTAGCCCCTGTCATTCCCTCTGCAATCCTCTTCTGCACAAACTGTACCTGTTATACCCTCCAATATCCTATCCACATACTGGCCCCTGTCTTACCCCCAACACTCTTTACCAGCACTTATTGTCCCCTGTGATGCCCTCTTCACTATTGCCTGCTGTCATAAGCTCCAATAAATGTATAATAGTGGAATAGTAATGAGGACATTAGATTGTAAGCTCCTCTGGTGTAAAAAATCATGTAAATTGCTCAATGGCAATGCTCTTTGAACAGCACTACAGAATTAATGTTAAATTCTATATAAATTTATAATAGCATGTGACTGGTTGGGAGCGTAAGCTCCTCTAATACAGAGACTGATGTGAACGACTTATTGTTCTTCGTACAGAACTACAGAACATGGCAGAGCTATACATGTTTAGGAAAGTTCATAACACCTCTTTTAATTAATTCAAGTTTTATTATGAGTGAGACTTAACTGAAGTAATTCAGCCTCCTGTCTTCCAGATCTCAGCTTCTCAGAAATTGGGAATCCAGAAAGATTACTTTTTGTCTGAGATGAGCTGGTAATAACAAATATTTATTGCTTATGACCACTGCTTATTATTTTCTGCTACTACTTTATTAAATCTTTCTGGGAAGAACAGCAGCAGATGGAGGAAGGGGATAAATAATATAAAAATATTTCCTATGACATTTATCATGGAAGCACAATACACATACATATCACCCGCTGAATATTAACAATGATGTTATTAGTCTGCCCCAACAAGGTACAGCGGGTAGGGAACATACACTAATAATCCCTGTACTTCGGGGTTACCTGGTTTCCATCACTACAAGCAAGTTTTTAGCGCATTACCTGGGGGCAACAAATTATTCCCAATTACCGAAACATACTGTGCATTTTCTGATCTTTATGTAGCACCCTCCTAGGTAGGTGCTAGAGAGAAAGTATAGTTTTGGGTCCTGTCTGCTTACCAGAAAGACTGCAGGTAAATCTATATTGTTCTCTGCTTACCAGAGAGCAGGATCTGTTAGTGAGGTCTGCTCAATGTGCTCAGGTGCAACTCGTTCTGTCTGCAGAGTGTTTCACACTGGTCCAATAGGAAGGAATATTGGATGTTTGGAGGAAACCCAACGAATGAGTGCACAGGCTTTTCATGCAGCCCTGGTGATTTGGCCGAGGAAAAGTGCATTGGTGCATGCTGGTATACTGAATAAAAGCCGAGTCCTGGAGGGAGGGGGCGGCTGCTGCCTCCTCCTCTGTAGAGGTGCCATGCGGTCTCATGTAGTTGACCTGAGGACCTAGAGAGTGCCAGTGAGAAGCTGAACCAAGAGGTCCAGTGAAGAAGTGTGAAAGAGGAGACACTTGACGATCTGGTTCTGCAGTACAGATCTGTGTCAAGAGGCCTGAACTGAGGGGGGCCACTCCTGCAGCTAGAAGTGTCAGTGGACGGTTGTCAGTAAAGGGGATTCTAGTGAGTCTCCCAAAGATAACTTAGATTCACCAAGTCTATTGGTGGAGAGAAAAGAGCAAGGAGACTTAATCCTTTCCATACTTGTGGCAGTATGGATTAGGCAGTATAGCTGCTTCCACAAGCAATCTGGCGAGGCCAAGTGAAAGTTGTCCTTATCCATTGTGAATAGTTACAGTTGAAGTTTCCCACTATTTCCTTCTCCCACCCAAGTTCCAAAATAAACAATAAAAACCGATACACCTGAACTGTTTATTATGTGGCGAGCCATCGGGAGTAAGGAGGGATGTGTGAACTGTACCCCAAGTGACTGTGTGCTGGTAATGAGAGAAGGCCCGAGAGTCATCTTACAGCAGGCCCTACAGGGACAGTGCTACATTTGTAGAATGACTGTAAAGGCTAGCAGAATTATAGGATGGAAAAAAGGTATTTTATTTGTGGAGTGACAATGTCCTCATGTGGCATATGAGAGACTCTTATAAAAAGTATAGATTTTTTTTATTATGATCACAAAGAGGCCATCGAGGATTCACAGTAATATAGCAGAGGAAACAAAAGGAGAGAGATAAGGGTAATATAACAAGCTGCATATAAACAAGTGATGTGAGCATCAGCTACCCCTGGAAACTCAAGATAAGAAAAGTATGTTACGCTATATACAGTCAAGTGTCCAAAAGATACGGTTATAATACCAAGCGCTGGTATCCTGCAAAAGCAGGCGTTTCCAGATCTGTGTAGCTGGACATAGTGGACTAGACTGAAACTAAGATTTATTAGGAATACAGCAAGTGGCGGAGAAAAAAACCCACAATGCTACAAATACAAGAAGTAGTGAAATACACGTAATGAGTGAAATCAACCTAACTATCTGTGCTAAACTATGTACACGCATGGGAAGAGATTTGGTCAGGCGGGAATTGCAAGGGGCTGTGGGCAAGATGAGTCAGAGCAGTGATCTGGTACAAATGGAGTAGGTAGAGACCGCAGCATCAGACTTACAGGTTTAAGCATGTTCACTGATAAAAAGCATTGGGCCCCGTACAGCCTACCTAACGGGGCCCCCTTCAGCTCCACCTTCAAACCCCCTTCTGCCCCCCCCCCATATCCTGCCTTGAAACAAAGTGCAGGAAAAGGGTGGATGACATGTGCGCAGGCAGCAAGCAAGTAAATGGAAAAGGTTGGGGGTGGGTTCACATGACAGGTCTTATAAGGTCTGCCTGTCCATTTTTCAGGCGGGCCTGATCTGACCCTCCATTCACTACTATAGAGCAATAGATCTAAAAGGACTTCTGTTCATTTACACCCACCTACCTCTGATCTGCTAAACAAAATGGAAATGGATCCGTTCCCCTCCATCTAGTGAGTTGGATTAAAGGGCAGTTGGGTGTAAACGGACAGTCGGTTTGTACACTCTAGTCCCCCCTAGAGCAGAGCAGGCTGTGTCCGTGTCCGCTCTGCATAAGCTGAGTGGACACGGACCTGTCATCTGCCCGCTCTGCTCATCCCCCGCTAAATAAGTGGATTCTGTCCCACATGAAAAAAGCCTTGATAACAAACCGTACAGGGTAATATCATCATTACGATAAACACACAGGCAGCAGTCAGCAGGTGCTCTATCATGGCTAGCTCTGTCACAGTGTGTTACGACATGGCTGTTGGGTGCTGACCAAAAAGTTAACAAAATCAGCACCCAACAGCCATGTCATGTGACACACTGTGACAGAGAACATACTAACCGCTGCCTGTGTGTTATAGATGATGATATGGATGGTGACAATAAAGTAATGTACTGTGCACTGCAGTCATAGTTGCCAACATTTGAAAAAAATTTCCAGGGACACTTTGCAGCACAGCTATCAAATAATTACCACACCCACTTCCCTGAAGCTCCACCCACTCCGCATAATTTCCGCCTACTTATCACCAGATTATAGGGTCTACTCAATAAAGAGAGAATTACAGGAAATTGAAAAGGGAATTTCAAACTTAAGGCCAAAGTAGCAGAGTTGGAATAATTCTCCAATTCAGCTGCACTACTTCTGCCTAAAGTTTACAATTCTCATCACAATTCCCTGCAATTCTCTCTTTATTGAGTAGGCCGTTATAACACCAAGTTCCCACCAACAGTACCATCATCCTTGGAATGCGATAGATACATTCGCAGCACAGCATCTATATCAGGCAGGTACATTTTATCACTTTTAGGCATACCTGCCGAGAGAGGGATAGAGGGAGACAGAGGGATAGAGAGAGATAGAGAGGGAAAGATAGAGATAGAGAGATAGATAGATAGAGATAGAGAGAGAGAGAGAAGAGGGAGAGAGAGAGGGGGGGAGAGAGAAGTAGAGGGATAGAGAGAGAGAGGGATAGAGAGAGAGGGAGGGATTGAGGGAGAGAGAGAAGTAGAGGGATAGAGAGAGAGGGGGATAGAAGAGAGAGGGAGGGAGGGATAGCGAGCGAGAGGAATAGAGAGAAAGAGGGATAAAGGGGTAGAGAGAGGGATAGAGGGAGAGAGAGAGAGGGGGGATAGAGAGAGAGAGAGGGAGAGAGAGAGAGGGGGGGAGAGAGAGAGGGGGAGAGAGAGAAGGGGGGAGAGAGAGAGGGGGGGAGAGAGAGAGAGAGGGGGAGAGAGAGAGTGAGAGAGAGAGGGGGGGGAGGGGAATAGAGGGATATAGAGAAAGAGGAATAGATAGAGAGAGAGGGATAAAGGGGTAGCGGGAGGGATAGAGGGAGGGGGAGAGAGAGGGGGAGAGAGAGAGAGGAAAATAGAGAGATAGAGAGAGAGAGAGGGGGGATAGAGAGAGAGTGAGGGATAAAGGGGTAGAGAGAGGGAGGGATAGAGGGAGGGAGAGTGTCCTCCACCTCCACCTCGTACTATCAGTGAGTAGGAGCGCCTCTCTTCCTCTTCCTCCTGTCAATGTTCTTGAGGCAGGAAGCAGTGTGTAGTCCAGCAGCTCTCACCAGGACATTAGGGTAACACCTCGGCTCCCAGTGTCTGCAGTCATGCAGGACAGCACTGTAAGCTGGCGGCCATTTTTCTGGAGTCTCACCACAGCCCTACCCGCGGCTTCCGGGTCTCAGTGGCGGGACAAGGTCATTCGGTGCCCAGGGCGAAGATGGCAAACTGTGCGCCCCCCCCCCCATGTAAAGAGAGTCCGTGTCATTTTTAAAACAAGTAAATACTTAAAACAAATTAAATTAGGTCTAATTTAATAGAAACTGAGTTTTAATTATATGTATTTTTATTAGAGGCACTTAGAGTGCTTTGAAAACATAATGCAGCAAATGTGGGGTGAGGGGGGGGGGGGGGCCTTATCAACCACTTGAGCTCTGGAAGATTTTACCCCTTCCTGACCAGTCCATTCTTTGCTAATTAGAACTGGGTTACTTTAATTGGTATTTGCGCGATCATGCAACACTGTACCCAAACTAATTTTATATCATTTTTTACACAGCTTTCTTTTGGTGGTATTTGCACACCACTTTTTTTTTGTATGAACAAAAAAAACCTAAAATTTTGAAAAGAAAAAAGGTTTACTTTCTGCTAAAAAAAACATCCAGTAAGAAAAAATGTTTTTCTGCTGTCTTTGGTAAAAAAAAGAAAAAACATAAGTGTATATCTATTGGTTTGTGTGAACGCTGTGGTGCCTACAAACAATGGGATTTGTACAGGATTTTTTTTCTTTTTCTTATACTAGTAATGGCGGAGATTAGCAATCTATAGTGGGACTGATAGTAACACTATCCCCAGATACCCCCTGCACTGTCACCCCTCTACCCCAGATATCCCCTGCACTGTCACCTCTCTACCTCAGGTACCCCCTGCACTGCCACCTCTCTACCCCAGGTACCCCCTGCACTGTCATCTCTCTACCTCAGGTACCCCCTGCACTGCCACCTCTCTACCTCAGGTACCCCCTGCACTGTCACCTCTCTACCCCAGGTACCCCCTGCACTGTCACCTCTCTACCTCAGGTACCCCCTGCACTGTCACCTCTCTACCCCAGGTACCCCCTGCACTGTCACCTCTCTACCTCAGGTACCCCCTGCACTGCCACCTCTCTACCTCAGGTACCCCCTGCACTGTCACCTCTCTACCCCAGGTACCCCCTGCACTGTCACCTCTCTACCTCAGGTACCCCCCTGCACTGTCACCTCTCTACCCCAGGTACCCCCTGCACTGTCACCTTTCTACCTCAGGTACCCCCTGCACTGTCACCTCTCTACCCCAGGTACCCCCTGCACTGTCACCTCTCTACCTCAGGTACCCCCTGCACTGTCACCTCTCTACCCCAGGTACCCCCTGCACTGTCACCTCTCTACCCCAGGTACCCCCTGCACTGTCACCTCTCTATCCCAGGTACCCCCTGCACTGTCACCTCTCTACCTCAGGTACCCCCTGCACTGTCACCTCTCTACAGTTGTGTAAAGTTTTGCTTATGTGCTCCCCTCCAGCACTGTAATAAGGACTAACCTTTGTACCATGTCCTGTAGGCAGACGGTGGTCCCAAACTCAGCAACATCCACAGCCCAGCCCCAGTCACAGCTCTCACTGGCAAAACAGACTGCTCTCTGGATCCTCCATGCACTTCCTGCTTTTCAAATAGCCCGCCCACAAAGTCTTCTTCACAGGCATAGCAGCGCTGGCTGTAGAGGTTGCAGGGTGGGCGGACAGAGGGATATGGCCGGGGGTGGAGCATATTCAACCTCCCTCCTCTTTCATATACATGGAAAGTGAGGGGGAGCTGTGCTGTCTGCCAGACTCAAATCACAGCCAGCCACCAGCGTGCCTCTGCTAGGCAGGCTCTTCTCTCTGCAAGGATCCTCTCTGTCTATGCAGGGAACAAAGGGGCGGAGCCCCACATAACGGCCCCGCCCACACCGACATCAATGCTTAATTCTGACAGTTTATCACTCTCCTGCCCAGCCAGATTGTAGCAGAACACTGCCACCACTTCACCTACCACTGCGCCCCCTTCCTCCAGTAATTTGTTCCGCCCAGGGCATCTCCTTCCGCCCTCCCCGTCGGCCCTGCACCTGCCTCCCCCACTGGCCCCGGGACAAGTCCCGGGAGACTAAATCAGCTAAATGTCCTATTTGACGGGACTGTCCCGTGAAAAACGGGACAGTTGGCAGGTATGTGCAGTATATTTTTATATTCTTATAAATACCAATACCCACGCCTTATGTGAAATAACCAATAAAATTAAATCCTATGTGAATGAGTCCTCCATAAGCTGCTGCTTTTAATAAGGTACTGTACCTTTAAATTGCTTGTGAAAATGTTTTCCAAAGCACTGCCTAATGAATCCCCACTATATTACCATGATTATGCATACATAATAAAAATTATAAAAATCATACATCTATAGTCAAAAAATGCCCCAATTAACTGTGAAATGAGTGTAAAACAATAAATACATAAAATAATAAGCAAAAATCATTGATATATGAGTCCAAGTCCTTTTATCTCATACATTGACAATTTTGTAATGAATTGTGCAATTTTCCAAAGTGCCAGGTGCAGACAAACATGCTCCCCATTCTGTGTTCCCACTCACCCACCTCTAGGGACCCCTGTGTTGCAGCAGCCATGAATTCTGGCTTCCCTTCTGCTTCTGGACCCTGTCAGCTGTGATCGGCCTGCCACCTCCACTGTCCACCTCACAGCCTCTTGTTCTCAATCTCTCTTGGACCGACTGTTGAGTTGGGAGCTGAGCAGAGGAAGATCACTCTGCCAGGGTAGGAATTGGGCAGCCGCAGCTGCAGGCTGGTGGCCGGAACTTTAAACAGCGGAGAAGGCGCGGAATGCACTGCACATGTGCCTAAAATTGACAAAAAACTCCCACTAGCACATCATCAGAGAGGAGGGGTCTGGAAAATAGCAATAATACACCCCCCTAAGCTAGTAGGAGCAGCTGAGTGGGGGTTTGATTTAGAAAGCCTCGGTTTTTTTTGTTTTTTTTATTCTGTGTTGTCTGTGTAGGGGGTCAGCCCCTTGGATGACTAAACTCCATTACACTGTACTTCTATTGAGAAATTCCCACAGACTGTCATGCATCTTTCAGCCACCAGATGTCACTGTTGTTGTTAATGAGAATAAGCCACAGTTGTTGGTGTTTAAGTGAAGGGATCTTTTCTGGAAAGGAGGAGGGAACAGGAAGTTCCCGGGACAGTGTGGTGTTCGTCTCTCTATGGCTGTGCTGAGCTGAGGAAAGGTACTGCATGCTGTGGCCTTGAGAGGGCATATAGACTGTATAATCCAGGGACAGAGCAACAGGATCTTGCCAGAGGAGACAGAGCTGAACTGTGGTACTATGGACTGCAGCTGAGAACCAGAGAAAGAGAGGAGAGAACATCCCAGAGCACCTCAAGCAAGTTACAGAGCAAGGGGCCAGACTGCAGTGACCTCCACGTGACAGAACAAGATAAACAACCTGCAAAGAAACCCAGACCAGTGCATAAGAGACTGCAGCTACAGACAGCAGGGGACAGATCCAGAGACCTGACTGCATCCACCATCACAGAGACTGAGATAAAGCAGCTGTACCTACAGAACTGTGAGTGTGCACCGGTGCTAACCTGTGGCAGGGCATAGAGCAGGTTTCTGTAGACAGAGCCTTGCAGCAACGTGTCGCGGTTAGCGGGAATCAGATAGGATCATATAGCAGAGTAGCCTGTATTTCTGTGTGTGCGGTGGCGGGAGCGCCATTTTAAGTATCACGTTGCAGTTAACTTTGCTGTAAACCTATGTAATCTGTTATTACTGTTAACATCATTCTCCGGCCATTATACTCTGTTGGTTAATAAAGCCGGTATCTGCTTCAGCCTCTCTGTCTGCTGTACCGTACTTGAATTCTGCATTGCGGTCCCCTACTCCTCTGACCGCTACATCTGTGAGGCTGCCTGGGCCCCCCCTGCTTAGCCAAGGACACCAGGCCTGGTACAAGAGGGCCAGTTGTACTGGCTAATCAGCAACCCTGGGTTCAAGTAATGGAAACATGATAATACAAGGCAGCTGAGTCAGGGCAACAGGTACAAGACACAGGTACATATTAAATAGGATAGAATGGAGAGGGATTAAAACACCTATCAGGTTTTTTTTTTTCTTTCTGTTTCAAGTATTTTATTAAATAATGCAAGTGAGTAACAACGTCAGGTTTTTTTTTTTTTTTGCTTTTTTTTCTCCATTAGGGAGGTTTATCTTCTCTTTGTGTCCTGTTTGCCATTTTGACCAAAAAGGGAAAGAAAATCAAAAACTCTGAGTTGTCACCAGAAAGCAGCGAGATCAGGCATTTTTAGAACACAGGACAAAATGTTGAGCCACCTACAGAAGGAGCGAAATACTCTCCTAACAGCCAGCATCAGGTGGAAACTATATACTGAGATCTGCTGGGAGACACCTGCTGGTCTACACTTGGTGACTACATCTCTCATGTCTAAGAACTACAGTGCCACCAACAGGTGATCCAGTTCCTAACAGATTTCCTACATCTTCCCCAGTGCTCTAAGGCTCAGTTCACACCATAAACTGCATGTAAATTGCACAGGAACCGCTGTCCTGTTCAATTCACGTGGGATTCACTGTGGGACAATTTGAGTCCATTAATTTTGAATGGCTTGATTGCACTGCATTTCACTAAAGACGTGCAAGCAGCAATTGTACCGCACTGCAACCAAATCACATTGTCATTTTGTACTATTCAGTCTCCGATGCCAGCAAATGCACTGCATTTGCGACCTGCATTTGGGGTGTCGTTAGGATTGCACTGACACCCGCTGCGGATCGGCAGCGCAATCTGAATGCGCGTTTTTCATAGTGTGTTAGTGTGAACCTAGCCTAAACCTAGGTGTAGATATTTCAAATGTTAACTCATGCAGGAACCATCTAACTGCCAAATGATCCTTTCTTAAAATAATTGTTTTATTAATGTGCTTGATAGGTTTGTATGAGCACATATTCATTTTTTTTTTTTTTTCAAGAAAATAAACTTTTATTGAGCTTAAAAATCTCATGATACAAACAGTAGAAAAGATAGAAAGTGTGACAATAACACAATGCGCAACACAGTGCAATACGGGGCAAGATAAAAAAAAAAAAAAAATTCACATACGGTCATAGCATATGCAGAGTGATATGCAACTGTATGGCAGCATAAGCAGTGTAAATATCAGAGCTCAATCTGAATGTAATGTTTCAGGAAAACGAAACTCTCCTAACAGAGGAGAAAGAAACAAAACAATTAACAGGGTAAAGGGAAAAAGGAAACATTTCCACCGGAGTAAACAGATAAGAATTCAGATAGCATTAGGAGATCAGATAACACCTAACCCATCAGCAGTCTGTCCATCACCAGCTGAGGAGGTGCCCGGGATGGATCATCCAACCATGGCTGCCACAAAGAATAGAACTTTTTGTGCGCCTTACGATGTTGATAAGTAACCTTTTCTCTAATCAGTAAATTATTAACTTGTTCGACCCATTGCGCGACCGTTGGCACACTGAAGGACCGCCGTATGGGTATGTGGTGTCAAGGTCTCTTCCTCCAGTGCGCCAAGCAGAAACACAATCTAAAATTATAGACCCTGGATATAGAGTCAATAACCTCGTTCCAATATCGGAACAATTTGGGACATCTCCAAAGCATGTGAAAAAGAGTGCCCTGATCCCTATTACATTTGGGACACACATCAGTTTCCCTATGCCCCCATTTAAACAGCTGAACCGGGGTGCGATAAGCCCTATGAAAAAGGAATAAATTAGAGATTTTCTGTGATGCTGACACCGAGACCAATGGTATAGAAGAAAGACACAGCTCCCAAGTCTCTCCATCAATAGCGCCCAGGACTCTCTCCCAGCCAGCCCGGGCCGGAAGAGAAGCCGGGTCCTGCAAGGCAGCCAACAGGATAAGATATACACGAGAGATCATGCCTCGTTTAGCAGTAGTCTTAAAAACATCTAGTGTCAGGGTATGGTCAGTCAGCCTAAGTGGAACTGTCCGTGCCTGTATTGCCAAAGCGTGCCGCAACTGCAGGTAAAGAAAAAAGTAATGTCTGGGAAGATCAAACTCCTGCCGGAGTTCCTGAAATGACTTCAGCACCCCCTCCCCCCTATAAACCTGAGCAATAAAACCAATGCCCCGTGACTCCCAGCTCTCCACTCCCTCCAATTGAAGCAGCTCTCGATAGGTGGATTTCCTCCACAGCGGAGTAACATGAAAGAACCCATTTATGCGTAGCATTCGCCTCACACATTGCCACAATGTAATGAGGAGCCTGACTGTCGGGAGCGGGGCTTTTTAATGTGTGAACCCGGCTTCTAAGTGCATTAACGCCGGGGGGAACTAGGAGGGCGCGGATGGGGTCAGAAAGGTCATGCAGTTCCCAGCCGCCCAGGTGCTGAACCTGGGAAGCAAGAAAATACACCCTAGGATTGGGGACCGCAAGTCCCCCACTGTCCTTACTCAAGTACCGAAAGGCGGTATCTGTACTTTCCTGGAGTAGAATTTTTTTCTCCTACCTCCACTTTTACTTCACTACATTTTTTTGATGATTTCAATACTTCCACTCCGATATTTTTTTTTGTGCTGCATAGTTACTCGTTACAATTATAAAAATTACCACTGCCAGAACAGTAGATGGCAGGTGTCATGAAGTTCAAAAAATGTGTATAATGTCATGTGTAAATCAGCGCATACTAAAATAAATGCTACTGTATGTATAAATAAAATGGTCTGCATATCTGCTGTTAAGGGGAAAAATAACCTCCCCCAACCAAGGAGAGTCACAAGGGTACATAGACATGTAAGACAGGTAAGAGGCTGATTTTGCTTTTTTCACTGGAAGTTGAGAGCACAGGTTTTGCAGTTTTGTTTCACTGGAAGAGTCTATTTGGATATTATTTTGCACTTAACTTCATCCGCCGGGTAAGGGGGAAATCCACAAGGTGGTGGGAGTCAGCACCTATTATTTGGAATAGCACCTGTTTGATTCCTGAACCTTTGAAAATATATTCATCTTGTTTTGTCACATATATATGGTATTATGGCATTATATATATGGACTTTTTATTGACTTTGATTTCATACACTCTTCCTTTATTTCATTATTGGAATATATTGTTGTATATCACATTGGTTTATATATGAGTTTGCGCACCAATAAGGTGTGGAGAAAAAACGCATGCAGGGAAGAGAAGGAGGGATGCTTTAAAGGGGGAAGGGAGGGACATACTTTATCTGTTTTTGTTTACAAAAAGTTACAGCCAAAGGAATTGTGATTGTCCTTTAGGTTAATTATTTGAAATAATAAAAAACAATATGATGTTCAAACTTTTGACTTCTTTCTTTAATAACTACATAACACAGTACTTGTACTTTTACTTTCAATACTTGAGTAGCAAAATGTAAAAAAAAACTACTTGCAATAATTAAGTACAATAAATGTTGAATACTTTAGTACTTCTAGTCACTTTTTGAAAGCGCACTTCCACTTCTATTCAAGTCACTTTTTGATAGATCACTTGTACTTTTACTCAAGTATGGGTTTCGAGTACTTTATACAAGCGTGCGGAGGAACCACTGCCTCGGGATCCAGAGGGGTGCGTTGTGTAGCACATAGAGGAGCTGGGGGGCCCAGATCATCTTAACCAAGTTAACCCGGCCCGCCACCAACAGAGGTACTTTACACCAAGCCGTACATTTGAGCCTAAATTTATGAAGTAGGGGCACTAGATTAAGTTCCAGGTATTGTCCTACATCTGGGGTCACCTGAATACCCAAGTATTTAAACTGGTCTACCACTCGCACATCTATAGCTTTCTCTGGCAGGAAGGTAGCGATAGGGTCCAATGGCATAAGGACCGACTTGTCCCAATTAATGGAGAACCCGGAGAAGGAACCGAAAAAGTCAATAAGAGAAATGACTTCGCTCAGCGACTCCCCCGTGTCCCCCAGGTACAGTAGGGTGTCATCTGCATACAAAGAAATAACATCCACATGGGGACCCCGTCGGAAGCCAACAATCAACGGTGATGCCCGGATGCGTGCCGCCAGCGGCTCCAAGGCTATGGCAAACAGCAGGGGCGAAAGTGGACACCCCTGCCTAATGCCCCGAAACAAGCTGAAGGGTTCCGACAGTTCCCCATTAATCCTTAATCTTGCTCGCGGATTAGCATATAATAATTTAACCCAACTAATAAAGGTCTCCCCCACTCCAAAACGCCTCAACACCGCCCAAAGATAAGGCCACTCGACACTGTCAAAGGCCTTAGCAGCATCCAATGAGAATATCACTCTGTTACCGGGGTTGTCTACAGGGAGCTGGAGATTGAGGAATAAACGTCGCAAATTCAGGGCTGTAGCCCGTGTGGGGATAAAACCCGACTGGTCTCTGTGGATAAGGGTCTGTATAACCGTTGACAGTCTAGAAGCCAGCATCTTGGCCAGTAATTTTACGTCCGCCATCAGCAGGGAGATGGGCCAATACGAGTCAGCCAACAATGGGTCCTTACCAGGCTTAGGAATTAGGACAATAATAGCCTCACTCAGAGTCGGGCAGTGACCCCCTCTGCAGTGCCTCATTAAACACTTGTTAGAGGCTAGGAACCAGTTGTTCAGAGTAGCGGCCATATACCTCAGACGGCAGGCCGTCCACCCCCGGTGATTTACCTTTCGGTGCAGCCTTCAGGGCCAGAAGAAGTTCATCCACAGTCAAGGGAGCGTCCAGACCCCCCGCCTCCAAGGCAGACAGCACGGGCAAATCACATGCATCCACGAAGTCCTCCGCCACCTGTGGGGTGGCCGACACCTTGGACAAGTACAGGTCCGAGTAAAACTCCCGGTTTCCACTGAACACCCGAGGGGTCCCGAAGCTCTGCAATAAATGCAGCCGGTTGTTGGGAAAGTACCAACATGGCCAGCATGTGACTCGTACCCTCCCCCTCCTCAAAATGTTTTTGTTGAAGAAAGAAACGTTTGTTTTCAGCTAGTTGGAACGCCACTGTCTTAGAAAGGGATTGGGCTGCCAACCAAGAACGCTGGGTGTCATCAGATGGGTTATTCACATACGCTGCCTCTGTCCTCGTCACGTCAGCTTACACAGTATTCTCCCACAATTTAGTAGAGGACTTAATATTGGTAATCATATAACTAAATGGTCCCCGCAAGAAGGCCTTCGCCGCATCCCAAACCACCCCCAGATCAGTCGTATTCAGATTAATTGCAAAGTAGGAAGACAGTAAAATAGGTATTGGATCTGGCCGAGGGAAGAGTGTTAACCAGAAGGAATTCAGTTTCCAGAGGGGCCTCCCCGACCTAGTCGGGAGGGACAGTCTGACCCGAAGCGGATCCCGAAGTCTCTGGCCATACTCAGCTCCCACTACAAGAGGCAAAAGGGCCTCATTACCAAACCCCATATCAATACGTGAAAGGCCTGCCTGCGCTGCCGAAAAGCCGAAAAGCAGAAGTACACCCGGTCTCCCGGGTGACCCAGCCTCCAGACATCCGTCAGTCCAAGCTCCCCCATCCACCGAGCAAAGGGAGTCCTGTTGCCGGTCGGCGGTGGGGGCCCGTATCGAGGGGAAAAAATATCCCAGTGGGGATCCAGGATTGCATTATAATCCCCGATCACTAGTAAAGGGACCGCTGGCAGTCCGGCAATCCATTCCGCCAGCAAGCCAATCACCCCAGAAGAAAAAGGAGGCGGGACATAAACCGTAAGTAGTGCACAAGTCAACCCCCCAACATTGCAAAGCAAAAGTACAAATCTACCCTCTGGGTCCGAGAAACTAGAGGAGCAAGTAAATCTACCCCCCTCCGCACCCAAACACAGACCCCCCTAGAGTAAGTAGAAAAAGTGGAATGATACTGGTGACTATATAAAGTAGGGGCCAGGCTGGGCGAAGGATCAGGGTACAGATGAGCCTCTTGCAGGCATACCACATCAGCCTTCAATCGTTTGAGATTCCGAAGCACAGCAGTTCTCTTCAATGGATTGTTCAGCCCACGTCCATTCCAGGAAACAACGTTTAAGGTATCAGCCATAGCAGGTCTTGGGACAATGGGCAAGGGCAAGGATCATCTTGCAGATGGGCAAGGAACCTCAGTACCCCGCGTGGGGACGAGGAAGCACACATAGGGAAGGGGACAGTCCAGGCGGATCCAGAGAGGCAGAGCAGTCCAAGTCCCCGACAATCACATAGGTGACACAATCCTCCATGGGGGAGGACATCCCGGGTGAAGACAAGGGTGTAGAAAATACCTTTAGTGGAAAAAAAGGGGGGTAAAAAACCCAGGAGAAAATAAAGTCAAAAATGTCAATGAACATCCAAACACAGGAGGCCAGGGATGGCAGACCCACCTCCAACATGGTTAGGTGGGAGTCGGCTGTCGTCAGAGTTCGTCCGACTAGGACCCATCGGGGGAAACGGTGGGAGACGCAGCTGACTCAGCAATCTCCACAGGAACAGCGTGTAACAACACAGGTAACTTGTTGTGTGGGTAAGCCGCACTTGCAAAACATCCCCCGCCCAGAGTAAGGTGTCACAGAGAACACCCGATCCCAAAACTTTGTAGGAACATCAGCAGAACAAAGTCACCAAGCAAACAAGAAATTCAAGGGTCCCCTCGTCTCGGAGACAGAAGGGGGCGCTGGGCCCGTCCCTCCACTTCCAGCCATTGGGCCGCAGCGTTGTCAAAGAACTTAACTCCATCCCGTGCCACCACCCTCAGAAGGATAAAGCATGGCATACTGTAGATTTACAGTAACTCTCTCAGTCTCCTCTTCACCTCCTCAAATTTTGCCCTCTGCTTATTCTAAGGGTGGATAATTCTAAGGGAGACCTTAGAATTATCCACCACGAGCTTTCCTTGCAGGCTCCGGGCCTTGGTCAGGATGACATCTCTATCCTTATAGTTAAGCAGTTTAAAAATGAAAGTGCGTGGCGGTGCTCCTGGAGGGAGAGGACGCATAGGAACTCGATGCGCCCTCTCTACAGAAAACATGGGGGTGAACGATTCTTGGCCAAACGTGTCCATCAACCAGTTTTCAATAAAGCGAACAGGGTTTTTACCTTCAGCCCTCTCCGGTATGCCAATGGCTCTGACATTATTGCGCCTCATTCTGTTCTCAAGATCTTCCAGCCTAACGGCCTGCTGCTCAGCCAGGAGCGCTGTATGCTTAACCTCCCGCTTCATTGGAGGCATATCATCTTCGATAGAGCTAACCCTGCCCTCCACAGCAGAAGTACGTTCTCTGAACTTTTGCACGTCATGTCTGAGAAATGTAATTTCAGTCTTTACCCCCTTCAATTCCACTGTAAGCGCAGTAATGGAGGTGTTACAGGCAGTAACTGCAGTTATTAGGTCTCTCAGAGTGGGCTCAGCATTATGCACCGGAGAGGGGGGTTGGAGAGTGCAGGCAGTGTCCCAGTCAGAAAGCTGTGCAGACAGATTCCCCCAGCGGGGCAGTATCGTCAGTGTCCGAATGGGAAGCAGGAGAAGTAACAGGGGTGGCCGCCGCTACAGGGGCAGGTTTGGCATTAGGTTTGGAGAAGAACTTCTGCGCCGCTTCTCTATAGGTTTCCTTCTGAGATGCACGCTGCGGCTGGGCGCCATCTTGGGCCTGCAGTTCGGGAGCCTGACGGCCGTTCGTCTGCCTTTTAGACATAATGCAGAAGGGATGGAGGACTCACCTGAGGGAACCAGAGGCGCAGGGGACCTCAGAGCTGCTATAGCAGGTGAGATATCCACTGGATCGGGTGTCCTTCAGGATGAACGAGAAGGATAATCAGCGGAGCGAGAGCTGCACACGTCCGACTACATCCGCTGCTCGGCCACGCCCCGCACATATTCATTTAGTAAGAGTGAGTGGCTACAAATCACTGGAACTGACCTCATCTTGGAGGAAATCTAAGCAACAATGCCCTACCTGAGATTGTTCCCTCAATTATGAATTCAATTGGATGGAATGATAATCATCTTCTGGTGAGATACAGAGAAACATTTGGGCAGCTATAAATGAAAATAACTGTTATTCTGCTAGGAATGAGGGGGGCTACAGAAAACCTGTTTTGTAAACAGACAAAAATATGCCACAGTAGCACTAATTAAACAGTGAATTAAAGTGGCTGACAAGTTGCCTGACAAGTCGCGCTGGTGTGAATGGGGTCTAAGTGTCATAGTAGTTGTTCTGTAACCCTTAGGCTCAGTTCACACTGCCACAACCGCAAAGTCATGTGACTTAGGCCCCTTTCACACATGTCCATTCCACTGACGGACTCCGTTTATCTCAGGGGGGGATCGATCCACCGATCCCCGCTGAGCAGGCAGATGACAGCTCCGTCTCCGCGCTCTGTGTGCAGAGACGAAGGTGTCAGATCCCCTCTGTCCTCTATGGGGGAATCGGATGAGAACGGACTGCCTGTCTGTACTAATCCGATCCAATCCGCCAGACGGATGGAAAATAGGGTTTCCATCCATCCGCATTTGACAGACAGGATCAGATCAGATGTCAGCGGACATGTCTCCGCTGACATACGCTGCCCCATGGATGGGGCATCCGTTAAGATCCGCCTGAAAAACTGACAGGTGGATCTGAATGGACCGTATGTGTGAAAGGGGCCTTAAGGTGCTACTTTGCCACACAACTTAATTGCGGTTTGCTTGCTTTTTTTATTAACAGGAATCAATGCAAGTCATGAAGAAGTCGCCCTAAAGTAGTACAGGAACCTTTTTCTGAGTCGCACCTGTTAGAATGGTTCCATTGCAGTTAATGGAGTGCAACTTATCATGCGACTTTGAACTCTCAAGACGCATGACAAATTGCAGCAGTATGAACCGAGCTTTAAAGTACATGCGGTAGATGTAAATCTTATATAGATAACATTTAAATTACCAAGGAGAGAGAATGGGTGGCATTGGATCCCTGAAAGCTCCCTTTATACCACTTAGTAGTATGTGGATTTAATAAGTGTAGAATGTCTAGACCAGGGGTGTCAAACCAAATTTTATGTCGGGCTTCATTAGCATTATGGTTGCCCTCAAAGGGTCATTTGTATCAATAAGACTATATAAATATTTGCCTCTGCGTTTCATTATTACTGGTTTTAGTGATAAGTTAAATGGCAACTCCACCTTCATGGGGAAAAAAAAAATAGCAAATAAAGAAAAAACAATATAGCGTATACAATTGCGACACAAACCATATTGTCATGGAATGTTATTAAAAATGACCTTTCCTTTTCAATCTGCAGCTGTCATAATTTTCTGAAAATGCAATGCAATATGGAGCTACCTGGAGCGGTTCTGTACACAGAATGTGTACTGACCACACCCAGAAACATCATTTCCTGCTTGTGTGATTGGCCCACCAATTTTCCCAGAAGTCTGTACTAAGATACAAGTCAGATTTCTGGCATCCCCTACAACAAAAATTTCATTTTTGGTGAGATACTCCCAATGGGAACACGTCTAAAGGCATGCAGGCCCAGCAGTTTTCCTCATTAGAGCTCTGCAGCTGCCACAGCTGTTAGATAATTATGAAACCACTCCCATTTGACCCACTTAGCACAGAGACACAAAACAATGATTTCTTCAGAATAACAAAAGGTAGGAAACTGCAACAAAGTTTGTTAAAATCCTTGTAATGTACATATATCAGCCAGAGGGGAATGTTTTTTTCTTAAAACAAAAGTGGAGTTACCCTTTAAAGTGGTTGTAAAGGCAGGAGTTTTTTTTTTTTATCTTAATGCATTCTATCCATTTACCTACCTGGCGGTATTCCCGAGAGGGGCTCATGGATAATATACAGTGCCATAAGCGGTAACCCCGTGCCACACTCGGGATTACCCCACAATCACACTTACCTTCCGCTATGATCCCCCACTGTCCTCCTGCCGTGTGCTCCGACAGATACCAGCACTTGTCTTTCGGTTACCTTCCCTGTAAGCGCCGCAATGCGCAGGGGGGGGATGCAACCGGCGGGAATTTCAAAAAAGTAAATAAAACAAATGACATAATACAGTGTAATCTGTTAGGATTACAGCTTTGTATCAAGCCATTTCACCACAGCTTTTCACCTAGTGGCTTTTTCAGTGACCTGCCTGTACTTTTGCAGTTCTTTGGGCTTGGAAGATTGAGAACGTCCATGGCGTCCAAAAAGTGTTCTTTTAGCTCAAAAGCACTTTTAGATGAACTGGAAAACAGCGACAGTGAATCTGAATTTTTTGAAGAACTGAGCGATAGTGATTCATGGTAAAATTCGTCATCAGGTACTGAAAGTGACGACAGAGACGATTCTGTGACTGAGCTCAGCGATGTGAGAACTTTGTCCTCTATTGACTACGGTAAAGATCAGGCAGTGCCCCTAAGACTCCCATTTACTGGAGCTCCTGGTATGAAAGTTGACGTTGACCATGACAAACCCCTTAGCGTAGCTACAATTATTTCTGACCAATAAGGTTATTGAAAAAATATTTACTGAGACAAACTGGTACAAAGAGCAACAATTGGCTACGCATCGGAAGTTTGCAAGATGCAGAAAGTGGGAACTAGTGACCAAAGATGACATTTGGAAATTTCTGGGCATAATAATTCTTCAGGGAGTGGTGGGGAAAGCCCTGCAGAAGTGGTATTGGACAACCAATGCATTAGTTGCCACTCCATTTTTTGGCACGGTCATGTCAGAGTACAGATTTTCCCTCATAATGAAATACCTCCACTTTGTAAACAATGAAGAATTTGATGAAACTACTCATTCTGCCCCAAAACTAATGAACATTTGGGAGGTATATCAAATGATTCTACAGAATTTCCAATGGAGCTATGTGCCAGAAAGAGACATCAGCATAGATGAAAGTCTAATGGCCTATAAGGGAAGGTTCAGCTGGGTGCAATACATTGCATCAAAGTGGGCATGATTTGGCGTAAAATCCTACAGGCTATGCGAATCGTCAACTGGCTACATTTGGAATTCAGTGATATACATTGGAAAAGGAACAAAATGTTATCAAACAGCAACTATGGAATGGCAACTTCTTCTGTTCTTTCACTAATTGAGCCATGGCTAAAACAGGGCTATTGTGTAACAACTGACAACATTTATACATCTCCTTAACTTTATGAGGTTCTGCTGCAAAATAAAACCGATGCCTATGAAAGGGCTAACTGGCGCGACATGCCGCCAATGTTTGGCAAAAAGAAGCTCAAGACAGGAGAAATGGTTGCCTGGCAGAAAGGCAAAACGATGGCAAGGACAAGAAAGATGTGTGCATTATACAGTGCATTATACCTCCACTAATATGGTACGCATGAAAGGTGGGAAAGAAGTCATGAAGCCACATTTCACCCGGATATGGCGTCATCAGGAAGTGTCACTTCCTGATGACGCCATATCTGGGCGGAATGCATTTGAGGGTCCAGTATGTCACTTCTGGTTTGCGGCTGTTCGGAGCGTGGAACGCAAGCGGAAATCGGTTCATCGGTTCCTGCTATACCTGCACCAATTTTATGCTTTCAGCAAGTGCCCTTCGAGGCACTTTTAAATGTGAGTGTTTACCTTTTATCTCTGCAATTATCTAATAAAAACATACTGCACCATGAGACATTTTCCCTGCATTTTTTGAGATCTACTGGATAGATGTCCCCTTGAGCCAAATACAGAGAAGTCCTATTGGATGGATATACCCCTGAGTATCAACCTAGGAGGAGGAGGTCGCTATAAAGATAAAGGAGCTCTATAAGCACTGTAGGTCCCAGAGGCCTGAGTGCTTCTGGTAAGTGGCCACTACCTACTCGGTGGAGGATCAGATAGTTTGACGTGTCACTGAAGCTCACCAAGGGAAGAAGGACAGCACAAGATTTGATGTCACCTACCGATAGATTATGGACACTATTTGTTTATTGATTTATTTGCCATATTCAACATAATATTATTTATTTGGCACCTACTTTCTGGTGTTTTTTATTAAAAAAATATATATCCCTCTTGATGTTACAGTCCCATTTTGCATACCCAGCGCACACACCTCACATATTACTACTCACTATTAGGGATGATCGAACGGTTTGGGTCGACCATCGGTTCGACCCGAACATTGGGTGTTCGAGGTTCGGCCGAATTTAGAACTTTTTGCTGAAAAAGTTCGGAATTCGGCAACCAGAACCTAACAAAATGCAATGGTTCACTAAATGGGCTTTAAAAGCCTGTGATTGGACCAGAACCATTAGCAAAAGCCAATTGAGGGGGCAGGAGAATGCTAGGAATGTGATTGGCATGACTAGGGGGTCCATAGTCCAATCATTAGTGAATACGCCCCCCAGTATATAAGATAGCCCCCGCCAAATTCCTAGCATTGTTATACAGGGACATGGAAGAGAGTGGAAGCAGTTCTGTTAATTTTTTCTTTAAAAATGTCATTTAGCATTTATTAGTGTGAGGAAAGGGATATCTAGTGTAGTTAGGGTGCTCTTTTACACTTTAGTTAGATGCAAAAATTTTGTTTCTGTAGGGAAATTGTGAAGTGTCAGAGTGACCGTAATGTAGTGTAGGGTTAACTGACTGCTATGGCAGGGTGACCAAACCCTTCCATATCAGGGTGACCGTAATGTAGTGTAGGGTGAACTGACAGTGACTGCTATGGCAGGGTGACCAAACCCTTCCATATCAGGGTGACCGCTATAGAGAAAAGCTAGTTTCTCTCAAATCACTTTCGCTGCAGTAATATAGCTTCGCCCCTGTCAGCTTGCTTTTTGGCTGCAGGCGTCTATAGTGATTTTTTGAGCACATGCTTGGAGTCAGGCATGACATCTGAACATGTGTATAGGGGGTATATATACACACCCATGTATGTATATATACACCTGCACATATATAGGTGTGAAAGGAGCAGAAAACACTACTTGCGCTAATGAAATAATTAACACCAATATAGTTACGCTCCTATCACACCTATATATGTCTAGGTGTAAAATACATATAAGTGTGTGTATATATACCACTATACACAAGTTCAGATGTTTTGCCTGCCTCCAAAGAACCCAAGAAAATGCCCAAAAAAACGCTAGCGTCAAAAAAAAACAACCGCCCAGGTGTGTTGTTGCAGGAATTTTTTGGGGGTTTTTGGAGGCAGGCAAAACATCTGAACTTGTGTATAGTGGTATATATACACACATACTTATATGTATTTTACACCTAGACATATATAGGTGTGATAGGAGCAGAGCCAAATTAGTGGTAATTATTTCATTAGCGCAAGCATATATTTCTGCTACTATCACACCTATATATGTCTAGGTGTATATACACATATAAGTATGTGTGTATATATACCTGTATACACAAGTTCAGATGTTTTGCCTGCCTCCAAAGAACCCAAAAAAATGCCCAAAAAAACGCTAGCGCCAAAAAAAAAAAACGCCCAGGTGTGTTGTTGCAGGCATTTTTTGGGGGTTTTTGGAGGCAGGCAAAACATCTGAAGTTGTGTATACGGGTATATATACACACATACTTATATGTATATATACACCTAGACATATATAGGTGTGATAGTAGCAGAAATATACACTTGCGCTAATGAAATCATTTACACTAATATGGCTCCGCTCCTATAAAAATCTTTTTGTAAACTTGGCCAGATCTGTGCCTTGCCACAATTCTGTCTCTGAGCTCTTCAGGCAGTTCCTTTGACCTCATGATTCTCATTTGCTCTGACATGCATTGTGATCTGGAAGGTCTTATATAGACAGGTGTGTGGCTTTCCTAATCAAGTCCAATCAGTATAATCAAACACAGCTGGACTCAAATGAAGGTGTAGAACCATCTCAAGGATGATCAGAAGAAATAGAAAGCACCTGAGTTAAATATATGAGTGTCACAGCAAAGGGTCTGAATACTTAGGACCATGTGATATTTCAGTTTTTCTTTTTTAATAAATCTGCAACAATGTCAACAATTCTGTGTTTTTCTGTCAGTATGGGGTGCTATGTGTACATTCATGAGGAAGAAGAATGAACTTAAATGATTTTAGCAAATGGCTGCAATATAACAAAGAGTGAAACATTTAAGGGGGTCTGAATACTTTCCGTACCCACTGTATATTATATTTTTTATACTATTTTTTGTGCACTAATTTTATCAGCACGTATTGTCATCACAACACATTTGATCATCAACACTGGTTATCATTTTATATTTATTTTCAGTCTTTGTTTATTTCACTTTGATTCATTTATTGTCTCACTTCACATTGGGTGGAATTTTGCAGTTAATATTGTGATTAGTGCTGATTTTGTTCTTTATTGCATTTGTTTGGTACTCTTATATACTCCTGGTATAGTAATAGCGCCACACTACACCATCTATTCCTAAGAACTCAATTAAAAAACAACAGATTTTCATGTAAAACAATGTACCGCTTTGAGATCAAAAATTCTTACATAATCAGACCACCAGGGAGGTTAAGGTACAAAATCTTCTTTGTGCAGCAGTCCCCTTCAGCCCCCCTAATGCTTACCTGAGCCCCCTCTCGATCCAGCGATGTTCATGAGTGTCTCGGCTATCCGGGACTCTATGTCCTGATTGGCTGAAAAACAGCAGCAGCACCTTTGGCTTCCAGTGCTGTAATAGTCAGTTACCCAATGAGGAGAGAGAGGGGGCAGGGCCAAACCATGGCTCCTTGCCTGAATAGCTTGCTGTGGGGGCACTCAACAGTAGAAAGAAGTATGGAGTGCCAGGGAGGACCCGAAAAGAGGAGGATCTGGGCTGCCCTCTGCAAAACCACTGCACAGAGCAGGTAAGTATAACACGTTTTTATTTTTATAGAAAAAAAAATTGATTTTAGTATCACTTTAAGACTTAAGCTGTGAAGGGCAGATGCAGACCGGGACAAAACCCAATCACACTTCTGTAGCAGGAGGGTCACACAATGCTGATATCATTCACAAGAAACTTAATTGGAGACTGCTCAGACAAAACATGGTTCTAGGATTGGGAAAGCAGAAAGTGCAGGGTCTGGAGGAGGGCCAAAAGAGGGCTGGAGTCAGCTGTCGGAGTCTGCTGAATGCTGAGACCAGGGGAGGGGAAAACAAAGAGGGTGCTGCGGCTGCACAGAGGGGTGCAGGATATGTAGGAGGAGTTTTTTCCTCCTCTCTGCTGCCGACTGTTGAGACGGGGGGGGAAACAAACCTCTCTGTGGCTGCATGGAGAAGCGCAGGACCTGGACGAAGGGTTCTGTCATCCTCTATTTTGCCAATTGCTAAAACAATGTGGAGGCTGAGATGAGGGGATGCCGCAGCTGAAGGAGAGGTGCAAGGGTCACACGAATGGGCCTGGTGGGCTGGGTATAGCCCCCGGGCCTTGTGTTTGAAACATGTGGTCTAGTCAGTGGGTTGACAGCTTCTGCACATTAAAGGGGTTCCTCAGTGATCTTGGGCTTTGACTTGAATGGGTAGAAATAGAACTGAAGTGTCACACTAAGGGCCCTTTCACATTAGAATGCAGTGCGGAAGAGTCACACTCCCCTGCGGCTTCCTGCACTGCATCCCAATCTCACTGACCTTGTGATCTGCTGTGGGGGTTAGTTCAAAGTTAACAACAGCCCAGACGCAGGTCACAAATGCTGTGTGTTTGCCCGCACCCGATCGCATAGTACAAACATACCATGTGATGTGGTTGCCCTGGGTTTCAAAAAGTAGTGCATGTACAACTTTTGGTGCAGTGTGGTGCAAATAAAGGGGGTGTGTCCTGGCTCCCCAAATGCATGGACATTTTGTTGGTTTTTAAAATTGAAATGAACCTGAACCTACACTATAGCATCACGGTGTGGGGTTTCAATGTTAAATCTACACACTTAGTTCACTAAAGCTCCATGTATCAAAAACAAATTGCTTGTTTTATTATTATTATTTGTAATTGTAACCCTTTTTGTCATCTTTTTGCATCTCTTGGCTGCTGATGTGCTACATTCTCATTTATCCACTTCCTGTCTACATGCACTTAATCAACTATCAGCTGCATAGCAAAGCTCTCAACAGTCTTCCTGATAATGACAATGGTGCATTATGTCTGTGCAATGTCGGTACAGCTGCTTTTGGTATCCACTGGGGGTGCATCTGACAGGAGGACAATGCAGGAGAACAATTGGGGGACAATTGTCAGACTATAAAATGAAGTGTCTAAACAAGTATCTTCAGGACATGACATGAACGCTTCAGGTTTAGTATTTAAAAATGGCTTTTGAGGTTACTTGGTATTAACCAAAATAAAAGGTTAGTACTTGGGGTTAATTTTATATGTTGACTTCTGCACAAGCAGCCAGATTTTGACATTATAATACAAACCCGATTCCAAAAAAGTTGGGACACTGTACAAATTGTGAATAAAAACAGAATGCAATGATGTGGAAGTTTCAAATTTTTATTCAGAATACAACATAGATGATATATCAAATGTTTAAACTGAGAAAATCTATAATTTTACGGGAAAAATACGTTGATTATAAATTTCATGGCATCGACACATCTCAAAAAAGTTGGGACAAGGCCATGTTTACCACTGTATGGCATCCCCTCTTCTTTTTATAACAGTCTTCAAACGTCTGGGGACTGAGGAGACAAGTTGCTCAAGTTTAGGGATAGGAATTTTGTCCCATTCTTGTCTAATACAGGCTTCTAGTTGCTCAACTGCCTTATGTCTTCTTTGTCGCATCTTCCTCTTTATGATGTGCCAAATGTTTTCTATGGGTGAAAGATCTGGACTGCAGGCTGGCCATTTCAGTACCCGGATCCTTCTTCTTTTACACAGCCATGATGTTGTAATTGATGCAGTATGTGGCCTGGCATTGTCATGTTGGAAAATGCAATGTCTTCCCTGAAAGAGACGACGTCTGGATTGGAGCATATGTTGTTCTAGAACTTGGATATACCTTTCAGCATTGATGGTGCCTTTCCAGATGTGTAAGCTGCCCATGCCGCACGCACTCATGCAACTCCATACCATCAGAGATGCAGGCTTCTGAACTGAGCGCTGATAATAACTTGGGTTGTCCTTGTCCTCTTTAGTCCGGATGGCATAGCGTCCCAGTTTTCCAAAAATAACTTTTTTCCAACAAGGAATTTTGATTCGTCTGACCACAGAACAGTTTTCCACTTTGCCACAGTCCATTTTAAATGAGCCTTGGTCCAGAGAAAACGCCTGCGCTTCTGGATCATGTTTAGATATGGTTTCTTTTTTGGCCTATAGAGTTTTAGCCGGCAACGGCGAAAGGCACAGTGGATTGTGTTTAGCGACGATTTTTTCTGGAAGTATTCCTGAGCCCATGTTGTGATTTCCATTACAGTAACATTCCTGTATGTGATGCAGTGCCGTCTAAGGGCCCGAAGATCACGGGCATCCAGTATGGTTTTCCGGCCTTGACCCTTACGCACAGAGATTTTTCCAGATTCTCTGAATCTTTGGATGATGATATGCATTGTAGATGATGAGAACTTCAAACTCTTTGCAATTTTTCTCTGAGAAACTCCTTTCTGATATTGCTCCACTATTTTTCGCCGCAGCATTGGGGGAATTGCTGATCCTCTGCCCATCTTGACTTCTGAGACACACTGCCACTCTGAGAGACTCTTTTTATACCCAATCATGTTGCCAATTGACCTAATAAGTTGCAAATTGGTCCTCCAGCTCTTCCTTATATGTACATTTAACTTTTCCAGCCTCTTATTGCTACCCGTCCCAACCTTTTTGGAATGTGTAGCTCTCATGAAATCCAAAATGAGCCAATATTTGGCATGACATTTCAAAATGTCTCACTTTCAACATTTGATATGTTATCTTTATTATATTTGTGAATAAAATATAAGTTTATGAGATTTGTAAATTAGTCCATTCCTTTTTTACTCACAATTTGTACAGTGTCCCAACTTTTTTGGAATTGGGTTTGTAAAATATTTGCAGGTCTGTATGAGTAAATATAAAAGAAGAGGTCAGAGACCATATGGATTTCCAGGTTGTTATTGAGGTGGAGCGCACTTGGCTGGCTAAATACATGTAGAGAAAATGTGCCTCCGTCAGTCCACTGCTGCACTTGGTAAGCTGACCTCCCCTCTCCTCTTCTTTACAGTGGTAGAAGGCTTCTTAATGTAGAATTCCGGGCTAGTTTAGTGTAGCACTACCCCTGCAATAGCCACTTGTGAATATGGGGATCTCCCACACTGCATGGCCAGGCACACTAATTCTCCAAGCACACTGTAGTCAAGATTCAGTCCTTGCAGCTTTGTTTTTGTATTTTTTTTAAGAGTATTGAACTTGGATAGGGTTGAGGGTATTATGGGATTCCCAATTGAGGGTATTATGGGATTTCCAACTGATTAACCACTTGCCGTCTGAGTACGGTAGTACTACTGCGGCAAAGTGGTTCGTTATCGTCTGACGACGTAGTATTAACGTCGTCAGACATTCCCCCTTCTGGGCGGCGCTTACGCGCCGCCGGAGGCTCGCTCCCGCTGTTTTCATTCACAGCGGGAGTCGGGCCAGGGGAGGAGCAGCGGCGATCGCCGCTGCTCTGCCCCGATCGCCGGGGATCTAGTGTGGAGATCCGCCCGCCTGTGTAAACACAAGCGGGCGGATCTCCATAGTGACAGGGAGTGACAGATCGGACTGTTCAGCATAGCTGGACATCCGATCTGTCCATGACTCACTCAGTCACCTCCCCCCCTACACGTCAGTAAGCACCAGGCATACATTAACCCCTCCCTCTCCAATAAAATTAACCCCTTCCCTGCCAGTGTCATTTTTACAGTAACAGTGCATATATATAGCACTGATTACTGCAGTAATGTCACTGGTACCCCCAAAAGTGTCAAAAATGTCAGTCAAGGGTCCGATCTGTCCGCCGCAATGTCGCAGTCCCACAAAAAAAATCGCAGATCGCCGCCATTACGCGTTAAAAAAAACCCACCAAAAATGACAGAAATCTTTCCCTTTGTTAGTAAACGCAATAACTTTTGCGCAAACCAATCAAAATACGCTTATTGCGATTTTTTTTTTACCAAACATAGGTAGCAGAAAACAAATTGGCCAAAAAATTTTTAAAAAATTGTTTTTTACATCTTTTTTGGGGGGAATTTCATATAAAAAAAATGTTAAAAATATTGTTATTTTTTCAAAATAAACGCTCTTTTTTTGTTTATAGCGCAAAAAGTAAAAATCGCACAGGTGATCAAATACCACCAAAAGAAAGCTCTGTTTGTGGGAAAAAAGGACGTAAATTTCGTTTTGGTACGGCGTCGCACGACCGCGCAATTGTCAGTTGAAGTCGCACAGCGCCGAATCGCAAAAAGTGGCCTGGACGGAAGACAGCAAAATCCTCCGGTGGTAAAGTGGTTAATGTAGTAGCAAACTCTTCAGGGACACAACTATATAAAGCCTGTGTAAACTCTTCTCCTTCCACCTCCAGCACAATCATGCTTGTAGAACTACAACTCCCAGGACCAGCTAGCACCGTTTGGGAGATCTAACAAAGCTTGGGCAGGGACTGCGGGCCCCTATTGTGGTGTAGCAAAGAAAGTCCTAATGCCCAGCTGTCCTCCTGTGGTTACTGATCCCAATACCACCTCTTCAGGCACTGCCAGCCCACCTGGCTGCAGCTGCCCCTTTTTCTAGCTATGATACAAAAAGGACTCTCACGCTGTTGTGGGTGGTGTGTTCGTGGGAAAAAATATATGTGGTGAGACTGCAGCTAGTACTGAAAGCTTATCCTTAAATTTAGTGAAGAAATAATAAGATGTGGTGTAGTGCTGCACTGCCTCTTCTCAAGATGTCATAATGTAGCAAAATAAATATGAATAAATAGATAAACATGGTATGTGTGCCAATCCTATAAAGTGCTACAATCACTGGTAATCCACCATGATACAATTCATTATAAATTATAGAATACATAAAACCTAAAAAATATATAATAGATGGATAAAAACTGTGGCTATGCAAATAAAGTCCTGGGAAATTAATCCATAGGTGCAAATGGTGTAATTTCAATTTGTGGCTCGTGGAATAAAAATATACCATGTGATGTGTGGGTGTGAGCCAAAAACTGCTTATGCCTAAACAAACAGTGTGCAAAAAAAACCAAAACATTATATATATATATATATATATATATATATATATATATATCCTGAAAGTCCTCAGTGTCCGTTGCAGTAACTGGATATTCTTTAAAGTGATTCGACTCCAAGTGGTATCTTCACATGTATTTCTATAATAAAGGATGTGTCCTAGTATCAGATGCTGTGCAGTCTAGGTCAACTATATCCAAGGTAACATGCAGCTGGTGGATCCTTATGGTATCGGGGTTATAGAAGAAAGTGCAGATGATATTCAGTGGGGTGCCAGTGCCACCTATCTGTGTGGTTGGCCTCTCACCTGACACTTTCTTGTATACAGCCTTAGAAATATACAGATGTCTCCTGGGGTCCTGAATGGATGGGGCCCTCGCAGTTTGCCTTGTATCTGCTACTCCTATTTCTCCTGCTACTCCTATTTCTCTCTTGGGGGAAGGGTACAAACACAGAGGCCTCTCATGGTGTGGTATTTAAGTGAATTTATTAAATAAACACATGTAGAAACTCACATTTAGAGTCACGTTAGACAGCACAGTGTCTCTCCTGTGTTTGCGTCACTTCCGGGTATGTCACTCCCGGGTCTGCTCTGTACTGTCCCACGCGTTACGTTACGTCACCCTGGACAGGTTATTAGTGATATACCCTGCACTGTGCACAGTTAGGCATTACAAACATTTCACCCTTGCTGCCAGGGGGGTCCAACTGCAAAGGTGCATTTTTTTAGGTTCCTGGAATTGGCTTAAGTTCCTAAAGAATAGACTAGCTCTTATGAGCAACATTGTGCTGGAATGGTTTATGGCTGCTGGGCCAATAAATGGGCAGCATATGAACCTTCAGCACCTTGTAGATGGAGGCGGCTTCTAGTTATTGCAGGACAGAGTGTTGTTTGAGTAGGACCCAGGTCCAGAAACTACAGGCTTGCCTGCATGAACCTCTGCATGATGAGTGGGGTCTGTGAAGAGGCTCTCTCAATTCTGGAGAACATTAACCTTAAATGGGGTGGCAAAGCTCAGTAATGTTTCTCCAAATATAAATAGGAGTGGTTAGGGGTTTAAACCGCATTGGCTTATATTTTTAATTTCAGTCATGACTTTATTTGTAGTAGAACTATGGTCAAAATCAAAACTTACTTTGCAGTCAACAAGTGTATTACCTGTTGATCCTGCCATTGAGCCTGTTACTTTTCAGCTTCCTTTAACACACCAAGCTGTCTAGAAAAATGTCAGTTAAAGGGCTGAGACAAGTCATGTAGCACTGGCAGGGGTGCTTAAAATGGTCAGCTTTTATTCATACATTCTATCCCAAAAGGAAAACAAACTTTTGCTTTAATTGCTTAAAAAGATTTTGCTTGGTCACTAACAAATTAAAATCAGCACGCTGAACATTTCACTACCGATGTTACTCAGTGGGGTTGATTTACTCCAATAATGCAAATACTTTGCAAGTGCACTTGCACTTATTTCCCCAGAGCTTTGCAAATGTGGTGAAGCTCTGCTGATTTCCATCATCCAATCATGTGCAAGCAAAAAAGGCTGTTTGTTTTATTTTCTTGCATCTGATTGGGTATATTTTACAAAGTGAAACCGCATTCACTAAGCTCTGGGGACAATTAATACATCAGCATTTGCAAAGCACACAGTCTATTTACTTTATTAAACCAACCCCATTATCTACAGTATGTCTTGGAGAACATTTGTATTGCTTCACTCTTGATAATTGTTCTGCCTTCTGTTGGAATTTTAACATTGCCTGAGCTTTAACAGCGCCGTTTTTTTATTTTTTTCCAGGAAGAACAGTGCACTTCATACCTTCCAACTTTCTGAAAGGATAACAACGGACATCTTTTACCATACAGTAGGTAGGTCCTAGTTTCATGGACCACAAAAATCAAAGTGATTTTTTTTTTACCTCATATCTTTAAAAAAAAAAAAAAACAAATGCAGTGATATAGAGGTTAAATAAAAAAAATTGTGCAACATGACATTTTTGTATAAGGACATATACATCAGACTAAAATAAGGCACAACTGAGACTGTGTGAGGGACAGTAAGATTTTGTCCCAAACGAGGGACAGTTGGGAGCTATGGTGTATTTCTAGGATTCACCCACTCTGGGTTGCCTAGTGTCAAACTACGAGCACAGTAGGGTGACAATCTGCCCAATGTTTTAGTAATTGGTTCAAGGTGTAACGGGCACTGTCTTACAGTATTCAGCCTTTTTACCCCTAGCTAGTGTCTGATATTGTTAGTCTAATATTGAAACGGGCCAACAATCTGGGGTAGGAGGGTGGGGAAGAGGCACAAAACAGTTGGCCTGGGGGCAAAATGTAGGCAATTATGTAGATATATTCTGTCCTTCTATAAAAACTTTGATACAGTTTAATTACTGGCTCCTGCTTATTCCATATGCACAGAGGATTAGGCACAGTCTGTTACAGGTCAACACTGTGGCAGACACCTTTCTCAATTTTTATCTGAGATTAACACAAAGGTTTAGGTTAGCCCTGATTAAAAAATACAAAAAATTAACTAAATTACATCCTGTTCTAGGGCGCTCGGAACATTGATGCCATCTAAATGATTTCCTAACATGTAACCTCATAAACCAGAAATATTTGGTGTATTTTCTTTCATTTATAAGAATGTGTTACAGTTGCAATGTAGTATCAAAATGATACACACAGAGAATCAGTGGCCATATACTGTATGTCAATTACCATATGTCAGGAGAAAGTCCAGGAGGATTCGGCAGAGTCTTGTTACCTCTCACGTGTGTAAAGTGTCAACTAAATTTGTTTTATTTTCAGTTTTAAAAAGATAAACGTTGATGGTCTCACAAAACACAAACACTCAGAGTAATTTCCCGGCTGCCCACGTCTGCAATATTGTGCCCCATCCATAGTGTGAGTGAGCGTATGGGGGGGAGGGGGTTATACATTAATGTATAGACATGTACCACATGGGCCTACACCTAAACATATGTAATGAGCCAAGACTGATAGCTGTGACGACCCAGGGAACAGATGAAAGATAAATATTATTGCATTTTAACTTTACTTGTGAAGTAATTATTTTGATGTATTAGAACAGAATATCTGTGTTTTCCTTGCCACAGTTTTGTCAGCTGGAGGAAAGGAATAATTGCAAGTCAGAGTACATCCAGATTCAATCTTCTTCATTCTTTTTCCTTTGCAGTTTTCTGTATTCGGATGCACATCCTCATCACTTAGGATGTATGGACAATTAATGAATTTATCTACCTAAACACCACCCTTCTGTTAGGCCAAACTACCTATACAAAACATGTAGTTCCAGGGCTGGCCCAAGACATTGTGCTGCCTGGGTCCAAGAATGAAAAACTGCCCCCTACCCCAATAAAAAAATCACGGCCAACAAAAGGCCCCCATATCCATTATTTTATATAAATATAAACTTTAGAAAATATTATGTATACTATTATCATCTTCCATAACTCGCTACCGGACTGGTCCACCAAACACCCACTGTCCGTCCTCAGTCCTCCTGTCACTCCTGTGTCTGTAGTGCCTACTGTCCTAGAAGATCCAGCCTGCCCTGCGTGAGATGGATTGCTCTGATGTCTAATGTCATTGCGCACACCACAATCACGTGAGGGACATTCCCAGGAGGAGACACTCTGCCTCCTCATACTCATCAGTTTGCACTACGGGCGGCAGTATAAGATGGGAAAATGCTGCTCGTAACATGCCGCAAACTGATGACACAAAAAACTGCTGTAAAAACAAAATCGTGGGAGTCAATTTGCTGCCCCTCTCCAAGTGCTGCCTGGGTCCAATGGACCCAGTGGGACCCATGGTAGGGCCGGCCCTGTGTAGTTCTGAATATATATTATTGACTTTTTAGGCACATACACTGACACAAGGTATATATAAAAATAAAATTATTTTTATTGATTAACAAAATGTAAAACATATTAGGATATCAATATAAAAATGCACATAAAATGTGGAATTAGGTATACTTCCCGGATAAGTAGGATTAAAAAGCGGAAAACAGTACTAACGACATAACAACCACTGTGTATATTGACAGCTAACTAAAAGAAAGAGGTACTACCCTAACCACATACTGTGTGCTCTACATGTTTCGCGAAGAAATTTGCTTCTTAGCTTAATAGTGCATCTAAACAGAAAACATTTTCAAAGACTGGTCACCTTGTTATGCTGTGAAATTAGATGCTTCCTGGGTAATCTGCTCCGATTTTAAATGCATTTTCAATTGTAGATTGAAGTACAGGATCAGCCCCTGTGCAAGACCAATTTTTGGTCTCCCTATACAAATTCTAGCCAAGTAAAACATTTACAGTGGGGTTGATTTAATAAAAATGGAGAGTGCAAATTTTGGTGCAACTATGCATGGTAGCCAATCAGCTTTTAACTTTAACTTGTTCAGTTAGGCTTTGCGAAAAAAAACCTGGAAGCTGATTGGTTTCTATGCAGAGCTGCCCCAGATTTTGCACTCTCCAGTTTTAGTAAATCAACCTGTGTGTGTCGACTGGCAGGTAGATAGAAGTGAACCATGTCCAGATCTATGTCACAGAAGCACAGGTCCCAGGTCTCATATGTCCCACATCTAGTATGAATGCAATCAAAAGGGGAACCAGCATTTGCACAGTCTAAACAACAGTATGTCCGCCCCGTCTTACAATTAAAAAAAAATAATACATAGGAGACAAAAAAAAAAAAAAAGATGTAAGGATTACTGATGTTGTTTAAAATGTGTGGTTCAATTTTAAAGGCACGGTGTATGCTGGAGCATTACCCCTGACAGTTTCTTCTCAGGGACTTTGTTAGAAAGATTGATGCTCTGAGTTCCTGGATCTATATACTTGCACTGGCCATTATGAGGAATGCCTACCATCACAGCTATATATTTCTATTTATTTTATATTATGGAGGAAGTACCAGGAGGACCTGGAACACAAAAAACTGGGCAGCGACATAGGGAGTATAAATACCCAAAATTTCAAAGTGGACAGGGAATAAAATCATAGGATTTTGCTACAAGGGGTTCCTATAAAAAATAAAGGAAACCAGCAGCCAAAATATTGAATATAGGTGAAGCAAAATAGTTACATAGTTACATAGGGAGGTTGAAAAAAGACATTAGTCCATCCAGTTCAACACATAATGTGTGTGTGTGTGTGTGTGAGTTTGCTGTTAGCCGTACATTGTATACCCCTGTATGTTGTGGTCTTTAAGGTGCCCATTAAATCGTTTTTTGGAACCATCGATGCTCCTCGCTGATACCACTGCTTGTGGAACAGAATTCCACACCCTTACTGCTCTGACAGTAAAGAACCCCTTATGTAGTTGAGGGTTAAACCGCTTTTCTTCTAGTTTTAGTGAGTGGCCATGTGTCCTATTAAATTCCCTTTCTCTGAAAAGTTTGTTCCTTTTGCTATGGTCACCAGTACAGTATTTGTACATTGATATCATATCCCCTCTCAAGCTTCTCTTCTCCAGAGAGAATAAGTTCAATGCTTGCAGTCTTTCCTCATAGCTGATGTCCTCCATACCCCTAATTATCTTTGTCGCCCTTCTCGGGACTCTCTCCAGTTCCAGCACATCCTTTCTGAGGACCGGGGCCCAGAATTAAACGGCATATTCAGGATATGGTCAGACCAGAGTTTTGTAAATTGGGAGAATAATCTCCTGATTTCTGGAGTGAATTCCTTTTTTTAAACATGCCAGTATTCTGTTGGCTTTGCTTGCAGCGGCTTGGCATTGCATGCCACTGCCAAGCCTGTTGTTGACTAGGAACCCAGGTCCTTTTACATCTTAGATTCACCCAGAGGTCCCCCCCCCCAGCGAGTAACTTGCGTTCGTGTTTCTGACATCCAAGTGCATTACCTTACATTTTTCAACATTAAACCTCATCTGCCATGTAGTTGCCCACCCCATTATTTTGTTCAGGTCTGCTTGTAAGGTTACCACGTCCTGCATAGAATTTATTGTCCTGCTTAGCTTAGTATCATCCGCAAAAACCGAGATTGTGCCGGATATTCCATCCTCTAGGTAGTTTATGAATAAATTAAACAGGATTGGTCCCAGGACAGATCCTTGGGGCATTATATAGCATTAGCATAGCATTATATGCCAAATAGCATTATAAACAGAGAGGGCTTGAGAAAGTCCATCGCAAGAACATTCTGGTATTATCTTCAACACTACACGCAGCATACATAAAACACAATAGCAATAAAATATAATTGTTAAGCAGTTTGCAACATTTGGATCAAAATAATTTTTTTGTACAACATAAATATACTGTATTAGGTATACTATTACCTATTGTTATGTACTGCAGCTTTTAGCAAAAGTTTACTATTTTTTCATCAGACCAAAGCTGATTTTGTTTTGACATTCCTGGAATAAGTGTGATGGCTGCAGTGTTCACCCCCTATGCAGTGTCCCTCCCTATGAAGTAGCAGCACAAGATAACACCAATTGCATTACTAAGGATGGCTGTACAACTGATTGACAATGAAATAATTTATCCCAAAGCAGATTATGCAGGAGACAATAACAGAGACCAGATTATGTAACAATGACGGAATCGTAATACCCTTATATTATCCATTGTTCTATATCTCTCTGATACTTTAATAAAACTGGATTACCTAAAGCAGTAATATGTAGTCAGTGAGTCACTATGCCAGCGATTCGTGCAGACATTACAAATACTTAAAGGAAATATTTTCTGCTTGTGTTGTAGCTCATCATCATCATTTTATAACAACACAAAGAACAACAGTGTACATTAAATCGACCATAGCCAGTTAGATTTTAAACCTTAGGCAGCCCAAACTCTGATCCAAAAAAAAAAAAAAAAGATCCATATCCCCCATCCACATATTCGATGTGGATGGGGAAAACACTCCCACTGTGGTATTGTATTCTGACAGCAGGGAGGCTATCCTGTCATTATCAAAATACAATGATCAGTGTTGTAGGCGATAGCCAGTGGCAGGGATTGTTCAGGAAAAAACCGACAAGCAAGTTTTGCACAAGTCAATCAATAAATTGACTTGGGAACATCCAGCTTGCCCATTCATGGACTGAAATTTGGCCAGTCTCTGCTGAACCGGCTGAATTTTAATTCATGAAGGGTTGGCTTTAGAGACTAACAAAAATTATTTCTAGCTGTTCTTTGTATTGTACTGGTGAAGGAGCTTAAATTATTGTTTAGACAAAATAGACAAAGACCTACAAGGTCCATTCACACAAAATTGTGACAAAGCAATCCATTAGCACACATTAAAGGTGTGCTGCACCTTAAGATCCCATTCACATGGCCATTCCTGGACATACACTGCACAGATCAGCATATTTCTGCAGTGGGTACATCCAATTACCTCCTGCAATTCCGCCTGCACAAATCAATGACAGACTGAAAGGCCCCACTTCTGTTTGCATGTAATCACACATGGAGGGATTACCTGCAGCTAGAGTAGATGAGTGGCCCTGGAAACAAACTCTTTGTGTAAACAGCCACTCATCTGTCCCTAGCCACATGCAATTACTTCTTGAGCGATTACATTCAAACAGCTGCAGACAACCATCGAAAAAGTCAGCTTGTCATTGATTTAAAATCAGAAACCCTACCCTCCACAGAAATACATTGATCTGGTCGAAGACTGAGCCCTAAGGCATGATAAAATTGACATGACCCATCGCATGGCACATGCATTGTGGTACATTACAGCGCTGGTGCATTGCCCACTACTTTAGTAAATTTCATCTCAAAGCAATGTACGGTGGATCATGTGTTACTGCAGCATACAGATCTAAATAGGCACCTCTAGGGAATTGTTGGGGGCATGGCACAGTCAGACATTTTTCTCAGGTTCTAATTTGTTTACACAGAAATTTCCACCTGTCAATAAATGGCATACACATACTCACTTACAAGATGACATTGATGTGTAGGTGCTGTTGTAAGATCAGAATTCATGCATTCTGTTTAGTTTGACCCTGCCTATTTTAGAACTCACTTTACCTAACTGCAGTCATTTTATATGCAGGACAAATTATCAAAAAGACATTCTGTTTTGTAACGCCCCCTATATATTCTCTTCTTACTCTTTGTATTGTACTGATATTCATTGCCAGATAAAATCCCACAGTAAAATGGCATATTTAGCCTGACTCTTAATCATTGGCATTTTGGAGATATTGAATAACAAAGCACTTACCTGCAGGCTATGACATATACCGTTCCTTAAGTCTTCAACAGTTACCTAGATGTGGTGGGATGCTGATTTAACAACTGCATTATGGGAATTTTCTGATGCTCTCTGGAAAGTTGAATAAACATACAAGCTAAATAAGTGTGTAGATATACAATGATAGTAGATGTTGGTAGAACACAGCGCTCGCATATATAGAAATGACCAAAAAAAATATATATTTGTTTGTTGTGCAACCAAATAACAAGTGCTAATAAATACTAATAAATAGATAAAAAAAATGCTCATTGGCAGCTGCTGTTCACCAAGAAAACAAATGTAAATATAAAAATAACAGTGCTTGCCTAAAATGTAAATAAAGTGCCCAAGTGCTCCAATAAATACATGATAAGCAAATACAATATTATGTGAATGAACAATTCAATATTTAACAACTAAAGGTGCATTGGTGCTTCAAAAAAGTCCATAAAGGTGCATAAGTGTGCTTGAAAATATATAAAGTGTCAAAGTGCTTGAACAATCATCAGCCGGTGCGGGGTGCTCCACTCCCCTACTGTGTCCCCACTCACCGAAAATATTAGACCCCACAGCTGTTTCAGTCTGGGGTCAAAACAGCTTAAGATTGGTATGGTGCACCATTCCTCTTTCTTATAGATGTAGTACTCCATTACCCACCAATGATAGGCTCTTAAAGCCTCAAACATAAATAAAGGGCTGCCATCGGGAAGTATGTTGAACAATTTATGGTAGTACAAGAAATATCTACTTACAAGAACATAGACACAATTGCGCCTGTGAGACACAGTTCTCCCGGGAACGCTGTTCCCACATGCGTTCCACGGAGGATAGGAAATAATGTCTTTTTCAGAAACCGCTCCTTCCTTCTCTCTCTCCTCGGACCGGTGTAACGTTAGAAAACCATACCTCGTGAAAATTCCATACCTCGTCACTTCCGGTGCCACTTCCGGTGCACATACGTCATGGAACAGCTGAGCAGGGTACCATTGCGCATGCTCAGAGGTCCGGAGGGTAGGGAATTTTGACGGGGTAGTGTGTTGTAATGTTACACAGCATCAGCTGTTGCCGCGGTAACATTAAAACATCTCGGCTGCAACATGAAGCATCTCCGCTCCTATCTCGGCTCGGTGATTTATATTTTCATAGACCCGCCTCCGCTTTTACATTTAGTAGCCGAGATCAGGGAAGTGACAGGGGTAGGAGTGGAGATGATTTCATCTTGCAGCCGACATGTTTTAATGTACCCGCGGCAACAGCTGATGCGGTATAACGTTACAACACACTACCCCGTGAGAATTCCCTACTCTCCGGACCTCTGAGCATGCGCAATGGTAACCTGCTCAGCTTTTCCATGACGTAGGTGCGACATAGTTGCACCAGAAGTGACGAGGTTAGGAAATTTTCACGGGTATGGTCTTTTCACGGAACACCGGAATGACAATAGTATTGTCTGTTTCTGTTTCTGAAAAAGATGTCACTTCACTTCCTGTCCTCTGTGGAACGCATGTCAGAACAGCGTTCCCGGAACATCCAGCTCCAGCTCACACTGCAGTTACACAAGCAGTTGAAGCAATAGTTTTTTTTTCTTTTGGGAAAAAGATGTTACATAGATAAATAAAAGCACCCCGTCAGTGGTATATGGGTTGTCTCAATACTCTAACTGCTACATTTGCAGGAGAGCCAGACTTACTGATTGATCACTAGATAAAAAGTAAAGGAAAGAACTTGTTCTATAAACTCTCACAAATATGTTATATAATTAAAGTCAGAAAAAAAGAGGACCTTTACCCGTGCTGCATCCTATTAGAGTAATACTAGAAAAAAGTTTGCAAGACACAGTCCTGCTATGGAGGATTTTAATGGCACTGACATGAGACAGACCTATTGTATAAAAAAAATATTTTATTGTATGTAGCACCCTCCTAGACAGGTGCTGCTAGAGAGTGAGTATAGTTTTGGCTCTGTCTGCCTATCAGAGGAGCAGCAGGTAAATTCTATATTGCACTCTGCTTAACAGGGAGCAGGATCTGTGAATTAGGTATGTTCAGGGTGCCCAGTGTGTGATTCATCTGGCCTAAGGGAGTGTCCCCAGCTGATCCAATGGGGAGGCACATTGGATAGTGGAGGAAACCTGGCCAATGATACACAGGCTTTTGATACAGCCCCCCGGGATTGGCACAGACTGTTTGTCCCAGTGCATTGTGGGGCAGGGTATAAAAAGCCAGGGGCATGTGAGGTAGAAGTCTTTGGCAGGAAGAAGAGTCCCAGAAGGAGGGTGGCAGCTGCCTCCTCTTCTACAGCAGTTGGTGATGGTCACAGGCAGTCGGCCTGGTGAACCTACAGTGTGGAGCTGAAATCAGAGGTCCAGGAGAGGTGACTGAGAAGTTGGGCACTGCGAGAATCTGGAAAGCAGTATCATGAGTACAGAGGATCTTGCCCAGGGGTCTGCCCAGGAAGAGGACCACACTGGAGAGTGTAGTCAGTGGATGGGTGTCACTCGGTATAGAGAAAGGGGGTACTGGGGGAGTACCTTGAAGAGAAATACAAACAGGAACATTTATTTCAGCTTCATTCAAGTGGCAGGATGAAGTAGCGGCCTTGCCGCATCCTCAAGTTTGAAGTCCTCAGAATTTGTGAATAGTTCAAGGTTGGAGTATCCCACTCATCCCTTCTCCCATCCCAATATAAAATAAAAAGAACAAAAACTTCTACCCCTAGACTGATCATTGACCGAGCCTAGAACGTAAAGTGCTAAGAATTCTGCATGCAGTTGCTAAGGGTAACCCAGGGGAACCTGAAAGTGTCAATCACAAGCAGTCCTCTAGGGGGCAGTGCTACATTTGGGGGCTCATCCTGGAATCGTCCTGGGTTACCGGAATGGTTGCTAACGGCAAAGGCAGAGAAATTTTGCAAGAGAAAGTCATCCTTTCTCAAGAAATGCGCTTGAGTGCCTGGGAGGAGAATGAGGCCTGTTCTACAGGAGTTAGGGAGAGTGGGATGAAGAGTCAAATTCGCAGTGATGGTTGCCAGCGGCAACGGATGGACTTTTGTGGGTACTATAATCTGTTCTCTCAAGAAAAGTGCAGGAGATTTAAAGGAAAAGAGATGCATCACGCTGTACAAAAGGACTGTGTCTGTTTTACAGTGACTGGTGAAAGTGTGGGCGGAGAAAATAATGGCCCAGGGCACGTGGATCGCTGTGCCGGGGGCCATATTTGTGTCAGTGCTATAAAGAAAAATGTTGACCATGCAGTAAAAGACAGCGGGACACTTTCAAAGATAGTGGCAAGGAAGATATTGCCAGAGATGCTGTAAAGAAAATTGTTGACCGTGCAGTTAACCACTTAAGCCCCGGAGGATTTGGCTGCTAAAAGACCAGGGGGTATTTTGCGATTCGGCACTGCGTGATTTTAACGGACAATTGCGCGGTCGTGCGACGCTGTACCTAAACGAATTTGATGTCCTTTTTTTCCCACAAACAGAGCTTTCTTTTGGTAGTATTTGATCACCTGTGCGGTTTTTTGATCACGCACTATAAACAAAAAAAGAGCGTCAATTTTGCAAAAATAACAATATTTTTCACATTTTTTATATGAAATTCCCCAAAGAAAAAAAGTAAAAATCAAAATTTTTTAACATTTTCGGCCAATTTGTTTTATGCTACATATGTTTGGTAAAAAAAAAAAATCGCAAAAAGCGTATTTTGATTGGTTTGCGCAAAAGTTATCGCGTTTACTAACAAAGGGAAAGATTTCGGTCATTTTTGTTGTTTGTTTTTTTAACGCGTAATGGCGGCGATCTGCGATTTTTTTTGCGGTACTTCACAGGCTAGTGACGTACCGATGTACCAATACGTCACTCTGCCTGTGAGGGGCTGACCGCCGCAGTATATGTACTTGCGGCGGTCGGCAAGCGGTTAATGACAGCGGGACACTTTTCCAGAACAGTATGGCGGGTGTTGTCTGTGCAAGTGCTATGAAGAGGAATGTTGGCTGTGCAATGTCTGACAGCGGGACAATTCTCCTAAATAACAAAGGGGATCAGTTGGCCTGGAGAGATGGAGGTGCAACTGAGGCCCAAGTACAGACAAGGATGGCGGATGCATGCGTATTGAAGAGCACGATCGGCTTTACAGTGACTTTCATGCTGGCTGATCTGAGTTGGAGCGGCAATGAAGAGGTTACTGCACGCACTGAAGAGATCTTCCTAGCAGGAGGAGCCACCGCCAAAGAATCAGCTAATCTGGAGTTGTGGGCGGCGACGCCCCCCACGAACAGCCAACCTGGAAGGAGGAAGGGAGCCTACAAATTACTTCCACTTTCCAATGTAGCTGAGAGGGAGACACGTGTGTGGAGGAGCAAGATGGCGAGTACCGGAGTGAGCCGGAGCGCTGAGGCTATCCCACGTGTTGGCGGAGATCCTGCGGAGCGAACCGTAATGCGGATATCGACCCTGTGGGACACTGAGGTGCAATTGGTGCTCGATGGAAGGCTGGCGTTGTGTACCGGAGCAGGCGTGGAGCATTTGGGCCCGGTATGTTGTCTGTGTCCGAACATTACCATGCGGCTGCAAGTGTGGGGCCAAGGGCTGGCACTGTGGCAATCTGCTGCTGTGAGCAGAGAAGAGTGATGCTCAGCCCAGGAGACTGAATGTGATGTGGGAGACCAGGGTCACTCATGCTCTGTTGGCTTCTGAACTGGAAATCTCTGTGGGCAGAGGAAGAGGAGCGCTCAAGGTGCTGATGGAATTGGGATCAGTGACATCTGCCAGCACTACGGTGTGCCAAGTGAGGAAGACCCATACTTCAGATGCTGTGTGCATGCAGGTGGTGAGGGCCGGGGAGCGGCCACCTGATGTATGGAAGACTGCAGTGGCAGATACATATTCCGCTCTTATAAAGGCAGAGGGGAGTCGATGGCCCATGGTGGGAAAGACTGTGAATGTGAGCAGTGATGAAGAGGCCAGGGCCATTGACGTGGGGTATCCTAGCTTCCAGCATCGTTACGGATCCTTGGAGGAGGGGATTGATGCCTGGAGGTCAGAGGAAGAGACCGAGTGGGACTGGGGGTTGGATGAATGGAGCAGTTCGGCCAGTCCAGGTGTCCAGGTGTTCCTGATGAAGAGACTAGGGATTCTGTGGTATGTGGTCAGTGTGCCAGGAATTTGGGGTTCTGCAAGGCCTACACTGCAAGGGTCCCAGATCTATCCCCACCTCGAACCTATGCCCGGGAGCAAAATGAGGCCTATGCATCTCTCATCATCGAGGAGACCCTGTATTCCCCACCTGGGAGAGGCAACAGACAAACCCTCCCCAGCAGTGGCGGCTGGTGCTCAAAATGTTTGGGGGGGGGGTGGGGGCGAAAAACAGAAAAATGTAATAGGCATTGCTTTGCGGCAAAAAACGCTGTAAAACATTGCATGACTTTGAGGTCGCAAAAGTGTGAAAGGGGCCTTCAATAATTAAGGTATAGCGTGCCCCCTTTCAATGCACAGTGAACAGCGTGCCCCCTTTCAATGCACAGTGACCAGCGTGCCCCCTTTCAATGCACAGTGACCTGCGTGCCCCCTTTCAATGCACAGTGACCAGCGTACATGCCCCCAATGCAGTGACCAGCATACATGCCCCCAATGCAGAGTACATGCCCCCAATGCAGAATGAATGCCCCAATGCAGAATACATGCCCCCAATGCAGAGTACATGCCCCAATGCAGAGTACATGCCCCCAATGCAGAGTACATGCCCCCAATGCAGAATACATACCCCCAATGCAGAGTGAATGCCCCCAATGCAGAGTGAATGCCCCCAATGCAGAGTACATGCCCCCAATGCAGAGTGCATGCCCCAAATGCAGAGTACATGCCCCCAATGCAGAGTGAATGCCCCCAATGCAGAGTGAATGCCCCCAATGCAGAGTACATGCCCCCAATGCAGAGTACATGCCCCCAATGCAGAGATAAGCGTGCGTGCCCCCTTACCTACCTGGAGCAGCAGCGGCAGCGGGTCTCCACGAGTGCTTCCAGCAGCAGGCGGCGGGCAGCGTGAGTCCTTCCAGCAGTGGCGGTGGGCGGCAGGAGTCCTTACAGCAGGGGCGGCGGGCGGCACGAGTCCTTCCAGCAGTGGCGGCTGCTTCTGAGTCAGGGGTGACCGGCGCGACTCCACGAGTCCTTCCGGTCCCGCCTCCTCCTCGGCCAATGGCAAGAGGTTTGCCTTGCGGCCAATCAGGAAGCGCGTATCGGACGCGCTTCCTGATTGGCCAGGAGGAGGATCGCTGTGACAAAAGCGAATTTTCATTCGCTATTGTCACACAATGGGTGGGCTCGGGATGCACTGCTCTGCACCCCGGGTCCACCCTTTGCATCGCCCTATTAGAGCCTCTGGCTCTAATCAGGTGATGCCAAGTAAAAAAAATCCCCATTGAATTTCAATGCGTATGGCGCCCCTGCATGCAGATTAGGGGGCTGTATGCATGGATGGGGGGGCGGCGCCCCTACGCCCTGCATACACCAGCCGCCACTGCTCCCCAGGTTCTCCCGACTACAACAGGTGGCCTTGGAATATGGATATGACTATCTTTATGCTCCTAGGGAGATTATGCTGGAGATCGAGGCCAGGAGAGAGGCTTGGTGTGACGAGGCTGTGTGGGACTTCCTTTATATCCCGAAACCCCACCACAACCAGTCAAAGCCGGAGTTATGGAAAATCTTTCAATCTGTAAAGGCCAACTGGAACTTTGGGCGGGCCATCTACATTGATCGTGTGGAGGTCCGCCACCCAAACAGATCTGGCCAGGCTTGGTCTATCCGGGTGTTGTGGAAATTGCATATTTAATACAGTGGCTCACTAAATTATAAGGTCATACCTTTCTTTTAGTGGCTTTGAAGGCAGTTTGGCCAAGCCTAACCTCCCCCCCCCCCTTCAAAGTCACTGTACAATGGATAAACAGCCCTTTTGTCCTCAGGACAAAGGGTGTTGGTTTGGGGGGATGGTATATTCTAAATACTTCTGGCCAAAGCTGCAAGAAAGTCTTTGGTCTCAAAAGAAACCTCCATGAAGCAAGAACTGCTGACTTCCCTGAGCCATGTGCATGGAATGAGACTCCATGGCTGCAAACTTCTTTTAGTTAAGTATATTTGCTTTATCTTTATCTGTATCTGCTAGTCTTGTATTATGCTCCTAAATATTGTAATAGTTTTGTATGTACAGATTGTTTTTGCATAGTAAAAGCACATTTATACACCACAAAGGTCTAAGTTTCCTTGGTTGTACCGCAAAGTAACCCTTGCTAGAAACGCAAGCAAAACATTTGGGGGCACGTCTGGGATTGCGCTATAAATTCAACTGAAACAGACCTGTTTTCTGTGGTGTGTTGTGCAGCTTGTGCTAGGTAAAAAATGCTGTGTAAGCTGTTTAGGAAAAGCAAGGCTGCAGAGGTTTCTGGTGTCCAGAAGGAAATGTGCAGTTTACCTATCTGGGCCAGAGACAATGAGTGGGAGTCTCTTGCTAAAGAATTTGCAAAGTATGCTTCTCCTTTGAATAAGACTTGGGGTGATAAAATCTCAGATCATTTTGTAGATTTTAGCCTTAAGGGGTTGGATTTAAGTAAAGCAGAGAAGAGGACAGTTTCCACAGTGGGCTGGTATTTTCTTCATGCTCTATATACAGAATCACAGAGAAGGGAGAAGGCAGAGGCAGAAGTTAAGTTATTGAAAGACCAGCTAGCAGTTGCTTCAGAGTGTGTGCATTCAACTGCTAGTAGGGCTGATGATTTGCAAGAGCGGTGTGCAGCCCTCATGACCAAATCAATTAATGCCTTAAGGAAAAGAAAGGGACGTAAACCTGTTAGTAAAGCCAGGGTACGTGCCATTGTCACATCCCAAAACTGGGATTGTGAGGATGTCTCCTCCAATGATAGTGAGGATGAGGAGATAGAATTTGATGTTTCTGATGATGATCATCCAATGGGAAAGAAAAAGTGTGCCAGACCTCTCATTACTAAGCATAGGAAAAGGCAACATGATAGAGAGGATATGGCAGATGGGGAGGTGCATTATCACAACCCCAGAGATGTTGAATTTGAAGAAGTCAGGGAGTTTACACAAACTGAACTCCATGAGCTGGCAAAACAATACAAACAAAGGTCCGGGGAACCCCTATTGAGTTGGCTCTTACGTTTGTGGGATGAAGGGGCGGACAGTGTTGTTTTGTCAGGCAAAGAAGCAGTGGCTTTGGGAGTGTTAACCCATGATCCACAATTGCGTCAGGCCATGCGAAAAGCCCGAGAGTTTAGTGTGAATTTTTCACTCTTAGACCTCGTGAGAGATGGTATAGTCCGAGTATACGCTAATCCTAGTGACCTGGAAAATACCTACTCGTGGAGAACATTAGGAGAAGGTATTTCCAGGTTACGTGAGATGGGTTGTACAACCGGAATAAATACATTTCCAGAATGGATGGGTCCAGATATGGAACCCTTCATGTCTGCTCTGCGCTCTAAGCTAATGAAGTCTGCACCATTTAATCTCAGGGCTCCTTTATTGTCTTTGCTGGGAGGCCTGGGTTTAAACAGCAAAATTCATGAAGCAACAACCCTTTTAAGCTAGTTGGGGGAGCTAGAGGAGACTAAAACAAAACCTGTCAGGGCAGTAGATAAGGTCAGACAGGCAGAGAACAGGCTGAAAAGGACTTTTAAAGAGAAGAAAGGGAATGTGGGAGAGAAGACAGGAGGTGAAGAGAAAACCAGGCTAGTTATCTCTAGGAAACAAATGTGGGTAGACCTATTAAAGGCAGGAGTACCTAAAAGTGAGATAGATGGCATCTCTACTGCAGAAATTTTGAAGCGGTGGAAACATTTAGTGGGGAAAACTGTCAGGGTTAGAAACACTACTCCTAGTGAAGATAACATCAGCCTAGATTTAGAGACTAGGGATGATCGAACGGTTCGGGTCGACCATCGGTTTGACCCGAACATTGGATGTTCGATATTCGGCCGAATACCGAACTTTTTGCGGCAAAAGTTCGGTATTCGGCCACCAGAACCGCCCAAAATGCACTGGGACAGGAACTGGGCTTTAAAAGCCCGTGATTGGCCCAGAAACGTCTGCAAAAGCCAATGAGGGGGCAGGAGTCCCCTAGGAACGTGATTGGAGTGACTACGGGGACCAGAGGCCAATCAGGAGTGAATACGCCCCACACTATATAAGATGGCCCCGCCTAACCCCTAGCACAGTTATCCAGAGCCTGTTGAAGAGAGTTGAAGCAGTTCTGTCTGACTCCTGCTTGCCACACTACATTTCCTATATATCGAGTGGTTCTAAAGCTCCATATAGCAGAATTGTATTTAGCTTACAGCCAGTGTAGTTAGATACAGCGATTGTGCTGGTTCTTAGAGTTACAAAAAAAAAAAAAAAAAACTTAAGGGACAGTGTCAGTCTTCTGCTGTATGGAGCTTTCTATTTAGTGGAAAGGGATATCTAGTGTAGTTAGGGAACTTTGTACTACATTAGTTAGATTTGAAAATTTAGTTTCTGTAGGGAAAGTGTGAGGGTTCTGTTTAGTGAGCACGTGGCACAGTGCTGCTCTATCACAGCAGGTATACGTGCTTGCTAGGCAGCAAAATACAGTGACAACTTAACGCCTGTTGTTCAAAGCGTTAGGTGCACTGTACAAAAGCCTTTGCAACTGTGCGTGACACGCAACTGCTGTGCTGTATCCAGCGACAACTGTGGGTCGCATAGCAGTGTGCGTTTTTCACCGCACACAGTTGCCAACGCATCAGTGACAACCTAACGCCTGTTGTTCAAAGCGTTAGGTCCACTGTGCAAAAGGCTTTGCTACTGTGTGTGACACATCTGCTGTGCTGTATCCAGCGACAACTGTGGGTCGCATAGCAGTGTGCGTTTTTCACCGCACACAGTTGCCAACGCATCAGTGACAACTTAACGCCTGTTGTTCAAAGCGTTAGGTGCACTGTACAAAAGCCTTTGCAACTGTGCGTGACACGCAACTGCTGTGCTGTATCCAGCGACAACTGTGGGTCGCATAGCAGTGTGCGTTTTTCACCGCACACAGTTGCCAACGCATCAGTGACAACCTAACGCCTGTTGTTCAAAGCGTTAGGTCCACTGTGCAAAAGGCTTTGCTACTGTGCGTGACACATCTGCTGTGCTGTATCCAGCGACAACTGTGGGTCGCATAGCAGTGTGCGTTTTTCACCGCACACAGTTGCCAATGCATCAGTGACAACTTAACGCCTGTTGTTCAAAGCGTTAGGTGCACTGTACAAAAGCCTTTGCAACTGTGCGTGACACGCAACTGCTGTGCTGTATCCAGCGACAACTGTGGGTCGCATAGCAGTGTGCGTTTTTCACCGCACACAGTTGCCAACGCATCAGTGACAACCTAACGCCTGTTGTTCAAAGCGTTAGGTCCACTGTGCAAAAGGCTTTGCTACTGTGCGTGACACATCTGCTGTGCTGTATCCAGCGACAACTGTGGGTCGCATAGCAGTGTGCGTTTTTCACCGCACACAGTTGCCAACGCATCAGTGACAACCTAACGCCTGTTGTTCAAAGCGTTAGGTCCACTGTGCAAAAGGCTTTGCTACTGTGCGTGACACATCTGCTGTGCTGTATCCAGCGACAACTGTGGGTCGCATAGCAGTGTGCGTTTTTCACCGCACACAGTTGCCAACGCATCAGTGAGAAATATGCCTGGTAGACCAAGAAAAGGCATACGTGGCCCTGCTGCGGAAAGGGGCACAGCTTCTAGGGTGTCTAGAGGCAGGGGTGGACGTGGTGGTCAGTCCTCAGCCAGGCCACCATTTGGATTGTTCTCCGGCAGTGGCCAAGCTATACATCCACAGTATGTACAGGAGGTGGTGGACTATATGAACAAACCCTCATCATCGGCATCATCTGCAACTACAGTGACCCAGGCAGAGAAAAGTGGTCAGTCTTCTGCAGTTGTCAGAACAAATACAGATGAGTCCATGTCCACCTCATGTCCTCCCTTAGACCCAATTTCAGACATGGCAGAGGAGTCAGCTGAGCTGTTTGACCACAGTGTCGGCCATCTACTCCAGCCTGATGCTCAGTCCTTTATGGAGTCTGATGTTGGGTCTGAGTTTGAGGAGGAGGCAGAGCAAACAAGAGGGGAGAGCAGACGGCCCGCTCCATCTAAGGCCGCACCTGTTGTCTCCCAGGCCAGGCCTGATGCTCAGTCTTTGATAGAATCAGATGTTGGGTCTGAGGTTGAGGAGGAGGCAGAGCAAACAAGAGGGGAGAGCAGACGGCCCGCTCCATCTAAGGCCGCACCTGTTGTCTCCCAGGCCAGGCCTGATGCTCAGTCTTTGATGGAGTCAGATGTTGGGTCTGAGGTTGAGGAGGAGGCAGAGCAAGCAAGAGGGGAGAGCAGACGGCCTACTCCATCTAAGGCCGCACCTGTTGTCTCCCGGGCCACTATACACACCTCATCTTGCTGGGCCTTTTTTGAGACATCCCATGCAGATAAAACAGTTGCGATCTGCAAGATTTGTAAGAAGGGTATAAAACGTGGCAAAAATGTCAACCACCTGGGTACAAGCTGCCTAAACAGGCATTTGACAACCCACCACTCGGCCCGTTGGCAGGAGCATTTAAAGAACCCACAAAAGGGCCAAAGATTGGTCAGTCGGCCTCCTAGTTCTCCTTGCGCTCCTCCTCATGCTCCATCTGCTCCACCTGCTCCACCTGCACATCAGTCTGTTCCTGGCCCTGCTATAGTCACTCGTCACCTGTTGGCAGCCTCCACTGGCAGGGATGATGATATAGCAGGCAGTGTCGCATCTACCTCCAGCACACCACCAGCTGTATCATCTAGACGCCAAATTTCGATTCCACACATGCTGGAACGAAAAAAAATGTATACTCCCCGCCACCCACATGCCCAGCGTCTAAACAGTAGTTTGGCTAAACTACTGGCTCTGCAACTATTACCATTTAACCTGGTAGAGTCTGCTCCCTTCCGTGACTTCGCAAAATGTGCAGTTCCACAGTGGCAGGTGCCAAGTCGGCATTACTTTTCCCGTAAGGCCCTGCCATCCCTATACCAACATGTGGAAGGCAATGTAGTGTCGTCCCTGGCCAAGTCAGTCAGCCGTAAGATACACTTGACGGCTGACACTTGGTCAAGCAAACATGGGCAGGGACGGTACATTTCTGTCACTGCTCACTGGGTGACACTGCTTGCCAGTGGAAGGGATTGTAGCCAGGGCTCGGTGCTGCAGCCAGTGTTGCCCCCACGTCTGCAAACAGCTGGTGGTGTCGCTGATCCGGGTAGATCGATCACTTCTACCCCCTCCTGCTCCTCCTCCTCTACCTCCTCCATGCCCTCCTCTGCAGAATGGTCCTTTGAATATGATGAGGTACCACGTAAACGTTCAAAGGGCTATTCTATGTCTCAGGCCAAAAGGTGTCACGCAGTGCTGCAGCTTGTGTGTCTAGGGGACAGGCAGCACACTGCCCCTCAGATTCTTGGGGCTCTGCAGGCACAGGCCCAGAGGTGGTTGACACCACGCCAGCTGCAGCCAGGGATGGTGGTTACTGATAATGGGTCAAACCTCCTGGCCGCCCTTCGTCAGGGAAAGTTAACCCATGTGCCATGCCTGGCGCATGTCCTGAATCTCGTGGTACAGCGGTTTTTGAACTCGTACCCGGGAATGCAGGATGTGCTAAGGATGGCAAGAAGGGTGTGCAGTCACTTCAGGCGGTCGTACAGTGCCACTGCACGTTTGGCCGAAGTGCAGCGCGAGTTTCACCTGCCGGTACACCGCCTCATCTGTGACATGCCCACCCGCTCGAACTCCACCTTGGCTATGCTGCAGCGCCTGTACACGCAGCAGAGGGCCCTCAATGAATACCTATGCGAGTACGGCACCAGCACTGGCTCTGCGCGCCTGGGCTTCTTTTCACCACGGCAGTGGCTTTTGATTAAGGATGCATGCGCTGTCCTCTCGCCATTTGAGGAGGCCACAAGGATGGTCAGCCGGGACAGCGCATGCATCAGTGACACCCTACCGGTACTGTTTTTGTTGGAGCACACTCTGCGTGGCATTATGGACAGGGCACTGGAGGCAGAGCAGCAGGAGGAAGAGGAGGACTTCCTTGCCTCTCAAGGCCCCCTTTATCCTGAGAATCCTGACCCCATTATGCCTAGCTCCCAGAGGCCCGAGCAGGATCCAGGGGTGGAAGAGGAGGAGGAGGACGATTCTGCGGGAACTTTTGCAGGGTTTGAGGAGGAGGAGGAAGACATGCGGCAATCTGCAAGGCCTAGTTTGACTCCCTCGGGACACTTTGGAGTAGTACGTGGCTGGGAGGAGGAGGAGCCCGTTGAAGATAATGTCGTTATGAGTGACCCCGAGGAGTCAGCTTCTCAGGCCTTCGCTAATTTGCGACGCATGGGAAACATCATGCTCCAGAGCCTGCGAAAGGACCTCAGAATCAAGGCCATTAAAGAGACTAACCACTATTGGTTGGCCACCCTACTTGACCCCCGGTACAAGTGTAAAGTCTCGGAGCTTTTCCCATCCACCCATAGAGTCCACAGGATCAAATCCCTTGAGGACAGTCTCAAGAGGAATCTGGTGAACATGTTCCCCGACGCCCGTAGGGTGCAGGGGCGGGGACAACCTACCATGGATTCTACTGGTGGTCACGAGAGGAGCGTTGGAGAAGGCGTGCGGTTGACGTATGCCTTTCGGTCTTTTTTTAGTCCTCACCGCCCAGGCCTCTCAGCTGCCACATCGCATCGACACCGTCTGCATCACATGGTGGACGATTACGTGAGGGCACAAAGTGACACAGAGGGCTTTTCATGTGACGAATCCGATCCACTGGCATACTGGGTCTTAAGATTAGACCACTGGCCAGAACTGGCCCAGTATGCCATGGAGTTGTTGGCCTGCCCTGCTTCCAGTGTCCTATCGGAACGGGCATTCAGCGCAGCAGGAGGATTCGTCACAGACCATCGAACTAGACTCTCCACCGACTCAGTCGACCGTTTGACATTCATTAAGATGAATCAGTCGTGGATATCAAGCTTTGATGCACCTGATGCAGACCTTGTAGACTAGGCTATCGTTGTGATGTGGCAGTTGAGCCTCAGTTTAAGCCTGGACCATGGTGCCACCCTCAAACCCTCCTCTCATTCTCTTTACGTTCACAGAACCTCATTTTGGTTATGACAAAAACGACAATGTTTGCGCACCTGTTCCACAGGTGCACACCTTTACAATTTTTGGGCCTCCTTCAACACCAGCTCTTTGGGGTTAAGGTGGGGAGGCTATGCTAAAACAAAAACGACAATGTTTGCGCACCTGTTCCACAGGTGCACACCTTTACAATTTTTGGGCCTCCTTCAACACCAGCTCTTTGGGGTTAAGGTGGGGAGGCTATGCTAAAACAAAAACGACAATGTTTGCGCACCTGTTCCACAGGTGCACACCTTTACAATTTTTGGGCCTCCTTCAACACCAGCTCTTTGGGGTTAAGGTGGGGAGGCTATGCTAAAACAAAAACGACAATGTTTGCGCACCTGTTCCACAGGTGCACACCTTTACAATTTTTGGGCCTCCTTCAACACCAGCTCTTTGGGGTTAAGGTGGGGAGGCTATGCTAAAACAAAAACGACAATGTTTGCGCACCTGTTCCACAGGTGCACACCTTTACAATTTTTGGGCCTCCTTCAACACCAGCTCTTTGGGGTTAAGGTGGGGAGGCTATGCTAAAACAAAAACGACAATGTTTGCGCACCTGTTCCACAGGTGCACACCTTTACAATTTTTGGGCCTCCTTCAACACCAGCTCTTTGGGGTTAAGGTGGGGAGGCTATGCTAAAACAAAAACTACAATGTTTGCGCACCTGTTCCACAGGTGCACACCTTTACAATTTTTGGGCCTCCTTCAACGCCAGCTCTTTGGGGTTAAGGTGGGGAGGCTATGCTAAAACAAAAACTACAATGTTTGCGCACCTGTTCCACAGGTGTACACCTTTACAATTTTTGGGCCTCCTTCAACACCAGCTCTTTGGGGTTAAGGTGGGGAGGCTATGCTAAACAAAAACTACCATGTTTGCGAACCTGTTCCACAGGTGCACACCTTTACAATTTTTGGGCCTCCTTCAAAGCCAGCTCTTTGGGGTTATGGTGGGGAGGCTCCGCCAACACCAAAACTACCATGTTTGCGCACCTGTTCCACAGGTGCACACCTTCATAATTTTTACGCCTTCTTCAACACCAGCTCTTTGGGCTTACAGTGGTATGGCTCCGCCAACACCCAAACAACAATTTTTGCGCACCTGTCACACAGATGCATATCATTGTAATTTTTTTCCTTACAAAGGCAATTATTGCTTTCATTACCAGCACTTTCATAGGGATATGGTGTCAAGGCATCGTCCGCACCACCAAATGCCCAATTTTTAAGCATCCTTTACTTCTATTCAAAGTCAAGAGACAACAGTATTCATCCAAAACATCTCTAATCTTGTTCACTCTGCACTACATTGTGGCCCCTACCCCTAACCCTCAATGTATCCGTGCATATATGTCTGTTTCTTGTGAGATTTCAAGTTAAAGTGCACCAAACACCATTTTACATGAAATAAAGTGCAATTACATACATCTTTGGACTTCTTGAAACATTTGGTAATAAAAGCCCCATTGTGGAAATACACCCGTTAATTATATGCACATTTAAAGAGACAGCACCTTTTTCCAAAAAAACCTCTAATCTTGTTCCCAGTGCACTGCATTATGTCCCCATCATACACATTGGCTGAGCCGTTAATTAGGAGCAAAAGAAAGGTGCGGTTAAGCAAAAAAGTCATTTTTGAAGGTTTGGTATGCTGTAATTCTGGTTCTGGACATGCTACAGAGCTGAAACTTCACAGGTACACCTTTTAGAACCCCCAGACACTAAATCCAAAGAAATCTCTTTCTTTTTTTTTTTTAATTTTTTCAATAATTGGCTATCTATCAAAAACGACAATTTTTAAGAACTTTTTTTTGTGTGATTAATAGTCCCTGGGGCATGACCCAGAACCCTAGGCACTTTTTAGGGGCATTTTTTGGGTTTTAGGGCTTAAAAATTGTGTTTTTTGATTACAGAAGTTCGGGTCCCATTGATTTCAATGGGGTTCTGAAATCCGAACCGAACTTTCGTGAAGTTCGGGTGTTCTGGTCGAACCGAACTTTTCAAAAGTTTGATCATCCCTATTAGAGACAACAGAACAGACCCCTCCTGTTAGTCCCAAACCCATTCCCAAAACTGAACATGAACCCAAACCCAAATCCCTTTATCCTGGGGAGGAGTTAGAGAGAATCAGAAAAGGGGATTGGGAGGTTCCTTATTCTTTATGAAGGGAAGGTGGGTCTCCTGTAATAGCAATAAGAACAGTGACAGCAGGAGACCGACGCCCATATGCACCTGTCACTGTATGGTGGGGGAAGTCGTCTCCTCCTACACATGTCATGGCTTTAGTGGATACTGGAGCTGAAGTTACACTTTTGCAAGGAGATCCTTCCCACCACAAAGGAGAAGTGATTTATGTAGAAGGTTTGGGAGGGCAAACCACACCAGCAGTTAGGACACGGGTGAAATTGGCTATTGGCAAGGGACCAGGATTTTGGACAAATGTTTTGGTATCAGAGTTACCTGAAAATATTCTTGGGATGGATGTACTTCAAGGTCAGTCTAGACTGAACAAGGTACATTCACATTCGGGTATCCTGATAAAACGTATCTGGTCAGGGCGGTGAAGGCTGTGGTCAGAGGTCATGCAAAATGGACCCCTGTCTTTATTCCTCCACCAGAGAAGCCAGTCTGTCTCAAGCAATACAGACTTTGTGGAGGCCACAAAGAAATTGGGGAGACTATTCATAAACTGTTAAGAGTAGGGATCCTTAGACCTGCTGTAAGTCCATTCTCAACTCCGGTGTTCCCAGTAAAGAAACCTGATGGGACATATAGAATGACTGTGGATTACAGAGGTCTAAACAATGTGGCACCTCCATTAAAGTCAGCTGTACTGGATATGATCTCAATCATTGAGAAAATTGCTAAAGAGGCAGGAGAATATCATGCTGTGATAGACCTGGCTAATGGTTTCTTTTCGATTCCAATAGACCCAGAGTGTCAGAATCAGTTTTCCTTTGTGTGGAATGGCCGCCAGTACACTTTCACTGTCCTTCCTCAAGGATACCTTCATTCTCCAACGATTTGTCATGGACTGATTGCCCGAGATTTAAGCACCCTAAATCTGAAAGTCGCTGTGTTTCACTACATTGATGACATCATGATCTCTGGAACAAAGGAAGATGTAACTGAAGCACTGCACCTGCTGATACAGCACATGGAGAACAAAGGGTGGGCCATCAACAGAGACAAAGTCCAAGGACCTGCCACAGAGGTGAAATTCCTGGGAATGATGTGGACTGGGCCACAGAGGAAAATTCCAGAGACAGTTGTGCAAACTATCCAGGCATTGTTGCCACCTACTACCAAAAAGGAGGCGCAGAAGTTCATTGGAGTTGTGGGATTCTGGAGATCATTCATCTTGGACTGATTCTGAGGCCTATATACAATGTCACAAGAAAAAAGACTGAGTTCACATGGGGTTCAGAGCAGCGGACCGCATTCCTGGCTGCTAAAGAAGCCATTTTGCAGCATCAAGGATTGGGACCTGTGAGACAAGGAGTACCATTTCAGCTGGATGTAGTTGAGCAGGATGGTACAATATCTTGGAGTCTGTGGCAGCCAAATGAAAAGAAGGGACAGAGAGAGCAATACCCATTGGATTTTGGTCCAAACAACTTACAGGGGCACAGAAGAGATACACGCCCCTAGAGAAGTACCTGTTTGGGGCCTACACAGCACTTCAACACGTAGAGACCATTACAGGAAAGGACACAGTCACCATCCATACTGCATTGCCAATAGCAGGATGGGTGAGAGATGATGGACTGACCACTAGGGCAGCTGTAGCCCAGAACCAAACACTGATGAAATGGAAGTGGTACCTTCAAGAAAGAGGGGGTATTGCAGCTGGGGATGTCAGAGACATTTCAAAACAGTTGGCTGGGCTTGTCACTTTTACCAGCACCCATACAGAAGAAGAAATTCCTGTGCTGCAGTCATCCCCCATTTACGAGGCTCCACCCGTTGAGTCTCTGTCAGATAAGATAAAGGAGTCAGCATGGTTCACTGATGGTTCAGCCATAGTCACCTCGTCTGGGCGTAAATGGACAGCAGCAGCCTACAACCGGAGTACAGAGACAGTCCTTCAGGAGACCGGAATTGGAGGGTCCAGTCAGTATGCAGAGTTGAAAGCTGTAGTGATGACTCTTCGGGAGGATTTTTCTTGCCATGTCACTATCTACACTGACAGCTGGGCGGTCTTTAAAGGACTGATAACTTGGATGCCCATGTGGAAGTCCAATGAATGGTTGATTCATGGAAAGGTGGTGTGGGGAGGCAAGGAAGTCTGGGATTTCATCTGGAAGGAAGCTCACTCCCGCACCATAAAAGTGGGGCATGTTGATGCACATGTGCCCCTGGTCCCGGACTTTGAGAACTATAACAGAGTGGCAGACGAAATTGCCAAGGTGAATGCAGTTGTGCCAATTGATCCTGTCTTGATGAACTTGGCCAACTGGGCCCACAAACAATCTGGACATTTGGGGCAGAAAGCCACATATGAATGGGCACAGCAAAGAGGATTGCCCATATCAATGGACATGATAAGGTGTAAGGTAAACCGGATTTCCTCCACCAGAAGGCCAGTACGGACTTTCGCTCACACCCGTGCACATTGCACACCTGCACTCACCAATTAGCATTTGGCTCCCAGTGGCCTATTTAAACTGCTCTAATACTGTGAGCAGTTGCTGAATGGTCTTCAGCTTGTTCCCGTGGTTCTGAGACCTGATCTGTTGTTACTTCTCACCTGTGTATGACCCGGCCTGCCTTTGGACTTTGCCTCTGCCCGTGCTTCTGCTCTGTTGCTTACTATCCTGACTTTGGCTTGCTTAAACGGATCTGATCTGCCTGCTTACCTTGTACCGCGCTGCCCGGCTGTTATCGACCTTGGCTTATCTTCTGGACTTGCTTGCTTGCTGATTCTGTACCTCACTGCCCGGTTTCTGCTGGCTACTGCTCCCACGCTTTGGTGCCAAGCTGCCACTGCACCCTGTTCCAAGGACTGCAACTACCAGCTGTACCCACCTACGGAGTGAACACCACCAGCTAGCCGCTACGGCACTCGTGCCACTCCTTGCCTTACACTCTCTGTTCCCACCTTCAGGAGTGTCAGACAGGAGGAGCAAGAGAGGCCTCCACAACATTCCAGTCTTCACCAGGTACGTGATAGTACCATTCAGCCATGACTGAGACTGGAGGAGGCTCCTCTCTGCTTGAAGCGGTGTGCCAACAAATCCCGGCCTTAATCCAAGTGTTGACCGGACTCCAGGAGAATTACTTCCGGATTGAAGGTCATTTACGCTCCCTGCCCATTGTATCTCAAGCTTCTGTACCTGGCACTTCAGCTACTGTTCCTGCTCCAGCTACTGCATCTACAGTAATGGTTCCTCCTCCAGAGCCTCGGGTACCTACCCCAGAACGCTTTTCAGGAAATCGCTATAAGTTTCGGGCCTTCCGCCATGCCTGCCAGTTGTATTTTGAGTTACAACCACGAACTTTCTCCCTTGAATTTACTAAGGTGGGCTTTGTCATTTCTCTTTTGTGTGAGGAACCACAGTCATGGGCTCATCAGCTTCTGGAAAAGGCCAGCCCAGTTCTTGCATCAGTCTCTTCCTTCTTTGAAGCCATGGCCCAGATCTATGATGATCCCCAACGGACCTCCACAGCAGAAGCTATTCTACATAAACTCCAGCAAGGGCTTCAGCCTGTGGAGGACTATGTTGTTAAGTTCCGCAAATGGACTTCTGACACTGCCTGGAATGATGCAGCCTTGCAGTACCAGTTTCGTTTGGGTCTTTCAGAGGCTCTTAAAGATGAACTTGCCAGAATAGATCCACCAACTACGCTCTCAAACTTGATCCAGCTTGCTATTCAGCTTGATCGCAGAATCCGAGAGAGGAGGGCAGAAAAATCTGGCAACATTCCACCTACATGGACACCAGCAGCACCTGTATCCCCAGCTCCGCCACCATCCTCTTTCAAGGTTGAGTCTGTTCAGTTGGGACTTTCTCGTCCACCTCTGTCAGCCAAGGAAAGACTTAGACGCAAGCAGAACAACTTATGCCTTTACTGTGGGGGCATTGATCACTTTCTGCGTGACTGCCTGATAAGACCACGTAAGACTGTCCTTGTTTCTGATACTCCCAGATATCCTCTGAAGAGCATCTCCTCTCACCTTTCGCTGACTCTCTCCCTGCAGCTACCTGGAGGGAGCATCCAAACTCAAGCCATTATTGACTCCGGGGCCTGCAGTTGTTTTATGGACTATTCATTTGCTGAACAACACAAGGTCCCACTGCAAGCTAAAATGCAGCATCTGAAGATTAATTTGGCGGATGGCTCGAATCTCAAGTCAGGTCCTATCACACAAGAAACGTGTCTGCTACTGGCAGTAACCTCCTCTAATCATTCAGAATACCTAACCCTGGACATTATCCCATCACCTTTGTTCCCCATCATCCTGGGCATTCCGTGGTTGCAGGCACACAATCCCCAAATAAACTGGGAGTCTGGAGCTGTTTCATTCCCTACCACCTACTGCCAGCAGCACTGTTTTCCTAATACGGTCACCAACTCGGCCCCCCTTATGGAAATGCAACCAGAGACTTCAGTTTCACAATATGTTCCATTAACTTACCATGATTTCTTAGATGTTTTTGATAGGAAGAATACTGAGACCTTACCGCCCCATCGGGCGTACGATTGCCCAATTGAACTGTTACCCGGGGCCGAGATTCCATTTGGACGTATTTTTCCCCTATCAGAACTTGAGCTTGAGACATTGCGCCTATACATTAATGAGAACCTAGAAAGGGGATTCATCCGTCCATCCACATCCCCTGCTGGGGCTGGAATATTTTTTGTTGAAAAGAAGGATCACACCCTGAGACCCTGTGTGGACTATAGAGAGCTAAACAAAATAACAATTAAAAACAGATACCCTCTTCCTCTTATTCCAGAACTTTTCCAGCGGTTCAGAACAGCGAAAGTGTTCAAAAAGCTTGACCTTCGAGGTGCATATAACCTAGTAAGGATCCGGAAGGGGGATGAAGGGAAAACAGCTTTCCGGTCCCGCTTTGGGCATTTTGAGTATTTAGTCATGCCCTTTGGACTGTGTAATGCCCCAGCAACGTTCCAGCATTTCGTCAATGATATCTTTAGTAGGGATGATCGAACTTTTGAAAAGTTCGGTTCGACCAGAACACCCGAACTTCACGAAAGTTCGGTTCGGATTTCAGAACCCCATTGAAATCAATGGGACCCGAACTTCTGTAATCAAAAAACACCATTTTTAAGCCCTAAAACCCAATAAATGCCCCTAAAAAGTGCCTAGGGTTCTGGGTCATGCCCCAGGGACTATTAATCACACAAAAAAAAGTTCTTAAAAATTGTCGTTTTTGATAGATAGCCAATTATTGAAAAAAAAAAAAAAAAAAAAAAAAAGAGATTTCTTTGGATTTAGTGTCTGGGGGTTCTAAAAGGTGTACCTGTGAAGTTTCAGCTCTGTAGCATGTCCAGAACCAGAATTACAGCATACCAAACCTTCAAAAATGACTTTTTTGCTTAACCGCACCTTTCTTTTGCTCCTAATCAATGGCTCAGCCAATGTGTATGATGGGGACATAATGCAGTGCACTGGGAACAAGATTAGAGGTTTTTTTGGAAAAAGGTGCTGTCTCTTTAAATGTGCATATAATTAACGGGTGTATTTCCACAATGGGGCTTTTATTACCAAATGTTTCAAGAAGTCCAAAGATGTATGTAATTGCACTTTATTTCATGTAAAATGGTGTTTGGTGCACTTTAACTTGAAATCTCACAAGAAACAGACATATATGCACGGATACATTGAGGGTTAGGGGTAGGGGCCACAATGTAGTGCAGAGTGAACAAGATTAGAGATGTTTTGGATGAATACTGTTGTCTCTTGACTTTGAATAGAAGTAAAGGATGCTTAAAAATTGGGCATTTGGTGGTGCGGACGATGCCTTGACACCATATCCCTATGAAAGTGCTGGTAATGAAAGCAATAATTGCCTTTGTAAGGAAAAAAATTACAATGATATGCATCTGTGTGACAGGTGCGCAAAAATTGTTGTTTGGGTGTTGGCGGAGCCATACCACTGTAAGCCCAAAGAGCTGGTGTTGAAGAAGGCGTAAAAATTATGAAGGTGTGCACCTGTGGAACAGGTGCGCAAACATGGTAGTTTTGGTGTTGGCGGAGCCTCCCCACCATAACCCCAAAGAGCTGGCTTTGAAGGAGGCCCAAAAATTGTAAAGGTGTGCACCTGTGGAACAGGTTCGCAAACATGGTAGTTTTTGTTTAGCATAGCCTCCCCACCTTAACCCCAAAGAGCTGGTGTTGAAGGAGGCCCAAAAATTGTAAAGGTGTGCACCTGTGGAACAGGTGCGCAAACATTGTAGTTTTTGTTTTAGCATAGCCTCCCCACCTTAACCCCAAAGAGCTGGTGTTGAAGGAGGCCCAAAAATTGTAAAGGTGTGCACCTGTGGAACAGGTGCGCAAACATTGTCGTTTTTGTTTTAGCATAGCCTCCCCACCTTAACCCCAAAGAGCTGGTGTTGAAGGAGGCCCAAAAATTGTAAAGGTGTGCACCTGTGGAACAGGTGCGCAAACATTGTCGTTTTTGTCATAACCAAAATGAGGTTCTGTGAACGTAAAGAGAATGAGAGGAGGGTTTGAGGGTGGCACCATGGTCCAGGCTTAAACTGAGGCTCAACTGCCACATCACAACGATAGCCTAGTCTACAAGGTCTGCATCAGGTGCATCAAAGCTTGATATCCACGACTAATTCATCTTAATGAATGTCAAACGGTCGACTGAGTCGGTGGAGAGTCTAGTTCGATGGTCTGTGACGAATCCTCCTGCTGCGCTGAATGCCCGTTCCGATAGGACACTGGAAGCAGGGCAGGCCAACAACTCCATGGCATACTGGGCCAGTTCTGGCCAGTGGTCTAATCTTAAGACCCAGTATGCCAGTGGATCGGATTCGTCACATGAAAAGCCCTCTGTGTCACTTTGTGCCCTCACGTAATCGTCCACCATGTGATGCAGACGGTGTCGATGCGATGTGGCAGCTGAGAGGCCTGGGCGGTGAGGACTAAAAAAAGACCAAAAGGCATCCGTCAACCGCACGCCTTCTCCAACGCTCCTCTCGTGACCACCAGTAGAATCCATGGTAGGTTGTCCCCGCCCCTGCACCCTACGGGAATCGGGGAACATGTTCACCAGATTCCTCTTGAGACTGTCCTCAAGGGATTTGATCCTGTGGACTCTATGGGTGGATGGGAAAAGCTCCGAGACTTTACACTTGTACCGGGGGTCAAGTAGGGTGGCCAACCAATAGTGGTTAGTCTCTTTAATGGCCTTGATTCTGGGGTCCTTTCGCAGGCTCTGGAGCATGATGTTTCCCATGCGTCGCAAATTAGCGAAGGCCTGAGAAGCTGACTCCTCGGGGTCACTCATAACGACATTATCTTCAACGGGCTCCTCCTCCTCCCAGCCACGTACTACTCCAAAGTGTCCCGAGGGAGTCAAACTAGGCCTTGCAGATTGCCGCATGTCTTCCTCCTCCTCCTCCTCAAACCCTGCAAAAGTTCCCGCAGAATCGTCCTCCTCCTCCTCTTCCACCCCTGGATCCTGCTCGGGCCTCTGGGAGCTAGGCATAATGGGGTCAGGATTCTCAGGATAAAGGGGGCCTTGAGAGGCAAGGAAGTCCTCCTCTTCCTCCTGCTGCTCTGCCTCCAGTGCCCTGTCCATAATGCCACGCAGAGTGTGCTCCAACAAAAACAGTACCGGTAGGGTGTCACTGATGCATGCGCTGTCCCGGCTGACCATCCTTGTGGCCTCCTCAAATGGCGAGAGGACAGTGCATGCATCCTTAATCAAAAGCCACTGCCGTGGTGAAAAGAAGCCCAGGCGCGCAGAGCCAGTGCTGGTGTCGTACTCGCATAGGTATTCATTGAGGGCCCTCTGCTGCGTGTACAGGCGCTGCAGCATAGCCAAGGTGGAGTTCGAGCGGGTGGGCATGTCACAGATGAGGCGGTGTACCGGCAGGTGAAACTCGCGCTGCACTTCGGCCAAACGTGCAGTGGCACTGTACGACCGCCTGAAGTGACTGCACACCCTTCTTGCCATCCTTAGCACATCCTGCATTCCCGGGTACGAGTTCAAAAACCGCTGTACCACGAGATTCAGGACATGCGCCAGGCATGGCACATGGGTTAACTTTCCCTGACGAAGGGGGGCCAGGAGGTTTGACCCATTATCAGTAACCACCATCCCTGGCTGCAGCTGGCGTGGTGTCAACCACCTCTGGGCCTGTGCCTGCAGAGCCCCAAGAATCTGAGGGGCAGTGTGCTGCCTGTCCCCTAGACACACAAGCTGCAGCACTGCGTGACACCTTTTGGCCTGAGACATAGAATAGCCCTTTGAACGTTTACGTGGTACCTCATCATATTCAAAGGACCATTCTGCAGAGGAGGGCATGGAGGAGGTAGAGGAGGAGGAGCAGGAGGGGGTAGAAGTGATCGATCTACCCGGATCAGCGACACCACCAGCTGTTTGCAGACGTGGGGGCAACACTGGCTGCAGCACCGAGCCCTGGCTACAATCCCTTCCACTGGCAAGCAGTGTCACCCAGTGAGCAGTGACAGAAATGTACCGTCCCTGCCCATGTTTGCTTGACCAAGTGTCAGCCGTCAAGTGTATCTTACGGCTGACTGACTTGGCCAGGGACGACACTACATTGCCTTCCACATGTTGGTATAGGGATGGCAGGGCCTTACGGGAAAAGTAATGCCGACTTGGCACCTGCCACTGTGGAACTGCACATTTTGCGAAGTCACGGAAGGGAGCAGACTCTACCAGGTTAAATGGTAATAGTTGCAGAGCCAGTAGTTTAGCCAAACTACTGTTTAGACGCTGGGCATGTGGGTGGCGGGGAGTATACATTTTTTTTCGTTCCAGCATGTGTGGAATCGAAATTTGGCGTCTAGATGATACAGCTGGTGGTGTGCTGGAGGTAGATGCGACACTGCCTGCTATATCATCATCCCTGCCAGTGGAGGCTGCCAACAGGTGACGAGTGACTATAGCAGGGCCAGGAACAGACTGATGTGCAGGTGGAGCAGGTGGAGCAGATGGAGCATGAGGAGGAGCGCGAGGAGAACTAGGAGGCCGACTGACCAATCTTTGGCCCTTTTGTGGGTTCTTTAAATGCTCCTGCCAACGGGCCGAGTGGTGGGTTGTCAAATGCCTGTTTAGGCAGCTTGTACCCAGGTGGTTGACATTTTTGCCACGTTTTATACCCTTCTTACAAATCTTGCAGATCGCAACTGTTTTATCTGCATGGGATGTCTCAAAAAAGGCCCAGCAAGATGAGGTGTGTATAGTGGCCCGGGAGACAACAGGTGCGGCCTTAGATGGAGTAGGCCGTCTGCTCTCCCCTCTTGCTTGCTCTGCCTCCTCCTCAACCTCAGACCCAACATCTGACTCCATCAAAGACTGAGCATCAGGCCTGGCCTGGGAGACAACAGGTGCGGCCTTAGATGGAGCGGGCCGTCTGCTCTCCCCTCTTGTTTGCTCTGCCTCCTCCTCAACCTCAGACCCAACATCTGATTCTATCAAAGACTGAGCATCAGGCCTGGCCTGGGAGACAACAGGTGCGGCCTTAGATGGAGCGGGCCGTCTGCTCTCCCCTCTTGTTTGCTCTGCCTCCTCCTCAAACTCAGACCCAACATCAGACTCCATAAAGGACTGAGCATCAGGCTGGAGTAGATGGCCGACACTGTGGTCAAACAGCTCAGCTGACTCCTCTGCCATGTCTGAAATTGGGTCTAAGGGAGGACATGAGGTGGACATGGACTCATCTGTATTTGTTCTGACAACTGCAGAAGACTGACCACTTTTCTCTGCCTTGGTCACTGTAGTTGCAGATGATGCCGATGATGAGGGTTTGTTCATATAGTCCACCACCTCCTGTACATACTGTGGACGTATAGCTTGGCCACTGCCGGAGAACAATCCAAATGGTGGCCTGGCTGAGGACTGACCACCACGTCCACCCCTGCCTCTAGACACCCTAGAAGCTGTGCCCCTTTCCGCAGCAGTGCCACGTATGCCTTTTCTTGGTCTACCAGGCATATTTCTCACTGATGCGTTGGCAACTGTGTGCGGTGAAAAACGCACACTGCTATGCGACCCACAGTTGTCGCTGGATACAGCACAGCAGATGTGTCACGCACAGTAGCAAAGTCTTTTGCACAGTGGACCTAACGCTTTGAACAACAGGCGTTAGGTTGTCACTGATGCGTTGGCAACTGTGTGCGGTGAAAAACGCACACTGCTATGCGACCCACAGTTGTCGCTGGATACAGCACAGCAGATGTGTCATGCACAGTAGCAAAGCCTTTTGCACAGTGGACCTAACGCTTTGAACAACAGGCGTAAGGTTGTCACTGATGCGTTGGCAACTGTGTGCGGTGAAAAACGCACACTGCTATGCGACCCACAGTTGTCGCTGGATACAGCACAGCAGTTGCGTGTCACGCACAGTTGCAAAGGCTTTTGTACAGTGCACCTAACGCTTTGAACAACAGGCGTTAAGTTGTCACTGATGCGTTGGCAACTGTGTGCGGTGAAAAACGCACACTGCTATGCGACCCACAGTTGTCGCTGGATACAGCACAGCAGATGTGTCACGCACAGTAGCAAAGCCTTTTGCACAGTGGACCTAACGCTTTGAACAACAGGCGTTAGGTTGTCACTGATGCGTTGGCAACTGTGTGCGGTGAAAAACGCACACTGCTATGCGACCCACAGTTGTCGCTGGATACAGCACAGCAGTTGCGTGTCACGCACAGTTGCAAAGGCTTTTGTACAGTGCACCTAACGCTTTGAACAACAGGCGTTAAGTTGTCACTGTATTTTGCTGCCTAGCAAGCACGTATACCTGCTGTGATAGAGCAGCACTGTGCCACGTGCTCACTAAACAGAACCCTCACACTTTCCCTACAGAAACTAAATTTTCAAATCTAACTAATGTAGTACAAAGTTCCCTAACTACACTAGATATCCCTTTCCACTAAATAGAAAGCTCCATACAGCAGAAGACTGACACTGTCCCTTAAGTTTTTTTTTTTGTAACTCTAAGAACCAGCACAATCGCTGTATCTAACTACACTGGCTGTAAGCTAAATACAATTCTGCTATATGGAGCTTTAGAACCACTCGATATATAGGAAATGTAGTGTAGCAAGCAGGAGTCAGACAGAACTGCTTCAACTCTCTTCAACAGGCTCTGGATAACTGTGCTAGGGGTTAGGCGGGGCCATCTTATATAGTGTGGGGCGTATTCACTCCTGATTGGCCTCTGGTCCCCGTAGTCACTCCAATCACGTTCCTAGGAGACTCCTGCCCCCTCATTGGCTTTTGCAGACGTTTCTGGGCCAATCACGGGCTTTTAAAGCCCAGTTCCTGTCCCAGTGCATTTTGGGCGGTTCTGGTGGCCGAATACCGAACTTTTGCCGCAAAAAGTTCGGTATTCGGCCGAATATCGAACATCCAATGTTCGGGTCGAACCGATGGTCGACCCGAACCGTTCGATCATCCCTAATCTTTAGGGACTTCCTTGACCTTTTTATGATTGTGTACCTTGATGACATACTCATATTCTCCCCTTCCATTGAAGAACACCAGCTGCACGTTAAAAAGGTCCTCAACTGTCTCCGGGAACATCGGTTATACGCAAAGGCTGAGAAGTGTGAATTTGAGAAAGAAACAATCAAGTCCGCTCTGGAGGAATGGCGTTATCTGCTTGAGGGAGCAAGTCATCCAATCCTGATTTTCACGGATCACAAAAATTTAGAGTATCTCCGTACAGCTAAGCGTCTAAGACCCCGTCAGGCCAGGTGGGCCTTATTTTTTTCAAGATTCTCATTTCACATAACCTACAGACCTGGTTCTAAGAATGGGAAACCTGACGCCCTGTCACGTATGTTTCTGGAAGAAAAGGAAGCTACTCAACCTGACACCATCCTATCCTCGCAAAATTTTCTGTTACTGCAAGGAGATTTTGTGTCACAGCTCAAACAAGCATCAGAGGAGGAAGGTCCACCATGTGATTCACAATTGCAAGAACGGGATGGATTGTTCATCCATGAGCAACAAGTTTTTGTACCTTCAAGTCTTCGCCAGTCAGTCTTAAATTTGTGCCATGACCACCCTTTGGCAGGACATTTTGGGATGCGCAAGACTCTGGAACTTTTACAACGGTCCTTTTGGTGGCCTAGCCTGAGGGCAGATTGCCAGGATTACGTGAAGACTTGTGAAACCTGTATCCGAAGCAAAGGAGACAAGACTAAAGCTTGGGGCCTATTAAGGCCTTTGCCCATTCCTACCAAGCCCTGGGAAATGATTAATATGGACTTTATTGTCGAGCTCCCAGTATCTGAAAACTTTACTTCTATTTTTGTGATCATTGATAGGCTATCAAAGATGGCACACTTTGTACCAATGATTGGAACACCATCTGCTCCAGAGACTGCAAAAGCATTTGTCAAAGAAATAGTGCGGTTGCATGGGGTTCCTCGGAGCATAACGTCTGACCGAGGAGTCCAGTTTACGTCCAAATTCTGGAAAGAACTTTGTAAGGCACTTAAGATTGAGACATGGTTTTCTTCAGCATATCATCCCCAGACGAATGGTCAGACGGAACGAACCAACCAGACCCTAGAGCAATACCTTCGGTGTTTTTCTTCTTTCTCACACGATGATTGGGCTTCGCTCCTTCCTCTAGCAGAGTTCGCTTACAATGATTCTGTCCACTCGGCTACTGGTCAAACTCCATTCTTTGCGAACTTCGGATTCAATCCTTCTTTTTTACCTGATGCTGTCTTTGATTCACCTGTTCCAGCGGTTCAGGAGCGACTGAGGTTTCTACAAAGCAACAATAAACTTCTGCAGGAAGCTATTGCCAAGGCTCAACAAGACAACAAGAAATACTTTGATAAAAAGAGAAGGGGTGATCTGGATCTCAAGCCAGGGGACAGGGTTTGGTTATCAACCACTAATTTGAAGATGGCCTGTCCTTCCAAGAAATTGGCCCCCAAGTACATCGGTCCATTTGCTGTAAAAAGAATGATAAATCCGACAGCTTATGAACTTTTTCTACCTGAGAAGTACAAGATTCACCCAGTTTTTCATGTGTCCCTGCTAAAGCCTGCTGTACCAGATCCCTTTCCTGCCCGTAATCCGGACCCTCCAGCACCAATCATGATTGACGATGAAGAGGAGTATGAAATTGAGGCCATTGTGGATTGTAGGAGAGGGAGAGGAGGTACCCAATATTTAATCAAGTGGAAAGGTTATGGTCCTGAGGAAAACTCGTGGGAGCCTGAAGCTAATGTTCATGCCCCAAGACTGGTGAAAACCTTTTTCCAAGCTCATCCTGCGAAGATGTCTCAGATGGGCATCCGGAGGCTGCCCATTAGGGGGGGGCAATGTAAGGTAAACCGGATTTCCTCCACCAGAAGGCCAGTACGGACTTTCGCTCACACCAGTGCACATTGCACACCTGCACTCACCAATTAGCATTTGGCTCCCAGTGGCCTATTTAAACTGCTCTAATACTGTGAGCAGTTGCTGAATGGTCTTCAGCTTGTTCCCGTGGTTCTGAGACCTGATCTGTTGTTACTTCTCACCTGTGTATGACCCGGCCTGCCTTTGGACTTTGCCTCTGCCCGTGCTTCTGCTCTGTTGCTTACTATCCTGACTTTGGCTTGCTTAAATGGATCTGATCTGCCTGCTTACCTTGTACCGCGCTGCCCGGCTGTTATCGACCTTGGCTTATCTTCTGGACTTGCTTGCTTGCTGATTCTGTACCTCACTGCCCGGTTTCTGCTGGCTACTGCTCCCACGCTTTGGTGCCAAGCTGCCACTGCACCCTGTTCCAAGGACTGCAACTACCAGCTGTACCCACCTACGGAGTGAACACCACCAGCTAGCCGCTACGGCACTCGTGCCACTCCTTGCCTTACACTCTCTGTTCCCACCTTCAGGAGTGTCAGACAGGAGGAGCAAGAGAGGCCTCCACAACATTCCAGTCTTCACCAGGTACGTGATATAAGGACTGTAATAGGCAACTGTACAGTGTGTGGAGAAGTGCGACAATGGCCATTGCAAAAGTACTCCACCGGGTCGATTAAGAGAGGAGAGAGGCCTGCAGAGATTTGGCAGATTGACTTCATCGGTCCCCTGCCCCGGGGAAACAATGGACTGAGGTATTGTTGCACTGCAGTGGACACCTATTCAGGACTTTTGTTTGTTCATCCTTGCAAACGTGCAGATCAAGCCGCAACACTTCAACTGCTACAGAAAATTGTTGTTCCGTATGGCTGTCCCAAACAAGTCCAAAGTGATAATGGCTCACACTTCACCGGATCAACAGTACAGCAATGGGCCAAAGATTCTGCAGTGTACTGGTTGTGCCACATCCCATACCATCCACAGGCAGCTGGTTTGATTGAAAGATACAATGGGCTATTGAAGGACCAGATACGCAAACTTACACCCACATGTACACTAAGGGGGTGGGATCGGGTCCTCACACAGGCAGTCATGTTGTTAAATTCTAGGCCACTAGCCAAAAGCACACCATATGAAAGGATGGTTGGGGCTGGGGTGCAGATTCCACAGCTAGAGTGCAGAGTTCAGTATGTACACAAGGTTCCTGAAAGAACAGGGTTTAACAGGTACCAAGTTACTGCTTCCCATGACATAGAAACAAAGAGTGACGTATCTGAAGCTGAAGCCTATCTAGGAATGAGAGGGAATCTGGCAGGAAGGTTTGAAGTTATATTTGCATTGGCAGATGAGCTTCAGGACAGTGGCTGGGACTCTGATTGGTTAGTGGATACTTCCCAGCAAGAGTGGAAGGTGAGGCTCTATAATATCAAACCTTCCAAAATAAACAGCAGTGATCTTCTAGGACAGGGGTATTGAATTAAAATTCATGGAGGTCCGATTAGCAAAATTTTCTTCCAGCAGAGGTCCAGATTGCATTTTTGCGTGATGACTCGGATTCTTTACATCACAGCCCAGGTGTGCAGGCACGACAGCCCATTCATTTGAATGGGCTGTTGTGTCTGTGTTTTCTGCTGGGAAAAGGCCCTGGCACCTTTTTAAAAACGCTGTCGCATTGAAACTGCATGGCGCGTATGTACCATGCAATTTCCATGTGTGGGAAACCACACCTTGTATTTCATTGCATTTAAGAGTCAATTGTACCCTGCACGTTTTCTGTGCAGCTGCTTATCCCCCTTTACATCACCACTCACAGCACTGTCCCCCTTCACATCACCACTGTCCCCCCCCCCCCACACACACAGCACTGTCCCCCTTCACATCACCACTGTCCCCCCCCCCCCCACACACACACACAGCACTGTCCCCCTTCACATCACCACCCCCCCCCACACACACACAGCACTGTCCCCCTTCACATCACCACCCCCCACACACACACAAAGCACTGCCCCCTTCATATATTCCCCCATCAGCACTGTCCCCTTCATATATCCCCCCATCAGCACTGTCCCCTTCATATATCCCCCCCATCAGCACTGTCCCCTTCATATATCCCCCCATCAGCACTGTCCCCTTCATATATCCCCCCATCAGCACTGTCCCCTTCATATATCCCCCCATCAGCACTGTCCCTCTTGCATATCCCCCCAACAGCACTGTCTCTCTTTACATCACCCCCCACCCCCCCACACACACACACCACTGCCCCCTTATATCACCCCCACAGACCTGCCCCTTTGCATCACCCTCACACACATACACAGCACTGCCCTGTTAACACACACCCCCATAGCACTGCCCCCCTTTACATCAACACAGACCACTACCCTCTTAACATATCACCCCCACAGCATTGCTCCCCTTTACATGAAACACCACACTACCCCCCCCTGCACATGACCCCTGCTCCCCAATCAAACTTCACAGCCCTGTCCTCCCTTCACTCTCCTACCTTACACAGAGCGGAGAGCAGGAGGCGGGACAATCTCGAGGAAGACAGAGGAACAGCAGCGCTGCATGCATAGAGGCAGCCGACTGTGTGCCTCCCAGCCAATCACCTCCCGCCTCCCAGCAGCCAATCACCTTCCGCCTCCCAGCAGCCAATCACCTCCCGCCTCCCAGCAGCCAATCACCTTCCGCCTCCCAGCAGCCAATCACCTCCAGCCTGAAATGCTAATTCAGGCAGCTGCCTCCCTCCATTCAATGCCGGTCCCGCCCCCAGTCTCAGTCCCGCCTCCTGCCATCCGCCCTGCTCTGCTAATGACAGCAGCAGAGACAGGGAAGAAATCCAGCAGCTGATGGCGGCGGTCCTGATGGAGCAGCAGCGCGGGCCGGAGACGGCCCGCGGGCCGCCATTTAGTGATGCCCGTTCTAGGATATATCAGTATATTTCCTCTCCTCCCTATTGATGTTCTTTGGGAGGGTCAGAAGTGGATACAGGCAGGTGGAAAAGTGTTGGTCAGAGATCCAGACAAGAAGTCAGTTAGAGGAGAGATTGTAGCTGAAGGGCCAGGGTCTACTGTATATGTATTATTAGAAGGAACAGATAATCCGCTTTGTTTTCCACTCCACAGGCTGTCTCTGATTTGATCCATAGAAAGACCAGAGAAAGTGGTTACATGATGGACAGAATGATGAAAGACCGCAAGAGCTATGGAGAGCAAGGCCTTTTGATGTATTACAAGCCTGGACTTGTTTTCTAAAGAACGTTAGATTGGACTTTTCTAATGAAATTTTAGCCAAAGACTGAAATACCTTCATAGTTATAGGAGGACGTTGTATTTTAGTTAGTTCCCCCATTGTGTTTTATTTAAGATAAACCAGGGGGTGGGGGAATTATTAGATGTCTTTATGTAAAGTTGGAGGCATTATGTAATTTGTGAGCCAAGGGGTGGAGTGTTGTGGAAATTGCATATTTAATACAGTGGCTCACTAAATGATAAGGTCATACCTTTCTTTTAGTGGCTTTGAAGGCAGTTTGGCCAAGCCTAACCCCCCCCCCCCCTTCAAAGTCACTGTACAATGGATAAACAGCCCTTTTGTCTTCAGGACAAAGGGTTTTGGTTTGGGGGGATGGTATATTCTAAATACTTCTGGCCAAAGCTGCAAGAAAGTCTTCGGTCTCAAAAGACACCTCCATGAAGCAAGAACTGCTGACTTCCCTGAGCCATGTGCATGGAATGAGACTCCATGGCTGCAAACTTCTTTTAGTTAAGTATATTTGCTTTATCTTTATCTGTATCTGCTAGTCTTGTATTATTCTCCTAAATATTGTAATAGTTTTGTATGTACAGATTGTTTTTGCATAGTAAAAGCACATTTATACACCACAAAGGTCTAAGTTTCCTTGGTTGTACCGCAAAGTAACCCTTGCTAGAAACGCAAGCAAAACACCGGGTAAAAGACTCAGAAGGGAATGTGGTGCGAATCCCGCATCCTGACTACTACTGTTGAGGATACAGGATGCAGAGTTAAGTAGTAAGGTTGGTTAGCCTGAGTTTGCTTGCAGAAGAAAAGGGGCTGGAGAGCCCGAATGTAAAGTGTACAGTGCTGTTTCAAGTTTCATCTTTGTTGCAGGGGCCCAAGCCCTATTTCCCCCTTTCCCTTCTATCCTTGCAAAAGGGATTGGTAAAAATCTACAACTGCCATAGCTAAATGGTTTCACCAAAGAGGGCCAACCCTCCAACTTTAAGGAAGAAGAGACTCTTGTTAAAGGAGGACTCTAGTGATACTGTGACTGGGCTAGAAAAGAGATCCCTTGGGCCATCGGGCCAGGATCATTTACCACCTAAAGTAAAAAAAGGACACTCTGTGGAGTAAAATTAGGCCATCAGGCTGAAGTGGAGAATTCTTTGCAAAGAGACTCTTTCTGCAGAGATGCCTTGTGAAGATTCTTTTGGGCCAATGAGCCAGCAAAAGGAATTTTATCTTGATTGCTACCCAAGGAAAGTGGGTAGTGGCCGAGAGTCTCTTTGGTGGGGGTTGCCCTAGTGCAAGGGGGCCCCTGATGAGACTGTTAACCCCCACAAGTTGGACAAATTGCTCAGGCTCCAGCAAATACCTTGTCCTAAAGAAGACATGTTGCCTTGGTGCTGCAGGTGTGAGGGACACTGTGAGCATCAGTCGGATGGACTATACATGTTTTTAAGAACTTGTGGGCATGACTGAAATGGAGAAGAGTCAGTGCCCGGGTGCTAAGGGACTGTGTCTATTTCAGTCACACATTGTGGCCAGAAGGTAGATAGTTAGTTTGATAGGGTTTGGTTGTCACCTGTAGAGGAGTAACAGCTGAACGCAGAGTCAAGTCTACCAGAAGTGATACCTACCAGGATGTACAGTTAGGGACCTTGGGTGAGAAGGTCGCCTCTGAGGAGAGGGCATTCTCATTACATCAGGCAGAAATGTTGTTAATGTGAAAATGTTGAAACATGCTTATCTTTGTTTTTCCTTAGCAGGCTTGCACTGGATGTTCGGGTCTGGCTTGGCCCCCCATATTACAAAGTAAATATTGTATGTAGTTAGTTAGTCAGGATGACATGTTTACCCATGTAAGCAAAGTTTTGTTTGGTGGGGGGTGCAATAAGTTAATGCATCTGATGTGTAAATGCTTTGTGAATATTTGTACAAAAAATATATATTTTTCTATGTAATTTATTACATGTACATTTGTTATTCCCATTTCCCCCCTTTCCAGATTTGTGGGATACTCCATTAGGAAATTTTTGTAGGAAACTTCTGTAGGGGGTGGCTGCCCCAGAGCCAGTGAGGACATGGCTCGTTTGGTGGAGGGTGGATGTAGTTCCCTCCTAGACAGGTGCTAGAGAGTGAGTATAGTTTTGGCTCTGTCTGCCTATCAGAGTAGCAGCAGGTATGTTCTATATTGCACTCTGCTTAACAGGGAGCAGGATCTGTGAGTTAGGTCTGCTCAGGGTGCCCAGTGTGTGATTCATCTGGCCTAAGGGAGTGTCGCCAGCTGATCCAATGGGGAGGCACATTGGATAGTGGAGAAAACCTGGCCAATGACACGCAGGCTTTTGAACCGACCTCGGGATTGGCACAGACTGTTTGTCTCTGTGCATTGTGGGGCAGGGTATAAAAAGCCAGGGGCATATGAAGTAGAGGTCTTTGGCGGGAAGCAGAGTCCCAGAAGGAGGGTGGCGGCTGCCTCCTCTTCTGCAGCAGTTGGTGATGGTCACAGGCAGTCGGCCTAGTGAACCTACAGTGTGGAGCTGAACCCAGAGGTCCAGGAGAGCTGACTGAGGAGTTGGGGAAGTAACTGAATCTGGAAAGCAGTATCGCGAGTACGATCTTGCTCAGGGGTCTGCCCACTTCGGAGAGTGTAGTCAGTGGACGTGTGTCAGCCGGTATAGAAAAAGGGGATACTGGGGGAGTACCCTGAAGAAAAATACAAACAGGAACATTTACTTCAGCTTCAGATGAAGTAGCAGCCTTGCCGCATCCTCAAGTTAGAAGTCCTCAGAATTTGTGAATAGTTCAAGGTTGGAGTATCCCACTCAGCCCTTCTCCCATCCCAATATAAAATAAAAACATCAAAAACATCTACCCCTAAACTGATCATTGACTGAGCCAAGAAGGAAGTGCTAAGAATTCTGCATGCAGTTGCTACGGGTAACCCAGGGGAATCCGAAAGTGTCAATCACTAGCAGTCCTCTAGGGGCAGTGCTACATGTAGTATTTAAAACAACATAAGCACCAATGTGTAAAAAAGATATGGTGATAACAACAATGAAAATATTGATGTGAACACCTATGTTCATTCAATCCACCGAGGTGGGTATTCTTTGTTGCTGGTCGATGTGTTTCGCTAAATGCTTCTTTAGGACTAGTATAGTATTGCTAGTATGTTATATAATTAGTTTAGATGCCTGTAAAGAAGTTAGTGCTGAGCTAAATGTGTATGCTGCTTTGCTGTCTGCTTTCTATAAAATGCTACCTGGTTACCATGCTAATCTGATACCTTCATTGCCATCTATAACTTGGAGCAAATATGCAACACTTGTATCTGAACTGAACTGTATAATTGTTTGAGATTCAAAGAACTAAAGCCTCTGGATGAGCATCACCAAGCATTTAAAATTTAAAAAAAAGGGGGCACCAATAACAGAATACCCATTTCCCCCATGTACATGTTTTCTTATTATTTTTTTTAAGTTATACGATTTTGATTGATTACATTAATAAAATTAGATGATATGTGCTTCTGATAACTTGTGCTAGCAATAGAACTCTGAACACTATTTTCTGAATAAGCAGTTTCCATTAATAAGAATGCCGCAAGAATAAGGCCAGCCTGGCATTTCCTGTAATTAAGGCTTTAGGCATATAGTAAATGTTGTAAAGGTGAAGTTATAATTGCAGAGGTTCAGTGAATAGAATTTCAATACTGTTTTCAGACATACTGAAGCAGGAAAGGGTGCTGCCATTCCTAAGATGTATAAACATCCATATTAACCACAAAGAACACCACCAATCTCCAGCTTGAGACAGGAAAGCAAATATCAGTGCAGGGCAACCATCCCTACAAGCCAACCAAGATTTAGCAGCACTTCTACTTCAGGCAGTAAAAATCTATTTTACAAACTGCATTCATTACTTGCTATTGAATGTCTACACAGGCTCTTTAACTATACAGTGTGCCTAAGGGCCAACATTCTAAACTAAAGATGCCAGCATCACCTTTTTTATATCAGTACACCAATGTAGCCAACAGCAATAGGCAAATATATATTATTTTCCATAGGTATGGTTGATACTGCACAGTATAAAGGAACAGGATAGGTAATAAACACCATATAGAATGCTTGGTTGCTTAATTTCTTAACAATATCACAATTTAAAAGAAGGATATTTTATTCCAAAAAGTGTGTCATACTATTAATTATGTAATAATAATCAAACTGTTGGATCCAAATTATTATATTATTATTCTATGAAGCTTTACAGAGTACACAGAACCACATTCAAAGAGCCTACTCTCTAATGTCATCTCTCTACAACCGTGGCCAAACGTTTTGAGAATGACAAAAATATGAATTTTCACAAAGTCTGCTGCCTCAGTTTTTATGATGGCAATTTACATATACTCCAGAATGTTATAAAAAGTAACCAAATGAATTGCAATTAATTGCAAAGTCCCTCTTTGCCATGAAAATAAATGTAATTCCATAAAAACATTTCCACTACATTTGTGAAGAAGGCTTCCAGCAAGGGCCAGGACCGTCTCCTACAGTTGATTCAGCTGTGGGATTTGGGCACCACCAGTGCAAAGCTTGCTCAGGATTGGCAGCAGGTAGGTGTGAGTGCATCTGCACTCACAGTGAGGTGAAGACTTTTGGAGGATCGCCTGATGTCAAGAAGGGCAGCAAAAAAGCCACTTCTCTTCAGTAAAAACATGAGGGACAGACTGATATTCTGCAAAAGGTACAGGGATTGGGGGCGTGGCTTGAAGCTGATGTAGACGGACGTGCCGAGCGCTCTCTCCGCCATCGATCCTGACATTCATCCTGATTACTGCAGTATCCGACGCCATCCGCCTTCCTCACTTACCTCCCCGATCTCCTGTCACTGATACCTACCTGCCGGTATGTTGCCGAAGCTGGGGCAATGTCTCGAAAGGGTAAAGACACGGCGGGGCCTTCGGATCCCGCTCTCCAAGATGGCGCCCGACCGAATCGCTCCACCAGGGAGGGCGCGATGAAGCTCTTTGCCAAATTCTCTGCTAAGGAGACCCCTGCTAAGCCTCCACATGCTCCGGACGATCCCGGTATCCTACCGGCTGAGCTGGATGACCCCTGGCCTGCGGATGTGGCCGCTACTTCCTCCTGGGATGCCGTGAGTACCGCTGCCCTTACTGCGCCTGAGCCAGACCGGGGTGTAGCAGTTGATGACTCTCCCGAACCCACCCTGCGGGATATATTCACAGTAGTTACATCTAGTAATAAGGCTATCCATGATCTTACTTCTGAGCTTAAGGGGGTGAAGATGGAGGTCAATTTGCTACGGCAGGATATGCAGAAGCTGCGGGACCGCACGGCTGCCATTGAGGATAGATTGGGACATGTGGAAGATGACCTGCCGCCATTGCAGAGGGATGTGCATCATATGCAACTTCTTACTGCGGGCCATTCCTCCCGCTTGGAGGATATGGAGAATAGACTTCGCCGAAACAATGTTAGGGCAGTGGGCATCCCAGAAAAGGCTGAAGGCAAGGATCCTGTCACTTTTATGGAAAATTGGCTGCTTAACTCTTTTGGCAGAGATGCATTCTCTCATATGTTTGCCATTGAAAGGGCCCACAGAGTTCCTTCCAAACCACCTCACCCAGGCGAACCCCCACGCCCCTTTTTGTTCAAGCTTCTGAACTATAAGGATAGGGATGCCTGTCTGTTCCTTGCCCGCACTAAAGGTGACCTCATGAAGATGGATAATGCCCGTATTTCTTTTTATCTGGACTTTTCTGCAGAAGTACAAAGGTGCAGAGCCAAGTTCACTGATGTTAAAAAGCGTCTGCGGAGGTTCACGGTCAATTATGCCATGTTATATTCGGCCCGTCTGCGGGTGGTTGCTAACCATGAAACTCACTTCTTTGACAACCCTGTTGCTGCTTCTAGCTGGCTGGACAGAGTGGAGCCCACCTTGGAAAGATCTGGTGCTGCGCCGGCCTGATACCAGGCCCGACTGGTCTCTTCATATTAGGAGGAAGTTTGTCTGCACTTTATTGATTGAACATTTTCTGCATATATCCCTGTTTTTTGGCGGAGAGTGTCAAGTGATGGATCCCATTGGATTCTTTGCCTTGCTCGGGACTGTGGTTCCTGTAAGTTCCTTCGGATCAAGACAGAACTGGTCTTTTTTCTGTTGAGACGTTGGGGCCCCCATCCCCTTCCTGTCCTATGTGGACGTTTGCTGCGGGGTGTGACCCTCCCCTTTTTACCAATCTTTTTCACTTAAGTTTTCTACTGTATTTTTATACGCTCAGTACTGTACTTTTTTGGCTGCCTGCCTCACCTGTTGTGAGCCCTTGGCCGTCATTTGGTTTGAATTCTTTTTGCCGCTACCAATTGCTTTGAACCTTGTGTTGAACATGGAGCTCCCCACTATGTTTGTCATTACCGACTGTATGCTGTTTCTAACGTTTGCTGGGCCTATGTGTGTAACGCTCCTGCGTTTTCTGAACAATGTGGATTTGCAGCTCCATAAATACTCCACTCAGTAGTCATGTAGAGAAACGCTGAGATACCAATCCCAACTCCCAAGACTCATCACTGTGGATAGTCTCTGATTCAGCATACAAATATACACACTCAATAAGATGTTCCTGGAGTGATCTATGTATATAGTAGTATAGTGGTGATAGGCTGAAGAGACAGGTTTAAGTAGAGACAATAGTTGACAGACACTTGAGAGGAATGTTCTTGAGAATGAGATGGTAACAGGTAGGATGCAGATAGGTTAGCAATCATGTATGGTAGTAGATGATAGGATAGCAGATGACATACAGGAGAGACTAACCCAGTGCAAGGATAGATGTTAGTAGGCTCAAGAGCTAGCAATCTAGATAGTGCAGATGATAGTAACAGTCCTTAGTATACAGAGCTAGATAGTGTAAGCTTTAGCATAAAGGTTTATGGAGGATTCCCCTGCGGGGTACTTATCACTAGTAGCAAGCAGTAGTAGAGAGGTTTGGTATGAGCGGGTGATCCGGTAGCGGGATACAGGGATCAGCAGCGAGGTTCCGACAGCGAGGTATGCTTGCAAGCATGTGAGCTTCAAGGCAGGTTATGCGGCGTGAAGGGTGAAGGTGAAAGCAGCATGCCAGGAGTGATCGGGTGGCGAGACACAAGATCCGAGAACAGGCTCAGGTAGCGAGATACAGGAACGTGTAGATCTGGTATGCTGACTTCAGAGAGGGACGCTCTAACCATGGCGGTTGAACGAACAATGTTAGTGAGACCGCCGGCGGTTGAAATAGCTACTCCTGCGGCGCTCAATGATGACAGCATCGGTCTTAAAGGTGTATGCGCACCTTACCAAAAGAGAATGGTGGGGCGCATACACTAAGGAAAGTGGAATTAGGGTACCAAAGGTACCAGAACATTACAGTACCCCCCCCTTAAGGCCGGCTCCTGAAGGCCTCTGGAGCTGGTTTTTCCGGGTATTTAGCGTGAAAATTGCGAATTAGTCTAGGGGCATGTATGTCAGAGGTATTTAGCCAGGTGTCGTCTTGGGGCCCATAGTTCTTCCATCGGACTAGATATTGGAGTCTTCTTCTGTGGATACGAGAATCCAGAATCTCTTTTATCTCATATTCTTCTCCACCTTCAACTTGTACAGGAGGTGGAGGTGGGATAGTAGGCCTTATTCCTTGGTCAGGAACATGGGGCTTCAGTAGCGACACATGGAAGATGGGATGTATTTTGAGGTCTGTTGGTAATGTGAGCTGTACTTCAGCTTTTCCAATAAGTTTCCTGATTGGGAAAGGTCCCAAGAACAGAGGCCCAAGCTTTTTGCTAGGGATCTTTAATCTTAAGTTTTTTGTTGAGAGCCAAACGAGGTCCCCAATAGCATACTGAGGAGAAGGTCTTCTACGAAGATCATAGTACTTCTTTTGTTGACTATGAGCGTGTGAGATGGTAGTATTAAGTAAACCCAGAGAGTCCTTTATTTGGGTAAGATAGTCTGAGGCTACTGGGTTATTTGAAGGAAGGATGCGTGGTGGAAGAATAGTGGGATGAAACCCATAGTTCAAGTAGAACGGACTCTGTTTGGTCGTACTGTGGGTTGCGTTGTTGTAGGCAAATTCTGCCAGAGGGAGGAGATCCACCCAATCATCCTGTTGGTATGATGTGTAACAATGTAAATATTGCTCGATGCACTGGTTGACTCTTTCAGTCTGTCCGTTGGTCTGAGGATGGTAGGGAGAAGTGAGCTTCCGCTCAATTCGTAGTATGTGACATAGTTCTTGCCAGAACTTGGAGATGAATTGCGATCCACGGTCAGACAAAAGAGTTTTCGGAATACCATGTAACTTAAAGACATGTTTCATCAGTAGTTCCGCTGTTTGTTTGGACGAAGGTAGTCTGCGAATAGCAACGAAATGTGCCATTTTTGTCAGATGGTCCACTGACACCAAGATGGTATTAAATCCTTTGGAAGGAGGTAGTTCTACTATAAAGTCCAAGGACACAACTTCCCATGGAGTCTGGGGTATTGGTAGACTGCATAGTAGACCGGATGGTTTTGTAGTGTCTATTTTGGACCTGGCACAGACGTTGCATGAAGAGACAAATTTATGTATAGATGTCTTCATGTCAGGCCACCAGAACTGCCTGGTAAGCAAATTAAGAGTCTTTGTCATACCCATATGTCCTGCCACAGGCACATCATGCGACAATTCTAAGATCTTGGTGCGCATGGTAGGGGGTATGTAAAGTTTGTCGTTGTAGTAGAGGAAGCCTTCTGCATCAGTACTTAGTTGTGGTGGGGGTGAATCCAAACTTATACTGTGCAGAACCTCTTCCTTCAAGGAACGGACAACCCCAATAATACGCTTGTAGGGTATTATAGGAACGGAAGGGATTTCAAAGTAATTATCTTCAGTTAGTCGTGATAGCGCATCCGCTTTTTTATTCTTGTCTGCAGGTGTATAGGTCACTAGAAAGTTAAACCTTAGGAAGAATAGTGACCATCGTACCTGCCGGTGGGAGAGGGTTTTGTTAGTCTGAAGATATTGAAGATTTTTATGATCTGTATATATGAGTATTGGTAATCGGGTGCCTTCAAGTAGATGTCGCCAATTCTCCAGAGCCAGTTTTATAGCAAGCAGTTCCTTTTCACCCACTGGGTAATTTACCTCTGGACTGCTTAAAGATTTAGAGAAGAAGGCGACTGGATGGAGTGGTGAAGTATTAGTTGGTCGTTGGGAGAGTATTGCTCCTACTGCCATGTTTGACGCATCTTCTTCCAGAATGTATTGGAGGGATGGGTCTGGATGACGTAGTATGGGAGCAGAGGTAAAACTTGCCTTTAACAAGTGAAAAGCTTCATTTGCTTCATCTGACCATTTGAATGGTCTCTTAATACTCGTGAGTTGTGTGAGGGGTCTCACAATGGCAGAGAAGTTCTTGATGAACTTCCTATAGAAGTTTGAAAATTCAAGGAATCGCTGTAGTGCTTTGCGGGTGGTTGGTATAGGCCAATCCTGAATACAGGATATCTTACTCATATCCATCTTGATTCCTGTTTTGGATATGATGTATCCTAGGAATAGTACTTCTTCTTTATGAAATAAGCATTTTTTTAGTTTCACGTATAGGTTGTGTGCAAGCAATCTGGATAACACAAGTCTTACATGTTTTATATGTTCAGACAAGGATCGTGAATAAATAAGTATATCGTCCAGATATACCACAACACAGACATCAAGTAAGTCTCTAAAGATATCGTTTATAAATCATTGGAAGGCTGCGGGAGCGTTACATAGCCCGAATGGCATTACAAGATATTCGAACAAACCGTATCTGGTTCTGAATGCTGTCTTCCACTCATCTCCATCACGGATTCGGATTAGATTGTATGCCCCTTTCAGGTCCAATTTTGAAAAATAGGTAGCTCCACGCACTTGCTCAATGAGCTCAGGGATAAGCGTTAGAGGATAGCGATCTTTTATTGTAATGGCGTTCAATTGCCTATAGTCGATAATAGGCCTGAGACTTGAGTCCTTATTGCGGACAAAAAAGAGTCCTGCTGCTGTGGAAGAAGTGGAAGGTCTAATAAAACCTTTTGTCAAATTCTCATCCAAGTATTCCTTGAGATGGGAAAGTTCATCCTGCGAAAGAGGATAAACATGACCAAACGGCAATTTGCTATTTGGGAGTAGATCAATAGTACAATCATAATCCCTATGGGGAGGCAGTACTTGAGCATTTTTCTCAAGAAAAACCTCGGACAGATACTGATAGCATAGTGGTGCAATCTCATCTGACACCACAGACAGGATCTTTCCATAAGACGGGAGGTTACACGTACCCTCGCAATAGCAAGAGAGGAAGGCCAGGGTCCGTTTCTTCCAATCTATGGTTGGTTGATGTGTGTGTAACCAGGGAAGTCCCAAAACAATGGGAAAGTGGGGTGAAGGTATTAGGTCGAAGGTGGTGGTCTCCATATGAGACTCGTTAGTGGTGACTAGGAGTGCTTGTGTCTGATCAGTGATCGGGCCAGAAGATAAAGGAATACCGTTAATAAGACTCACTGAGACAGGTTTAGGTTTAGAAATAATAGGGACTTTATTTAAAACAGCAAAACGTATGTCGATATAATTTCCACAAGATCCTGTGTCGATCATGGCCTTAGTAGTAATCCTGGTCTGGTCCCACTGCAATGTCAAGCGAACAAAAAGGTAAGGGTTAGTAATTGAAGTTGTCAATCCCCCTAGGAGGACATATGAACACTCACCCTTTTTTTTGTAGACAAGGGGACAGACGTTTATCATGTGATCCGGGGATGCACAGTACAAGCAGAGATTACTAGATCGTCTCCTGGCTCTTTCAGTAGTTGATAGAGGTGGGCGTATGGTTCCTACCTCCATAGGAGTAGGGTCAACGGCCGAAATCCGAGAAGAACTGGATAATGGCATTCCCATTTTTTCAGCCTTTCTTTCTCGTAGCCTTCTATCTATGGTGATACTGAGTTGTATCAAAGCATCCAGGGTTTTCGGCAAATCCGCTCGGGCGAGCTCGTCTTTAACGGCCTCTGATAGGCCAAGTCTAAATTGAGTTCTCAGAGATGCATCATTCCACCCTGAATCAAGGGTCCATCTCTTGAACTCTGCCACAAAGTCTTCCACAGGTCTCCTACCTTGTTTTAAGGACCTCAATTGAAGATCGGCAGTACTCTGCCTATTGGGGTCATCATATAGACTAGCAAGTTCCGCTAGAAATAAAGCGTAGGAGTTGAGAAGCTGATCGTTTTTCTCAAAGAGAGAGTCTGCCCAGGCCCGTGGATCACCTGTTAGGTAAGAAATAATAGTGCAAACCTTGATATGATCAGTAAGGTAGGTACGAGGTTTTAGCAAGAAAAGTAACTCACATGCGTTTTTGAATTCACTCAATTTTTTGCGATCGCCTGTAAATACTAAAGGAGGATTTATTTTGGGTTCAGGGTGCTGAGCAGCGGCAAGTTGTGACAGCCTGGTTACCTGCTGCGTCAGAGCCTGATTGTCTTCTTTTAATTCAGTAAGTGCGTGTATTAACGCAGTTACTTGTTGTTTTAATTGTGTCACCTGAGTGGTTAATTCTGCTGAATCCATTTTAAGGTTCGTTCAATCTGGAACGCTCCTGCGTTTTCTGAACAATGTGGATTTGCAGCTGCATAAATACTCCACTCAGTAGTCATGTAGAGAAACGCTGAGATACCAATCCCAACTCCCAAGACTCATCACTGTGGATAGTCTCTGATTCAGCACACAAATATACACACTCAATAGATGTTCCTGGAGTGATCTATGTATATAGTAGTATAGTGGTGATAGGCTGAAGAGACAGGTTTAAGTAGAGACAATAGTTGACAGACACTTGAGAGGAATGTTCTTGAGAATGAGATGGTAACAGGTAGGATGCAGATAGGTTAGCAATCATGTATGGTAGTAGATGATAGGATAGCAGATGACATACAGGAGAGACTAACCCAGTGCAAGGATAGATGTTAGTAGGCTCAAGAGCTAGCAATCTAGATAGTGCAGATGATAGTAACAGTCCTTAGTATGCAGAGCTAGATAGTGTAAGCTTTAGTATGAAGGTTTATGGAGGATTCCCCTGCGGGGTACTTATCACTAGTAGCAAGCAGTAGTAGAGAGGTTCGGTATGAGCGGGTGATCCGGTAGCGGGATACAGGGATCAGCAGCGAGGTTCCGACAGCGAGGTATGCTTGCAAGCATGTGAGCTTCAAGGCAGGTTATGCGGCGTGAAGGGTGAAGGTGAAAGCAGCATGCCAGGAGTGATCGGGTGGCGAGACACAAGATCCGAGAACAGGTTCAGGTAGCGAGATACAGGAACGTGTAGATCTGGTATGCTGACTTCAGAGAGGGACGCTCTAACCATGGCGGTTGAACGAACAATGTTCGTGAGACCGCCGGCGGTTGAAATAGCCGCTCCTGCGGCGCTCAATGATGACAGCATCGGTCTTAAAGGTGTATGCGCACCTTACCAAAAGAGAATGGTGGGGCGCATACACTAAGGAAAGTGGAATTAGGGTACCAAAGGTACCAGAACATTACAATGTGGTCCTGTGTTTGGGTTGCTTGGGAGGCTGTGACACATGCTTTCTCCTTTTTCCTATCCCTTCCTCCACATATTTGCTGTGCTGCTTTCCACTGCCTTGTGCTTGATTTCTCCTATACTTTACATGTCTACCAGTGTTATGGCTAATTGCTATACTTTAGTCTCCTGGAAAGTTCGCGGACTGGGTGATAGTGTTAAGCGGGTGGCGATGTTCTCTACTTTGAAAAGGTTTACCCCTGCTGTAATATGTTTGCAAGAGACCCACCTACAGCCTTCGATTCTCCCTCTGCTGCGTCGTCGCGGCTACGGCACTCAGTTTCACTCCACCCACTCCGCATATTCTAGGGGGGTTAGTATATTGCTATCTGATAACGCTCCCTTCCAGTTATTGTCCTCTAAGATTGATGATCAGGGTAGATATATTTTTCTTTCCTGTAAGCTATATTATTTTCAATGTGTATTGGCCAACATCTATGTACCCCCCCCCCCCCCCTTCTCCCCAGAGGTACTCCATGCCCTGGCCCACTTTATGAGTCCCTACTCGAGTGTGCCTGTGGTAGTGTTGGGAGACTTTAACAATGTGCTGGATAGGGGTCTTGATAGGTACCGCCCCGGCACGGGTTCACCTAGTGCCTTGGGCCCTACCCCCTTTTCCCGCCTTTTGTCGGAATTGGGACTACAGGATGTGTGGAGAAGTAAGAACCCTGACGTGCATTGTTACTCCTGTTACTCAACCTCCTATAAGGGTCTTTCTCGCATTGACTTTTGTCTGGGGAATTCTCTTGCTTGTTCTATGATTCACGCTGTTCGATATGCTCCTAGGAATATCTCTGACCATTCACCCCTTATAGTACAATTGGGGGGACTGCCTCCCACGGGCTCTCGGCTGTGGAAGGTTAGCCCCTTTTGGCTTACTCTTCTTCCTGCAGATGACCCCGTTTCTCCGGCCTTGTGCGAGTTCCTTCTGCAAAATGTGGACTCGGCAACGCCTCTGGTGGTGTGGGACACGTTGAAGGCGCATTTGAGGGGGATTCTCATTAACCAAATTTCAGCCATTAAGTCTAAGACTAAGGATTGGGAGAATCATATCCTCGCTAGGGCCGGGGAGGCGGAATTGGCGTTTGTGACTGAACCTACTCCTGCTTATGAACGGCGTTGGCTGGAGGCCCAGGCCCTTTATCAGCAGGTCTCTATTAATGCTGCAGAGAATAAACGATTTTTCATCCAACAACGTTACTTTAACGAGGGAGAAAATACTGGCCATTTGCTCGCTGTCATTGCCAGGGCACAGCAGGGTGTTTCCCATATTGCTGTTGTCCAGGCGCCTGATGGTGAGCTGGTTTAGGACCCAACCCGAGTTGCTTCGGTGTTCACCGATTATTTTAGGACCCTGTACTCCTCTAGGGTCTGCCCCTCTGAGGCGGCCCTGGGGGATTTCCTGGCCAACTGTAAGATACCTCGGATTTCGCGGTCTCAGCGGCAGGCACTGGGTGGACCCCTGACTGTCAAGGAACTGTCTTTGGCAGCCTCTCAAATGTCGAATAATAAGTCTCCTGGGGCTGACGGTTTCCCTGCTGAGATTTACAAGTCCTATGGGGATACCCTCCTTCCTGCCTTGCTGACTACCCTGAATGAGGCTCATAGGGTGGGTACATTACCTGATTCTATGCGTGAGGCGATAGTAGTGGTTATCCCTAAGCCTGGTAAGGACCCGGTACACCCGGATTCTTATAGGCCCATATCCTTACTTAATACGGACGTCAAGCTGTTGGCTAGAGTTCTGGCTAATAGATTGGCGACCGTCGTCTCTGAGTTGGTACATGTTGACCAGTCGGGATTTATTCCTGCCAGGTCAACGTCCTTAAACCTCCGTAGACTGTTTTTATACCTTCAGCTCCCAGTTGATAATCCGGGTGGCAGAGCCATCTTCTCCCTCGACGCTGCCAAGGCTTTTGACAGCGTCGAGTGGCAATATCTTTGGGTGGTGCTAGATCGCTTTGGCTTAGGTTCTGAGTTTATTTCCTGGGTTAAATTACTTTATGCTAGGCCTACGGCTCGCATCAGAATTAATGGCTCCCTCTCTAATTCATTTTCTTTGTACCGGGGGACTAGACAGGGATGACCCTCTCCCCATTGCTGTTCGCACTGGCGATTGAACCTCTTGCGATCATGATTAGAGATTCCCCCTCTATAGTGGGGTTTCGCCGTGGGGACAGGGAAGATATAATCTCCCTTTACGCGGATGATGCCCTACTGTATCTGGGGGATCTTGGGGATTCCCTGCAGGAAGTCATGTCCCTCATTACGAGATTTGGCACATTTTCTGGCTTTGCCATAAATTGGGACAAATCGGTTCTCCTCCCTTTAGACCCCCTTCCGCCTACTATGCCACCTGCTGCCTCTCAACTACAGGTGGTCTCCACCTTCCGCTATCTGGGTGTAGTGGTCTCAGTTGACCCGAGAGATTATGTCTCCCTCAACCTTAAACCCCTCCTCCTCCGTTTCCGTACTAAATGTGCTAGCTGGTGTAAACTTCCCCTTACAGTTACGGGTATGGTCAATTTGATCAAAATGATCTGGGCTCCTCAGCTGCTCTACATCCTTCATAACTCCCCGATGTGGATACCTAGATACTGGTTTGATAGAATAGACTCCCAATTCAGGGCCCTTATATGGCGGGGTGGGGTGGCCCGATTGAAACTTACTACTCTGCAATATCCCAAAGATAGAGGTGGAATGGCCCTCCCTCACGCCCAGATGTACTTTTTTGCATCACAGTTGCAGCACTTCACGGGTTGGGATCTCCCTTCTTGTGTGCAAACAAAAGAAATTGGCCCACGGGACTTTGTATGAGGTACGTGTTTGGTGGCTAAAGAAATTTGAAATACACAATTGATAAAAGCAATACAATTTTATTGCATATATATGCACAGGTTGTAGAAATACAAATGATTGCATGTGCTCAATGGCGCATGCTTTAGCTCAAAGGCTGTAATATACATAGTATACAACACAGGCAATGTAAAATCAACAGTTGACAAATAACTTGGTGTGGCCACTCATTTACAGGCATAGCATGGATGAGATAATATGACATTGGAATAATACTTTAAGATCTGACGCGTTTCGGGAGCACTATCTCCCTTCTTCAGAGATCAGTATATTCGGAATATCTATAAAAAGAACACTTTAATTTAGATATGCAATACCATTAAGATTGAGTTAAAAAGTCAAATGATGAGTATGAATACTCACAACTCCATGAGAATTAAATGGGAAATTGAATTTCCTTGTGGCAATGGCGTCTTGTGTCTAACCTGGGAGCTGAAGGATCCCAAATGTGACAACCCGATATGGGGGTCCATGGTAGGTAAGTGGTAGATATATCAATGCGAAAGTAGCACCTCCCAACCTAATACATGTGAATATATATAATTTTTGTAATGATAAAAGGTAACAATTGTTGCCAATTGAAGATACCAAGCATAGTGTGTGTGGGATGGGAAGGGCTGGTGAGGGAGAAATCCCCAATAGATAAACATGAGCCAGGGAGAAGAAAACACCATGAAATGGAGGGAAAAGGTGTTGGTGGAGTGTGAAACAGGGTCAGGGATGATCAAGGAAGTGGTGAAAAGCTGAAAGGAATTGTGAGGCAGCTGACCCAAAGGAAGTGAGTGAGAGGATAAAATTGGTCAGAATGAGATAGTAAGAGAAAAGTGCAGTAGTGAACCTACCAGTTGGATCCAGGAACGGCAGCACAGATTGGACCCTAACGTCATGCAGCGGGTTGGAAGAGATCAAAACAGAGCCGCAGCATCTGTGATCTCGTGGAGGAAAGGAACGCTGAGGGGCGGACCTCTCCGTCCCGTAGATGTAGTGGCACGCATACAGAGCGGTGACGTCAGTGGATCACTGACGCACAGCGCTGGAGGTGCGGCATGACGCCGATGTACGGGTGGACCCGCTCGTCACAAGAAAGGGGAGGAACGGGGACAGCAAGGGAAAGAAGATGCCCTCTTTGTACATCGCAGCTCCCGGGGCTAGAACTTCAGCCATCCACCAACATGGGAAACATATTTATGTCAAATTGGGTATAATGCATAACATAGATTAATCTCAATACATGGTAATGTATAACGTGTGAAGGAAATAGATTGTGTGGATCCCTCCCGGGCCTTGCTTACACTGTCTGCATCTGACTACACTTCCTTCTCGTTGATGGAACTGGGGTTCCCTGAGTTGCCCCCCCCCCCACTGCCCACCTCCCACCTTCTGACTAAACTGTGGAAAGCGGTGAAGCAGAATCTGGGTCTCTCTGGCTTTTTTGCCCGTACCCCTCTGTGGAACTTTTTTGCCCGTACCCCTCTGTGGTTCCTATGGAGAGGTCGCTAGTTTGGGTTCTTTCCCTGGGTGGGTCCGGGCTGGGGTGAAATATTTTTCCCAGGTGTGTGACCCTACTATTAAGCCCTGGCCTCGGTTTCAAGCTGATTTCCCACAATTGGGTAATTGTCGCTATCAATATATGCGCTTATCACATGCGCTCCAAAGTCAGAGCCGTCACACCCCTCTGCGATTGATTGATTCTCCATTCTTGGAATCTATTTTTAGGGACAGTGAGAAACGGGGTATAATCTCTAGAATATATGTTACATTGTTGTCTTCCTTGCAGGACCCTTCCCTACTTCCCTGTAGGGCAAAGTGGGAGAGGGATCTGGGCCCCATTGATGGGGATCGTTGGGAGCAGATACTTGAGGCCGGCCCATTGGTCTCTGTCTCCGCTAGCCATAAACTGTCCCATTTGTTTGTGATGCACCGCACCTATAGGACCCCGGCACAACTCTATGCGTGGGGTAGGAGGTCCTCACCTCTCTGTCCCAAATGTAATCTGCATACAGGTGACTTTATTCACATGCTTTGGAGATGCCCCAAGCTGGTGCGATACTGGCAATTCGTAGTGTCCACTATTAATCGTGTATACCAAGTTCAAATTCAGTTGGATGCGCTGGTGTGCTTGTTGGGCGGCCTGGATGAGACGCTATACCTCCCACATGTTCTTGTGGCTCTCCTTCGACTTCTCTACTTAGCTAAAAAACTGATTGCTAGAGTGTGGATATCTTCCAGGCCTCCTGCGGGTGCCCAATGGATCCAATCTGTCAACTCTATTCTGATACGTGAAAAACACACCTATTATCACAGAAAAGCTCCTCTTAAGTTTGATAAAATCTGGGGATCCTGGCTGTCTTCTCCGGAGATGGCTCCTCCTCAACTTGTTCTTAATCGCTTGCTTATGTAGATATTTGCATGCTTTTGGCAGCTGACATGTTAATGACAACGCGTGTTTAGTTGTTTTTTCTGTTTTTGTTTTTTCCCCCTCCCCCTCCCCCCTTTTTTCTTTCCTTTTGTTTTGTTTTCTTTTTAGGGATGTGCATGGAGTGACGATGATGTTCCTGTGCTTTTACTAAAGCGCATTTTGCACTGATTAACATTGTATCTTGGTATCCTCTCTGATTGTGTATACTACTTGTGTATTTCTTGTACAATGTTTTATTGTCTTGTGCCATTCCTAAAAAAAGTTATTTTTCTGATTAAAAAAAAAAAAAAAGGTACAGGGATTGGATTGCTGAAGACTGGGGTAAATTCATTTTCTCTGATAAATCCCCTTTCCCATTGTTTGGGGCATCCGGAAAAAAAATCTGGTGAATGCTACCATCAGTCCTGTGTCATGCCAACAATAAAGCATCCTGAGACCATTCATGTGTGGGGTTGCTTCTCAGCCAAGGGAGTGGGCTCACTCACAATTGTGCCTAAGAACATCAGAAAACAGTTTGGTGAGAAACAATGGCTTTTCCAGCATCATGGGGCACCTTGCCAATAGGCAAAAGTGATAACTAAGTGGCTCTGGGTACAAAACATTGAAATTTTGGGTCCATACCAGGAAATTCCCAAGACCTTAATCCAACTGAGAACTTGCGGTCTATCTTCAAGGGGTGGGTGTACAAAAATCCTCTGCAAATTCTGAGAAACTCCAAGTATTGATTATGCAAGAATGGGCTGGCATCAGTAGGATGTGGCCCAGAAGATGATTGACAGCATGCCAGGGCGAATTACAGACGTCTTGGAAAAGAAGGGTCAACACTCCAAATATTGACTCTTTGCATAAACTTAAAGCGGAGTTCCGGCCACGACAAAAAATCTTCAATAAAAATACCCCCGGGACAGTCAGGGCTAGTACATTCCACAATGGATAGCCTCTGTACTGTCCCGGGCCACACTTACCTGCAAGAAGAAATACTTACCTTTAAAATTTCTTCTCCAGCGTTGCCATCTCGGATGTGGGCAGCTGAAGCCAGCGCGATCCTCTTCTGCGTCCTCTTCCGTGTCCTCTTCTCCCAGAATGCGCCTGCACTGGCCCCGCTCGTCACTTCCGGTGCAGCGCCGCATTCCCAGAAGCTGTTTAGCAGGGAATGCAGCGCCTCACCGGAAGTGACGAGCGGGGCAGGTGCCAGCTCATTGATTCCTGGGAGCGATGACGTTCAGCTTCCAGGAATCATTGCAAACCGGAAGTGACGGCGCGGGCCGCGGCCGCCGAGGGAGGAAGAAAGATGAGTATATTTTTATACAATAACAAGGTAAGTAAAAAAAAAAAAAAATCGTAACTATCCATTTCTTTTTCAGGTGACAAATAGGAAGCAGATGGCCACAAAATCGATTATGTCGATTTTGTGGCCGTAACTCCGCTTTTATGTAATTGTCAATAAAAGCCTTTGACACTTATGGAATACTTGTAATTATACTTCAGTATACCATAGTAACATCCAACAAAAAGATCTAGAAACACTAAAGCAGCAGACTTTGTTAAAATTAATATTTGTGTCATTCTCAAAACTTTTGGCCACGGCTGTAGTTTCACTTGCTGCAATGTAGCTTATATACTCAGTAAATGTAACCCTTAACCTGGTATTAAACCAAAAAGCAAAATTGCATATTACTAATTCATAGATGTGATGGTTGCATTTGTTTTCTTTTTTTATTTCTTAGTTCTTTCTTTTATTCTTACCTGAGGATCTGGCCGATATGTCTGCTGTTTTTCAACAGGACAAGCTGTCTTGCAGATGTAACAGTAGGGAGTTGAGACAAACCATTGAACACTGACAGGGTGCTTACAAGGTTAAGCTTTTATTCATGTAAAACTGCCAAAAAGCACAAAACTGTTGCTGTAACTGCTTAAAAAGCTTTACCTGGAGTTTGGCTTTAATTTGTTAGTATATCAAAATTTGCTAGTGCGTCTAGCATTACCCTCCCTCCAGACTGACAAAGGTGTCTCTGTTACTCCTCTATCCAGAATGTAGGTATCCTAATACAAGAGGTGTGTTACTGGTCAGATCAACCGGTGAAAACAGAGGGGAAAAAAACTATTGCCACCAGTACATCAAATGATTGGTACACTGCAATATATTACATTTGTGGTTGTGGGTTTAATACCACTCTGCAGATTTAGAGTGTTAACTACTTCCATACCGGGCCATAGTAAAATGACATCCGCCTGCTCTCGCCGCTACTGTGCGCCCCCGGGGGCGTGCAGCACAGTGATCAGGGATGAGGCTTGTCCCTCGGACTGAGCCCATCCCCGATCAAGGTAAACAGCCAATGAATTGCCTGTTTACCACGTGATTGGCTGTGTCCAATCACAGCCGATCACATGAGCGGCTCCAGCGGGAGCCGCTCGTTCTCTCGGCGCGCATTGCGGTAATCGGGGACGAGGCTCGAACCTCGGACAGAGCCCATCCCCGATCTAGGTAAAGAGCCAATGAAATTGGCTTTTTATCACATGACCGGCTGCCAATCACAGCCGATCACAGAATGTCAACAGAGAACATGGTAACTAGCTGTTACCATGTTCTCCTCCTCACACACTGATCCTGTGTGAGGAGGAGATTGTGATAACAGCTTGTTACCCATCATAGTGCACCCCAAAACACACTGATTACCCCCCCCCAATAAAGAGGAGCGGTCGCTAGCCCATCAAAGTACCTGTCACCAGCCCATCAGAGTACCCGAGTACCTGTCACCAGCTCATCATGTACTCTGATGAAAGGTACTCGGGTACTCTGATGGGCTGGCGACAGGTATTCGGGTACTCTGATGACAGGTACTCGGGTTCTCTGATGACAGGTACTCTGATGACAGGTACTTGGGTACTTTGAGTACCTGTCATTGGAGTACCCAAGTACCTGTCATCAGAGTACCCGAGTACCTGTCATCGAAGTACCTGAGTACCTGTCATCGGAGTACCCGAGTACCTGTCATCGGAGTATCCGAGTACCTGTCATCGGAGTATCCGAGTACCTGTCACCAGCCCATCAGGTACTCTAATGACAGGTACTCGGGTACTCTGATGGGCTGGTGACAGGTATTAGGGTACTCTGATGACAGGTACTCGGGTACTCTGATGGGCTGGTGACAGGTACTTGGGTACTCCGATGAAAGGTACTCGGGTACTCTGATGACAGGTACTCGGGTACTTTGAGTAACTGTCATCGGAGTACCCGAGTACCTGTCATCGGAGTACCCGAGTACCTGTCTCCAGCCCAGAGTGCCCGAGTACCTATCTGCACCCCATCAGATTACCAGAGTACCTGTCTCTAGCCCATCAGAATACCCAAGTACCTCTTTGAAGCTCATCAGAGTACCCGAGTACCTTTCTGAAGCCGATCAGTGTACCTGAGTGCCTGTCTGCAGCCGATCAGAGTACCTGAGTACCTATCTGCAGCTCATGCCTCCTAGATTGTGTTGGGGTGTTTGCTTTCTAAAATGGGGTCATTTTATGGTGGTTTCCATTGTCCTGGGGTTCCAGGGCCTTCAAAAGTGTGATTGGTAATGAAATTATATGTGTAATTTATGCTCCTAGAACACCTGACGGTGCTCCTTGCATGTTGGGCCTCTGTATGTGGCTATGCTGTGACAAAAGTCCCACATATGTGGTATCGCCATACTCCGGAGGAGTGGCAGAATGTATTTTGGGGTGTCATTTTTGCTATGCACATGCTATGTGTTAGAAATATCTTATAAATTGACAACTTTGTGTAAAAAAAAATGCGTTTTGATTTTCTTTCCACATTTTCCAAAAACTTGTGGAAAAAATGACATGTTCAAAAGACTCATTATGCCTCATAAAATACAGGTCCCTCTCAAAAAATTAGCATATTGTGATAAAGTTCATTATTTTCTGTAATGTACTGATAAACATTAGACTTTCATATATTTTAGATTCATTACACACAACTGAAGTAGTGCAAGCCTTTTATTGTTTTAATATTGATGATTTTGGCATACAGCTCATGAAAAACCAAAATTCCTATCTCAAAAAATTAGCATATCATGAAAAGGTTCTCTAAACGAGCTATTAACCACTTTACCACTAGAGCATTTTGCTGTCTTACGTCTGGGCCACTTTTTGCGATTCGGCGCTGTGCGACTAACTGACAATTGCGCGGTCATGCGACGTCATACCCAAACGAAATTTACGTCCTTTTTTTCCCCACAAACAGAGCTTTCTTTTGGTGGTATTTGATCACCAGTGCGATTTTTACTTTTTGCGCTATAAACAAAAAAAGAGCGTTTATTTTGAAAAACTAACAATATTTTTAACATTTTTTATATGAAATTGCCCCCAAAAAAGATGTAAAAACCAATTATTTTTTAAATTTTTGGCCAATTTGTTTTCTGCTACCCATGTTTGGTAAAAAAAAAAATCGCAATAAGCGTATTTTGATTGGTTTGCGCAAAAGTTATCGCGTTTACTAACAAAGGGAAAGATTTATGTCATTTTTGGTGTTTTTTTTTTAACGAGTAATGGCGGCGATCTGCGATTTTTTTGCGGGACTGCGACATTGCGGCGGACAGATCGGACCCTTGACTGACATTTTTGACACTTTTGGGGGTACCAGTGACATTACTGCAGTAATCAGTGCTATAAATATGCACTGTTACTGTAAAAATGACACTGGCAGGGAAGGGGTTAATTTTATTGGAGAGGGAGGGGTTAATGTATGCCTGGTGCTTACTAACGTGTGTGGGGGGAGGTGACTGTGTGAGCCAGGGACAGATCGGATGTCCAGCTATGCTGAACACTCCGATCTGTCACTCCCTGTCACTGAGGAGATCCGCCCGCTCTGTTTACACAGGCGGGCGGATCTCCAAACTTTATTCCCCGACGATCGGGGCAGAGCAGCGGCGATCGCCGCCGCTCCTCCCCTGGCCCGACACCCGATGTGAATGAAAACACCGGGAGCGCGCCTCCGGCGGCGCACGAGCGCCGCCTACAGGGGAGGAGTCTGGCGACGTAGGTCTACGTCGTCAGACCTACAAGAGCCACTTTGCCGCAGTAGTACTCCGGTACTCAGCGGTAAAGTGGTTAACCTAATCATCTGAATCAACTAATTAACTCTAAACACCTGCAAAAGATTCCTGAGGCTTTTAAAAACTCCCAGCCTGGTTCATTACTCAAAACCGCAATCATGGGTAAGACTGCCGACCTGACTGCTGTCCAGAAGGCCATCATTGACACCCTCAATCAAGAGGGTAAGACACAGAAAGAAATTTCTGAACGAATAGGCTGTTCCCAGAGTGCTGTATCAAGGCACCTCAGAAGGAAGTCTGTGGGAAGGAAAAAGTGTGGCAGAAAACGCTGCACAACTAGAAGAGGTGACTGGACCCTGAGGAAGATTGTGGAGAAGGACCGATTCCAGACCTTGGGGGACCTGCAGAAGCAGTGGACTGAGTCTGGAGTAGAAACATCTAGAGCCACCGTGTACAGGCGTGTGCAGGAAATGGGCTACAGGTGCCGCATTCCCCAGGTCAAGACACTTTTGAACCAGAAACAGCGGCAGAAGCGCCTGACCTGGGCTACAGAGAAGCAGCACTGGACTGTTGCTCAGTGGTCCAAAGTACTTTTTCGTATGAAAGCAAATTTTGCATGTCATTCGGAAATCAAGGTGCCAGAGTCTGGAGGAAGACTGGGGAGAGGGTAATGCCAAAATGCCTGAAGTCCAGTGTCAAATACTCACAGTCAGTGATGGTCTGGGGTGCCATGTCAGCTGCTGGTGTTGGTCCACTGTGTTTTATCAAGGGCAGGGTCAATGCAGCTAGCTATCAGGAGATTTTGGAGCACTTCATGCTTCCATCTGCTGAAAAGCTTTATGGAGATGAAAATTTCATTTTTCAGCACGACCTGGCACCTGCTCACAGTGCCAAAACCACTGGTAAATGGTTTACTGACCATGGTATTACTGTGCTCAATTGGCCTGCCAACTCTCCTGACCTGAACCCCATAGAGAATCTGTGGCATGTTGTGAAGAGAAAGTTGAGAGACGCAAGACCCAACACTCTGGATGAGCTCAAGGCCGCTATCGAAGCATCCTGGGCCTCCATAACACCTCAGCAGTGCCACAGGCTGATTGTCTCCATGCCACGCTGCATTGAAGCAGTCATTTCTGCAAAAGGATTCCCGACCAAGTATTGAGTGCATAACTGAACATAATTATTTGAAGGTTGACTTTTTTTGTATTAAAAACACTTTTTTTTTATTGGTCGGATGAAATATGCTAATTTTTTGAGATAGGAATTTTGGTTTTTCATGACCTGTATGCCAAAATCATCAATATTAAAACAATAAAAGGCTTGCACTACTTCAGTTGTGTGTAATGAATCTAAAATATATGAAAGTCTAATGTTTATCAGTACATTACAGAAAATAATGAACTTTATCACAATATGCTAATTTTTTGAGAGGCACCTGTATACATTGGGGTGTTTGCTTTCCAAAATGGGGTCATTTTGTGGGTAATTTCATTGTCCTAGTGCTCCAGGGCCTTCAAAAGTGTGATAGGTCGTGTTAGGAAATTATATGTGTAATTTATGCTCCTAGAACACCTGACGGGGGGTCCTTAAATGTTGGGCCTCTGTATGTGGCCAGGCTGTGTAAAAGTCTCACACATGTGGTATCCCCATATTCAGGAGGAGTAGCAGAATGTATTTTGGGGTGTAATTGCAAGTATGCATATACTGTGTGAGAAATAACAATTTTGTGTAAAAAAAAAAAAACATTTCTTCATTTTCCCAAGAATTGTGGGAAAAAATAACAACTTCAAAAAACTCACCATGCCTCTTACTAAATACCCTGGAATGTCTACTTTCCAAAAAGGGGTAATTTGGGGGGGATTTGTACTGTCCTGACATTTCAGGCCCTCAAGAAATTAGACAGGCTGTCTGTACATCAGGTGTGATACATTTTCAATGATTGGCACCATAGCTTGTAGACTCTATAACTTTCACACAGACTAAATAATAACCACTAATTTGGTTTTTTTTTTTACCAAAGATATATAGAAGTATAAATTTTGGCCCAAATTTATGGAAGAAAATGACTTATTTGCAAAATTTTATAATAGAAACTAAAAAAAATATTTTTTTCAAAATTTTCGCTCTTTTTTCACTTATATCGCAAAAAATAAAGAACCCAGTGGTGATTAAATACTACCAAAAGAAAGCTCTATTTGTGTGAAAAAAATGATAAAAAGTTTGATTGGGTACAGCGTTGTATGAATGAGTAATTATTCAAAGTGTGAGAGCGCTGAAAGCTGAAAATTGGTCTGGGCAGGAAGGGGGTGTAACTGCTCTGTATGGAAGTGGTTAAACAAACTCTGCTTCTGGGACTAAGAAGCAGCAAATGTTTGATTATATGAAACTGGGAGGCACCACACTGGAAGTTCTGATGCCCAACTAACCGCCAATTCACTCACAGACCAAGTAGTCTTTACTCAGTGACCCCAAACCTGCTTTATACACTTCCAAAGATTTACAGCACATGCTAGTAAATTTCTCAGTTGCATGCAGCTAGAGTTGACCTTTTATGAAAAAAAGATGATTAAAAAGAAATGCTGATTTGATGGCACAGCATGTTCCTGTACAAGGCAGCCTGGATATTCCAAATGATATATTAATGAAGAAAAAATGTTCCATGTGCAAAAATGGAGAAGGGAAAGTTAAAGGGATTGTAGCAGGGGCGTAACTACAGGGGTTGCAGGGGTTGCAATCGCTACCGGCCCCATGCTCCAGGGGGCCCAGTAGCAAACCAGTGGGTGAACTTCCAGGATCGCAAAGGTCACACTTGCGACCGGACCCTGGCATTGCACCACTGTGGGGAGGCCCCAAGATTGCAGGAAGGGGGCCCACAAGATTGCAGGAAGGGGGCCCACTGCAGAACTTGTGAAAGAATCCTGCTGCGGGACCGTAATAAAAGGCCATGCAACGAGTGTAAAGAGCCCCAGGATTAGTGGGAAGAGCCCCGGCCAGGGGTCTGGGGGGCCCTTCATGGTTTCTTGCATCAGGGCCCTGAAGGTTCTAGTTACGCCTCTGGATTGTAGAGTTAGAATTCTATGCATGAAGATAAAAAACCTGTGTGCAGCAGCTCCCCTCAGCCCTGCCCCTAATACCTACCTGAGGTCCCTCTAGCTTCAGCGATGTTGTAGGAATGCCTCGGACGTCCGAGACTCCCCTCCTCATTGGCTGAAACAGCAGCGCAGAACCATTGGCTCCTGCTGCTGTCAATCAAAGTCAGTCAACCAATGAGAATAGAAAGAGAGCAGGCCGGGCTGCAGCTCCATGTCTGAATGGACACAGGGAGCTTTGACTCGGCTCAGGTGCCCCCATAGCAAGCTGCTTGCTGTGGGGGCACCCAACAGGAGGGAGGGGAGAGGAACACCGAAGTAGGACCAGAGAAAAGGAGGATCCGGGCTGCTCTGTTCAAATCCCACTGCACAAAGGAGGTAAATATAATATGTTTGTTATTTTTCATTTAAAAAAAAGAAAAGAAAAATGAGACGTTACAATCACTTTAACCTCCTGTCTCCCTTTTATGCATCGTTTTTTCTCCCCAGGTTACTAGGGAGGCAGAGGAAGTCACTGCCCTAAATATATCACAGAGCACAATGTAATAAAAGGTTCCTTAACATAGCACAGCCTGAACTTTTATGGATTCTGGTTAAGCAAAACAAGAAAGAGGATGGAGATAGGACAAAGAGATGGGAAACCATCCGAGGAACGGAATGCATCTAAATGTGGCTGCAGGGAGGCAATCATCCATCTTATGTCTCTAGTAATAACATATATCTTGTATAACTTATCTTATGAGAAAGAGGAACTTTCCACCATAACCCCTTCATTCATCATATTCTCCAGCAGTAACCATGACAACCGAGAAAATTAGGCCAGCCAAGTTTTACACATATAGTGGAAGAGCAGAATTCTCCTGTTAGGTCTGCAACCCTTTACTAACCAGACAAGTGATATCTTCAATGTATTTATATGGGAGTGTACCCATTACACATTCTGTGTTGTCTATTTTTTTAATCTTTAAAAGCCCAGTTCCATTACTAGTCTTCCCAAAACTGATTTTTCAGAGATTTAAACCACCAAACAGTATGTCAGGTGGGGAGACCTCTACAAGCCTCTTCTTTTTTTTTTTTTTTTTTTTAAATATATATAATTTATTATACATATGCACACATACATCGTACAAAAAGCTCCTTTTTAATGAGAGTTGGCATTTTAATTTTAGTACCAGCAGTTTCGGCCACAAAGCTGCCTCCAGGCTGTCAAACAAAATATCACATTCCCAGCATATTGTTTGTTTTAGGATGATATAGTTGTAGACATAACTTTTGATAGCAACCTCATTTTGATTACTGGGGTGCAAATAAAAGAGAATGCAGCGAACAGTAGTTTTGCTTGTTATGGTTGTCATCCCTGAAGTTTAGTTTTTGGACAGGACTTCTCTGACTTTGTCGATGATAGTGTCAACTTCTGCCATGGCTCCAAGACCAATAAGTTGTCACAGATCCCACTGTAATTCTTCCCCAAAGTATTGGCATCAAGGGGAGCAAGGAGGAAGATATCTGCCCACCGTCGCAACTCAATATGAAGAACGGGGTCAGATCGCTGCGTCCACATCTTCCACTCATCATCGTCACTGTAAATTGGTACAGATATTTCTTTCGCATTATAAAAGTGTTTTGCTTTTTCCGTAGTCACAACCTGCACTTGTACCCCGGGTATCTTTAGAAGACCAGTTACAATAAGTGGAAGCTTCAGCGCAGCCACACTGCCTGTCACTCCCACAAGTACATGGGCTTCACGGGGTGCGGGTGTAGTCATGCCCACAGGAGATTCCATGGCAGGTTCGATGTCCTTGGGAAAGCCATCCTTGGTCAAATCCATCATCAGCCGCCCTCCCCTCTATGGCTTCATTCCGTTCTGTACACATAAACACAACCAGCATGGAAACTCTACAAGCCTCTTCTGACCACTACAAGGGTTTCAAGGCATCCCTGTGGAAAAATGGATTTTTGTAAAATCTTACCGTAAAATCCTTTTCTCTTAGCTCATCAACAGACGTAGTCCTCGGTGATACACCACCTTCGGGTTATGTTACCTCCGCAGGAGCAGGACTAGACAGGAAATTAAAAAGCTCTGGCCACACCCTAGGGGCAGTCCCAGAGGGTATATCCTCTCTCTCTCTGCCTCAGCAAATCAGTTATGTGAAAAAGCAGTGCTTAGAGAATTTAACCCAACCCAACTCCAAAACAGAGGGGCGGGGACTACGTCTGTCGATGAGCTAAGAGAAAAGGATTTTACGGTAAGATTTTACAAAAATCCATTTTTCTCTAGCGCTCATCGACAGACGTAGTCCTCGGTGATACACCACCTTCGGGACGTCCCAGAGCAGTATCACAACTGAGGGGTGGGAAAATGGAAATCAAATCCCAATCTAGAAGGCCCAACCGGTGCCAACTAGAAGTTTACAATGCTCATCCTTAATGATGAGACTCAACCAAAAAAAGAGAAAACAATTTTTTTTTTTTTTTTTCAAACAGAAAAAAAACCCTCGAGGTAGACCACCGGTCTCCTCAAATTGCGGCCTGCAAAACCTTGCGGCCAAATGAGGCATCCGCCGATGCCGTCACATCAATTTTATAGAATTTTGTAAAGGTATGTACCGACGACCAGGTGGCCGCCTTACATACCTGGACCACTGACGCCTGATGGCGAAAGGCCCAGGAAGTACTGAGCGCCCGAGCGGAGTGCGCTCTAACAGGGAACGGAGGACTCTGACCCTTAATAGAATAAGCCTGTACCACCGTTTGTCTAATCCATTTGGCAATGGTCGCGGCAGATGCAGGCAAACCCTTTCTGGGGCCATCCGTGATCACAAAAAGTGAATCCGTCTTACGGAATGATTCCGTAGCTTTCAGGTATACCCTGATTGCCCGAACCACATCTAAGGAATGCAACGCATGTTCCCGATGATGCTTGGGCTGAGGACACAAGGAAGGTAGTACAATATCTTCATTCAGATGAAAATCTGAAACCACCTTGGGAAGAAAAGATGGCTTAGGATGAAGTACTACCTTATCCCTATGAATCACTAGGTATGGTGACTGGCATGATAATGCAGCCAGTTCTGACACCCTGCGAGCAGAAGTAATAGCCACCAAGAAGGCCACCTTCTGGGATAGAGTAAGCAAGGGAATCTCCCTGATGTCTTCAAAGGGAGGTTTCTGTAGAACCGACAAAACCAAATTAAGATCCCAGGGCGGTAAGGGCGCGCGGACTGGAGGAGCCAGGTGCCGCACCCCCTGGATGAAATTCCGCACCAAGGATTTGGTAGCTAAAGGCTTCTGAAAGAAGATTGCTAATGCTGAAACTTGACCCTTGATGGTGCTCAAGGCTAGCTTCTGCTCAACCCCTTGTTGCAAAAAGGCCAATATTCGAGTCACCGAATAGGTACGTGGAGGAAATCCTAAAGATTCGCACCACGCAATATAAGTCTTCCATGTGTGATAATAGACTTTGCTGGAAGTCGCTTTCCTTGCTTTAATAAGGGTAGGAATGACTGAAGTAGACAAACCTCTGTCCTTCAGTACTTGGGTCTCAATGGCCAGGCCATTAAAACCAGCGACTGTAAAGCACGAAGGTAAATTGGTCCTAGAGACCACAGACACTCCCTGAGACGAAGTTCCCACGGAACGTCTGCGACTAACATGTCCAAGTCGGCCAGGCCGGCTTGAGGAGGCCAGCCTAGAATTTCTAGGACCACTGGCGCTGATTGGATCTGAACCAGGCGTCCCTAGAGGTCTCTGGCCCCGACCATCCGAGAAAGTCTGGTCGTTTTCTGTTCCCACACATTTATCAGATACCTGATAGTTATCAGGAAAAGGTGATCTTTTCTGGTTGAACCTCAGGGACCGAAGTCACCCGACTAGAGGCTACTTGGCCTATCTGGTCAACCAGATCCGATTCCTGTGAGGTATCGGGACTAATCTTAGGAAAAGGTAAAGGAAAAGATCTTTTCAGGGAACGGTAACTACCGCTTCCTGTGGTACTTAAATGTTGGAAGGGAAGAATCGCACCGGTAGTAGTGGCTGAAAACCGGTGAAAACGTCCCCCCACCCTGAAACCGGGTGGGGGCGCCTTTCCAGCTAGTACCAGCCGGGCGCCCTTTATGGGCGGTAAAGAAAGGTCCTCGCTTGTTGCGAGGTCCCTTAGCTTTTGCAGCCTGTGGCAAAAAAGTGCTCTTGCCCCCAGTGGCATCCTTAATGATTTCATCTAGGTTGGCTCCAAATAGACAATTCCCCTGAAAGGGGAGATTGGTCAAGGTCTTTTTGGAACCTAGGTCAGCTGACCAGCATTTTAACCACAGCACACGTCTGAGGATCACTGCTAACCTAGATGCATGCCCTAATAGGGGAGTAGTGTCCAAGGCTGCGTCACAGATAAACCGTAGCCCTTGTATGATCTGTTCCATCAAATCAGATGTCTCCTGGGGAATATCTTTTCCCCTAAGATCTTGGCGTACCATTTTCGCCCATTCCGTAAGTGTCTGGGAAACTAGACCAATAACGATTACTGGTCTAAATGCTGACCCTATCAGAGAAAAAATAGTGCGGGACTCTGCTTCTATCTTTCGATCCACCGGATCCTTAAAGGACGAAGTGTCCTCCACTGGAATAACCGTGGCTTTATTCAGCCTGGAAATAGGCGGATCCACGACTGGTGGTACCGTCCATTTCTTAATGATGGATTCCTCAAACGGATAGCGTCTAGCAATACGCTTGGAAATAGTAAAGGTACGTTTAGAATGCTCCCATTCTCCTTTAATCTGATTACCAAAACATTTAGGTACAGGAAAAGCCTTCGCCGTCTTGATGGGCTTATTAGTCCCAAAAGGCCTCTCTGTTTCAGTTGCCTCTGCCGGTAAAGCCTCAAGTTTTAAGGTTTCTTGCACTGCCACAACTAGTGCGTCCACCAATGCTTCTTCCTGAATTATAGCAAGAGAAGAAGCGTCCTCCTCACTGTCTGAGGGGGCTTTACCTGGGATAACAGCCCTTGCAGAGGAACCTGCAACTGCCGTGACCATCTCTGAATCTGAGTCAGAGGTGTCAGATGGTATAGGGGTGGGCGGGGGTCGCTTCCTTGACCCCCGTCCCTGACAGGCCGCCTCCACCCGAGCCACCATAGACTCCAAAATTGCTGTAAATGACTCTATACTCTGTGCACCGGCGGGTCCCGAGGCCCCCTCGAGGGAAACAGGTGGGGGAATATGTGTGGCAGGGTCCATAATAACTCCAGTTACTTCCTGGATAATATAATTCAAAAGTAAAGAAAAAAACTTTTTTTTTTTTTTTTTTGACCCCCAGCGCCACAAAAAAGCCCCTTAGTGTTACTTGCTTAGGGATCCCTATCGATCGAGAGAGAGAGAGATAGACCCCCAGGCTCACCACTTGATGCTCAGAGTTAAACTGCAACAGCTTACAGCGCTGTCTTGACAAACAGGAAGTCTTTTGGCTGGCTGCCCAGGAAGAAAGGAGGCGGCTCCGCCCCTCTGCACGCCTTCCGGCGCCTCCCCCAAGCTCCACGAGGTGTAGGATCACCTCAAACATGGCCGCCCCCATGCTGGAGACACGAGGCTACGCCAAAATGGCGGCTCGTGCGATCCAGCAAAAAAAATGGCGGCGGCCTAAACTGAATAGCGGTGTGCTGCAGGGCACACAACACTCTCTCTGCATGGGGATATGGCGTGGTTGGCGGTACCGGCCCTGGCGGACCGCGTGGCCGTTCGGGAGGCCTGCTAATAGCTGGAGATCTGATTTGGAAGGCAGTCTACATGTCCGTGGCTTCTGACTGGTAGGTAGCTTATACTTAACCCATAAGATTCCCAGAATGCCACAGATTACATCTTTAAACATGTATACAATAGATTGTTAGCTCCCAAGCCAAGCCTCCTGGCTTTTGCACACATAAATCACACTCAAAGTAGGAGGATTTGTGACATGTTATAGGAGAGAAAGGACTCTTTCTTACCATACAGAGAGGGGCCCGCGTTCACCACAAAACCCGTCAGGGAAAAAGGGGGAACATACTACTCACCATACCGGAACCAGGCGGGCACCAACTCCTGACAGTACCCCTCTCCACCGGGGCGGGAGGGCTGTCGACCGATACGGACGCCGTGACTCATGGTCTTTGGCGTTTCGGCGAGACGTTTAACTCGCGTGGACAGTCCTTTAATGGGACTTTGTCGCGGCCGACCCAGCGCGGAGCTATGGCCTGCACGCGCTCGTAGGCTGAACTGGGGTGACCACCGGATCTCAACATCCAGCCCGTCGCCCAGTTCAGCTTTCTTGCTTGAAGATCTCACAGGAACACTGGAGAAAAAAGCTGTCTAAAAAAATCCTTTAAGAAAAAATTCTTGCCAGGACCTAAGATCCCAGCAAGGTGTCTAGGTCCTTACTCCTAACTAGACAGAAAATAACTGATTTGCTGAGGCAGAGAGAGAGAGGATATACCCTCTGGGACTGCCCCTAGGGTGTGGCCAGAGCTTTTTAATTTCCTGTCTAGTCCTGCTCCTGCGGAGGTAACATAACCCGAAGGTGGTGTATCACCGAGGACTACGTCTGTCGATGAGCGCTAGAGAAATGTAATTTATTTTATAATATGAAGTATGCAACAGGAGGGAACAACAATTTGTAACGCTGCTTCATATTGATATTCATAATTAATCACATCTAGTCCATTTTAAAGCAATCTACTGAGATGTCAAGAACAAGCTCCTTAGCAGCAACTAGTCTACCAGCACACGGGCAGAACAAAATACCACGTTTAGAGGCATTTTACATTTTGTTATTCCTCTAAATGCAGCTCTTTTTCAGCCAATGTGTCCATTCACATTGGCGGCATTTATAGTAGATTAGTATTTTAGAGCAATATTTAGGGACATAAAACAAAATGCCTCAAACCTGTGTTTGGAGAGGAACTTACTGGCATAATTTACACACATACTGTAAAAGCATAAATAGAGTGTGAATGGGTGTGCATAAATAAATTCTAGTAGCTAAAGTAAGTGAATAATTTTGCCAATAGAATGAGTTCACATCCACAAAAGTGCATTAAAGTGGTTCTAAAGGCTGACGTTTTTTACCTTGAAGAAAACATGCAACCTGAAAGTACTATATATCAGTCCTTCCCTGTGTGGAGTAACTGCTGACAGAGGGAATTTGAATCTGGTGTTAGATCAGACAGAGCAAGTCTATTTTTCCAAAGGCAGAAGGTTTTTTATCTTAATGCATTCTATGCATTGGGGTAAAAAATCTTCTGTGTGCAGCAGCCCCCCTAATACTTACCTGAGCTCCCTCTCAATCCAGCGATGTGCACGAGAGTATCAGCTCTTAGGGAACTTACCCCTGGCTCCCTCTGCTGTCAATCACAGTCAGAGAGGCAATGAGGGGAGAGAGGGGATGGGGCTGTGACTCCATGTCTGGATGAACACACAGATCAGTCGCTCTGCAGTGCACTTGCTTGGGTGCCAAGCTGCAAGCTGCTTGCTCTGGTGGGGGTCCTGAGAAGAGAAAAATTGGGGCTGCTCTGTGAAAACTGCTGCACAGAGTAGGTAAGCATGGCATGCTGACCGGGCCTTTTTTCTGACATTTGTTGCTTACAAGTTAAAATCGGTTGTTTTTTTCTGACAGTTACTTAGAACCCTCAAACATTATATATTTTAGTAGAGACCCTAGAGAATAAATGTCATTAAAATTTTTCATGTCTCACAGTTTTTGTGTAACGGTTTTTGGGAAAAAATACACTTTAACCAGATGCCGCCCACCGTCATATGACGGCGGAGCGGTGCGACCGTTATCCTGGGCCGCCGTCATATGACGGCGGCACTTTAAGCAGGGCAGGCGCCGCCCTGCACTGCCGGTGTCGGGGTGTTCCCGGGACACCCCCCGTCACCGGCAGGGGGGAAACAGCTAATGGGCGTGGCTGTTTCCCACGTGATCGGCTGTGTTCCAATGACACAGCCGATCACAATAGAGGCGCCCACAAGATGACCGCGCATGCGCGATCGGGAGCGCGCAGCGCAGTCATGTCGGTGTCACTGTGTTCCGTAGGAACACAGCTGTCACCGGCAGTAGTAAACAGTCACTGACAGTGACTGTTTACTAAGTGATCGGCTGTGAATCCATTCACAGCCGATCACAAAATGTAAACAAAGAGCAGTAACTCACTGTTACTAGCTCTTCTCCCCTCATACAGTTTCCAGTGTGAGGGGAGCAGAGCTAGAAATAGTGAGTTACTGCTCTGTACACCTGTCAAATGTAAAATCACAAAAATAAATGTCCCCACACAGTCCTCAGCCCCCCCCAATTGCACCTGTCACCCAACAGTCACCTCATCAGTGCCCAGAAATTGACACCCATAACGTTCACATGTGAGCGTTGCGATCGCAGGCAGAATCACCGCGATTCTGCCCGCGATCCGGATACCATTGCAAAAAAGGTACAAGAGTTTCTTTGGGGCGTCATGCGTTGTTTGCGTGATGTTACCGCAATTCGGCAGGCGGAAATCGCAGCAACGTCGCACAGCGTTTGAGGTGCTATTGCAAATCACGGGCAACGCACAGGCGCCCCGCGATTTGCAATGATTTCTGGATCGCGGGCAGAATCGCAGTGATTCTGCCCGCGATCGCTACGCTCACATGTGGACATAGCCTAAAGTTCACCGGTCACCAGAGACTGCCATCAGTACCGCCGTGCACCATCGCCCGTCACCTGTCACCCATCGGTGACCATCGCCCGTCACCTGTCACCCCATCAATCACCGTCACCTGTCACCTCATCAGTCATCGTCACATGTCACCCTATCAATCATCGTCACTTGTCACCCCATCAGTGATCGTCACTTGTCACCCCATCAATCATCGTCACCTCATCAATCATCGTCATCTGTCACCTCATCAATCATCGTCACCTGTCACCCCATTAGTCATTGTCACCTGTCACCCCATCAGTCATCGTCACCTGTCACCCCATCAGTCATCGTCACCTGTCACCCCATCAGTCATCGTCACCTGTCACCCCATCAGTCATCGTTACCCGTTTGCCATATACATGCAACCACTTACCGACCGCCTAACGACTATATGCGTCGGCCATTAAAAGCTAAATACTGGGGTTATGGCAGCAGATAGCTGCCATAACCCCGGTATTTTTTTAAACGGCGGGCGGTCGGCTTTCAGATAAGGGTGGTCCCAGTGGCGGAATCGCCGCGGAATTACCCTTACGGTGCAGGGGAAGAGGTGCCCCCCCTCCCGCCGCTTCCCAGACGTTTTCCCAGCTTACCGGACCCGCCGGCAGCGGGGAAAACTATCCGGTCCCGGATCCTCAGAGACAGGAAGTCGAGTGAGGGCAAGATGGCCCTCACTCGACTCTATGGTCTTGGAGGACCGGAGCTACGTCAAAAGTCGTTGCCTAGCAACCGGTTTAAAGGGCCGCTTTTTTTTTTTTTTTCCTTTTTCAACAATTTTTTTTTTCTTTTTTAGTGTAGTTGTGAGGTGTGAGGTCTTTGACCCCAGATCTCACAATAAAGAGGACCTGTCATGCCTATTTCTATTGCAAGGGATGTTTACATTCCTTGTAATAGGAATAAAAATGATCAAAACATTTTTTTTTTAAACTGTGTAAAAATAAAAAAATAATAAATAAAATAAATAGGAAAAAAAAAAAAATTAAAGCGCCCTGTCCACGTTAGCTCGCGCGCAGAAGCAAACGCATACGCAAGTCCCGCCCACATATGTAAACGGTGTTCAAACCATACATGTGAGATATCTCCGCGATCATTAGAGCGAGAGCAATAATTTGAGCTCTAGACCTCCTCTGTAACTCTAAGCTGGTAACCTGCAGAAATTTTTAAAATGTTGCCTATGGGGATTTTTAAGTACCAATGTTTGGCGCCATTCTGTGAGCATGCGCAACTTTGAAGCATGACATGTTGGGTATCTAATTACTCGGCGTAACATTTTCTTTCACATTATGGAAAAAAATTGGGCTAAATTTACTGTTTTCTTATTTTTTAGTTCAAAAAAGTGAATTTTTTTCAAAAATATTGCATTTGGAAGACTGCTGCGCAAATATGGTGTGATAAAAAATATTGCAACAATCTCCATTTTATTCTCTAGGGTCTCTGCTAAAAAAAAATATATAATGTTTGGGGGTTCGAAGTAGTTTTCTAGCAAAAAAAATTATTTTAGCTTGTAAACACCAAGTGTCAAAAATAGGCCCAGTCTTAAAGTGGATAAATGGACAACTTTGTGAAAAGGGCTACTTGGATGTTAGGCGTCTGTATGTGGCTAGGCTGTGTAAAAGTGTTACACATGTGGTATCGCCATACTCAGGAGGAATAGCAGAATGTATTTTGGGGTGCAATTTTTGCTATGTACATGCTATGTGTTAGAAATATTGCATAAATGGACAGCTTTGTGTAAAAAAAATGTGTTTTCATTTTCTTTTCACAGTTTCCAAAAACTTGTGGAAAAAAATGACAAGTTCAAAAGACTCATTATGCCTCAAAAATTATATGTTGGGCTGTTTGCTTTCCAAAATGGGGTCATTTTATGGGGGTTTCCATTGTCCTGGTGCTCCAGGGCCTTCAAAAGTGCGATAGGTTGTCAGGAAATGATATGTGTAATTTGTGATACGTCGTCAATTGGCTGGCGAGGCGCGTGGGAGGAGCCTGCGGCACGCCGCGCTGAGACACACGGGGGGACGCGGCGGCCATTTTCTTGGTTGGGAACCGGGTCCTGGGATTGCTCCCTCGAGATATATGCTGTAATATCTCCTTCAAAATGTGAGTTGCCACCTTTGTTTTGTGGTTTAAATAAATGTGTGACTTTACTTCACCATGGGAGTTGTCCCTTCTTTTTATTCATGTACTTACATCGAGTGGAGCTGTTGAGACCTTCTTGGTGAGCTGGACTGTCATCTACTTGGTCTGTCTGATTTCCAATACAAGCGGTCAATGATCTCTGTGGTGGGGATCATTGCGTTGTGGTAAGGGGCCATTTTTTCTACTTGGTGGTGGTCTCCATACACTGGATTTCAGGATGGTGAAAGTTTGATACGAGATTCGGGGAGCACTTCCTTCCTTTCTCTTTTTTGACGGACCTATCCTTCCAACTATTTGTATTTGTTTTATATGGACTGTTGAGTTCATTTGAACTAATATTACTAGCGCTACACCATATTTTGTTACTTAAAAAGATGGCCTGTAATTTTTATCATAGGTATACTTCAACTATGAGAGACAAAATGAGAAAAAATAAAAATACAATTATCCAGAAAATTATATTGTCTGATTTTTAAAGAATTTATTTGCAAATTATGGTGAAAAAATAAGTATTTGGTCAATAACAAAAGTTCATCTCAATACTTTGTTATATACCCTTTGTTGGCAATGAGAGAGGTCAAACGTTTTCTGTAAGTCTTCACAAGGTTTTCACACACTGTTGCTGGTATTTTGGCCCATTCCTCCATGCAGATCTCCTCTAGAGCAGTAATGTTTGGGTCTGTTGCTGGGCAACACGGACTTTCAACTCCCTCCAAAGATTTTCTATGGGGTTGAGATCTATAGACTGGCTAGGCCACTCCAGGACCTTGAAATGCTTCTTACAAAGCCACTCCTTCGTTGCCCGGGTGGTGTGTTTGGGATCATTGTCATGCTGAAAGACCCAGCCACGTTTTATCTTCAATGCCCTTGCTGATGGCATGAGTTTTTCACTCAAAATCTCACAATACATGGTCCCATTCATTCTAACCTTTGCATGGATCAGTGGTCCTGGTCCCTTTGCAGAAAAACAGCCCCAAAGCATGATGTTTCCACCCCCATGCTTCACAGTAGGTATGGTAGGTATGGTGTTCTGTGGATACAACTTAGCATTCTTTCTCCTCCAAACACAACGAGTTGAGTTTTTACCAAAAAGTTTTACTTTGGTTTCATCCGACCATATGACATTCTCCCAATCCTCCTCTGGATCATCCAAATGCTCTCTAGCAAACTTCAGACAGGCCCGAACATGTACTGGCTTAGGCAAGAGGACATGTCTGGCACTGCAGGATTTGAGATTTGAGCGTAATGTGTTACTGATGGTAGCCTTTGTTACTTTGGTCCCAGCTATTTGAAGGTCATTTACTAGGTCCCCCTGTGTGGTTCTGGGATTTTTGCTCACCATTCTTGTGATTATTTTGACCCCACTGGGTAAGATCTTGCGTGGAGCCCCAGATCGAGGGAGATTATCAGTGGTCTTGTATGTCTTCGATTTTCTAATAATTGCTCCCACAGTTGATTTCTTCACACCAAGCTGCTTGGCTATTGCAGATTCAGTCTTCCCAGCCTGGTGCAGGTCTACAATTTTGTTTCTGGGGTCCTTCGACAGCTCTTTGGTCTTGGCCATAGTGGAGTTTGGAGGTTGTGGACAGGTGTCTTTTATACTGATAACAAGTTCAAAAAGGTGCCATTAATACAGGTAACGACTGGAGGACAGAGGAGCCTCTTAAAGAGGTTACAGGCCTGTGAGAGCCAGAAATCTTGCTTGTTTGTAGGTGGCCAAATACCTATTTTACCAAGGAATTTACCAATAGTGTTGAGCGAACACGGACTGTATTATTCGTGTTCGTACCGAATAATTGGATTTTTTGTACCCTAACACGGACACGGACACTTTACTGTATGTTCGGGTAAAAATCAGTGTTCGGTCGTTTTATTTCCGGGTTTTGCATGCTTTGGCGCTCTTTTCATGGCGGGCTTTCAACAGCCAATCAACAATCGTTTAACTGGTGTGCCTTAAGCCATCCCAGCCATGCCTGCAAATGTCTCAGTAGCTGTGATTGGCCGTCTGAAGCATGTGACCAAGTCTTTATAAGTTCCAGGCAGCCGCAGCGTCTTCATTCTGCTGCTTAGATCAGGGACAGAGCACACATCAACGTGCTGGCTGCTGATTAGGGAAAGACAGGCAGGAAAAAAACATTTGTGTCCGGATAGAATTGAGGGACAGGTCGGAGTGTTTAGGCAGGGCGAGTTGTAGGCATTTTAGGGATAGAGTCTGCTGAATTATAGGGTCAGTGTCTTCTACAAAGTACAATCGATATTGCTGTGTGGGGGGTGGGGTGACTCTGCACTCAATCCTGATCTACGATCTCTTCTCAATCCTGTTAGGGAGAGGCTGCTGCTGCTGAATTTTAGGGAAACTGTGTTCTACAAACTACAATCGATATTGCTGTGTGGTGTGGGATAGGAGATAGGCAGGTGTCAGTGATCCACATCCATTTTTCTGTGTGTGAGCTGCAGTGAACACAATCTTTTTGGGCTGCAGTGAACACAATCTTTTTGGGGTGCAGTGAACAACGTCCTTTTTGGGGTGCAGTGAACAAAATCCTTTTTGGGGTGCAGTGAACAAAATCCTTTTTGGGGTGCAGTGAAAAACATCCTTTTTGGGGTGCAGTGAACACAATCTTTTTGGGGTGCAGTGAACAAAATCCTTTGTGGGGTGCAGTGAACACAATCTTTGTGGGGTGCAGTGAACACAATATTTTTGGGGTGCAGTGAACAACATCCTTTTTGGGGTGCAGTGAACAAAATCCTTTTTGGGGTGCAGTGAACACAATCTTTTTGGGGTGCAGTGAACAAAATCCTTTGTGGGGTGCAGTGAACACAATCTTTGTGGGGTGCAGTGAACACAATCTTTTTGGGGTGCAGTGAACAAAATCCTTTTTGGGGTGCAGTGAACAAAATCCTTTTTGGGGTGCAGTGAACAACATCCTTTTTGGGGTGCAGTGAACAAAATCCTTTTAGGGTGCAGTGAACACAATCTTTGTGGGGTACAGTGAACACAATCTTTGTGGGGTGCAGTGAACACAATCTTTGGGGGGTGCAGTGAACACAATCTTTTTGGGGTGCAGTGAACAAAATCCTTTGTGGGGTGCAGTGAACACAATCTTTGTGGGGTGCAGTGAACACAATCTTTTTGGGGTGCAGTGAACAAAATCCTTTGTGGGGTGCAGTGAACACAATCTTTGTGGGGTGCAGTGAACACAATCTTTTTGGGGTGCAGTGAACAAAATCCTTTTTGGGGTGCAGTGAACACAATCTTTGTGGGGTGCAGTGAACACAATCTTTTTGGGGTGGAGTGAACAAAATCCTTTTTGGGGTGCAGTGAACAACATCCTTTTTGGGGTGCAGTGAACAACATCCTTTTTGGGGTGCAGTGAACAAAATCCTTTTTGGGGTGCAGTGAACAACATCCTTTTTGGGGTGCAGTGAACACAATCTTTTTGGGGTGCAGTGAACAAAGTCCTTTGTGGGGTGCAGTGAACACAATCTTTGTGGGGTGCAGTGAACACAATCTTTTTGGGGTGCAGTGAACAAAATCCTTTTTGGGGTGCAGTGAACACAATCTTTGTGGGGTGCAGTGAACACAATCTTTTTGGGGTGGAGTGAACAAAATCCTTTTTGGGGTGCAGTGAACAACATCCTTTTTGGGGTGGAGTGAACAAAATCCTTTTTGGGGTGCAGTGAACACAATCTTTGTGGGGTGCAGTGAACACAATCTTTTTGGGGTGGAGTGAACAAAATCCTTTTTGGGGTGCAGTGAACAACATCCTTTTTGGGGTGGAGTGAACAAAATCCTTTTTGGGGTGCAGTGAACAAAATCCTTTTTGGGGTGCAGTGAACAACATCCTTTTTGGGGTGCAGTGAACACAATCTTTTTGGGGTGCAGTGAACAAAATCCTTTGTGGGGTGCAGTGAACACAATCTTTGTGGGATACAGTGAACAGAATCTTTGTGGGGTGCAGTGAACACAATCTTTGGGGGGTGCAGTGAACACAATCTTTTTGGGGTGCAGTGAACAAAATCCTTTGTGGGGTGCAGTGAACACAATCTTTGGGGGGTACAGTGAACACAATCTTTTTGGGGTGCAGTGAACAAAATCCTTTGTGGGGTGCAGTGAACACAATCTTTGTGGGGTGCAGTGAACACAATCTTTTTGGGGTGCAGTGAACAAAATCCTTTTTGGGGTGCAGTGAACAACATCCTTTTTGGGGTGCAGTGAACACAATCTTTTTGGGGTGCAGTGAACAAAATCCTTTGTGGGGTGCAGTGAACACAATCTTTGTGGGGTACAGGGAACAGAATCTTTGTGGGGTGCAGTGAACACAATCTTTGGGGGGTACAGTGAACACAATCTTTTTGGGGTGCAGTGAACAAAATCCTTTTAGGGTGCAGTGAACACAATCTTTGTGGGGTGCAGTGAACAAAATCCTTTTTGAGGTGCAGTGAACACAATCTTTGTGGGGTGCAGTGAACACAATCTTTGTGGGGTACAGTGAACACAATCTCATACTTCTGAACATTTGAGGGTGCTGCCTGTTCCATACTCCTCCTCCTACTGCTCAACCATCCTTTTAGGGGTACAAACAATAGTAATTGGGGCCTAGTGTGGTGGTGTACGTGTGAGATACTTTCTTTTTGATCATATTTTCTATTCCGCTATTCAATTAAATCCTTTGGGGATCAATTAAATTGCGTGATAGTCTGTGTCGGTACGTGTGAGATCCACCTTTCCAAGTTTTTGGGGTTCATCTCATACTTCTGAAGATTTGAGGGTGCTGCCTGTTCCATACTCCTCCTCCTACTGCTCAACCATCCTTTTAGGGGTACAAACAATAGTAATTGGGGCCTAGTGTGGTGGTGTACGTGTGAGATACATACACTTTCTTTTTGATCATATTTTCTATTCCGCTATTCAATTAAATCCTTTGGGGATCAATTAAATTGCGTGATAGTCTGTGTCGGTACGTGTGAGATCCACCTTTCCAAGTTTTTGGGGTTCATCTCATACTTCTGAAGATTTGAGGGTGCTGCCTGTTCCATACTCCTCCTCCTACTGCTCAACCATCCTTTTAGGGGTACAAACAATAGTAATTGGGGCCTAGTGTGGTGGTGTACGTGTGAGATACATACACTTTCTTTTTGATCATATTTTCTATTCCGCTATTCAATTAAAACCTTTGGGGATCAATTAAATTGCGTGATAGTCTGTGTCGGTACGTGTGAGATCCACCTTTCCAAGTTTTTGGGGTTCATCTCATACTTCTGAAGATTTGAGGGTGCTGCCTGTTCCATACTCCTCCTCCTACTGCTCAACCATCCTTTTAGGGGTACAAACAATAGTAATTGGGGCCTAGTGTGGTGGTGTACGTGTGAGATACATACACTTTCTTTTTGATCATATTTTCTATTCCGCTATTCAATTAAAACCTTTGGGGATCAATTAAATTGCGTGATAGTCTGTGTCGGTACGTGTGAGATCCACCTTTCCAAGTTTTTGGGGTTCATCTTATACTTCTGAAGATTTGAGGGTGCTGCCTGTTCCATACTCCTCCTCCTACTGCTCAACCATCCTTTTAGGGGTACAAACAATAGTAATTGGGGCCTAGTGTGGTGGTGTACGTGTGAGATACATACACTTTCTTTTTGATCATATTTTCTATTCCGCTATTCAATTAAATCCTTTGGGGATCAATTAAATTGCGTGATAGTCTGTGTCGGTACGTGTGAGATCCACCTTTCCAAGTTTTTGGGGTTCATCTCATACTTCTGAAGATTTGAGGGTGCTGCCTGTTCCATACTCCTCCTCCTACTGCTCAACCATCCTTTTAGGGGTACAAACAATAGTAATTGGGGCCTAGTGTGGTGGTGTACGTGTGAGATACATACACTTTCTTTTTGATCATATTTTCTATTCCGCTATTCAATTAAAACCTTTGGGGATCAATTAAATTGCGTGATAGTCTGTGTCGGTACGTGTGAGATCCACCTTTCCAAGTTTTTGGGGTTCATCTCATACTTCTGAAGATTTGAGGGTGCTGCCTGTTCCATACTCCTCCTCTTACTGCTCAACCATCCTTTTAGGGGTACAAACAATAGTAATTGGGGCCGAGTGTGGTGGTGTACGTGTGAGATACATACACTTTCTTTTTGATCATATTTTCTATTCCGCTATTCAATTAAAACCTTTTGGGGATCAATTAAATTGCGTGATAGTCTGTGTCGGTACGTGTGAGATCCACCTTTCCAAGTTTTTGGGGTTCATCTCATACTTCTGAAGATTTGAGGGTGCTGCCTGTTCCATACTCCTCCTCCTACTGCTCAACCATCCTTTTAGGGGTACAAACAATAGTAATTGGGGCCTAGTGTGGTGGTGTACGTGTGAGATACATACACTTTCTTTTTGATCATATTTTCTATTCCGCTATTCAATTAAAACCTTTGGGGATCAATTAAATTGCGTGATAGTCTGTGTCGGTACGTGTGAGATCCACCTTTCCAAGTTTTTGGGGTTCATCTCATACTTCTGAAGATTTGAGGGTGCTTCCTGTTCCATACTCCTCCTCCTACTGCTCAACCATCCTTTTAGGGGTACAAACAATAGTAATTGGGGCCTAGTGTGGTGGTGTACGTGTGAGATACATACACTTTCTTTTTGATCATATTTCCTATTCCGCTATTCAATAAAAACCTTTGAGGATCAATTGAATTGCGGGATAGTCTGTGTCGGTACGTGTGAGATCCACCTTTCCAAGTTTTTGAGGTTCATCTCATACTTCTGAAGATTTGAGGGTGCTGTCTGTTCCATACTCCTCCTACTCCTCATCCATCCTTTTAGGGGTAGAAACAATAGTAATTGGGGCCTAGTGTGGTTTTGTACGTGCGAGATACATACACTTTTTTGGATCATATTTCCTATTCCGCTATTCAATAAAAACCTTTCTAGGGCAAGATCTTAAATTACAGAAATATGAGGAGACCGTCAAATAAGGGCCGTGGCCTGGGTCGTGGTGCTGCTGGTAGAGCTCCTGTTGCAAGGAGAGGACGTGGTCGATCTGTGCCAGCTACACGCACAAGTGAAACACCTTCCTCAAGTGTGAGTAGGCGACAGAACCTGCATCAGTATTTGGTAGGGCATCATACGCCCCTAGAAGTGATGAGGCCAGAACAAGTGGAGGCGATAGTAGATTGGTTTGCTGCTGACAGTGCCTCCAGTTCCTTCACATTGTCTCCCACCCAGTCTACTGCAGAAAGGTCACAGTTGGCACCTGCAGCCGATGTCCAACCGTCTTTCACCTCACCCCCTTGCAAATCAGGCAAGCAGTCTGAGCCCCAAGACATACAGCAGTCTCTTCTTCTTTTTGATGACTCTGTCAGCAGGGTTTCCCAGGGCCATCCACCTAGCCCTGCCCCAGAAGTGGAAGAGATTGAGTGCAGCGATGCCCAACCACTTATTTCTCAAGATGAGTACATGCAAGGATCATTGCAGCACGTCTCCGATGATGACGAAACGCAGGTGCCAACTGCTGCGGCGTTCAGCATTGTGGAGACCGACAAGGAGGGCAGGGGTGAAGACTGGGTGGAAGATGATGTGGAGGACGATGAGGTCCTCGACCCCACATGGAATGAACATCATGCAGGTGACCTGAGTAGTTTGGAGGAAGAGGCGGTGGTCGCACAGAGCCACCAGCACAGCAGAAGAGGGAGCAGGGTGCAGAAGCGGAGCGGCCGTGCCCTAGACACTACGCCCGCTACTGCCCAACGCAGTAAGGGAACGAGCGCACCAAAGTCAGCTCAAAGGAGTTCTCTAGCGTGGAAGATCTTTAGAAAATGTGCTGATGACAGGACACGAGTGGTTTGCACCCTGTGCAATCAGAGCTTGAAGCGAGGCATAAACCTTCTCAACCTGAGCACAACCTGCATGATCAGGCATCTAAGTGCAAAGCACGAGCTGCAGTGGAGTACACACCTTCAAAACCAAGAAACGTCTCTGGCTCATCCTGCTTCCTCTTCTGCTGCAGTCTCGGCCGCTCCAGCCACATCTGTAGTGATACCGGCACCTGCCACCCCGCAAACAGACGATCTGTCAGCAACACCACCACCTGGGTCACCAACAACCATCTCCACAATGTCCCGTGGAAGCGTTCAGCTTTCCATCTCCCAAACACTTGAGAGGAAGAGGAAGTACCCCCCTACCCACCCGCGATCCCTGGCCCTGAATGCCAGCATTTCAAAATTATTGGCCTTTGAAATGCTGTCATTCCGTCTGGTGGAGATGCACAGTTTTAAAAACCTTATGTCGGTGGCTGTCCCACAGTACGTCGTGCCCAGCCGCCACTACTTTTCCAGGCAAGCCATCCCTTCCCTGCACAACCAAGTGGGGGAAAAAATCAGGTGTGCACTGCGCAACGCCATCTGTGCCAAGGTCCACCTAACTACCGATACGTGGACCAGTAAGCACGGTCAGGGGCGTTATACCTCCCTAACGGCACACTGGGTAAATGCAGTGGCGGATGGGCCTGAGGCGGATAGCAATTTGGCGCATGTCCTTCCACCACAGAGGATTGCAGGGCGCTTCAGTTTGCCTCCTGTTCCTAACTCCTCCTACTCCGCTTCCTCATCCTCTACCGCCTCCTCATCCGGACAGCGTAACACCTTCACCACCAACTTCAGCACGGCCAGGGGTAAACGACAGCAGGCAGTTTTACAACTTGCCTGTTTGGGGGACAAACCACACACCGCGCAGAAGTTGTGGAGGAGCATGGAACAGCAGACAAATGAGTGGTTGCTGCCAGCGAGCCTCAAGCCCGGCCTGGGCGAAATCTCATAGCAGCTCTGGGCCTAGCCGGTTTGACGCACATCCCTTGCCTGGCGCATGTGCTGAATTTGGTGGTGCAGAGGTTCCTTAAAAACTACCCCAATATGTCAGAGCTGCTGCAGAAAGTGCGGGCCGTTTGTGCGCACTTTCGGCGTTCTCACCCTGCTGCTGCTCGCCTGGCAGCGCTGCAGCGTAACTTCGGCCTTTCCGCTCACCGCCTCATATGTGACGTGCCCACAAGGTGGAACTCCACCTTGCACATGCTGGAAAGACTGTGCGAGCAGCAGCAGGCCATAGTGGAGTTTCAGCTGCAGCACGCACGCGTGAGTCGCTCTGCGGAACAGCACCACTTCACCACCAATAACTGGGCCTCCATGTGAGACCTGTGTGCCTTGTTGCGCTGTTTTGAGTACTCCACCAACATGGCCAGTGGCAATGACGCCGTTCTCAGCTTAACTATCCCACTTCTATGCCTCCTTGAAAAAACAATTCGGGCGATGATGGAAGAGGATGTGGCACAGGATGAGGAGGAGGAGGAGGATGAAGAGGTAACATTTCCAAGGCTTTCAGGGCAGTCATTCGCAAGGGGCTCCGAGGGTAGGTTCCTGCACACACAAACGCCAGGGACACAATTGTCCAGCAGGGGCACAGTTCTGGAGGATGAGGAGGATGAGGAGTAGGAGGAGCTGGAGGAGGAGATGGAACCATGTTCACAGCAGGGTGGCACCCAGGCCAGCTCATGGCCATCACTGGTGCATGGCTGGGGGGATACAGAGGACATGGACGATACACCTCCCACAGAGGACAGCCTTTCGTTGCCTCTGGGCAGCCTGGCACACATGAGCGATTACATGCTGCAGTGTCTCCACAATGACCGCCGAGTTGCCCACATTCTAACTTGTGCTGATTACTGGGTGGCCACGCTGCTGGATCACTGTTACAAGGACAACGTTCCGTCCTTAATTCACTCACTGGAGCGCGATCGCAAGATGCGCGAGTACAAGCGCACGCTGGTAGACGCCATGCTGCTGGCATTCCCATCTGACAGCGGGGCCGCAGTGGAAGCACAAGGCAGAGGAGGAGGAGGAGGTCGCCAACGCAACCAGGGCACCGCCAGCACCTCAGAAGGCAGGGTTAGCATGGCCGAAATGTGGAAAAGCTTTGTCAGCACGCCACAACAAACAGCAGCACCAGCAGCTCAGATGGAACGTCTTAGCAGGAGGCAGCATTTTACCAACATGGTGGAGCAGTATGTGTGCACACGCCTACATGTAGTGAATGAGGGGTCTGCCCCCTTCAACTTCTGGGTCTCCAAATTGGGCACATGGCCTGAGCTTGCCCTTTACGCCTTGGAGGTGCTGGCGTGCCCTGCAGCCAGTGTATTATCTGAACGGGTATTTAGCACGGCTGGGGGCGTTATAACAGACAAGCGCAGCCGCCTGTCCAAAGACAATGTGGACAAGCTCACGTTCATTAAAATGAACCAGGCATGGATCCCACGGGACTTTTCCGTACCTTATGCAGAATAGCAATGGATACCGACCTTACCCACCCATTGTTCCATTTTTGCTCTTTCTCACTCTTTTGGGGTGTTCCCTCATTTAAAATTTGTGAAAAGAAGCAGTGTTGGCTACCTCGTCCTCCTCCTCAGGGCCAGATTAACGTAGGGGCTATTGGAGCTGCAGCTCCAGGCCCCTACCTTTTATATAGGCCCCGGGTTGGCCATATTCACTGTTACCGCTCTTCTGTCACTTGTAAACACAGAAGTCTGGCTTCTATGCTCGCTTCCCCAGGCAGCACCCTCAGAACCTCCCCACACAGCGCGAAGGCCGGACAAGGAGGGACAGTTGCCGATGCATGGATGTGTTTATGGGCTTCAGAGACAGCATCCCATGTTGAATTAGGCATGCATGGCTGCACCCTTCCTCCTCTGGGTGCATGGCAAGGCACGGCCCTTAAGGCCCTTCAAAATCCTCAGCACCAAGCCCATGATGCTCTTAATCCGGCCCTGGTCCTCCTCCACCGCCGCTTCCACCTACACCGCCCATAGGTGTGCGCAGCCTATTGCATTAAGGTGTGCACCCCAAAGTTGAAATACACATGCATGTGTTTGCCAGCAGGGAGAGTAATGTATCGGGGCCATGTACCTGTAGGCAAAGAGAAATAGAGCAGAGCAGGTCCGAGGGAGATCTTTCCCATCTCCTCACTGGCAATGCTATGTGCCCTAGGTGATTAGGGTGTGCCCAGGCACACCCGGCACACCCTGTGCGCATGCCTATGTCACCGCCACATCCACCACCACCTCAACCTCCCTCCTACTCCATATGGGCCTCGTCCTTCAGAGATGAAGAAGAACATTGTTTTATTTTTCTGTTTTTTTTATTTTGTTGTTTTAAGTTATTTCCCTATCCACATTTGTTTGCAGAGCACTTGCCATGCTCTTAATTACGTTTTGCTGCCATTTGCAGCACTCTAGCCCTTTCCTTTGGTGTTTTAGAGCCATTTTAGTGCCTTAAAGTTCGGGTCCCCATTGACTTCAATGGGGTTCGGTGTCCGGGAAAAGTTCGGTAAAAGTCCGGGACACGGACCCGGACTTTTTTTTAAAGTTCGGCCAAACCCGTCGAACACGGACATCTAGGTGTCCGCTCAACCCTATTTACCAATTAATTAATTAGAAATCCTACAATGTGATTTCCTGGATTCTTTCCCCCCATTCTGTCTCTCATAGTTGAAGTGTACCTATGATGAAAATTACAGGCCTCTCTCTCATCTTTTTAAGTGGGAGAACTTGCACAATTGGTGGCTGACTAAATACTTTTTTGCCCAACTGTATCAGTAAGCCTCATTCCTTTCCGCATCTTTGCTCCACAGTTTCGAAGTAGCACAAGCATCACTCGGTCTTTGTTTTTTTCCCCAGTCTTCAAGCATGCCTAGAAACATTTCTCTACTGTACTCCCCAGTGTGGGATCCTTGCATCACTTTTGTATTCAACACCAATTGCCTTTTTGTCCATCCGCTGTCAATGAAGTGGCATGTAAGAATCATTAGTGACTCTGACTCTGTTTGTCCTGACCAGCAGTCAGTCGTGAATGAGAGTGAGTTGCCAGCATTCTCTGGTTGCAGCATAGCCTTTACTTTGTGAACAACCTTTTGGTGAAGCTTTCCCAGCATTTTAGTTCAATAATACTTCTCACTCTTCAGTGTGTAGCTTGGTTCAAGTATGGACATCAACCGCCTAAATTTTGAGTCAGACACCATTGTAAATGGCTGGTTATCAGTGACAATCATCTCTGTGATTACTCTGTCCAGCAGTTGGGATCTTCCATCTGAATCTAGACAGTAACAACGTTTTTTTTTTTTTTCAGAAACATATCTGTTATTGTTGCCTGGGATAGTGGAGGAGGTATTTCAAAATCACATTGATATTAATTTTTTTTTTCTGTGCTGCATGATATAATTCAGTATAATGAACTCTTAGATGGGCCCAAAGATTTGACATATTTTTATTTTTTGCAGTTACTGATCCAATGCTTATGTTGTTTGTACATGTGTTGCACACTGCTGCTTTTCCTGGAGAAGGTTGAGATGAGAAATAGTCCCAGACCACACTTTTACTTTTCCTCTCCTCTTCCATCTCCATTTTAATTTGAAAGACACAAAAAAGATTAAAAAAATGGCTTGCTGAAGTTTCTGGCACCCTGTTGTGGGTTGGTGTCTTACACCTGGCAGTGTGGCTTGCTTGCTGGCACCCTGTTGTGGGGTGGCTGGCTGCTGTCACCCTGTTGTGGGTCAGTGGCTGACGCCTGGCAATGTGGGTGGCTTGCTGAGTTGCTGGCACCCTTGTGGGTCAGTGGCTGATTCCTGACAGTTTGGGTGTCTGGCTGACACCCTGTTGTGGGTCGGTGACTGAGGCCTGGCAGTGTGGCTGGCTTGCTTGCTGGCACCCCGTTGTGGGGTTGCTGGCTGCTGGCACCCTGTTGTGGGTTGGTGGCTGATGCCTGGCAGTGTGGGTGGCTTGCTTGTTTGCACCCTGTTGTGGGGTGGCTGGCTGCTCTCACCCTGTTGTGAGTTAGTGGCTGACGCCTGGCAGTGTGGGTGGCTGGCTGAATTGCTGGCACCCTTGTGGGTCAGTGGCTGACGCCTGGCAGTTTGGGTGGCTGGTTGGCACCCTGTTGTGGGTCGGTGGCTGATGCCTGGCAGTGTGGCTGGCTTGGTGTCACCTTGTTGTGAGTGGCTGGCTGGCTTGCTGGAACACTGTAGTGGGTGGCTGGCTTGGTGTCACCCTGTTGTGGGTGGCTGGCTTGCTGGAAAACTTTGCTGGGTGTCTTGGTGTCATCCTGCTGTGGGTGGCTGGCTTGCTGGAACACTGTGGTGGGTGGCTGGCTTGGTGTCACCCTGTTGTGGGTGGCTGGCTTGCTGGAACACTGTGGTGGGCGGCTGGCTTGCTGGAACACTGTGGTGGGCGGCTGGCTTGGTGTCACCCTGTTGTGGGTGGCTGGCTTGCTGGAACACTGTGGTGGGTGGCTGGCTTGGTGTCACCCTGTTGTGGGTGGCTGGCTTGCTGGAACACTGTGGTGGGTGGCTGACTTGCTGGAACACTGTGGTGGGTGGCTGGCTTGCTGGAACACTGTGGGGGGTGGCTGGCTTGGGGTCACCCTGTTTTGGGTGGCTGGCTTGCTGGAACACTGTGTGGTCACTGGTCACGGTGGCGAGTGGCTGGCTTAGTGTCATCTGGGCGGCTGGTTTTCTTGCTCACTGGAACCCTGTTGTGGGTGGCTGGCTGGCTTGTTGGAACACTGTAGTGGGTGGCTGGCTTGGTGTCACCCGGTTGTGGGTGGCTGGCTTGCTGGAAAACTTTGGTGGGTGGCTGGCTTGGTGTCATTCTGCTGTGGGTGGCTGGCTTGCTGGAACACTGTGGTGGGTGGCTGGCTTGGTGTCACCCTGTTGTGGGTGGCTGGCTTGGTGTCACCCTGTTGTGGGTGGCTGGCTTGCTGGAACACTGTGGTGGGTGGCTGACTTGCTGGAACACTGTGGTGGATGGCTGGCTTGCTGGAACACTGTGGTGGGTGGCTGGCTTGCTGGAACACTGTGGTGGGTGGCTGGCTTGGGGTCACCCTGTTGTGTGGGTGGCTGGCTTGGTGTCACTCACTCACCCTGGCCTGTTTTGGGTGGCTGGTAACACTTTGGGTTGCTGGAACACTGTGTGGTCACTGGCCACCGTGGCGAGTGGCTGGCTTGGTGTCATCTGGGTGGCTGGTTTTCTTGCTCACTATAACCCTGTTGTGGGGTGGGTGGCTGAATGCTGGCTGGCTGGCACCCTGTTCTGTTGTGGGTCGGATGGGTGGTGGCTAGCACCCTGTGGTGGGTGGCTGAGGCCAGGGCCTGTGGGTGGATGACTGGCACCGTGACCGGACTGGACTGCAGCTGGCTGCACACGAGGCTGTCAGAGGTGTGGGAGGTGGTCTTAAGGCAGAGAACATGTGCAGCGCGCGGTGAAATGACATCACGTATGGGCCGCGCAGGCGTGGGAGGCGGTGTTAGAAGGCAGGACGTGTGCGCGCAACATACGCAATGATGTCACGAAAATATTGGCAATATCGGTAAATCCAAAGGCCGATTCCGATATTTCGGGGAAAGTGCATATTGGCCCCTGATATATCGGTATTGCTGATAATCGGTCGATCTCTAGTTACAACCCTGTCAAGGTTTTCAGTCAGGTACATGACATCTATGGATTGTATTCCTTGTTTCCTTTTTAATGTGTTCCGCTAAGCAAATCTACCTTATTACAACTGCTAGACAACATAAACAGCAGCTGATACTTAGTATGGTAGTGTTATTTTGTGTGAATGGTGTATTTTGTGTGATGGTTAAAGCAATGAATTGTGTGAGGACAAGATATATCCTATTCCATAGGATAATTTACCCTATGTGCGTGAATGATTTTTTTTGCTTTTGGATAACAGTTGTACCTTGCTTAGATAGTATTGTGTGAAAAAAAACTGCTACAGCCAAAATCAGAATGTACATGTAGGACTGAACACAGGGTGAAGTGGTTTGTTTACAACCAGTTGGTGATTCTCTCTTCGTTGTACTGAAGCAGCTCCCTTCACACCTAGTTGGTGGTCTCGGTTTACGGCGTTATACCAGCTCTTTTTACAATCAGCTGGTGATGATATGTCCAGAGTCCTAAACCAACTTTCACAATCATTTAAAAAAAATAATAATTTGGGGACTGTGTTCATCATATTGAAAGAGCTCCCTGCATAACCAATTGGTGACTATTTACGATGCCTTACTACCTCCTCCTTTCACACAATCAAGTGGTGTTACACAGTCCATGGTGCTGAAATAGTCCCGTTTCTGGCTCTTTATAAAAGGAGTTGTCTAACACCACAATCAGTTTCTGGCTGTCTGTTTATGCTGCTGAAGCAGATTCATTTGCACTCAGTTTCTGCCTCTCTGTCCATGGTGCTACAGCAGATTCATTTGCACAGTTTTTGGCTATCTGTCCATGGTGCTGAAACAAATTCAGTTGCACGCAGTTTCTGGCTCTCTGTCCATGGTCCTGAAACAGACTTATTTGCACGCAGTTTCTGCCTCTCTGTCCATGGTGCTGAAACAGATTCATTTGCACTCAGTTTCTTGCGCTCTGACAATAGTGCTGAAGAAGCTTCCTTTCAAAAAGTTGCTGTCTCTTTGTTCATGGTACTGAAGCAGCTTCTGTTACAATAATTTACTGGCTCTCTGTCCAGGGTTATTTGTCCAGGCACCATTTTAAAACATATATTGTAATTATTACCAAAATGGCAACAAAGAAACACGAGGAAGTTATTTCTAAGTCTACTTTATCACTATAATTCGAAGTGTGTGTTTTATACCCTTCTGCTTAAACACAAATAAATATCCAAGAACAAGAACCATTTTAACCTCTTCTGGACCGCTCCATGCATATATACTGGATGTGAAGCAGAAACATGGATCTCTGTCTTCCCCCAGTCAAAGCACCCTTCTTCAGTTAGAAAGCACTCCCAGGGAACACATTTAACCATTTGATCACCCCTGATGTTAAACCCTTCCATGCCAGTGTTAGAAGTATAGTAACAGTGCATATTTTTAGCACTGATCACTATATTAGTGTCACTGGTCCCCAAAAGAAGTGTCAAAAGTGTAAGTTAGTGTCCGATTTGTCCAACGCAATGTCGCAGTCCCGCTAAAAATTGCTAATCGCCATTACTAGTAAAATAAATTTAAAAAAAGAAATATACCCCAAAAATATCCCAAAGTTTTTAGACACTATACCTTTTGTGCAAACAAATTAATATACGCTTATTATATACCAAAAATATGTAACAGAATACATATTAGCCTAAACTGATGAAGAAATTAGATTTTTTTTTTTAATTGGGTATGTTTTATAGCATATAAAACATGTTTTTTGTTTTTTTTTTTCAAAAAGGCCTATTTTTTTGTTTATAGGTGATCAAATACCACCAAAAGAAAGTTTTTGTGGGGAAAAAAAAGACATTAACCACTTCCTACCAGCCCACCGTCAAATTACAGCGGAGCGGTGCACATCTAGTCATCTAGTCATATGACAGCGCACCAGAACGGCCTCTCTTGTGTGCCCGCGGGGGCGTGCAGAGCGGTGATCGTGGCCGCACCGTGTTGCTAGGACACGGCGCAACCCCGATATTGGTAAAGAGTCGATGACATGACTCTTTACCCATGTGATCGGCTGTGTCCAATCACAGCCAGTCACATGTAAATGAGAAAGTGCCGTTATTCGTCTCTCCTCGCCTCACACTGTCAGAGTGTGAGGCGAGGAGAGCCGATCAGCGGCTCCTCCTCACAGGGGAGACAAGGACATGTAATCAGTGCCCTGATTACAGAAAATTTAAATAGAGTGCCAATCAGTGCCCATCATCAATGCCCACAGTGCCCACAATCAGTGCCCATAGTGCTGCCAGTCAATGCCCATCAGTGCCTGCTCATCTAGGCACATATGGGCACTGACTGGCAGCACTATGGGCACTGATTGTGGGCATTAATGGCACTGCCCATTAGTGTCCATCAGTGCCGCCCATCAGTGCCACTTGTCAGTGCCCATCAGTGCCACCCATCAGTGCCCATCAGTGCCGCCTGTCAGTGCCACCTCTCAGTGCCCAACAGTGGCACCTCTCAGTGTCCATCAGTGCCACCTATCAGTTCTCATCAGTGCCACCTATTAGTGCAGCATATTAATACCTCCTCATTAGTGCCACCTCATCAGTGCCCTTAAGTGCCACCTCATCAGTGCCCATAAGTGCCACCTCATCAGTGCCCATCAGTGCAGCCTATTAGTGCCCATCAGTGCCGCCTCATCAGCGAATTGTCATTCAAAATGTGAGAGCGCTGAAAGCTGAAAATTGGCCAGGGCAGGAAGGGGGAGAAAGTGCACTGTATTGAAGTGGTTAATTTTATTTGGATACAATGTTACACTTTGCAATTATCAGTTAAGGTAACGCAGTGCTGTATCGCAAAAAATGGTCTAGTCATGAAGGGGGGTAAAACTTCTGCGGCTGAAGTGGTTAAAACAGATCCGGGCTCAGTGGCTCCAGGCAGCATCTAGCACTGCAACTGCTGTCTCTCAGAGATAGCCAGGGTCCAGTGCTAAGCCCGGGAGCTTGAAACAATCTGCTCCTTTATAAGCTGTAGAACAGGATGTACTGTAAAAACATGCTTCTAAACTGCGTTTACTTAGGGATTGTTTTGATGTCACAGCACTTCCTGTTATTACAGAGGCTTCTGCAGAGTGGCTTCAGTTCTGTTTAGCCTCTCCCTGCTGCTGCAGTAGATCACCTCTATAACGATCTATTGCTGGCTAATTGCGGCCAGAAAGAAATAAGTGACCCTATAAATATATATATATATATATATATAAACTTCTGCTGCTGAAAACTAGTTTTATACCCTAACATATCAAGCCAGTCAGTACTATAATACAGTGCACAATCACCAATAATACAATAAAAGAATGCAGTATTAAAAATGTTCTAAAAAGTGCAAAGAAATGCTAAAGTTCGTCATAGGTGCCACTAAACTAATAAAAAAAAAAAAAACTTAATACAATAAAATCCAGATAATCAATATAAAATGATTCTAAGTTCAGAATCCAAATACTTCTTAAGAGAGAAAAGTGTATTCCTTTTGGTGAAAAATGAGTGTCTTCTTGTGGTAACAAATACCCTCAGTACTCCTTTCTATTCCAAAATCAATGAACAGACTCTTTTTCACACTGCTTTCTTTCAGTGATTAGGTAGCAGCAATAGCAGGGATCCGTTTTATTGCAACAAGCTTCCAGATTTTAGCAGCTCAGAAACATACATATTCCCATAATGTTTTATGTTTAAAGTCCACTTTGTTTCCATTCCTACCCTCTAAGCTTCTATGGACTTTATAAACAAAATTGTTAAGGAGTCCAGCAAGTATCTTTAAATAATTCCTAATATTTAAAAACAATTAATTCCGCTGGCAAATAATTTACAAGTGGCTTAGATTTCATACAACTGCTAATTTGTCCAGAACACTGGCCAGCCCAGAAAATTCAACCCTGGAGCTGACTTTTTGAGGCTACAAGAGGCCTCCAAGAACCCTAAAATTCTGTGTTTTCAGGTAACTCTTGCAACAGTATGGATTCAAGAACATGCATATATAGAACACAGAAAGAGAGATACTCCCATGGAAGCTGGGATTTTTTAGGTGCAAATAAAGTGATGAGAGAAAAAGTTAAATTATATATTTTATATTAATTAATTTAAAATGTGAAGACAAAACAAACAGCAATGTTAAAAGTATTTTAACATGGTAGTCTGGAGACTGGTTAACATAGTCCAAGGTTAATAACAATTCCGGGGTGATAATCCCAACATGTTTCGCTGGTAAATTTAGCTTCTTCAGGGGATAATGTAGTATCACACCTATGATAATAGATTGAAATGATCCTTAATACTGTACTATTGATCATGTTCTATCAGTCCAAATAAGCAATAACAAAACATTTTATTATTGGACTAGTCAGTTTTATAGTGCCCATAAGGACTTGTTTGGACTATGAAGAGTCCGGTATGGCTAGGCAAACACTACTTTAGTTTACATCAGGTTTATTAAGCATTTGCCCTCCGGAAGATTTATCCCCCCCTTCATGACCAGGCCATTTTTGTTGCGATGCGGCACAATGCTACTTTAACTGACAATTGCGTGGTCGTGTAACGTTGTACCCAAATAAAATGTACGTCCTTTTTTTTCCCCAAAGTACACCCTTGGCAACAAAAGCTGGTTCCCCCCCCCCCTTCTGCAGGAAAACCTTCTAGTATGCTTTTTTTTTTTTTTTTAACACAGCTCACCAGTCGCTGACATTGACTGGGTTTTCTTGCATGCAAAGGAAAAAAGTGTGTACTCTGCCTAAAAAGAGGGTGCCAGGATCTGTAGCCACAGGAAGGTAGCTGGACACTGGGACTTTTGTACACACCAAAGAGGCCCGTGGTCCCTGCCTGTAAAGGGTTTTTACTGGATCTGGCTGAGTGCCTTGTCAGATGCCCCAAACAGTTTTCCAGCTGGACATGAGTGTTTCTGCAAGCAAGATTTGTGCAGGAGGCAGAAGAGGAGTGTATATAGTTGTGTCCCTGAAGAGTTTCTTTTTGCTGAAAAGTCAAGTGGGCATCCCATAATACCCCTATCCCCAATCAAGTTTAATACCCCTAATAAACAAAACAAACAAAGCTGTTGGACTCAAGTATGCTGTGGAAATTAGATGTGCCTGGCTGTGCAGGGTGGGGGATCTCTATTCAAAAGCAAAACCTATATGGGTAGCGCTACAGTTAAGTAGGACAAACTCTGAGAAAAAAATGCAAATAAAAGGAAAAAAGAAAACACAAACATTCACAGCACTGGTAATTAAACGTGGATAGCTAGCAGGATAAAGCAGGGAGAGAGTGGGTAACAATTGCAGAGGTGGGGGGGGGGGGGGATTTGTTAAACTGTTGGATAATGATTTGCAAACTGAGATTCACATTTAGTTCATTATCTTTTGTGTCAAACAGAATTATCATTCTTAGTTCAAACATTTTCCTTTCCTGAGTAGTTTTGAAGTTCCCTTTAGGAACTGAAACATTCATGTCTTCCATAGTGTGGTCTGGTTGGGAGAAATGATGTCCCACAGGTGTGCAGAAATCTTCCTTAGGTTTCTTAATGGTGTGTCTGTGTAAGTTCATCCTAGTTTTGCTGCATTTTTTTTTGCATTGGATAAGGTACGCAACATTACTTGAGGTACAGCTGTGATATTGACGGTCTATTTTGTATGTGACACTTTTGGGTAGATTGATTTGGCTGCTCAGTTTTCAGTGGTTTTGTTGTAGGGCTTGGTTCCTTTATTCGGGACTTCATAATCAGGATGACGATTCCTGCTAATTAGTTTATGTCTGAGGTTGGGTGGTTGCCTGAAAGCCAGTATTGAGAGTTTTTGGAAGATTTCTTTCAAAATTTATTTTGTAAATAACGTATAGCCTTTCGCTCCAGTGGTGAAAGATTGTACAAATGCTCATTTTGCTGGGTAAATATTTGGGAACCTAACTTGCAGTCTGAAGCTGTAGATATAGATGTCCAGTTTGGGGTAATGTCCTTGTGAAGTTGCTGCTCCTTTTCTTTTTGTCACATTCAGTTGTCATAGGGTTCCTTTTATTTCTGTGAAAATATTCTTTGAGCCTTGGTCTGAAGAATTCCTCCTCTCTCAGACACAAAATGGGACTTCAGTATTACAGGATCATACATACAGTGCCTTGCGAAAATATTCGGCCCCCTTGAACTTTGCGACCTTTTGCCACATTTCAGGCTTCAAACATAAATATATAAAACTGTAATTTTTTGTGAAGAATCAACAAGTGGGACACAATCATGAAGTGGAGCGAAATTTATTGGATATTTCAAACTTTAACAAATAAAAAACTGAAAAATTGGGCGTGCAAAATTATTCAGCCCCCTTAAGTTAATACTTTGTAGCGCCACTTTTTGCTGAGATTACAGCTGTAAGTCGCTTGGGGTATGTCTCTATCAGTTTTGCACATCGAGAGACTGAAATTTTTGCCCATTCCTCCTTGCAAAACAGCTCGAGCTCAGTGAGGTTGGATGGAGAGCGTTTGTGAACAGCAGTTTTCAGTTCTTTCCACAGATTCAGGTCTGGACTTTGACTTGGCCATTCTAACACCTGGATATGTTTATTTGTGAACCATTCCATTGTAGATTTTGCTTTATGTTTTGGATCATTGTCTTGTTGGAAGACAAATCCACGTCCCAGTCTCAGGTCTTTTGCAGACTCCATCAGGTTTTCTTCCAGAATGGTCCTGTATTTGGCTCCATCCATCTTCCCATCAATTTTAACCCTCTTCCCTGTCTCTGCTGAAGAAAAGCAGGCCCAAACCATGATGCTGCCACCACCATGTTTGACAGTGGGGATGGTGTGTTCAGGGTGATGAACTGTGTTGCTTTTACGCCAAACATAACCTTTTGCATTGTTGCCAAAAAGTTTGATTTTGGTTTCATCTGACCAGAGCACCTTCTTCCACATGTTTTGTGTGTCTCCCAGGTGGCTTGTGGCAAACTTAAAATGACACTTTTATGGATATCTTCAAGAAATGGCTTTCTTCTTGCCACTCTTCCATAAAGGCCAGATTTGTGCAGTATACAACTGATTGTTGTCCTATGGACAGAGTCTCCCACCTCAGCTGTAGATCTCTGCAGTTCATCCAGAGTGATCATGGGCCTCTTGGCTGCATCTCTGATCAGTCTTCTCCTTGTATGAGCTGAAAGTTTAGAGGGACGGCCAGGTCTTCGTAGATTTGCAGTGGTCTGATACGCCTTCCATTTCAATATTATCTCTTGCACAGTGCTCCTTGGGATGTTTAAAGCTTGGGAAATCTTTTTGTATCCAAATCCGGCTTAAAACTTCTCCACAACAGTATCTCGGACCTGCCTGGTGTGTTCCTTGTTCTTCATGATGATCTCTGCGCTTTAAACGAACCTCTGAGACTATCACAGTGCAGGTGCATTTATACGGAGACTTGATTACACACAGGTGGATTCTATTTATCATCATTAGTCATTTAGGTCAACATTGGATTATTCAGAGATCCTCACTGAACTTCTGGAGAGAGTTTGCTGCACTGAAAGTAAAGAGGCTGAATAATTTTTTTTGTTTATAGCGCAATAAATAAAAATTTACAGCTGATCAAATACCACCAAAAGAAAGCTCTATTTGTGGTGAAAAAAGGGACATCAACTTTTTTAGGGTACAGTGTCGCACGACGACCACGCAATTGTCCATTAAAGTAATGCAGTCCTGAATTGCAAAAAATGGCCTGGTCATTAAGGGGGAAAATCCTCCAGTCCATAAGTGGTTAAAGCTTGGAGCAGTTTGCAGTACATGAACTTTCACTGCATGTGAACTGTTAAATGTGTTTGCATTGGTTTCAGCATGTATGGAGCACTTTGCACACGCTGAAATCAATGCAAACTCATTTAACAGTTCACATGCAGTGAAAGTTCATTTACTGCAAACTGCTCCATATCTGTTGAACATACTGACATTTACTGCAAAAATTAAATGGAATTATTATGTAATTCTAGCAATGCCAATTGCCAATAGCAGTGGTGGTAGTGGTAAGTGGTAACCTAAAATCGTGATTCAGTCCTACCTGCTATCAGATATCCTGGGGGTTCCCTTGTCCTCCTCGAGTCCTCTCTCTCCTCCTGCTCGACATAGACCCCACCCCGCAGCAGGGAGAAGTTTGTATTCCACATGCCGCACTGAGGAGGGTAGGCGGAGCATTAAGCTCCGCCCCACCCACTGTTTGAAGTGCAGCTGCGCACTGCTGTTCTACGAGGGGGCCAGTCCCTCCCTCCCTGGCAAGTACGCCCCTTAACTGTGTGTGTGTGGGAGGTGGCGGGACTCGGGAAGGACAAGGTGAGTGGGCGGGAGCAGACAAGGGGACGGCGGCACATGGCACATAAGATGACTGCAGAGTGCAGACAGGTCTGAAAAACGGATATGGGGTTTTTTTATGCGGGGGGGGGGGGCTTTTTTGCCGCCCCCCCCCCCCCCCATAAAGTGCCACCCTAGGCCTAGGCTTTGTCGGCCTAGGGCAAAATACAGCAGTGGGTGTACCCTCCGGGACTGCCCATAGACGTAGCCAGAACTTTTTTCTGCCTAGTGTCCACTCCTGTAGGGGGCAGTATAACCCTACTGCTATGGATCAGAGAACTGCGTCCATCAATGAACAATAGAGAAAAGTGGTTTGCTGTAATTGCTTTTAAATTGTGAACTAGAGTTTGGCTTCAGTTGGTTAGTGTATCTAAATATGCTAATACATTTAACACTCCCCCCCCCCCCAGACTGACAATACTACCGTTTTTTGTGCTGCCTGTGCCCATTTCTCGAATGTTGTGGCTCATTAATACAGGATTGGTGTCTGGCCAGGTCCCCAGATGAAAACAGAGGGAGAAAGCCAAAGAAAACTGATGTAGCCACCACATCCAATGATTGGTAAGCTGCAATAATGGGGTTTTAGGATTAATCCTAAAATCCATTTCTCTGATGTTCATTGACAGACACAGCTCTTTATATTCATGAGTCATGACCATAGGGTTATACTGCCCCCCTACAGGAGTAGGACACTGAGCAAAAAAATCTTGAGCACCCCTTTGGGGGCAGTCTCTGGGGGTATACTACCACTTCCTGCTATAGGTATTCAGTTTTGTAACAAGCAGTGTCAGAAGAGAAAAACCAAACTCCAAAGAGACGCGGATGCTGTGTCAATGAACATCAGAGAAATGGAATTTTCGGTAAGTCAAAAATCCCATTTTCTCTTTCGTTCATACACAGCTCTTCATCTTCATGACCATAGAGACTTCCCAAAGCAGTGTCAAACATGAGGGGTGGGAACAGCAGAACAACCCATGACCTAAGGAAGGTATGTTTGCCCCAGGGTGGGGGTAGAGGAGGGTGTGTGAGTAGATGGAAGGCACAGGCCGCAATAGACCACCGAGCTGGGGGGAGGGGAGATGCAATTGGGAAGGAGGGGAACCCAGGGGTCCGACCATCTCAGGGAGGGGCCCACGTCCGCCCCAAAACCCACCAGGGGTATAGGGGGGGACAGCTACTAACCACATCATGAACAGGGTGGGCACCGCTCCGAAAAGGATATCGCTCCATCGTAATGTGGGTGCTGTCAACCTGGAGGAAACGCTGCGACTCAGGCCAATGCCAGTTCGTATGCGCCCTCACAAGACATTTAACTCGCAGGCCAGCCCCCGTCCAGTGGGGCAATGTCGTGGCCAACCTAGCGTAAAGCTGTGGTCTGCACGGCTCGCTGGCCATGGATCTATATTATCCGGTTCATAGCCCAGTCCGGCAGTTTATAATAGATTCTATCAGGAACAAAATAATAAAAGGAGGGAAAATTTCCATTTAATGAAAAAAATGCTAGGACCAGAGATCCCAGCAAAGAACTAGGTCCTTACTCCTGACTAAGCAGAAAAAAACTGAATACCTATAGCAGGAAGTGGGAGTATACCCCCAGGGACTTCTCCATAGGCATGCTCAAGCTTTTCTGTGCCCAGTGTCCTACTCCTGTAGGGGGCAGTATAACCCTACTGTCATGAAGATGAAGAGCTGTGTCCGTCAATGAACGAAAGAGAAATAATACATTTTTGGTTTTGGGTTTAATACTGCCTTATATTATTGAATTTGGTATGCACTAGATCAGTGATGATGAACCTTTATGAGCCTGGGTGCCCAAACTGCAACACAAAACCAACTTATTTTTTTCAAAGTGCTAACACTGAATTAAACTTGCCAGCAGCTCCGTACAGAGGATGCGACTGATCACCCCTCTGTATGAGCCCTAAGGGACCAAAAATGTACAATGGAAATGGTAATTACCTTTTGGTAAATAGAAGTAGTTTCTACTTATGTCCCAATGGTGTCCTCCAAGGCAAAGTGCTGTTGATACAGCCTGGCTTGGGACCTAAATTCTAGATTGAGGAATAGGACCTCCAAGGTGGTTTTCTCTGAAATACTGCCTGTACCTCGAGCCACACAAGAGAGGCAGAAGGAGATTAGGGAACTTAACAAGTGGCTGAGGAATTGGTGTAGGAAGGAGGGGTTTGGGTTCCTGGAGAACTGGGCTGACTTCTCAGTCGGCTACCGGCTCTTTAGTAAGGATGGGCTGCACCTTAATGGGGACGGTACAGCTCTTTTGGGGAGAAAGATGGCCACCAAGTTGGAGGGGCTTTTAAACTAGGAGACGGGGGGGAGGGCTCAGAAGTAGAGTCAGTCAGAAGGGAGCAAAGGACTGAAGGCAGTTGTAGGGTCTGCAGCGACAGTAGGTCCACAACGTCAATTGGCAGGTCTGTACGGGAAAACCTCAGACCAAACAGGAATAAACATAACCGCCAATCACGTTTAACTTCCGTAAAACTAAGAGGGGTATATGCTAATGCCAGGAGCCTAGCTAATAAAAGGGATGAATTGGAAATGTTAGTACATGAGGATGACATAGACCTTGTGGGAATAACAGAGACTTGGTTCGACCCCTCACGCGTCTGGCTGGCCAATATCCAAGGGTATTCGGTGTACCGGAAGGACAGGGTAGGAAAAAGAGGGGGAGGGGTATGTCTCTATGTCAAGAACAATATAAATGTGATAGAGAGGAGTGACATTACGGATGGGATGAGCATGGATTTAGAATCGGTGTGGGTAGAACTCCATAGGGAAGGAGAAAAGGGAAAAGTAAGTGTGGGGGTTTGCTATAGGCCACCTAACCAAGGGGAGGAGGTAGAGCTGGAATTTTTAGCACTAATGGGTAAAGTGTCAAATTTGGGATCAGTCATCATATTGGGGGACTTCAATTATCCCGACATTGACTGAGATGAGGGGACTGCACACTCACAGAAGGCCCGTCTATTCACGGACACCTTACTGGATAATTACATGTCACAGTTGGTGGATTCCCCTACCAGAGAAAACGCAGTCCTGGATCTATTGATCACTAATGACCCAGACATAATCTTGGAGGTAGGAGTCCAGGACTACCTGGGCTCTAGCGATCACAGGATGATCACATTTAGTATAAATAACAATATAACAAGGCAAGTGGGGTACATAAGAACCCTAAACTTCAGAAGGGCAAACTTTCCAAAATTGTACTCATTGATGGAAAGGGTAAACTGGGACCAAACCTTGGGATCACTGACCACAGAGGAAAAATGGGAATGCTTTAGGAACATACTAAGCAAATGCATCTTGCAGTGCATTCCTATGGGAAATAAATTTAGAAGAGACAAAGCCAAACCTGTCTGGTTAAACCGTAGCGTTAAAAAACTTATCAGGGGAAAAAAATTGACCTTCAAGAAATATAAATCAGAGGGCACAGTATCGGCTTTCGAGCAATACAAGGAGGCAAATAAGAAAAGTAAACAAGAAATCAAGATGGCTAAAATCAACTTTGAGAGACAAATAGTGGAGGATAGTAAAAAAAAAACAAAGAAATTCTTGAAATATATCAACAGCAAAAAAACTAGGGCAGAGCATATTGCACACATAATTAACAATGATGGGAGGATGGTTACAGAGGACACTTAAAAATAAACCGTGCTGAATGCTTTTTTGCTCGTCAGTCTTTACACAGGAAAAGGAGGGGTACACTGACCATGACTGTATGGTTAGTAGTAATACACAGGACTTGCCACTATGGCTAACAGAGGGTGAAATCAGGGAAAGGCTGGATAAACTTAACACAAACAAATCACATCCGAGAGTACTCAAGGAACTCAGTAAGGTTATATCTAGACCACCGTTTCTGATCTTTGCTGACAGTATTAGGACAGGAGATGTACCAGGGGATTGGAGGAAGGCTAACGTGATTCCGATATTCAAAAAGGGCCAGAGGCATATCCCGGGAAATTATAGGCCTGTCAGTTTGACATCAATAGTATGTAAACTTCTGGAGGGGATGATAAGGGACTATATCGTAGAGTTTGCTAAAGACAACAGCATCATCAGCAGTAACCAGCACGGGTTTACAAGTGGGCGTTCTTGTCAAACCAATCTCTTAACATTCTATGAGGTGAGCTGTGAGCTAGCGCATAATTTATAAAATAAGGTCTGCAGGTATTGACAGCAGGGTTTGCTCTTGGATACAGAACTGGCTAAAAGGGCATGTCCAAAGGGTGCTAATAAACAGCGCATATTCAGACTGGTCTGAGGTAGTAAGTAGGGTGCCCCAGGGCTCAGTCCTGGGACCAACCTTGTTCAATTTATTCATAAACAGCATTGAGGACGGGATCAGTAGTTTGTTATCAGTTTTTGCAGATGACACAAAATTGGGCAGGGCAATAACTGCACAGCATGAAGCAGATATCCTACAGAATGACCTGGACAAAATAACAGAGTGGGCAACGACATAACAAATGAGGTTTAATGTGGAGAAGTGTAAGGTTTGGACTTGGGGACTAAAAACATAAAAACACAATACATGTTAGGAGTAGAGTTGAGCGGACACCTGGATGTCCGTGTTCGGGAGGTTCGGCCGAACTTGAAAAAAAATTCCGGGTCCGTGTCCCAGACTTTTTCCGAACACGGAACCCCATTGAAGTCAATGGGGACCCGAACTTTCAGGCACTAAAATGGCTCTAAAACACCAAAGGAAAGGGCTAGAGTGCTGCAAATGGCAGCAAAACGTAGTTAAGAGCATGGCAAGTGCTCTGCAAACAAATGTGGATAGGGAAATAACTTAAAACAACAAAAAAAAAACAGAAAAATAAAACAATGTTCTTCATCTGTGAAGGACGAGGCCCATATGGAGTAGGAGGGAGGTTGAGGTGGTGGTGGATGTGGCGGTGTCATAGGCGTGCGCACAGGGTGTGCCGGGTGTGCCTGGGCACACCCTAATCACCTAGGGCACATTAGCATTATCGCTCTGTTTGCCAGTGAGGAGATGGGAAAGATCTCCCTCGGACCTGCTCTGCCATAGGAGAAGTGCCACACACCTCTATTTCAGTTTGCCAGCAGGGAGAGTAATGTATCGGGGCCATGTACATATAGGCAAACACATGCATGTGTATTTAAACTTTGGGGTGCACACTCTAATGCAATAGGCTGCGCACACCTATGGGCGGTGTAGGTGGAAGTGGCGGTGGAGGAGGACGAGGTAGCCAACACTGCTTTTTTACAGTCATTTTAAATGAGGGTACACCCCAAAAGAGTGAGAAAGAGCAAAAATAGAACAATGGCTGGGTAAGGTCGGTATCCATCTCTATTCTGCACAAGGTACGGAAAAGTCCCGTGGGATCCATGCCTGGTTTATTTTAATGAACGTGAGCTTGTCCACATTGTCTCTGGACAGGCGGCTGCGCTTGTCTGTGATAACGCCCCCAGCCGTGCTAAATACACGTTCAGATAATACACTGGCTGCAGGGCACGCCAGCTCCTCCAAGGCGTAAAGGGCAAGCTCAGGCCATGTGCCCAACTTGGAGACCCAGAATTTGAAGAGGGCAGACCCGTCATTCAGTACGTCTAGGCGTGTGCACACATACTGCTCCACCATGTTGGTGAAATGCTGCCTCCTGCTAAGACGTTCCATATGAGCTGCTGGTGCTGCTGTTTGTTGTGGCGTGCTGACAAAGCTTTTCCACATTTCGGCCATGCTAACCCTGCCTTCTGAGGTGCTGGCGGTGCCCTGGTTTCCACTGTGGCCCCGCTGTCAGGTGGGAATGCCAGCAGCATCGCGTCTACCAGCGTGCGCTTGTACTCGCGCATCTTGCGATCGCGCTCCAGTGAGTGAATTAAGGACGGTACGTTGTCCTTGTAACAGGGATCCAGCAGCGTGGCCACCCAGTAATCAGCACAAGTTAGAATGTAGGCAACTCGGCGGTCGTTGTGGAGACACTGCAGCATGTAATCGCTCATGTGTGCCAGGCTGCCCAGAGGCAACGAAAGGCTGTCCTCTGTGGGAGGTGTATCGTCTGTGTCCTCTGTATCCCCCCAGCCACGCACCAGTGATGGCCATGAGCTGGCCTGGGTGCCACCCTGCTGTGAACATGGTTCCATCTCCTCCTCCATCTCCTCATCCTCCAGAACTGTGCCCCTGCTGGACAATTGTGTCCCTGGCGTTTGTGTGTGCAGGAACCCACCCTCGGAGCCCCTTGTGAATGACTGCCCTGAAAGCCTTGGAAATGTTACCTCTTCATCCTCCTCCTCCTCCTCCTCATCCTGTGCCACATCCTCTTTCATCGTCGCCCGAATCGTTTTTTGAAGGAGGCATAGAAGTAGGATAGTTAAGCTGACAACGGCGTCATCGGCACTGGCCATGTTGGTGGAGTACTCAAAACAGCGCAACAAGGCACACAGGTCTCGCATGGAGGCCCAGTTATTGGTGGTGAAGTGGTGCTGTTCCGCAGAGCGACTCACTCGTGCATGCTGCAGCTGAAACTCCACTATGGCCTGCTGCTGCTCGCACAGTCTTTCCAGCATGTGCAAGGTGGAGTTCCACCTTGTGGGCACGTCACATATGAGGCGGTGAGCGGGAAGGCCGAAGTTACGCTGCAGCGCTCCCAGGCGAGCAGCAGCAGGGTGAGAACGCCGAAAGTGCGCACAAACGGCCCGCACTTTCTGCAGCAGCTCTGACATATCGGGGTAGTTTTTAAGGAACCTCTGCACCACCAAATTCAGCACATGCGCCAGGCAAGGGATGTGCGTCAAACCGGCTAGGCCCAGAGCTGCTATGAGATTTCGCCCGTTATCGCACACCACCAGGCCGGACTTGAGGCTTGCTTGCAGCAACCACTCATTTGTCTGCTGTTCCATGCTCCTCCACAACTCCTGCGCGGTGTGTGGTTTTTCCCCCAAACAGGCAAGTTTTAAAACTGCCTGCTGTCGTTTACCCCTGGCCGTGCTGAAGTTGGTGGTGAAGGTGTTACGCTGACCGGATGAGGAGGCAGTAGAGGATGAGGAAGCGGAGTAGGAGGAGTTAGGAACAGGAGGCAAACTGAAGCGCCCTGCAATCTTCGGTGGTGGAAGGACATGCGCCAAATTGCTATCCGCCTCAGGCCCATCCGCCACTGCATTTACCCAGTGCGCCGTTAGGGAGATATAACGCCCCTGACCGTGCTTACTGGTCCACGTATCGGTAGTTAGGTGGACCTTGGCACAGATGGCGTTGCGCAGTGCACACCTGATTTTTTCCCCCACTTGGTTGTGCAGGGAAGGGATGGCATGCCTGGAAAAGTAGTGGCGGCTGGGCACGACGTACTGTGGGACAGCCACCGACATAAGGTTTTTAAAACTGTGCGTCTCCACCAGACGGAATGACAGCATTTCAAAGGCCAAGAATTTTGAAATGCTGGCATTCAGGGCCAGGGATCGCGGGTGGGTAGGGGGGTACTTCCTCTTCCTCTCAAGTGTTTGGGAGATGGAAAGCTGAACGCTTCCACGGGACATTGTGGAGATGGTTGGTGACCCAGGTGGTGGTGTTGCTGACAGATCGTCTGTTTGCAGGGTGGCAGGTGCCAGTATCACTACAGATGTGGATGGAGAGGCCAAGACTGCAGCAGAAGAGGAAGCAGGAGGAGCCAGAGACCTTTCTTGGTTTTGAAGGGGTCTACTTCACTGCAGCTCATGCTTTGCACTTAGATGCCTGATCATGCAGGTTGTGCTCAGGTTGAGAAGGTTTATGCCTCACTTCAGGCTCTGATTGCACAGGGTGCAAACCACTCGTGTCCTGTCATCAGCACATTTTCTGAAGAACTTCCACGCTAGAGAACTCCTTTGAGCTGGCTTTGGTGCACTCGTTCCCTTGCTGCATTGGGCAGTAGCAGACGTAGTGTCTAGGGCACGGCCGCTCCGCTTCTGCACCCTGCTCCCTCTTCTGCTGTGCTGGTGGCTCTGTGCGACCACCGCCTCTTCCTCCAAACTACTCAGGTCACTTGCATGACCTTCATTCCATGTGGGGTCGAGGACCTCATCGTCCTCCACCCAGTCTTCACCCCTGCCTTCCCTGTCGGTCTCCACAATTCTGAATGCCGCAGCAGTTGGCACCTGCGTTTCGTCATCATCGGAGACATGCTGCGATGGTCCTTCCATGTACTCATCTTGAGAAATAAGTGGTTGGGCATCGCTGCACTCAATCTCTTCCACTTCTGGGGCAGGGCTAGGTGGATGGCCCTGGGAAACCCTGCTGACAGAGTCCTCAAAAAGAAGAAGAGACTGCTGTATGACTTGGGGCTCAGACTGCTTGCCTGATTTGCAAGGGGGTGAGGTGAAAGACGGTTGGACATTGGCTGCAGGTGCCAACTCTGACCTTTCTGCAGTAGACTGGGTGGGAGACAATGTGAAGGAACTGGAGGCACTGTCAGCAACCCAATCTACTATCGCCTGTACTTCTTCTGGCCTCATCACTTCTAGAGGCGCATTATGCCCTACCAAATACTGCTGCAGGTTCTTTCGCCTACTCACACTTGAGGAAGGTGTTTCACTTGTGCGTGTAGCTGGCACAGATCGACCACGTCCTCTCCTTGCAACAGGAGCTCTACCAGCAGCACCACGACCCAGGCCACGGCCCCTATTTGACGGTCTCCTCATATTTCTGTAATTTATGATCTTGCCCTAGAAAGGTGTTTATTGAATAGCGGAACAAAACAACAACAGTATCGCACGGGTGTATCTTACAGTCAAATATGCAAACTATGCTGCAATTTAATTTTTTTTACCCCAAAAGGGTGTATATTGAATAGCGGAATAGAAAAAAGGATAAAAACGGTCTATCTCACATGTACAAACACAGACTAGGCCCCGATTAAAATTTTTTG